>NC_064756.1:16984406-17634406 GCF_011397635.1 Epinephelus fuscoguttatus
ATGTCCTGTAGATCCATCATGACGACTGCATGGGGCTCTGGAAACTACAAGAGTCACTCCACTATTCTTCTTGATATTATGTTTGAATGAATATTGGTGTTGTGGACTACTGATTTTTGCATTCACTGTTCATTGCACTTGTACTGACTTTCTAATAACTGACTGATTTGCTTTCTGTGGGAAATATTTACTCATATTTTACTCAACTGAATGTATCAATAATCAGTGTATAATCAGAATCAAGAAACACATAATCATTGTTAATCATATTTTGTTGTTACCCTAGTTAGGAGCTAAAAATGATGGTGTATGCCTTCACCATCTGTGCTCAAGTTGGTGTGTTTGCACTCGGGTGATGTCATGATGTTCTGAGTTTAAGAGACAATGGTGGCAGAGGTAGAGTGTAGTGATCGGAGGGCTCTGCCAACAAGGCCTGCAATGGGAGGGGAATGTGAACAGCATGAAAGTGAATGTAATATTGAAACAACTGAGTCTGCTCCAGGGTCCAGCTCAGAGTGTGTGTGTGTGTATGTGTGTGTGTGTGTGTGTGTGTGATCTTTAAAGACTAACAGTTAATCTATTTCACTTTGAACTCTGATGGACTGCATTTTATTTACTGGTAAAGTGTGGGTAAAGATCTAATGAAACAAGCCTGAAGAAGCATTTTTATTCCACATTTCTTTCCCTGTAAAACCAATATTGTGATTTATTTAATGCAGGTTCCTATATAATATCATTTATTTAATAAAGATAAACATGTATTATCTAACCTGTTTCTCCTCTTATTTTGGTTTATACATATAGCAATAAGCAAGAAATGAATTGAGAAAATGGAGGAACAAGTCCACTGGGAGGCGACGTTAAAGGAACAGTGTAGGATTCATAGGATTTAGTGGCATCTAGTGGTGAGGAGTGCAGATTGTAACCAGCTGAAGGAGAGATACCCCAGGTGAAAACAGCTTTTCATGTACTGGCCAGTTTTGAGATTTTGGCCTTTTTTGCTTCTTTTTTCAGACTAGTGGAAAGAAAACATAACAATTACACATTTAGGTTCCATTCCCTTTTGCCTCTCTTCCTGCCTCTCTTCCTCCAGCTCCTCCATCTCCTCCAGTCTCTCTACTATTTGTCATCTGACAAAAAATATATTGATGCAAGACATGTGAACAGTGGGACAATTTGAGATGCAACAGTCATAGATTTCGATTGTTGTAGCCTGAGGAAAACATACTGTATGTTTTACAATTGTGTAATTCATTAAACACCATCTGAATGTATATAGGCTAAAGAACAGCCATAATGTCAACACAAGTTAGTCACCTTCATCATGTTAGACATAAATAAAATAAATCAACAAAAATGTAAATGCTCCAATACCATTATAATACAGCTGTGTGCAAAATGTTGCACTTACACCCAATATCTATTACATAAATATGACTCAGTGTTCTGACTGGGTGTTTTTACTGGGAGCAGTGGATCTCTGTTCTCCTCTCTCCTTCACACACCATGGATGCTGAAGATTGTCACTGAAGGAGCTATTATTTATAGTGTTTGCACTTTATTTTTTCAGACTGTTTATATCATGTCATCTGACTACGAACACTAATTTGAACTGTGTCATCACTACATGACATCTATGATTGCTGATGGAACATGTGAAGTGGAATTTCATGTTCTCTGGCATATAGGCTAATATTGATCTCATAGTTGCCAAACTTAGCTCAGCTAGTATTAGCTCGTTAGCATCTCATTATCTAGCAAAGAGTTGCCAAGGAACGCCATTCAGTTAGCCTAACATCAACAGGTGTTTGTTTAGCTTATTTACTGAACCAACCGACTCACCGTTCACACTCGGCGCTCCGCTGTGGAGCGCTAACGGTGATGCGCGTGTATGTCGTTCCCTCACGAGCTGCCGTGAGCTGTACAGTGACGCGCACCCACAAAGTCAGTGGAGAGAGTGGCGCTGGGGAGGACCAGTCACACGTTACCAAAATAACAGTAGAGCCAATCGATGAGCAATACGAGGTTAGAGGTGGGACATATGGTAGACACCAACGATTGTTAACCCTTTGTGAACCATATTGAGCGACGACAGCCAGTGTTTATATTGGTAGGGACAATACAGAAGGGGCTGAATATTGGTAGGGACATGTCCCTACCGTCCCTACCCAATCCTACGCCTATGGCTTTATTATTAACACATGCACATGACACAACAGCTAGCTTCTCTCATTCCAATTCAAACAGAGGACAGTGGTACTGACCACCTGTAGCTAGAAAAACGTCAGCTAACTCCTACCTGACAACATGAACAGTGACCTACGATTAAATGCAGCAAAAATGAGGACTGGTAATGATAATAATGTGTTGGTACTGAGTGGTAGAAGTTAAGAAATGTGCCACATATCCTGGTTTAAGCCAGATACTTACACCACTACTGCACACCACCCATTCTGGAAGGGAGCGCATTGCTCTGTGCAGATAGAGCGCTCAGAGCCCGAGTCGGGGAAAGGTGGGAGGGATGGGGTGGATCAAACCATTTTTGAGGCAAGGGGGGTGCTGCTGTATTTTTGTTGTTAAAATATTACGTTGCAACCAAGTACTGTATGGTTTTGACACTTTTCTAGGTTAAAAGGGACATACAGTAAACACAAAATAAACTAAAACAAAATCTCTCAAATTTTAGGGGTGCTGGGATTCAATTTAGGGGTGCTCCAGCACCCCCAAAAATGGGCTAGATATGCCGATGGTCTGGATGTTCAAAGAGTTCCCGTCTAGGGTCCTTTTAACAGTCCTGCAGGGCTGAAGAGGCCTCTGCAGTCCAGACCTGCACAGTCTTAAACTCAGGTTTAGTTTTTCTGAATAGGGGCTTGTAGGCTGGGGTACATATCTTTATGATATTTTTATGTTTTTTTTTGTATCCCCAGTTGTTGTGGGACAGTTGTCGCTACCTGTTTATGTTGTTTGTGTGTTCATGTTGTAACAATATTTAATGCTGCCTTCTTGACCAGGTCTCTCTTTAAAAAGACTTGAATGTCAACAAGACTGTGACCTCAGCAGATTTCCTGTACAACTAGCACCTTCAACAAAAGGAGCATTTTCTCATGTACGCTGCTGACATGAGCCAACATTTACATTCTCCTCTTCATAACTAAGCATCACCCAGAGAGCAGATATTCGCATCCTGCAGGACTGAAAAACCCTCCTCACTGTTAGGTTTCTGAACTTTGATTTGCATGAAGTTCGTGGAAACAGGGAGCTGGTGTTTTTAGCTTTTGGATGGACGCAGAGGCCAAAAGGTTAACACATAAGTGTCCGTAATGTTGATTTGTGTGCATCCAAAGCCTCAAAAATATTGTAGGTTTTAACATCAACGTCAAAATGTACATTTTCCTAATTTATTGTGTTATAAGGATTGAGCTGTACGCCTGAGGATGAGACAAGGTGATGAGATAACGGTCTTGTGTGGGTGTTGTCAAACAACCTTGTCCTTGTCTCATGCTGTACTGCTCAGTCTGTCAGTAACGTCTCCATAGTCGGCTCAGCACACTTGGAGACACATCAAACTGATGAGCTACCACCTGAACCCCTTCACCATCTTCCAGCAGTTAAACTGCTGTCACAGTCTCAGTCTGGTCAAAATGCTGTGTGACACCACCAGCCACCATCAGGAGACACCCAGCATTCACAATCCATTCAAAAACCATCATCCTGCTAATAGACTGGATAATTAGCTGATAAAAGGAACACAAACTCCATTCCTTATGTAGGTGTTAGGGTTTGCACCAGTTGTCGTCTTCTTCCCTTTCCTTTGCCCTCTTATTTCCCCTTCCTATTATTTGTTCTAAGTTTGTCTTCCCTGACTGAGTGTGTGTGTGTGTGTGTGTGTGTGTGTGTGTGTGTGTGTGTGTGTGTGTGAGAGCAGGTGGTGCAAGGAGCTGCAATCAAGTTGTCACACCTGCAGTCCATTTGGCACTTACCTCCACCTGTGTTTACACTAACTCCTATCTCCATCCAGCTGTTGTCAGTTCATTGCTTAACCCAGTGTGGTAAAGTGCTCAGCTCCCTGTTTGAGACCCAGTTTCTGTGTATGATTCTTCTTACCTGTTTTGTTACCTTTGCTTCTGACCACAATCTTCTCTGTCTCCAGCCAACCATCACCAAGTCATCTGCTTCAGACCTGCCTTGCCTGCTGACTCCTTCACCTGCCTCAGTCAAGCCTCAAGCTGCCATCACCCTCGCCGCCTTCACTCCGGCAGTTCAAGTATTTTCTACTCTGCCTCATTTCTATTTTAAATAAATCTTTTGAACTGAGTTCTGCTGAGTTGTCTGCATTTTTGAGTGCACCCTTCATTTTAAATTTAACAGTAGGGGTATGTTCACGCAGCCGTTCCTCTAGGCATCTTCTTCTGTATAGAAAAGAAATGTGTCATTTCAAAGGAAGAATTAAACAGCCTCTTTGACCATCACCAAGCTCATGACTTCATACTCTGGGAATTCTGGCCTTAAGTGATGTTTAGGTCAGAGGTCTAGTAAAACTACACTGATGATAATAATGATTTTTCATTATGTTAAGTGAGATTTTCCTGAATGTTCAATCACATTCCTGTTGATACATTTCACCCAAAAAGTCAGAACAACAATGGCATCAAATTACATGAAGTAGTTTTTACTATATCATAGTATACCATATACACAATTACAGTGTTAGTGTGCATCAGTAGTATGTGCAGACCTCAGGGTTTTAAGTCATCCATCACAAAATGTTGGTAGTTAAAATAATGGTGATGATGATAGTATTACAGGATAAACTATATATTATACATATATACTGAAGCAATGAAACCAGTGAGGAAAAGGACAGTGCAGGTACCTGCTATACTACATACTGCCCACATTATTTATTTACTCATGTTGCTTATTTATTTATTGTCTATTCATCATAATAACATCAGTGAGACATTTTTATTCTCATTTTGAAAAATGACTTTTAACTGGATTCAAAACTGAGGCAAGATATTAATAAACAAGATGAGAAGAAGGTGAGATTAAACATGTTTATCTTTATTGGATAAGTGATAATGAACACGAACCTGCATTAAATAAATTACAATATTGGTGAATAAAAATCCTTCTTCAGGCTTGTTTCATTAGATCTTTACCCACAATTCAACAGTAAATAAAATGTAGTCCATCAGAGTTCAAAGTGAAATAGATTAACTGTGAGTCTTTAAAGATTACACACACACACACACATACACACACACTCTGAGCTGGACCCTGGAGCAGACTCAGTTGTTTCAATATTACATTCACTTTCATGCTGTTCACATTCCCCTCCCATTGTAGGCCTTGTTGGCAGAGCCCTCCGATCACTACGCTCTACCTCTGCCACCATTGTCTCTTAAACTCAGAACATCATGACATCACCTGAGTGCAAACACACCAACTTGAGCACAGATGGTGAAGGCATACACCATCATTTTTAGCTCCTAACTAGGGTAACAACAAAACATGATTAACAATGATTATGTGTTTCTTGATTCTGATTATACACTGATTATTGATACATTCAGTTGAGTAAAATATGAGTAAATATTTCCCACAGAAAGCAAATCAGTCAGATATTAGAAAGTGAGTACAAGTGCAATGAACAGTCAATGCAAAAATCAGTAGCCCACAACACCAATATTGATTCAAACATAATATCAAGAAGAATAGTGGAGTGACTCTTGTAGTTTCCAGAGCCCCATGCAGTCGTCATGATGGATCTACAGGACATGAACGAGACAGAACATACAGTGAGAAGAACATTTCTGCTGTCAACCTGGAAAACATAACAGTTTTCAGCTGATATACCTTGGTCTCGAGAAGTGAAGTGATTATGGCGAGGCCTTTCCATTCAGATCTGAAAATGAAAAGAAAGATCAACTTTGTCAACAATCTCATGTCAGAATGGGGGAAAAACCAAACAGCAGCTTACCTTGGCAGATGAAAGGCAGCTCTTTATGGCAGTCTTCGTCCCGCCACTTGAATTCTTGTGACCCTTCCACCTGGATGACCTTTCCACAGTGGTTGTTTAAGGGGTCGACAAAAGCGCTACTGCTCCAATGATGTTCCTTTACTCTTTCCCCTGAAATCCACTGCCAGGGGACGTTTACACCAAAGATGGAGCGCTCCAGGCCGATCCACACTCCACCATCCAAGCCGCTCTTCTTTTGTAGGACAGAGTTCACTGCGTCCTGCACTGTCTGGTTGGTGATTTGAACCAGGGTGGACTTCTCATTGTGGCAGTGCTGCAGGGCATCAATCCAGCTTTTGTGTTCCGGGTAGAACCGGAGACCTGCATCAAAGAGGTGACACTGAGAGTTTGTGCATGTCGCAACCAGGGGTGCTGCCGGAGATTTTAGACCCCATGAAAGAATATAATACTGGGCCCCCACAGATCATCCTTATAGGCTCCACTGTTGTAACAAACCACACCTGCAAAACCCATTTGAGGACCTGAAATATTAATAACAAATGTATGTTTGCAGGCTGGAGTCTCTGCTGTAGTCCCATGGTAATCACCTCACATGTAGTCTACTGGCATTGAGCATTGGTGTGTAACATGATTCATGATTAAATGAACTGAGAATAAAGATGCATCACTGATATTGTTACCAACAAAAGCTGCACTATCATAAGTGGCCATAGGATGGCAGTCTTTATTTAGCAGTGCCTTTCCATGTACCTGGTGTAAAACTGCTAACAGTAAAATCAAATCTCCAGTGAGAGGGAGACCTGTCTATCATTGTTGTTATTATTATTATTATTATTATTAAAAAAAAACTAAAACTATAGCTACCATCCATGAAATACTGCTCACCTTCTTCTTCCTCTTCTTCTTCCTCTTCCTCTTCTTCTTCGTCTTCCTCATCTGAGGGTTGGGGAGTGGTCGGACCAGGAGGGAGTGATGTTGGGTTCACTGGAGCTGTATCGACATGAATTGATTAAGGTAGTGATTACATTTTGGATGACTTAAAACCCTGAGGTCTGCACATACTACTGATGCACACTAACACTGTAATTGTGTATATGGTATACTATGATAGGGAAAAGGGAAATCTCACTTGGGGTTAGAATTTACAGTGCAACCTTAAATACATCATCATCATCATTATTATTATTATTATTATTATTATCATTATTATTGTTGTTATTATTATTATTATTATTATTATTATCATTATCATCATTAGTAGTAGTAGTATTGGGAAAAACTATAGCTACTATAAGTGAAATACTGCTCACCTTCTTCTTCCTCATCTGAGGGTTGGGGAGGGACTGATGTTGGGTTCACTGGAGCTGTATCGACATGAATTGATTAAGATAGTGATTACATTTTGGATGACTTAAAACCCTGAGGTCTCCACATACTACTGATGCACACTAACACTGTAATTGTGTATATGGTATACTATGATAGGGAAAAGGGAAATCTCACTTGGGGTTAGAATTTAAAGTGCTACCTTAAATACATTATTATTATTAGTAGTAGTAGTAGTATTGGGAAAAACTATAGCTACTATAAGTGAAATACTTCTTACTTTGAAATAATATTTTGTTTTTCTTTTTGTGTTTTTTAAGGAAAAATTTTACTTTGGATGTGCGTGCTCTACCCTACTAATAAATACTGAACAGCATTCCAGTTTATAGTTTAACTCACCACAGTCGTTCCCTGAGACAGCATATGAATGAAGTTGTATCAGCATGTCATCTCTTGATGTCATCAGGAAACATGTTGTATTGCTGTGGGGAAAAATGTAAAGCTGATCACAAATCTGTGTTGAATCAGATGTCCCATCAGTTATGTGCTGCTACGCAGTGTTTTTAAAGTAAATATTTATCAAATGACAGAAATATGCTGGCTCATTATGTTTTCTATGGCCACGAGTCCACACAACAGATATTTACGGTTTATAAAATGTGAAGTATTGGCAGGTGGGATCTTCAGTACAGAGTCTCCTGCAGTCAGCAACAGTCGTCACCTTGTGTTTGGTGTCACCTTTTGCAAACATAATATGATGCGACTCTGAACAACCTGATAAATAAAAACATAGAAGAATCCAGAAAAATAGTTAGAGTCAGAGTGCAGACAGATTTCTTTAACTTCCTCATTATTCATTTCCTCTATGTGAATTTGTTAAATCCATGTCTCCTGCAAACATGCTAATAAAGTGTTTGAAGTGCACACATCTTGTTGGGCTTCATGCCAGGAATTAAGTTCAAGTAGTAAGTGACACTCTGACAGCTGTGACAATATAAGTCATCCTGCTCCTCTGACATTAGCTTCATTTAAGGAAACTGGATATTTGGACATTTGAAAAGCATGTGAATTTAAAAACAGAGGAACTCTAAATAATGTTTTAATATGTTTGAGGAGATAACACAGCTTGTCAAATGATTAAAGTGCTTACCTACTGACACATAAAGATGCACACATTCAGTCTTTCTGGTATCATAGCAGAGGTTGATCTGATCATTCTCTCGCGTAAAGTTGGTAATGGTCAGGTCGCTGTCAGTCACTGTGACTCCAGGGAGGCTGGCATTATTGGACTTACACCTGCCTGAAACACATTCACACTTGATGCCTCCTCTGCCACAGTATGTAATGGTCCGAAGTGAAGGAAATGGGAAAGTGGCACTGCTTCCCTCCAGCAGCCACACCTGCCTTTCATAAACATATGTTGCTGCAACATGACACATACCCAGCAGCAGCAAGAAATGGATGAACTGTGCCATGGCTTCTGAAACCAAAGAAAAAAGTTTACAGATTAAGGAGAGAAGTGCACAGCACACCATGGATCCAGATTTAGCTCATCTATTCATGGGAATATAATTTGCATATTTCAACTTGCAGCAACATTAGTTGGGAACGTAATATGCAATATGTTGAAGTAAAAATATTCAAGAGTCTTGATTTTTCTTGATTTCTAATGTGACAAACATGCACCTAATGTGTAATAACACACTAATTAATCTATAATTTCCATGCACAACTTTTCCACATCAAAATAAAAATATCTAAGTCTAAATATATCTACTTGTATTAAGTCGTTCTACATGATGAAACACCAAAATGACAGTATCCATCTAATGTTAATGCTGTATGAATTCATCAAAAACTTACCCAGTGAATGAAAACTTGTGGCTCTGTAAAATGTGTTAGGAGGGTGGGTAGGGAAATGTGAACCGGAGTCTTCACTGTGCATCACTTTATAGTGCTGTTTACCTTCTCCGCCTTTTGGCCAAAGAAACACACCCACACCAGATGACACCAGATGAAAGTGACAGGTAGACAGGTCGTCCCTACAGCCATTTCCCTTTTGAATTCAGGACAGGGTAAGAGGAGTCGTACCTGACTGGTTGATATTCATGGGGCTTCTCACAGGCAGGCTGATTTTTGTTTTTTGTCTCCATGTGGTGTTATTGATGTTGGCAGAAATTGATAATACGCACTGTTTGCACTTTCCCTATCTTGTATGGGCTATTTGAGTCGCTGCTACTGATGTTGTTTCAGCACACTGTATTATCCCCCTCTCTTAGACTTTTAATTGTATGTCTTGTACATTTTTTATGTCTTTTTTACTTGCTGCAACACTAATTGCCCTACAGGGACACAAATAAAGCTGAATCTGAATCTGAATCTGAGTGGCTGTGTGAACATACCCTACATAAGGAATGGAGTTTGTGTTCCTTTTATCAGCTAATTATCCGGTCTATTGGCAGGATGATGGTTTTTGAATGGATTGTGAATGCTGGGTGTCTCCTGATGGTGGTTGGTGGTGTCACACAGCATTTTGACCAGACTGAGACTGTGACAGCAGTTTAACTGCTGGATGGAGATAGGAGTTAGTGTAAACACAGGTGGAGGTAAGTGCCAAATGGACTGCAGGTGTGACAACTTGATTGCAGCTCCTTGCACCACCTGCTCTCACACACACACACACACACACACACACACACACACACACACACACACACACACACACACACACACACACACACACACACACTCAGTCAGGGAAGACAAACTTAGAACAAATAATAGGAAGGGGAAATAAGAGGGCAAAGGAAAGGGAAGAAGACGACAACTGGTGCAAACCCTAACACCTACATAAGGAATGGAGTTTGTGTTCCTTTTATCAGCTAATTATCCAGTCTATTAGCAGGATGATGGTTTTTGAATGGATTGTGAATGCTGGGTGTCTCCTGATGGTGGCTGGTGGTGTCACACAGCATTTTGACCAGACTGAGACTGTGACAGCAGTTTAACTGCTGGAAGATGGTGAAGGGGTTCAGGTGGTAGCTCATCAGTTTGATGTGTCTCCAAGTGTGCTGAGCCGACTATGGAGACGTTACTGACAGACTGAGCAGTACAGCATGAGACAAGGACAAGGTTGTTTGACAACACCCACACAAGACCGTTATCTCATCACCTTGTCTCATCCTCAGGCGTGCAGCTCAATCCTTATAACACAATAAATCAGCAAAATGTACATTTTGACTTTGATGTTAAAACCTACAATATTTTTGAGGCTTTGGATGCACACAAATCAACATTACGGACACTTATGTGTTAACCTTTTGGTTTGTCTGTGTGTTGTTTCTGTCTGACGTTCTTTGGAAACATGTTTCTTCCACTGTATTCAGTGTTTGCAACAGGATCTACCCATATTAAAATAAATGATAGAGGCCTCTGTGTCCATCCAAAAGCTAAAAACACCAGTTCCCTTTTTCCACAAACTTCATGCAAATCCAAGTTCATAAACCTAACAACGAGGAGGTTTTTTTCAGTCCTACAGGATGCAAATATCTGCTCTCTAAGAGGAGCTCTAAATTAAAAATATCTAATATATAAATAAAAAACTTTTACCTGTCACTGAATTAAATGCTCGTTATGTTATACGTTTTATAAATGGGTTCTTGTTCTAGGTGACCCCCACTATGGTCATGTTAATTTTCATACACTTTTTCTGTTGAGTTGATGATAAATTTAAAGGTAAAGTCTGCTGAAACACATAAACAAATAAGATAAAGTAAAATGAAATAGATTTGTCAAAATGTCCTTTTCAGTTTGCTGTGCACTGTTTACATACCTGATTCTCTGTGAAATGAAGGCACCATTTTTGACAGCATATAAAACTGTCATGTTCATAATCTAAACATTTTAACAAAATCCAGTGTTATGCCAGCATGTCTTCCCTGTCCTCAATTAAGTCTTGTTGAGTTCTTTAGCAATCTGTCTGTAGAATACTTTTAATAACACTGTCATATAATATTTTAGTTATGCTAGGCCGATTTAAAGACACAGATGTGCAGACAGATTGAAAGAGAGCAAACACAACGACAATAACATCAAAGTCTTTCAGCCTATGTGAACTTCATATTTTACAGTGTCCTGCTTGAGCTTTTTAAGTTGTCTGTCGCATTTGCTCTCTTACGCCTCCTTTTACATTATAGTTTTGTGGATGTCTTTCTTTTTTCCAGACACAACCTTCTTTTGTCTACAAGACAACAACACCTTTTTTTTCATTAATCTACACTCAGTACCCCATAATGACAAAGTGAAAAGAGAATTTAAAAAAGTTTGCAAATTTATTAAAAAGGAAAAACTGAAATATCACACTGGCATAAGTGTTCAGACCCTTTGCAACAACACTTGCAAAGGTGTGCACAGGTGCCTCTCATCCCCCTTGATCATTGCTCAGATGTTTCTACACCTTGACTGGAGTCCACCTGTGGCAAATGAAACTGACTGGACATGATTTGTAAAGGCACACACCTCTCTATAAAAGGCCTCACAGGTGACAATGCATATCAGAGCAAAAACCATGCCATGAGGTCAAAGGAACTGCCTGCAGAGCTCAGAGACGGGCTTGTTCCAAGGCGCAAATCTGGGGAAGGCTAAAAAAAATTCTGCTGCATTGAATGTTCCCATAAGCACAGTGGTCTCCATAAATCTTAAATGAAGGAAGTTTGGCACAACCAGGACTCTACCAAGAGCTGGTTGCCCAGCGAAACTGACCAATCGGCGGTGAGGGGCTTAGTGAGAGGTGACCAAGACCCAGATTGTGACTCTGACTGAGCTCCAGAGATCCTGTGTAGAGATGGGACAAAGTTCCAGAAGGACAACCATCATTGCCACCCTCCAGCAATCTGGGCTTTATGGCAGAGTGGCTTGACGGACGCCTCTACTCAGTGCAAAACACATGAAAGCCCGCTTGGAGTTTGCAAAGCAGCAGCTGAGGGACTCTCAGAGTGTGAGAAACAAGATTCTCTGGTCTGATGAAACCAAAATTGAACTGTTTGGCTTCAATTCTAAAAGTTATGTGTGGAGGAAACCAGGCACAGCTCATCACCTGCCCAGTACCATCCCAACAGTGAAACATGGTGGTGGCAGCATCATGTTGTGGGGATGTTTTCAGCAGCAGGGACTGGGGGACTGGTCACTGAGGGAAAGCTGAATGGAGCAAAGTATAGAGAGATCCTCAATGAAAATCTGTTCCACAGTGCTCAGGAGCTCAGACTGGGCCGAGGAAAGCACACATGACAACACAGAAGTGGCGTAGGGACAACTCTGTGAATGTTCTGGAGTGGCCCAGCCAAAGCCCTGTTTTGAACCCTATCGAACATCTCTGGAGAGACCTGAAAATGGCTGTCCACCAACGGTCTGGTCTCAACTAAGTACTGAGTAAAGGGTCTGAATACTGATGCCAATGTGACATTTCAGTTTTTCCTTTTAAATAAATTTGCAAAAATTTCTAAAATTCTATTTTCACTTTGTCATTATGGGGTACTGAGTGTAGATTAATGTGAAAAAAAAAGAGTTTAAACGATTGTAGCATCTGGCTGCAACATAACAAAAGTGACAAAAGTGAAGGCGGTCTGAATACTGTCTGAATGCACTGTAAACAGAGCACAGCAATCTCAGGGGAATTTTGACTATTTTATTTTATTTTATTGTATCTTATTGATATATATGTCTGGCAGAATTTTCTCTTTAAATTTGTCATAAACTCTACAGAAAATTGTATGAAAATAAATCTGGATGTAGTGGGAGTCACCTCCAAGAAAATGGCATGAAAAGATTGATGTAAGCTATGAAGGATTTTTTTTTTTACTGAATATCTAATATATGGAAACTGTGATTAAATTATGTTGTATTTTGAGCAGAGTTTACCTTTAAATTTATCATCAACTCTACAGTGAAATTGCATGAAAATTAGTATGATCATAGTGGGGGTCACCTAGAACAAGAACACATTCATAAAATGTATAACATGATAAGCATTTTATTTAGTGACAGTTAAAAGTTTTTTTTGTTGATATTTTTTAATTTAGAGCTCCTCTTAAAAAGAGCACAGTAGAAAAACTTCTAATAATTTGTGATTGAAATTCATATAATGTGCAATACAATGCACTGTTTATTTGGTATATCAATGGGAGAAACAGGGGAGAAAGCATTGCTGAAAAGCAGGTGTCACTTCTGGCCGTTTTCACCATCTGTACTGCAATACCACGAATAGACATGCATTAAAAATCCGTGTCATGTGGATGTTATCCTTTTATTCCCACCCCATCTGAATTATGCTGCATGGACACAGTGGTCCAAGGAGTTATCAGGAACTAGTGTTTAGGTTGTTTAGTACAGTAATTAGGCATTTAATTCTTCAAACGTGACAGGGGTTAGCCAGGTCAAGAGGCAGCTTGGACATTGCCAAGCTGGTCCTGGTTCTGCCCCACTCAAACGCAGATGCAGAGTGAGTCTTTTCTGCGGTGGGGCTGAATGAGACCAAAACCAGGAACAGCTTGGCCCTGGATGGAACCCTCTCGTAAATAATGATGATCAAGATGGCTGGCCTTGAGCCCTGCTTCAAGTGGAAGCCCTCTGCAACACTCATCAAGTCCTCAAAGGAGGCCACAAGCCAATATAACACTGCACACAAACAGGTCTAATTTAGATGTTTACATTTAAAGGCCACGAAAAGGAGAGCTCACATGTCATAAGTAATATTATCAGTGAGTGGCTCTCATAGGTAGAGCTGTAGGTGCGTTTACAAGTGACGAATGTGGATGAAAAATAACGGGAAGGGTGAATGATGAGCTTTAAGGTTTTCCTGAAATCTCACTGTGTATTCACATGTATCTGTATCTGCTTTGCACTTCTTTTGCACTTAGCCTCTGTAAAAATGTTCAGAATATAGATAGAAATAAAACTGGAAAGTTTGGTTTATGTGAATATTAGTGATGTGGAGATGTTTTGATCAGAGTATGAAAAGAACCTTACTTTCAGAAAACAGCTTTTAAAGATCTGTACTGTAAAATATTGTTAACGTTAATATTGTTAAACATGTATGAACTAGAATAAGAAGACAAACAGGTGAGATTAAACATGTTTATCTTTATTGGATCAATGATATTATATAGGAACCTGCATTAAATAAATCACAATATTGGTTTTACAGGGAAAGAAATGTGGAATAAAAATCCTTCTTCAGGCTTGTTTCATTAGATCTTTACCCACACTTTACCAGTAAATAAAATGCAGTCCATCAGAGTTCAAAGTGAAATAGATTAACTGTGAGTCTTTAAAGATTACACACACACACACACACACACACACACACACACACACTGAGCTGGACCCTGGAGCAGACTCAGTTGTTTCAATATTACATTCACTTTCATGCTGTTCACATTCCCCTCCCATTGTAGGCCTTGTTGGCAGAGCCCTCCGATCACTACGCTCTACTTCTGCCACCATTGTCTCTTAAACTCAGAACATCATGACATCACCTGAGTGCAAACACATCAACTTGAGCACAGATGGTGAAGGCATACACCATCATTTTTAGCTCCTAACTAGGGTAACAACAAAACATGATTAACAATGATTATGTGTTTCTTGATTCTGATTATACACTGATTATTGATACATTCAGTTGAGTAAAATATGAGTAAATATTTCCCACAGAAAGCAAATCAGTCAGTTATTAGAAAGTCAGTACAAGTGCAATGAACAGTCAATGCAAAAATCAGTAGCCCACAACACCAATATTGATTCAAACATAATATCAAGAAGAATAGTGGAGTGACTCTTGTAGTTTCCAGAGCCCCATGCAGTCGTCATGATGGATCTACAGGACATGAACGAGACAGAACATACAGTGAGAAGAACATTTCTGCTGTCAACCTGGAAAACATAACAGTTTTCAGCTGATATACCTTGGTCTCGAGAAGTGAAGTGATTATGGCGAGGCCTTTCCATTCAGATCTGAAAATGAAAAGAAAGATCAACTTTGTCAACAATCTCATGTCAGAATGGGGGAAAACCAAACAGCAGCTTACCTTGGCAGATGAAAGGCAGCTCTTTATGGCAGTCTTCGTCCAGTCACTTGAATTCTTGTGACCCTTCCACCTGGATGACCTTTCCACAGTGGTTGTTTAAGGGTCAAAAAGCGCTACTGCTCCAATGAGGTTCCTTTACTCTTTCCCCTGAAATCCACTGCCAGGGGACGTTTACACCAAAGATGGAGCGCTCCAGGCCGATCCACACTCCACCATCCAAGCCACTCTTATTTTGTAGGACAGAGTTCACTGCGTCCTGCACTGTCTGGTTGGTGATTTGGACCAGGGTGGACTTCTCGTTTTGGCAGTGCTGCAGGGCATCAATCCAGCTTTTGTGTTCCGGGTAGAACCGGAGACCTGCATCAAAGAGGTGACACTGAGAGTTTGTGCATGTCGCAACCAGGGGTGCTGCCAGAGATTTTAGACCCCATGAAAGAATATAATACTGGGCCCCCACAGATCATCCTTATAGGCTACATTGTTGTAACAAACCACACCTGCAAAACCCATTTGAGGACCTGAAATATTAATAATAAATGTATGTTTGCAGACTGGAGTCTCTGCTGTAGTCCCATGGTAATCACCTCACATGTAGTCTACTGGCATTGAGCATTGGTGTGTAACATGATTCATGATTAAATGAACTGAGAATAAAGATGCATCACTGATATTATTACCAACAAAAGCTGCACTATCATAAGTGGCCATAGGATGGCAGTCTTTATTTAGCAGTGCCTTTCCATGTACCTGGTGTAAAACTGCTAACAGTAAAATCAAATCTCCAGTGAGATGGAGACCTGTCTATTATTATTATTATTATTATTATTATTATTATTATTATTATCATTAGTAGTAGTATTGGGAAAATCTATAGCTACTGTAAGTGAAATACTTCTCACATTGAAATGATATTTTGGTTTTTTTTGTGGTTTTTAAGGAAAAATTGTGGGATGAATAAAGACTGAACAGAATTCCAGTTTATAGTTTAACTCACCACAGTTGTTCCCTGAGACAGCATATGAATGAAGTTGTATCAACATGTCATCTCTTGATGTCATCAGGAAACAGTTTTTATTGCTTTGGGGAAAAATGTAAAGCTGATCACAAATCTGTGTTGAATCAGATGTCCCATCAGTTATGTGCTGCTACATAGTGTTTTTAAAGTAAATATTTATCAAATGACAGAAATATGCTGGCTCATTATGTTTCCTATGGCCACGAGTCCACACAACAGATATTTACTCTGTATAAAATGTGAAGTATTGGCAGGTGGGATCTTCAGTACAGAGTCTCCTGCAGTCAGCAACAGTCGTCACCTTGTGTTTGGTGTCACCTTTTGCAAACGTAATACCACCTGACTCTGAACAACCTGATAAATAAAAACATAGAAGAATCCAGAAAAATAGTTAGAGTCAGAGTGCAGACAGATTTCTTTAACTTCCTCATTATTCATTTCCTCTATGTGAATTTGTTAAATCCATTTCTCCTGCAAACATGCTAATAAAGTGTTTTAAGTGCACACATCTTGTTGGGCTTCATGCCAGGAATTAAGTTCAAGTAGTAAGTGACACTCTGACAGTCTGTCATGTGGGAGACCAAGTTCATTTCAACATGAAATGATTCCCTCAGGCGGCACGGTGGTGTGGTGGTTAGCACTCTCGCCCCACTGCAAGAGGGTTGCCGGTTCGATCCCGGGTGTAGGAGCCCTTCTGTGCGGAGTTTGCATGTTCTCCCCGTGTCAGCGTGGGTTCTCTCCGGGCACTCCGGCTTCCTCCCACAGTCCAAAGACATGCAGATTGGGGACTAGGTTAATTGGTAACTCTAAATTGTCCATAGGCGTGAATGGTTGTTTGTCTCTATGTGTCAGCCCTGCGATAGTCTGGTGAACTGTCCAGGGTGTACCCTGCCTCTCGCCCGATGTAGCTGGGATAGGCTCCAGCCCCCCCGCGACCCTCAAGAGGATGAAGCGGTTAGAAGATGAATGAATGAATGATTCCCTCAGCTGTGACAATATAAGTCATCCTGCTCCTCTGACATTAGCTTCATTTACGGAAACTGGGTATTTGGACATTTGAAAAGCATGTGAATTTAAAAACAGAGGAACTCTAAATAATGTTTTAATATGTTTGAGGAGATAACACAGCTGTTATCTGTGAATGTTTAAAGTGCTTACCTATTGACACATTCAGATGCACACACAGACCTGGTTGCCTGGATGGAGAGGAATCATAGCAGAGGTTGATCTCGTCATTCTCTCGCATAAAGTTGGTAATGGTGAGGGCTCTGTCAGTCACTGTGACTCCGGGGAGGCTGGCATTATTGGACTTACACCTGCCTGAAACACATTCACACTTGCTGCCTCCTCTGCCACAGTATTTAATGGTCCGATCTTTAGGAAATGGGAAAGTGGCACTGCTTCCCTCCAGCAGCCACACCTGTCTTTCTAAAACATATGTTGCTGCAACATGACACATACCCAGCAGCAGCAAGAGATGGATGAACTGTGCCATGGCTTCTGAAACCAAAGAAAAAAGTTTACAGATTAAGGAGAGAAGTGCACAGCACACCATGGATCCAGATTTAGCTCATCTATTCATGGGAATATAATTTGCATATTTCAACTTGCAGCAACATTAGTTGGGAACGTAATATGCAATATGTTGAAGTAAAAATATTTAAGAGTCTTGATTTTTCTTGATTTCTAATGTGACAAACATGCACCTAATGTGTAATAACACACTAATTAATCTATAATTTCCATGCACAACTTTTCTACATCAAAATAAAAATATCTAAGTCTAAATATATCTACTTGTATTAAGTCGTTCTACATGATGAAACACCAAAATGACAGTATCCATCTGATGTTAATGCTGTATGAATTCATCAAAAACTTACCCAATAAATGAAGACTTGTGGCTCTGTAAAATGTGTTAGGAGGGTGGGTAGGGAAATGTGAACTGAGTCTTCACTGTGCATCACTTTATAGAGCTGTTTACCTCCTCCTCCGCCTTTTGGCCAAAGAAACACACCCACACCAGAGTGCTCATTTGTTTATAGGGGATTGAGAGTGACTTTTAATTTTGGGGGGAGGTTATGTTAAGTCTAAAGACACTGTCAGTGTGTAATGTGTATACACTGTAACACAGGGTACAAGTGTGAGGAGATTTCCAAACTTTAGTTTGGCTGTTTATCTTTTCATTTTTAAGGTAAAAGCACATGTAATGGTATATTGCTATAATATTCGAGGGTAAATATAAACCCACAAAAGATTCGCCAAAGCAAACTGACAGCACATCCTAAATCAGTATAAAACAGCTTCATGTCTGAATGGTTTAAAGTGTGAAGACGATGCCTATAGGAGTGGCTGTGTGAACACACCCTACACAAGGAATGGAGTTTGTGTTCCTTTTATCAGCTAATTATCCAGTCTATTGGCAGGATGATGGTTTTTGAATGGATTGTGAATGCTGGGTGTCTCCTGATGGTGGCTGGTGGTGTCAGACAGCATTTTGACCAGACTGAGACTGTGACAGCAGTTTAACTGCTGGAAGATGGTGAAGGGGTTCAGGTGGTAGCTCATCAGTTTGATGTGTCTCCAAGTGTGCTGAGCCGACTATGGAGACGTTACTGACAGACTGAGCAGTACAGCATGAGACAAGGACAAGGTTGTTTGACAACACCCACACAAGACTGTTATCTCATCACCTTGTCTCATCCTCAGGCGTACAGCTCAGTCCTTATAACACAATAAATCAGCAAAATGTACATTTTGACTTTGATGTTAAAACCTACAATATTTTTGAGGCTTTGGATGCACACAAATCAACATTACAGACACTTATGTGTTAACCTTTTGGTTTGTCTGTGTGTTGTTTCTGTCTGATGTTCTTTGGAAACATGTTTCTTCCACTGTATTCAGTGTTTGCAACAGGATCTACCCATATTAAAATAAATGATAGAGGCCTCTGTGTCCATCCAAAAGCTAAAAACACCAGTTCCCTTTTTCCACGAACTTCATGCAAATCCAAGTTCAGAATCCGAAACAATGTGGAGGTTTTTTTCAGTCCTACAGGATGCAAATATCTGCCCTCTGGGTGATGCTTATTAATTATCAAGAAGATAATGTAAATGTATTGGCTTATGTGAGCAGCATACATGAGACAATGCCTCTTTTGTTGAAGGTGCTAGTTGTACAGGAAGGCTGCTGAGGTCACAGTCTTGTTGACATTCAAGTCTTTTTAAAGAGAGACCTGTCCCACAACAACTGGGGATAAAAATAATATCGAGTTAAGATCCAAAACAGGTTTCCAAATGTATCTAAAATAAAGAAAAGCTATAAATCAGATGCAAAAGCACAAAATGTTTTTAATGTGTTATATAAAGGACAAATCCATATACCACTCATACTAACGAAGCTCAGCATTAAGTTCAATCAGGAAGACTTTCTTTGTGCTCATCCACTCACAATTCTTTCCCTCCTACTCTCACTGCTTCCTCTAATCAGCTGACCATGGGTGTTCGCTCTTCTAGTTATCCAATCAAACTTTGCCATGATCCTTGTCAGCCAATCAGGATGCCACTGCAATACCTTAAACCTGCTGTCTGCTCTGCTGCTGTCAGCTGTCATTTTAGGCAGAACTGTCACGCCCTCCTCCACCACGCTCAACAAAGGCTCATTCCTCTACTTATCCAGATCATTGGCACTTCTCCATCTTCTTCTCGTCTCATCTTCACCACCTCCACCACCACCAGTGTCTAGACCCTATTCCCTATTTGACTATGGATTAATCACCCTCCTTAAATCATACCATCTGGGGGTCAGTCTCTCCTGATTGAAATACTGATTAATTGACACCATTTGACTGGTTAACACCATGGACATGAAGTATGATTCAGTAATAAAGTGTATTAATAAAATTATACAGGAATAAACAAAGTAATTTGGAACCAGTTGCAACCAGAAGGTGTCGTCATCACTGAGACAGGCTCATGAAAAACTTGACCTAAATGGCAGTAAACATGCTGACAACACAGGCGATCACATGGATTAGTGTTCCATACAGATAACAACTCATGTACACATGGGAAAAACATAGAATATAAATGCCGTTTCTGTCTCTGCACAGAAGGGCGATGATGATGAGGTGAGGATTTGCACTTCCTGTAAGAGTGGAGTTTTAAATGTCAGAATTTGTCTGTTAGTTTGGATTCTCAGTCTTAATCTGGAGCTGCACAACACAGGGAAGCCTGCAGACACCATCAGGGAGTTCCCGTTTTCCATCAGGGGTGAGGATGCAAACAATGCACACTGTCTAATTAGCTGTGGCAAAGTGTTTGGTGTGTCATTTTTGTCAGTCTACATTGCTTGTTTTAGAGCTTGAGTTAAATATGCTTCATTATATGTGTGTGTTTTTGTCTGCAGCATGAAGTACTGGAGCTGCTGCAGGGAGAAAACATTAGACTTCACCTCCTTTCTGCCCCAGCAGGACTGCACTACAGGCAGTCACCTCGGGAGGATAAATAACCTGGTCAAACGGGGAATACTCAAACTTAGATCAAAGAGTAAGAATTTACAATAGTGTTGGAGTCTCCAGGGATTCATGGCTGGAGCAGTATCTGCACTTGCTGAACATGGAACGGTCTTCATCAGGTGTGAGTCAGAGCCACTGGCCTGTTGCTATTGAGGTCTTTGGGGTGACTGATACCACGCAGGATGTTTTCCACAGCTGTGGCACTGTGCCCAGCATCTGACTCAGATTGGAAATGTGCTTCACTATCCTCCACAGCTCCTCACAGGAATTAAGAAGCCTTGAGCTTATATTTCATATAGCTGAGCTATACTTAAAGGAAATGGCCACTTTAGAATGAAAATACAGACAGTAGCTACTTACTGACCCTCATGCCGACAAGAAGTCCAGTGTAGTTTTTTAATCCACAAAACTCGTTCGGGTTATCGGAGGATAACAGCTTTTTCCATACACTTGAAGTGCATGGAACCCACATTTTGAAAATGTAATAAAATTCCCCTAAAGCATTTCAAAAACATCAGAATGGCTCATTCATTGTAATCCAAGTGCCCTGAAGCCGCGGCATGCAAAATTGACTTGAAAAGACGTAATTTACTCCACTTTTATAGCATCATTTCTCACCATGGTCAGTTAGCCTGCCCTGCAGGCATGCTTTGTTTACATGGCAACTTGCAGGAGACTCAAAAATTAGCACCACCACTAGCCATCAGCTAGTCTCCCCCAAGTTGCCATGTAAACACAGCACGCCTGCAGGGCGAGAAATGATGCTACTGTATAAAAGTGGAGTAAATTCAAAGTCTTTTCAAGTCAATTTTGCATGCCGCGGCTTCAGGGCACTTGGATTACGACGGACGAGCCGTTCTGACATTTTTGAAATGCATTAGCAGAGTTTTATTACATTTTCAAAATGTGGGTTCCATGCACTTCAAGTGTAGCTGTTATTCCGGCTAGCTGTTATCCTCCGATACCCTGAATGAGTTTTGTGGATTAAAAAACTACACTGGATTTCTTGTTGGCATGAGGGTCAGTAAGTACTGTCTGTATTTTCATTCTAAAGTGGCCATTTCCTTTAAGCTTATCTAACACCTAACTGGTAGTGTGAGGTGAAATGGCATTTTTGTTTTTGTCATTTTGTAGCAAACAACATTGGTCTCCTTCTATCTTTGAACAAATGCCTCTCATCATAGGATCATTTGGATATTTTGAAGTGGGCTTATATGGGGTACTTATCCATAGTCAGTGTATTACTTACAGTATGTCAGTCTGCACGCCATCAGTTTGGAGAAGCAGGCAGGAGTCCAAGCTCAACAGTCCAAAATGGCGGCAGCGCCACTAGTGGCTGTTGGCAAAAGTTCAACGGAGCTTCGCCTCTTGGTCAAAGAGCATGGATACCAAGAGGTGAAGCTCCGTTGAATTTTTGCAACAGCCACTAGGGGCGCTGCCGCCATTTTGGACCGTTGCGCCCAGACAACATGCAAGATGTCAAGGACAGAAGAGAAAAAAAGTAAAAGAAAACAGTGTAGTGCAATTAACTGCAACAACTATCAGTGGAACACCCAACCTTCCACCGTTTCCCGAAGGATCCTGACAAGTAAAAACTCCTGAGGTGTAAGTTTTAAAGTGTTTTAATATCAATTTAATATGCCAGTTTTGTTTTGTTATATATATATATATATATATATATATATCAGTGGCGGCTGCTGGTCTTTCAAGGAGGGGAAGCTCATTTTCGGCCTACATCATAAAATGTGTCCGTTTATTTATACGTAAATTCTACCCTCTGGGGCTGCTGCGCGAGGCTAGTGTGACCGCCTGTGAGTGCTTTGGGATGGTGGAGTGGCTCACAGCAGCACCCGCTGTTTGTTGGGGACAGTAACTGCAGAGCGACAGAAAACAGAGTCTCTAAACATGAGTACAGTCTCCAATAACACCAGAAAAAGATTGTCGCTAGTCGTTTTTTAACAAAGAAAAAGTCACTAAGAGGATTGGAGAAGTCTCCAGATCATCTCGGAACAACGGAATGAAACTTGAAAAATGCTCCGGCGGTGGTTTATATTTCAAGATCGCTGTTTTGCTCATTTCGCTGTCAATCAAAAAGGAATTCAGCCTCAGACAGATCATCCAATCATCATGCAGAAGCCCAGCGTCCACGCCAGCCGAGGCCAGCCCACTGCCCCATAGTCCTCTAGAGACGCTGAGCGTCCGATGGGCGGGACAAAACCGAGCATTTATCCAATGACTGTCTAGTTTTGCTGCAGTGGAACAACCCACTCTATGCTTCCCCATTGGAGTCTTTGGACGCTGAGCTTCACTGTGACTCTACGGGAATGAATGAGAAGAAAGTCGCGTCAGTGACCTGTTATAAGTAACTGATTCTGAACAAAAGTTGAACGCGTTCTAGCGCATATTTAGTCAATGAAATGTAAACACAACAGTACATATTTGACCACTTATTTTTTGACATTTTAGGGGAAGCTGAGCTTCCCTTGCAGTCTTAGAGCAATCCCCACTGATTATATATATATATATAGCCTCTTGGACCATTTATATCAGAAATGATTACTGCTTTAGCATTAAAATATATCATATTAAAATAGCCTATATATTATTATTATTATTATTATTACTACTGTCCCCTTACTTTACAAACTGTAAATAGCCTAAATCTTTATTCCTGACTATGTGACGTCGCCATTAATGTGTTTCTAGTTAAAATATTGATTTTTTTTTTGGTAGATTGGCTTATGGGGTGATTTTGAAGGAGTAATTAAGTTAATCTTCTCATAAGTGGATGTAATATGTAGAGAGGCCATCTAGGCCGTTTTTCTTTGTTTTGTTTTTTTTAAATTCTATATTTTGCTTTACAAAAACGTGAAAAAGCAGCTGTGACCAAGCTATCACGAGGTGAGTAGCATTGTAAGCATAATTAATAGCGATATACTTCAGTTTGTCTGTGTGTTTTTGTATGCAAGCGGGTCTGCTATGATCTGCTGACAGTCAAAAATGGTGGCGGTAGGATGAAACCATGGACGAGTCTGTTGCTATGGAACGTTCTACTGAGCTTCTTCTATTTGTCTTGGTATCCATGCTCTTTGGCGCCGCCATATATCCAATCCATACTGGAAGTCCATACCGGAAGTTTCATACATACCGGAAGTCAGTTTTTTCCCCAGAAGTCGGTTTTTAAGTCTGTCTTTTTTATATTATTTATTTTAGCAATACATTTACAAACTTTGAAGCAACCAACAATTATAAATATATATATTGTGAAATAAATAATAATAATAATAATAATAATAATAGTACAGTTATTTCAACAATTATTTTAAATACATGATTTGTTTGGAATAACATTGACCTCAACAAGTTAAACCTACAAAAATTGCAGAAAATCAGCAAACACATGAATTTTAGTTGGATTAATTTTTAACAAAGATTAGATAAGGTGAGCACTTTAATTTATTGGGCTACAGTTGTACAGCAACATGCAGATTGCTATCATGTCATTCAAAACAACTGAAAACCATGGACACAACAAATGTCATACTTACTCTTACATCAATATGGTTAATTGTAACTATTTAACTATTAAATGAACTTAATAATTAGATTGTCATATTGTCAGATATATTCTATTATATTTCAGGAACACATGTAAACACAATATTACACTATTGTACTGGCAACATAAAGAGGTAGACTTGAAGTTCTCTTTTTTGTGAACAAGTTTTTATTCCAGATATCCATATCAATCTCAAAAGTAGAAAAAAAAACAAAGAAAAAAATGGAAAAACTGTAAAATAATTTATTTATTTGGTCTATAAAATGTAAGAAAATGGTATAAAATGTCAACCGCTGTTCCACAAATCACAAGATCCCAAGATGCAGCCTAAAATGTCTTGTTTTGTCCCAAACAGATACCATTAAACATTACTGTTAAATGTAGAAGTATATGATCTCAAACAGATACTTCTCATCAACATACCATGGAAATGAACTGCATTTTCCATATGGTTTTTCAGGTGCCTCTGGATCATGCTCTCATTTTTGGTTTTAAATTTGGGGCAGAGAGGACACCCAAACTCGGATGGTGAAAGGGTTGTGTGCCCCAGACTGGCTTCATCATTCAAAATAGAGGGGTGCATCTGAAAAAAGGAGAAGTCAATCAACACTGATAGCTGTAAAACATACTGAACATCAACCATATTTTACCGATCTAAAGGACTCATGGTGGAGGAGGCACTACAGCTATTTATGTATCCACGTGTGTGTGTGTGTGTATTAGTGTTCTGCATTACTAAAACATAATACAAATGTATTTTTTGCAGACACCTGGGGCTATGTATACGTTATTTATTTGACCCGGTTAACCCTCCGGGGTCGCTCATGTCGTATACCACATGAGACGACTCTCATTACTATTTTTAGAATATCTCTGGGAAAAAAAGTTGTATATAACTTGATTGAGCAGTACAGGGTTGAGGTTATACAAGCATTAATACACAAGGAGACCAGGGGCCTGTATCACGAAGCAGGATTGTCTTAGCGAGGTAACTTCAGGGTTAACCCTGGGTTTTCAGTCTCACGAAGCCGGTTCAGTTCTTATCGGGGTAGATCACCATGGTAACTTACTCTGAACGGCTATCCTGCTCTGGAGCAGGGTAAGTTCAGGGTTGAATCTGATCCTATAAAAAGCACCACCCACTGGCCAATCAGCTGTTCGGAAAAAAATAACTCCGCTGTTTAATTCATTTGATTGATTTTGATTTGAAAGTTTATTTTGAACATTAAAAAAGAAAAGAAAGCAACAACAACAGACAATGAAAAGATTGTTCAAAAAGGAGTCAAAAGAAGTCGAAATTTCATCCCACCCCTTCAAAAGATAGAAACTGATCATTTGCGGACACTTAATAGCACCATTAATTAGTGCCAACATTTTGTTTTGTTGGAGGAAATGATCCCTGTTAAAGATAATGGGCCTAATTGACAGCTTTGCTGCTGGAAATGCGGAAAGTAGCCCATCATGTCTACACTTCATGGTGTTTGAGGGATTTTCCTTTTTGTTTTTTAAAGAGGGAGACTAGGTATATTTTTGGGCAGCTGTTAATTTCTAACACAGCTCAATATCAGGATGATTCTATTCAGACTATCAATTTGGTGTTGATATGATTTAATTGTGGCGTTTACTGTAGCATATTTAAGCAATATCACACGAGAGGGAGTGATGTTGTACTGTGATATCGTCACGGCTGTGATTCGGTCGTAGGCACGAGGCTGCAGGCCGAGTGCCGAAGACAATCACAGCCGTGACGATATCACAGTACAACATCACGAGCTATCACAGTACAACATCACGAGCTCGAGGCATGCAGACATGACAACACGCCCACACTCATCATAACACGCATTCACACTCAACCTCTCTCACATGTTCTAGCATATACTCCCTCATACAGTATGTCTAAATACTCAGCAGTATATGTCTCTGATTGTTTCAAGTGAACATCTGTTTGGTGCTGAACAGAAGATCAGCTTATGGGGGGGTGATCAAACATCTTGCTTTACAGTAGTAGTAAAACCAGTTTCTTAGATAAAAGGTATGGTTGAAGAAAAGATGACAAGACACCATATTTAGAATTTGAAAGGTCATGACTCTGGCGCCCTCCCGTGGCAGTATGATGATAAAAACACTGACAGACAACAATGCACTCCATGCTCAAGGATGGCCTGTGAGCATTGTGTATGTCATATCCAGTTCTCTTATTCCTGGACTTATGTTGTTCATTCCTTCATGAACCAGTAAAAACAGTTAATGTTTTAATCCTGAAACTAAAGAGATAAAAAAAAAACTGAAGAAGCACAAGAGACAGCTGCAGTACTCAGACAATACCTGCATAGGAGGTTATGTATAATTAATAAATGTTTCCTAACTCTAAAGACTAAAATTATAAACTGTATTTCCTTAAGCAAAAAGCTGGTTTAATGTAGGTTTATTGTTACAATCTGTTGTAGTTGTTGGTGTGCATAAAATCACTGTGGACCTTTAAGAAAATTAAGGAATGAAAATCTTTAAAAAAAAAAAAAAAAAAAGCAACAGTATGGATGTAAATGACTTTTCACTTTTTTTTTTCTACAACACATCCTCACTCCGACCTCATCACATATTGATGTGCTTGGTCATGGACTTTCCGCATCCACATATGACGTGCAAGGTTCTCTGGGTGCATTGGTTGATGACGTTCTGGGACACCGTGTCAAGTTCTGCCTGTTACATGCAGTCTCTTTCAAAACAAAACACTGCGAACTGACGTTTTTTTGTTTTTTTTTCCTTTTTCAGTTTGGCCGGGGAGGCCTGGGGCTTGGCTCAGGTAAACCGGTATGGAATACAGCAGGTCTCAAAGATAAAAGGAAGCTTGTTGTGGAACAGATACGCAGACAGGAGGAGATAGTAAGGGGTGCAAAGGTAGTGGCCCAGGCTAAACAGGGACAGTGGTTGAACTGGGAAAGTGTAGAGAAGAGGAAGCTTAGTTGGAGGGACCTGTGGAGTATGGAGGAGAATCGTATTAGATTCCTGGTAGGGGCTACATACGATGTGTTACCAACCCCCCAGAACCTAAAACTGTGGGTAAATGAGGACCTATCATGCCCATTGTGTTCACGTACCGCAACCTTAAAGCATATTTTGTCAGGCTGTAAAGTTCGCTTGTCACAAGGCCGATATACATGGCGACATAACCAGGTGTTGAAATGTTTAGCTGCAGGAATCGAAGGGAAACGAAGACAGGTGAATTCAGAAGGTGTTAAGGATAGGAGTCTAGCAATTCAGTTTGTCCGTGAGGGAGAGAAATACAGAAGGGATAAGTTAGTAAGGAGGCAAGGGTGTGGCCACCTAGAAGGTGCTAGTGATTGGGAAATGCAAGTAGATTTAGGGGGAAAGCTTGTTGTTCCCCAGGAAATAGTTTGTACCAAGCAGAGGCCTGACATAGTGTTGTGGTCATTGAGTAGTAGGATAGTTTATTTCATTGAGCTGACAGTTCCTTGGGAAGACTCAGTGGAAGAAGCCTATGAAAGAAAAAAGCTTAGATATGCAGACTTAGGAGCAGAAGCTTAGCAGCCAAGATGGAAAACTAGGATTTGTCCAGTGGAAGTGGGGTGTAGGGGATTCATAGAAAGATCAGCTGTCTTGCTCCTGGGGGAACTCGGAGTGCAGGGAGAGAGTTTGAGGACGACAGTGAAGGAAATGTCAGATGAAGCAGTAAGAACCAGCCAGTTTATTTATTTCAGAAGAAATAATGTCAGTTGGGGGCCAGCAGGGGGAACTACTAAGCAGGGTACATAACTCCTTGAGATCAGGTGGAGAGATCCACTTCCTGTCAGGAGGAAGTCCAGGAAGAGGAAGTATTTAAGTGTGGGAGTGGCCTATTTGAATCCCTTTTGTTTGAGACCATGCTGCAAGGTGAGTGTGTTTGCTGATCCTTTAAGTTTATTTATCTCCTTTAACTTTAGGTTATATTGTAGTTATGCTATGTAGCGTGTGAAACAGAGTATGGTGAATGTGCTAGGAAAGGTAGTATCAGCATTGCTTCTACCTGGAGCTTGCATGTACGGAGCCTGGGTTTGGTTGAAGGTGGCAGTGCTGTTTGGGCTGAGAAAGCCACGTGTAAGTAAGGTAAAGGAGGTTATTGGGTTGGTGTGGAGAGCAGTGAGACCTGGCATTAGGGGAATGTCTCTGGGACGCCAGAGATCACTGTCTAGCCTCCTGGAGGTGTCGTGGGACCACTAGACAAAACACCGGTAAAAGGAGGTTCCCACCCGATGACCCCAAAGACATGCTAGTTATCACTGCTCACTGGTCTGTATAGTTAAGCCTTGCCATAATAGCTTATCATAGGGCTTAGGAGGTTATTCACTAAGTGCTGATCCTTTCTCTAGAGCACAACCTTCTTGTGTTTATTTGAATTCCTTCATCAACAAACACACATGGTTGGGTTTAGGCAACAAAAGACACGTGGTTAGGTTTAGGAAAAAAGAACAGGGTTGGGCTTTAGAATCCTACGGACACAAACACCGATCTCTCGAGTGAAAGTCGATGTTTGTTGAACTCACCGTTAAACTGTAACAGCAACCTGCCACGTATTACGCTGATGTTAAAGGACGCCTTTTTTTTTGTTGGTGTCTGATGCCGTAAGTCACTGCCCAAGTGTCAGATTTTAACGACTTCAGAGTGAGACCAGGCTCTTTTCTCAGACCAACATGGTCAGGATATTAGCTGTTTTCTGCCCACATGTACAAAATGTACAAGACTTAGCAAAAAAGAAAACAAACGAACAAAAAAAAACAACAACCAACCAAATAAACACAAAACATGACTTTATTGTAGACACATAAATCAGAAGGTGCAATGGTGATGGCGCTCAGAGAGTCACTGTGTCACTGAGCTCCGGATGTTGCTGGAACGTGACTGATTCAGAAAACAGTAATTGTCCATCTCTGTGTGTTGCAGGAGGCAGTGTATTCCTTCTCTTCACAGTCTGGTGTTTGAACACAATTGTCAATAGATAGCTCCGTCACACGGCTTTAAACTGCGCCTTATTCACGCAGGTGGTGTTAGTGTCATGGCAGCAGCATGAACGGTGAATGCTGCGATGCTGATCTGACGCTTGACTTCCTCCCAGGCCTTCTGTGGATTGGCTGAGTTCTCGATGTCAAACAATGCATCAAAGATCCCGGGGAAAGACTCTCCTGCATATTTATTATGGCTGCTGGGAGCGAAAATAACATGCCTGAAACAGAGAAGAGGGGGAAGTGGCACGTCAAGGAATGAGGTATTACAGATTTAACATTTGTGTGGTATTTCCTAACAAGGGGTTAGGAGTAACGGCACTCCTCAGGTATTCATGATGGTTAACTGATTTCTAAAATATTTTTAATTAAACCTGCAAACAGTCATACATGCAGACCTAACAGAGTATGCAGTAGCAATTATGCAGGATGGGCCTTGTCTAGATCAAAAACTTAAAACCCATCTTAGATATGTTTGTGCATGCAGTGTAAGCATTTCAGTTACGGTCAAACTTATGTGACATGTTTGGGACCCAATTAGGATACTGCATCGAGTAATTATCACTATTTAAGATATAACTGGGGGGTGGGGGGGTTGGCACTGTATACCTCAGTGAATTTTCAGAAAGGTGTGAAAAAACAGACACTGGCCAAGCCTTGTAAGAGCAATCTGTAGCCAACAAGCCAGGGCATGGAAAAGTATGAAAAAACAATCTTGAAAGGGTTTGAAAATGCAACATTAAATATATCAGATGATGATAACACAATGAATTTGTGCCATTATTTCATTTTTTCCCAGTGTTTTGCTAGAGAATCGTGGTCTTTATCTTCACCTCTCATGTGATAAACAAGCCCTTCCCTCAGTCTGCTTTGTGACAGCTGCAAAAATTAGACCTGCTGATAAGACAAGGATGGACTATGCTTAAATTAAAACTAAATAGGATAGTGTGAGAGAGATAATGGACAGTCAACAGAGCCATTGTTAATGTTTTTAGTATCACATGTAAAGACATGCAGGTAGATTGATCATTCAAAGTCAAATGCTGAGAACAGTGCCCTTTAGTGGTCATAGTGCTCAAGTGCACAAGTGCTTGACTGGTTGATGAACTCTTGAAAAAGCATGTACAACAAATATAAATCGATTGTTTGATTGTGTGATTGTTGGTGTGACTAACCTGTAGAAGGGTCTGCCAGGTAAGCCCAGAGGGTCTATGAAGGCTCTCTCCAGATACATGAGCTGATCATTCATGATGCGAACCTGCAGAGGACTGATACACACATGCACATTAAACGCCTCTCACTTACACACTTCACCAAATTAGGCAAATTTATCAGTACACATGCACAAACAATTCAACATAACTTTTCTTCGATACAGTCTATTTTTAGGATCCCTATGATGTTCAGTTGCTTTTGAAACCGTCATAGAAGCTTCAGTATTTGATGACCTGGGAATAAGACTCTAAAAAAATAAACAAATAAATAAATTGTTTTTAATATTCTGCCCTCCACATGTATCAAAATTCAACGGACACCTCTCAATATTATGTAATCCACCTTTAAAGGAATACTTTACCTACAAAATGACCATTTGTAAAATCAGTAGGTCATGCCGTGTTACCTTGAATTTGTGAAGTAAACGTTTCTCTGATATACCTGTGTGAAAAACAGCAAACAATTGATGTATTGATTGATTGGGGGCCGCGTTAACAACAGCAAAACTATCTCAAAACGTCCATTTAAAAACTCTCACACAACTCATGCAGTATAATCTAAGTCTCCTTTATTCAGTCGTATGCTCAGTGCTTCCCAAACACATGCATTTTCACTGAAAAAATCTGTCAGTGTTGGAGTCTGGTTTTGCAGAGAATAAAGATAAATAAAGATAAAGATAGGTTTAGTTTTAAATAGCACCGTGTCAGAGAACATGCATGTGTTTGGGAAGTATTGAGCATTCAAATGCATAAATGAGACTTGGATTAAACTGCACGAGTTGTGTGAGAGTTTCTAAAATGATTTTTTGATATAGTTTTGCTGTTGTTAAATGTGGTCTCCAATCTGTCAATAATTCAGTATGTTCGCTGTCTCCCGTGGAGGCATGTGAGAAAAAACATGACGAACTGACATACAAATGGTCATTTTGTGGGTGAAGTATTCCTTTAAGTGTGACCTCATTAATAAACATCTAGTTAAATGTACACATTTGTCAACAAAAACTGAACATTATAAACTTCATAACAGCAGAATTCATGGCAGAGCTGTTGTGCTAGATTGCAACAGATTACCCATGTGTACCTAGTAGAGTACTGAGTGTACATTTCAAATAAACAAGAGCATGCACACCAACATATTTCAGCCTTTGTTTGGACAGCTGAAATATACGAAATGTTAAACACACTCTTACTCTGCTTTGTTGAGAGTCTGCAGGCGCTCATGGAAGTCCCTGGCTGCAACAGTGAAGTTCTCCGCAGCAGAAAACAAGGACGCTACAAAATATATAAAAAATAATGCAGAGAAAGTCTTGGAAAAGTTAGTTAGTTGGCTCACATATTTTTCAATACTTAAACTTCATATTTAAATAGCACTCACCAAACGACACCTCGTACATCTTCATCTCCTCTGGGTGTCTCTGTGCCAGCTGTGCGATGCTCTCTGCGTACTTCCTCAGTGAGTCTGCATACTGGTTGACATCGAGAGGAAGGAGCTGGGAATTGGCCAATAGGAAGATGAGCCCGCCTCTCACCTGGGCCACCGCCCGAAGCCTCTTGAAGGAGGGGTCGTAAAACTTCTCCACTATCTCGAAGGTTTCATACACACTGTGATAGACTGGATAACTGCTGTACCGCTCCGTTTTCTGAACGCACAGAGGACATTTTCCTTAGTTACGATGGCACCTTGGAGGCTTTCAGTTACCTTTACGGTACCCCTCTTTCTGCTTCTGCTCAAACCTTAACTCAGCCTTTAAGACAGACATGACTTCAGATTGTGCTTAGTGAAACTACAATTTAAACTTGTTCTTGTACTTGTTCAAATCCAAAATTTCATCCTTAGCACAACGTAGTACAAATAGATCAAACACAGACAGGGATAAAGTCACACAGACAAAGCAGAGTAGGTATCACACTGACGCTGCAAACACGTACAAGACAAAAACCTGCACTGAAGAGAAAAAGAAGAAAAAAAGAGTACAAATATTAAACTAACAAACATGTTGTCCTCATATGCACAGGCTTGCATATGATTGAAATTCACAAAGAGGAAAAATTCATCATCCTGATAGAACAGTTGTACACACAATACAAACAGAGACACAAAGTTATAGAAACACAGAAATATATGTTAATATTAATGTTTAGATAAACCTGTAAGTAAGTGGAGTGTGTCTCACCTTGTTCTTGGTGTATCTGGCTCGGCCTGAAGCAATTCCCAGACGGATAAAATAGGCCTCAAAATCACTGCCTGACCCGAGTTTACTGATCCTGCACGACACCAGAGTGGAGGACAAACTGATTTAGTGATTTGTTACATTAGTTTCATGATTATTTGATTGATTATCTTCCAAAGTATTTGTTCAAAAATTGTTTTAACCCCACACACGTCTCACACAGTAACATGAAATACTACACCCTCCCAGTCTCATTTATCCAGCTCATTGATCAGTACTTCCCAAACAGACAGCCCCCTCTGACAGGGAACTGAACTGAAAATAAAACTTGTTGGTGCTCTCTTTAAAGCCAGATTCCACTGATAAAACAGTTATTTTACCTTGCTGAGCACGTCAGCTGCTGATCTGCTGCCTCAATTGGTAGTTTGTGTTATTGTGTCACTTTGGTGTTTCACAGGGTCAGTTCAGATTTTGCAAACTTACACAATAACACAAACAACCACATAACTGGAGAAATGAGACATGGGTTATACTGCATGAGATGTGTGAGAGTTTTGATATGTTTTGATATAGGTTTGCTGTTCTTAATCGTGATCATGATAGCATGTGAGAAAAATATGTTTTCCTCACAAATTCAGCCTAAGACAGGGCGTGTAATTGATAAACATATGATCAGTTGAGGGTGAAATATTCCTTTCAGGCTTGTCAATAGTCTGTATACATCTTTGCATTGTAAATCAAAACTGAAACATTTCTCTAACAGTTGCATTGAAAAATTATTAACCCTCCAATTGTTTTGTCCTCTGCTAACTTCTGATTGCAGCATTGCTCTTGTGGCTTCCTACATTTTCTTTTCCTTGAACCTTGTGTATTTTACTGTTGTTATAGTTAATCTGTTCGTCTGTGCACACCCTGGCCCTGACCAGATCAAGCAACTTTGTACCTGGGTGCATCGCGGTCATTCGTCCAGTTGTCCCTCTTGTGCCAACTCTCGTACAGAGATACTCCCTCCTCTCCTTCCTCTGGACTGGCTATCTACATACACAACACAGAAAGAAAGAGAAAGAGATAAAGCAGAGAGAAAGACAGGAATACAGCATAAGAGTGAACATGGAAGACAAAAATAATTTTCTTAAATCAATTTGATGTACCATTCCTTTTGCATGTATATGTCTGCTCACCTGCTTGGTAAGGTCGTACACCAAAGTGTTTAGAGACGGAGTGCAGTCAACCCTCAGTGTGTACATGCCTAGCATTCAAATAGATCCACACATGAGCAATGTCAAAACAAATTCAGTCACAACACTGTCTATAATTTATTAAGAGTACTGAGCAGCGCACACAATCACGCTCACCCTCGATGGCAGAGTCAGCGTTGATGTAGGCAACAGCTCTCTCCTGCAGCACCTTGGCATTATCCTGTTGAGAAGGACCAAGTGTGGTCAGTGTGTGGTGTGTGTGTGTGTGTGTGCAAAGGTGTATGAGTTGTTGTATGAGTACCTCTGCCCATTCTGTAGATCCCTGCAGTCCAAACTCCTCTGCATCCCAACTGGCAAATATTAAAGTCCTCCTAGGCCTCCAGCCTGTACACACAGACACACACACCTTCTCAACCTTGTAGCATTGTAGCATGTGTAACCAACCTTTCTGAGGACTGCACAGCATTTAACTAGAAAAGTGCACTCAGTAGAGAGCATCACTGCCTGAGCGGATTGCTGTAACTCTGTTCTATTCTTACATTTCCAGCAGATGTGCAACACTATTCAGAAGTGTCCCAGATGATAATAAAAATACACACATTGTCTATTTTTAATGGAGCTGCAGCACATTGCACAGGGCAGATCAATGTCTCCTGATAAAAGGCACTTAGGTGAAATAAAGATAGCCTACGCTGTAATTATGAGAATCAATGTATTTCTAATGACTAAAACAAAACCAAAAATCTTTGATCCATGTCGTTCATAACTGGACTGCTTAGCTCTGTCTGAAAGCTGCAGCACAACAAAGTAGAAAAGAACAATAGACTCAATTAAATCAGACTGAGAAAAGAAAACATCTAGCTACATAGCCTACTTAATTTCTTATGGTAGAAGGACAAATATCAAGAAAAAATGACAACTCAACGAAATTTGCAAGTCTACAAAATCGGGCGGGCAAAACGCCCCACTACCGAAACACTTCTGGTGTGGTATGACGCTGTGCAGTGGACAGAACAAAACCGGGTCAAAAATGGGGACTAATTTATCTCATGTCCTCCTTAGCTTTCTTGAATCATAAGGTATCAGGTATGGAATTAATCTGCAGATGCTCTGATACAAAATGAGACCAAACTTTTCAATGGATGTCAGTTTTTGAGCCTAGACGAAGACTAGAATGTGTCCTGCAACAGACGGTAAGGCTGGTTGTTTTTAGACGAGCTGATTTCCAGAAAACTTGTGGAGTGAGGAGTCAGCAGTCAATGATGATCTAAAACAGCCAATACATTTTTTTTAAGCAATCGTGAATCACTGCATACGTGAAAGATCCTTGAGCATACAGTCATAACTGTACACACAAAATATTAGGCTGATAGGTCCAGTAGTTTGTAAGATGAGGTGATAAAAGACGTATATAAACGCACACGATCAATCGCATGATGTCCTCCTGGCTTATGCCACACTCACACACACGCACATACTGAGACTACTGTCTATTGAGACCATCACTCACACACTCATACACTTACAGAGAAGTACCTTTACTGAGCAGCTTGCCAGCACTCCTGACAGTTTCATGGACCACAGCAGCTCCTGACATGGGGTCAATTCCTCCAAACACCCAGGCATCCCGGTGCCCTCCCAGAATCACATACCTGTCTACATACACACACACACAATTTGTATTGTATACAGTGTTTATTCTTTATAATATACAAATGCTACCAAATTGCTCATTCTGTCACAGAACCTCTTACCTAAGAGCCTGAGATGCATTTAAATTAGTTTGTCTTTCTATTCTAACGTTTTATCATGATTATTTTAGTGTCAGTGTCCATGTTGGCATCATTAGTGTTATTCACATGTGTGTACAATGTTGCTGAAAGCTTTAGTGAAGTGTTAGAGCAGCTTAGGTTACAGTACTGTACCTGGCTCCAGAGCTCCTCTTATCCTGCCAATGACATTGTAGATTCTGGTTACCTGGTTGTTTGTGTGGATGTTCATACGCACCTTCCTGAGACAGACGCATTGAGGAAGGGTTAATACGCACAGGGGAGAAAGAGATACAGCAACAAACAAAGAGCCAGAGGAGAAGCAGATCAACAGGAACAGGAACTTTTAACAGGAAATGAGAACGTAAGCAGAATTTATGAACAGGAAACATTCACATAATACAAATGTTTTCCATTTGTTTTTACAATGCACAGCACCGTAATAAAAACATTTACTTTGTTTATCTCATGCAATGATATACATAAATAGACAAAGGAGAAGACAGCAGGGAATAGAGATCCAACCCTCGCAAACAGCAGCATATAAGTTCATTATTAAGTGTTTTGTACCTCAAAAATCAGTTCTAAAGAAACAGGGCTGTAGAATAATACATATATTTGTTGTTATGGTGGCTTTTGCTCCAGAAATTCACAAAACCTTCACCACAGTTCAAAGGCACGAAATGCCCCAGTTACTTGTACATCCTTAATTTGTGCAGCTTGTTTGTGTGTGGATGTGTTATTTATGTCCCTCACAAACAGGGGGTACAAGGGCTTCTATTGTATGTCCGCTGGCTACATGCCACTGGGTCATTAAAGCGGAGCAAGAGACAATTCAAACAGTAAAACCACTAAGGAGTGAGGACAGCAGTGAAGCAAGAGAGGAGAGACTGTCAACTGGTGAGGAAAGAGTTTTATTATTAAAAAAAATAAGTGGATGGGAGAATCATGTTATCACGGGGTGAAGTGGACACAAGTGATCACTGTGACACTGGACAAAAAAGCTTAATGTGAGCACTTACTGGCTCTTGAAGTCATCCGTAAAGCCTGGACCAATCCTGTAGGAGACATTCAGAGCACCTTTCCAGTTGTTGGGTGGAATCTGTCCTCCCATGTTCCTGTTGAATGGTAAATAATTCACATACTGTGGAAATAATAGCTGCTCATTTCATTTAGGGACATCATGAACAATTTAGTTTCTTGCCCTAAATTCAAGATTCAAAAGTTTTTAGCCAATCTAGTGTCTGACTGTCAGTTGATCCATGCTGAATTATGGAATGGACGGATTTGTATAGCACCTTCCTTCAAATTACTTTTACATCACAGAGTCACATTTACACATTCACACACACTGGTGGCCGAGGCTCAGTATAGACATTCACACACACTCACACAGCAAACAGTTTGGGGTCCAGCATCTTGCCCAAGGATCCTTTGACATGTGAATCGGAATAGCTGGGGACTAAAATACAGATCCACCGATTTTTGCTCACTCTACCTCCTGAGCCACAGCTACCTGAATATCTCAATAGCTATTGGATAGATTGCCATGAAAATTTGCAAATACATTAATGCCCCCGCTTTAGGCTCCTCACTTTTCATCTAGCACCACTATGACCAAATACTTTTAGAATTGTACTTAACAGCTGTACTTCGTGTCTTGTGCTAGTTACCAAATGTTAGCATGCTAACAAATTAAACTAAGGTAAATGCTACCTCATCATTGCCAATGTTACCATTATCATTGTGTGCATGTTAGCACCCTGACACATCAATCAGACAGTCAGCTGTCGGTCAGTGTTGGGCCGTCAGTGAGCATTTGTCACCCTAGGTCTTGTGGTGTGTCACTAGTCAGCCCTTATTGGTTTTTTTAAAAGCTAACTGAGCACACTGAATTGGCAACGGAGACGGCAGAGCCTGTCAGTGAATTTGAATCTCTCTGATGGGCAGTTCAGCTCAGTGCACGAGATGAGAAACCAAAGTGAGGAAAGTAAACAAAAAAGCATAAGTCAAGATGGTGTGAGATCGAGACAAACTTGTCTGATCATTGGCCATTGAGCTCTTTAGCAGAAACGGTTTGTAATGGTTTGTGTTATTGTTTGCTAGCTCAAGCCAAATGTAATTTGTTCCTTCAACATCGGGTAGTGTCGTTAATGTGCTAACTGGCTAACCATTGTCTTGAATCCATCCTCTCGATTTTCTGGTTCCCCTTTTTGAATGACAAACAGCCTACAGACTAACGTCATGCTAGTTGGCTGTTGGTGGTAGTCTTTGCAGTGTGTTCAAGTGCAACTTTTTGGCGGAGAGATGTCAGGTTCGCAATTCTTTTTCAAATAGCACTGCTGTGAATGACTGCATTTCGGATCGAGGAAAAGTGGAAAAGTGAAAAAGAAAAGAAAAGAGACATTTATTTACTTCAGCAGGTGAATTGCATCATGGAAGCCAACTGGATGCACAGGAATCTTGGGAAGACCTACTCCATCCTCCAGGCTGAATCTATACGTGTATTCTATAAGAGAGCAAGTATAAACTCACACACATGTATAAACTCCTTCAGGCTTTAATGCACATCATACACATAGAGAACACACCTTTAGCAGGGTAGCCTGGAGTGAGAGGGTCTCCTGCTCCATTCAGGTTGAGAACATTTCCTCTCTGAGCTCCTCCACCAGGTAGGTTCCAGCCATCAGGGTAGGGCTGCACACACACATATTTAAAACGCTTTATTTGAATCCACAGATTGCAGTGTATCCTGGATTTGAATGTGTCCAGAGATTAGGTCCTGAAGGCTATCTTGTAGAATCTGCTACCATTTCCAATCATGAGCCGGATCATGAATTTATAGTTTTTGTCTGTTTACTCTGCTGATCAAGGCTTGTTTTAAGGCTTGTCAGGTCAGTATCAACCTCTTGGCTGTTACACAAACACAGTTTCATAATCCACACATTAATACAAAAATACTGTGTTTAAAATTATACAGCATACCTGAATTCCAGCAGCCCAGTAATCTGCTGGGTCTGAGAACATAATGATCCCCTTTGCTCCAGCTAACATGGCGTTTTTCACCTGGTGGAGCGAAACAGACAGAGGGAAGTGAGTCATTTTGACGGTGTGCAAAACATTTTTTATCGCTGTCCTTTTCTTCGCCGTGTGAATCACAAGCCATTAATTGGTTTGACACTGATAAACTGCATCAAATATTATAAGGTATGCAGGGACATATTTTTGAAATGCTGGTATGTAACTGTATTTATCTGCTTTTAAGATGTGAGCTTACAGTATGTTTAACCACAGGTGAGGTCTTTAAATGACAATACTCAGTGACTGACAAAAATCCTTTTACTGGGGTGTTGATGTAGGATTATGATGAAGACTTTCCCTACCTTATTGCCTCTAAATATTTTCCCATATCTGACGATAACAATCTTCCCAGTAGCATTGATGCCCATCTCCCTCTGTAACTGGAAAAAGTCTTCTGTCCGACCATAGTTCACATACACCAAATCCCCCTGGAGAGAGACAGAAAGAGGAGGCAACTTTTACAATGGCAATGAAAATGTATTTAAACATTACTGTCCTCCTGTCAGTATGGTTGTTTGTGTGTGCATGTGTGTACCTCAGGTTGTCCTTTGGCAGAGAACGCACTGTATGGAGGCACAATGTCAGAAACATCTTCATAACCCTCTGGAACTGGCTCAGCCAGGGAAGTGTTAAAAACCTGTGAAAGAAGGATGAGCGCAGACTGAACTAGATGAAATATTGATGAACAACCTTTATTCTCTGTGGTACCAACATCTTTGAACTTTGCAATGTATCCATTGTCAACTCTCAGAGGTGGAGTGTAACTACATTTACTCAAATTGAAGGTGTTTGTACTTTACATGAGATCACATATGCTACTTTACACTTCTACCCCACCACATTTTAGAGGGAAATATTTTACATCTTCCTCCACTGCATTTATGGGACGATGGCTATTTCAGAAGATTTTGGAAATTTCTATGTAAAAAAATATTTTAATTGTTTATTAATCTTTTTTTTTATTATTTTCTCAATTAATCTGTTAGTTGTTTGCTCAATAAAATCTCAGAAAATGGTGAAAAATGATGATTAGTGTTTCCTAAAGCCCAAGATGACATCCTTAAATTTTTTGTTTTTATCCACAACTCCAAACTATGCCGTTTACTGTTCAAGGAGGAGTAAAGAAACCAGAAAGTATTCACATTTAAGAAGCTGGAATCAGAGAATTTTGGCTTTTTTTCTCTTAAAAATGAAACCAATGAATCAGTTATCAAATCTATTAATTCAGTAGTTGACAACTAATTGATTGATCGTTGCAGCTCCACTTTTTGTTTGGTTTTCGTAGTCTTATAATTATGCTTTTATATATATATATATATATATATATATATATATATATATATCAAGGGCCTTGCTTTAGAGAGGTCGCCATCTTGCACCACCATGTATGTACGGCAGACCGAGTGGACAATCCAGCCAGCCAGAGAACGCGTTTCGCGTGTATAAATGAACCAACGAAGACGGCGGGAGGAAGGAAGAAGGAGGAGGAAACAGCAGAGAGCGTTAGTAGCTCGTCAATAGAGAGTAGTGAAAAGTTTTTTTAGTTATAAAGTTTGCGAATGGACCACACTTACCACGCAACAGGAGAGAATGAACCCGAACCGTCATCTGCGAGGAAAAGAAGACGCAACTTCACTCCTTGTGATGCAGTCTCTGCGGCGCTTTTCCTCCTGATGATATATCTCCCCAACAATGGCAGCAGTAGCACCAAATCCCATTCTGTGCATTCAGCCTCTCTTCTCGCCCGCTCAGCATCAAACACATGGAGTTCCTCATCTGTATGCAAACAGGTATAGCTCTGGGTCTGTGTCCGTTACAAGAAACTCTTCAAAATCGCGTTCAGAGTCGTCCATTGCAGCTACTATAGTCCGGAGATATTGCTAGGCCAAATAAACAGCTGAGCTCTGTTTACCGGCTACGCTGTCAGTCAGTGTGCGGGCTGGAAATTGGCGGAGCAGAGAGGGGAGGGGGGTCCCCACTAGGTACTGTAAACAAGTAGGTGTGTAAAGTTATGAAGTGTGTCTGTTACGCCAGAAGAGTCAGAGTTTGGGATGGAGTGGAGTGTTACTGGAGTTTCAAATAAACGGGCCTTTTTCCCGAATGCTCCTCTGGTCTCCTGCTCGTGAGGGATTCATTACAATATCGTAACATGGTTTAGATTTCTAAATAAATATTCACCTCGTTGCTAGATAGACCTACTCCTGAAAAACTTGTGCGCAAGGCTTTTTGTACCTACGAGGCCACCGTCATTTACCCGACTGGAGGGGTGAGCGAGTGAGCCCTGCAATCTAGAATTTGACCACTGATGTCACTGTTTTCAACCCATTTTACACAGTGGCCCTTTAAGTAACTTTTTCATGCAAAAATGCCAGACTCTCCATGTTTCTTTTATTTTCTGTCTTTCTTTTCTTTTCTTTTTTTTTTTCGAGCAACATGAAGGTGTCATCATGGATAATGGATAATTTATTTTCTGAAGTCTGTAACACTTCCCATGATTTTTTTTTTATCCTGTTTTTAGCTGGAGAATGGACTTTCAGTTTTGATTTATTGAATGGTTATCAGCTGAAATGTGTTACAGAATTAGCTGAAATGTAAATCCTGATTGTGTTAAAGTTCCTGAATGCATCTCAGCAGCATGCTGCAGTATGACAGTGTGTTTAAAGGGCCAGTGTGTAAAATGGGTTGAAAACTGTTGGAAACAGTGACATCAGTGGTCAAATTCTAGATTGCAGGGCTCACTCGCTCACCCCTCCAGTCGGGTAAATGACAGTGGCCTCGTAGGGACAAAAAGCCTTGTGCACGAGTTTTTCAGGAGTAGGTCTATCTAGCGATGAGGTGAATGTTTATTTAGAAATCTAAACCATGTTACGATATTGTAATGAATCCCTCACGAGCAGGAGACCAGAAGGGAGTGCGGGAAAAAGGCCCGTTTATTTGAGCACTCCAGAAACTCCAGTAACACTCCACTCCGTCCCAAACTCTGACTCTTCTGGCGTAACAGACACACTTCATAACTTTACACACCTACTCGTTTACAGTACCTAGTGGGGACCCCCCCTCCCCTGCAATGGACGACTCTGAACGTGATTTTGAAGAGTTTCTTGTAACGGACACAGACCCAGAGCCATACCTGTTTGAGCCGGAGTATACAGATGAGGAACTCCATGTGTTTGATGCTGAGCGGGCGAGAAGAGAGGCTGAATGCACAGAATGGGATTTGGTGCTACTGCTGCCATTGTTGGGGAGATATATCATCAGGAGGAAAAGCGCCGCAGAGACTGCATCACAAGGAGTGAAGTTGCGTCTTCTTTTCCTCGCAGATGACGGTTCGGGTTCATTCTCTCCTGTTGCATGGTAAGTGTGGTCCATTCGCAAACTTTATAACTAAAAAAACATTTCACTACTCTCTATCGACGAGCTACTAACACTCTCTCCTGTTTCCTCCTCCTTCTTCCTTCCTCCCGCTGTCTTCGTTGGTTTATTTATACACGCGAAACGCGTTCTCTGGCTGGCTGGATTGTCCGCTCGGTCTGCCATACATACATGGCGGCGCAAGATGGCGACCTCTCTAAAGCAAGGCCCTTGCTATATATATATATATAAAAGCATAATTATAAGACTACGAAAACCAAACAAATTTTATTTTATAGTGATCATACACTTGTGTAAACATATTAATGGGTAGAATATTCAGATTCAGATTCAGATTGACAATAAACCATGCCAAATATTACACACTGGCCCTTTAACTCTGGTCTGCTCATGTTTACCTCTGTGCTGTATCATTATCTCTACTCATGAGATACATACAGAGGTTTATCTCACCACAAGGCTATAAAAGGACCTTGGACTTGAATGAACTGTCTTGCAGTGTTGTATAAAGAAGGCCTGTGTGTATCTGTATGATCTCCATGTCCATGCTACAACTTTGTTATCTCCCCAGACGGACTGAGAAATAGTCAAGGGGTTTGGATTGAGTTAGTGTTGTTGTTCATGTGCGTGAGAAAAGCACAGCCCCTTTGAAACTGAAAACACCACAGGGGTGAGAGAGTAGATGCATTTCATCAGAGCGTTTGAAGTAATAAAATGGGTTGGTATTATAACATTTGGCATTTCTTACTGTGAACATAAGTCAAGCAAATGGTTAGTTTAAATAATTTAACTTGCAGCTGTGTAATAAACAGACTCTCACTGGCATTCTAATGCTATAATAGACGGGAGCAGACAGTAATGACAATAATTCACCAGAAACGAGTACAGAGGTTTTTGCAAGACATGTATTTCATAGAGATGTTGAAATTATGTGTTCTTTTCGAAGTATGAGTGCATTCCACCTGATGTGTCCATGTACTGTACCTCACTGCCGAGCTGATCAACAAGTGAGATGTAATTTGGCTGTGATTTGTTGGGGTAAGACAACAGGATGTCATAGGGCACCATCTCCACAGAGTCCAGTCCAAACTCCAGCCACTCTTTCCTGATCTGCTCTGCATATCTCAGATTCTGCTCTGTACCAGCCAGGTGGGGGAGTCGTGTAAATTTCCTGTGGAGAGGATATAATCAGTTAGTCGCGAGGCTACAAGTTGCTTACAAACTAAAAAGCTTGTCTTTTGGCTAGAAGGCACTCAGTTTGAATCCCCAGTATTGCTGATCAGTGTTAGAGTCTCCACTTTTTTCCCCTTAAAATTATATTTAAAGAATAAATAAATAAATAAAAGTAAGGTAAAGAAGAACGATACATACACGTGTCTGATTTAATTTGAAAACATCATGAATCATACGTCTAAAAGCCCCTGTTTTACAAGTGTTTACTGATCGCAGGTGCAGGTGTTACTAATGGCATTTACAAAGGCTCTCTTCTATTTAAGTGTCCCAGTAAGCCATAGCAATGTTAGCTTAGCATGCTAACTTACAATATTTATGACATTTAGTATCATGACATACTATGAAGATAGGTGCAGTAAACCAGTTAACACCAGTTTTCTTCTTTTTGCTCCCTTTAAGCAGCTTTATTTTGGCTGTTTTAATCCAGGCTCTTTCACAGTTGATGTGTGTGTTGTTTTTCGGCATTGTCCAGCTCTCACAGTAGCCTATACACTCAGACATTTTTCCCCACTAGAATCAAAAATAAAGTTCTTTGGTTTTGATCGATGTTTGGCCGCAAAGCATGATTTTGTATCTCACTAACTCACCCAGTTGGGTTGAAGAGGTTAAAGTTAGTGTCATTAGTTTTGGTGGCACCAAACTAAACCCTCATACTGTTGAAGTATATAAGTTAGATGCAAACTATGTCAATACAGAGCATTAAGGGTTTGCATACTGATATACTTTGGTTCTTTGGTTTCTTATTTTAAAGTTTATGTTAATAATTATCTGATGTGCATAGACTAAATACAAGTACAGTTAATATTTTGAGTTCCACAGCAACCCTTTTTTTATATGTTATGCATGTGTATGTGTTCGGTGATTCATTGTCCTTCAAATAGGCTGGTTGTCCTTTTCCTTAAAAAGGAGTGCATTGATTGTAAGGAACAAAACATTTATTAGGAACAAGCCCTCTCAAGTTTAGGGAAGAGTATAGTGGGTACCTGTAGAACACATTTTCATTCAGATATCTAAGGTGGGAGTTGAAAAAAAAACAAAAAAAAAAACAGGTCCAGCCTTCAATTATTTTTGCCAGGAGGGGACAAAGGGGGACCCAGCATTTTTTTTAGTGGGGCAATGCCCCCCCCCCCCCCCCCCGCCTTGGGAGTGCCCATGGACAGGACAGGTTCAGTATCAATGGTGCTTTTTACCTGAGATGCTCTTTGATCTGGTCTGGCTGCATTTCGTCCAGAAACTCCCTCAGATACTTGTTGGAATCACTTTTGTTTGCAGTGTTTTGATGTGTGGGCTTTGCAAACCAGCCTACAGCACACACACAGACACATACACACACGCACACACATTACAGACAGTTCAACAACACTAGCCGCTCTCTCAGGAAGACTGTCACCACTGTATGACTTTATGATTTGATACAAAAATGACAAATTGCAGTCTGACAAAGTGGAGGAAACATACAGAACATCTATATAGTCACACACTGCCCAGCTGTGTTAGATCCTAACAAGCTAGACAAGTTAGAAATGATTTTGTTGGTGGTTATAGACAGCATGTGTTAACCTGCTGTGAGCAGGGATTTGTGAAATGTGTCAGAGCAGTGACAAACTACAGCCCAAACATACAACAACGCACCTTCAAGATTCAACTTAGCAACACTTTGTAGATTTGATGTTCATGGCAGTAATTCTAAAGAAATCAGCTAAAAATGCTGGATTGTATCTCCTTATGCTGTGAGTCTGTTTCTGTTATTTCACCAGCTGCCTTCACATCCATTTATACACTTCTCCTGGTCAGTGATCCCATTTTTTCGTAGTTAAAACACTGTTGAATAATGGCCTTTTCATTAACAAACACACAGAGTATAGCAGATATCCCTTGTGGAATATTATATAACTGTCCGGTGTGAATTTTTCTTGTGCTCACTTATCTTACCTATGATGAAGCCCAGCAAGAACAAAGCTGTCACAAACACAATCCACCCGATCCATCGAATTAACTTGCTCTCCTTTCTCATTTTTGAAGCAGTATGTCCCAAAGGCTTCCACGCACCGACACAAGTGACTCCGCAGTGCACACTGGCAGAGAGAGAGTGAAGTATTCGTTTAAATAGTGCACAGTGGGAGCATGGGAGAGCGAGATAAAGTGAGACAGAGAGAGAGAGAGAGAGAGAGAGAGAAGGAGGGAGAGAGGGAAGGGGAGGAGCTGAGTTTTTGTTTCTGTTTCTAGACGCAGCGAGTTAGAAGTTGCAGAGCTTGTCATTGGTAATATGTTTGGCTGATGACTTTCTTGTGCAACTTGTCCATTTGTGTGCTGACTCAGCATTACTCAACTCAAGTCTCAATGGCTAAGGATCCACAATCCAGCCAAGAATAAGCTGTATAAGTAACAATTCGGTGCAGAAAGGAATCAAGAGTGTGTCTCTACAGAGTGACACTGAATCAACAGATACCTCCACTCAGCTCATGTGTTAACTGCAGTTACATGCTAGAATAAAAAGTGAACGTGCAGTAATGAAAATGATGTATGGTGACCAATTTGCAGACAAAATGAAGGAAAACATGAATAAATAAGTGAAAAAAAATACAAATGTGTCCGCACGGGCCACAAGTGGTCACTGAATGGCTTCAAGAGGATGAAAATGTGTGTGTGAGTCATGTATAACTCCGCCTCCACAGTCAGCAGAACATACAAGACATTTTGGACCCACATGTTAGGCAGCACTCTCTCTACCACCACCACCATCATCAACCAAACTAGGGAATATCTTTTATAAGAATGTTTTCAGCCCATCAGTAAACTTTCCGAGACTTGATAGAGACTGGAGCTTTCCTGGAAGTTTAGAGTGGAATAACATCTTAGTAAGAAACTTGACCCATCTATTTATATTGTAATTTCCTCAACAGGTTATTCAAGGGGAGATACTATGGGGTAAAACTTTTAAGATGTCACTGTGAGACTTTCTCAGTTGATTACTTATATCAGGACTTTTTTTTGTATTACAGCTTTTCTGAAATGTTATTTTAAATGTGCTAATAACAAATTAAATAATTAAATATGCACTAATTTGCACACATTTCCACTACATAAACCTGAACATTGGATAAAGCCAGTTTCACAATTGTTGTTTGATTTCGCTAATATTCCCAAGGGCTTTCACAGAGGGGATTCTAAATATCTCTTCTTATCACTTTATAAATCAGAAAGTACAAACAAAATCAATTTTTTAACCATGTTTTTAGGAATAAACAGTATAAATTCAGCTATGAATGATATATGAATACACCCCTCTGTTAAAACCTCTGTTGGAACATATCAAGGAACAAAACTGGAAGGTTTGGTGCATGTCAGTGCTGCTGCAGTGGAAATCTCTTGCTCAGCATTTGAGAAAAAACTCATTTGTGGCCCTCTCTCTGTGTAAGACATAAAAGACACTGGGTTTTATTTGTTTAAAAAGCTCTTATCTTTTACCTTCTTATACGAATTCAGTGCTTTCTTCCAATGTGGGCTTTTACCAAACTCAGCCTAGTGATTGGATTACACTTACAGTTTTTACTGAACTTGGAAAATCCAGTTTTTTTGTATTGTGCACCTGCGACGTGGAACAACATGCAGAACAATTTAAAGCTTTCCTCATTTTTATCCATAGGGCAATTCAAATCTTTAACTGTATCATTTTGCTTCTGTAAAATGTATTTTACAGTTTTTATTCATTATTAATGTTTTTATTTATCTATTTATGTACATTTTTGATTTTTTTTTTTTTTTGCCTTTTTGCCTGTGTCTAAGTGATTTTATTTTGTATTGTTTTACTCAGCTACATTTTAAATGAGGTTGCTACCTCAATGTATTTCCGAGTTGAAATAACGTGAATGAATGAATTAATCAATTTAAAGGCTTTAGAGATATGCATTTTAAACCTCTATACATCTTTGAACACACACAATAAAAGACACTTCAGGTGAATAGGATGAAATTTTTAAGTAATCGATCTCACCATGAAACTTGTCCTGTTAAGTACTCGTATTAGGACAATTATTTTTAGGTATTCCTCTGACCACAGCTCCTTGCAGCCGCCTCCACAATGGAGGATTTGGACATGGACCGCTAGGATTCAATGTCCCCAACCTCCCCTGGGATGCATGAGAAATTCTTCAGGAGGTGGGAGTTGAAGACCCGTCGGACAGGGGGCTCAGCCAGACGTTTCCTCTTCACCTTCACCACACGTTTGAGTTTGCCAGGTCTGTCCAGCAGCCTCCTCCACCGTCTGATCCAACTCACCACCAGGTAGTGATCAGTTGATGATGATACGAACACAAAGTTTTCTGAAATTTTATGTTTAAATATGCAAAGGAAGCAATATCTGGTTTAATATTCACGTTTTGCACAAACTTCTAAACTAAATGTAACACCTAAATGTGGATTTTGGTTGTTATAGTCAGAAAGAAGGCAAAATAGCCCGAAATCTTAAAATTGACCCGTGCATGAAAAATATTTTCATCTGTAGTGTCCTACCTTAAGTAAACATGTTCACCTGCCACTAAAGTATAGCTGGATATAGAAGGTGGATGGATAAGAAATTGTAACGCATTAACACTAGCTGCAGACACTTTATTCGTATGAAAACTAACTATCATACACATCTTTTCACCTTTTATTCTTTTACTGGTAGAAGTAGGTTTCCATATATATAAATATGTGCTTGTTTAACTTCAGTCAGTCATCAAAACTTCTAATCAAATAACAATAACAACAACAAACACCAATAACAGAAGAGGGCGTGTTGGTATGGAGTGAGTCAGTTTATTAAAGTTTGGTTCTCTTCAGGAGGAAACTCAAGTTACAGCACCGGTGAATATAATCAGACATATTTTCCAACACCATAAAACATGCAGGCCTCTGTTGTGCTTGACCCCTCCTGGTCCTGTGAACAGCTGTGTGGGCTGAATGACGGCTCTTTCATGCGGTGGGCTGGAGCGTGAGCAGAGAGGAGGCCCTCAGGAATGTGGGGAGGACACAGACCACAGCTCTGCCTCATCCTCAGCACACTGTTTATCTGGAGAGAAAACTTTCATTGAATCAGCAGCCTTGAGCAGGTATGGGGGTGTTGTTTGGGTGCCCAATTTCTCCTACAGTAAAACCAATATAGATTTTATTATTTTTACACTATGAAATGACGTGCGTGGGGTTCAAAGTCAGGACAGCTGTGAGATTCAAAGTCCATGTATCTGGTATATGACAGTATGTTGACCTCTTGCTTGTTTTTTTCAGCATTTTTTCCCCAAGAATTGTTCCACTGAGGAAATAAACTAATCCAGGAATGTCAGGACTCCTCCTTTGGAAATAAAATGTAACTAAGGTTAAAGTTTTCCTAACTCTTTCCTAACCTAACTTTCCCAACTTTTCCTAACTAGCTTTCCTAACTTAAGATCACAAGCAAATTTTTTAAGTTCACAAAACTTTTGCCCAGGACGATGGAAGTAACATGCAGGGATGGATTACTGAACAGGCCAACCGAGTACAGGCCCAAGGGCCCAAAATGTCAGAGGCCCCCCCTTGGCCTTCACCTGCAGAATGTCACTCAAACAACATGTATCGACCAGGAAGAGACTCAAAATGACCACAAAGAGACACCGAAAGTCCACAACGAGATGCAAGCAAACTGCCAAGAGACACAAATTTACTACAGAAGATCCTCTTGCAGCCACTCCTTAGAAAGCAAAACATTATTCCTCTCCTGACAGCAAATGGCAAACTTAGTGGCAAACTCCAGCCCCTCCCACAGAGCACAACAGCAAAAGGGGAGAGGCAAGGTGGGAGACACCCCTTTATAGGTGGGGTACCCCCAAGGGTGAACGCAGGGGTACAAAAACTGGATATCAAACATTACACATATTGTGTACGGAGGCTGAAGTGTGTCGGGTAATAAAGACTGAACCAAATTTTGTGATTTTTGTACATTATTGTAATTAAAATCCATATACAATAAAATGCTGCTATATCAGCTTCTTCTCTCCAGGAAAGGCTCTCCACAAGATCTAGGAACATGTTTGCATGGTTTTGCTTCCATTCAGCCTGAAGTGTATTCACCACTTACGTTGGCTGGTAATACCTGGCCCACACTTGGTGTTCAGCTTCATCATAAAGATGCAGAATGGGGTTTAGATCAGGGCTCTCTGCAGGCCAGTTAAACTCTTACAAACCAAACTCCGAGCCATTTCTGTATGAATCTATAACCGATAAAACAATCTCATATCTCAAAGTCCTTTTAATAGCTGTTCTGGAGCATCATTAAAAACTCACATGATTAAAAATAGATGCTAAATGGACCTTAAAGTGAGACTGTTTTATCAATTGCTAAGGACAAGAATATATTGTGTAAAAAATGTTGTAGCATTAAGGTTACCCTGAGTTGTGGAAGCTTGTGTCCAGTTAGTGATTTGGTTAGTGACTTATTTGGGTCTCTTATCCGAGAGGTCATGTAGACACACCTTTACTTTATTTTTCTTTTCATGTTTATTTTCTCCAGCATGCACATCTGTTTGCATTGTCCTATATTTCAAGATAAATCTCTGGTCCAATAGAAATCTCCTCTCATCACCGCTTCAGCTGCATTTCTTACTGCAGACACAAGATGGCGCCAACAGCTCACAGAGATGGCATGGTGCAGTACTTGGGACACTTGTGAGGTAAACTTGCAGTCATGTGGCTTATTTCATCAAAAGATCGGGTAATCAGTCTACAGATGTTGAAACTATAAAGCAATATCAGAGATTAACACATATGCCAGAAATAAACATTTACACTTTTAAAGCATTGACTATGCTGCCTTTTCCACTTTGAGGTCACTTCCTAATATGGTAGCCTTTAGGGTTAATAAATTGTAACCACTGCGTATTTAATTAAATCATCTATGCTCTATGGCTCAGTTATAAGACATAATAACTAATTTGTGTCCCCTTTGGCAGGTGTTGACACTTTAATTTTTGTTCATAGAGCAGTTATAAGTGTTGATCATTTATTAATACATGACCATCAGTGTCACACTTTCTAATAAGGCATCAAATCTGCAGTTATCAGACAATGGTCCCCTGGGCACAGATATGCAAAAGGTCTCACCACCTCTTTTACATAGGGGCCAGACACACAGACTTGGTGTTGGTTTGTCTCTTTTTTATATTTTGTTTTGCATCTCTGTAATCTTTACGCATTGATTTTGTAGTTCTGTGTCTCCTTGAGGTTATTTTGTGTCCCTTTGTGGTCATTTTGTGTCTCTCTGCAGCTCCTTTGCATCTCTATGTGGTCATTTTGAGTCTCTATCTGGCTTTTAAGTAATAATTTGAGTGATATTTTGCAGGTGAAGGCCAGGGGGGGTACCTGACACTTTGGGCCCCAAACCCTGTGTCCAGTGAGCCCTTCAGTAACCCATGGTGCAGTGGTGTAAAGTAGTTGCAATGGGTCCCACAGGAGCACATGGTATCATGACAGGCCCTAAGACACGCTAGTTCCCATTATGAGCCTAAACTACCGACCATATAATCTTATCATCACATGATCAAATAGAGACTTGACACTGGATAACAAAGAAGCCCAGTCCCTCGGTTTACAAGCAGGCTCTCAAAGTGTTGGACAGAACACCCAATACACATCATCACTGCAAAATTCTTGATAAACATGACATCCAAAATCTAAGGAAATACACCGACATCTGCCTGATGTTTAAAATATGAAATGCCAAGGCTCCTCCACCACTCAGCGCTTTTATTAAACAGAAAAACTCCAGATCCACGAGGTCTGCACTGAGATGGGACTGTGTAATCCCTCTCAGGTCCAGCTCCCTCAGCCAATCATGCTTTTCTGTCAGAGCTTCTCAACTATGGAACAAACTCCCATCTGAGTAAGAAACGCTAACATATATCACACCTTCAAATGAAGGCTCAAGACCTGGTTATTGAACAGTCAGACATGTGAACATTTCTAATCAACACAGCACATTGTTCACAGAAACACTGTTGTTGTTATTTCACATTTGTATGTGTACAATATCTATTTTATTAACAGCATGGCTAACTTTCTGTCGCATGGCTTGTGTGTTAGTGCATATGACCATACATAATGACTATTGTGTTTTATCTGTGTTCACTTTCGACCACTGCTCTGCATGTCTGAATGCTAATCTGTGTGTTTGTGCTAACATGCTGTTCGTTGTTGTTGTTGTGTTATTGTATTGTACCGATGCTTTGCTGTTGCTTGTTGCTTTGCATGGCTTCTGTTTCATCTTGACAGTTCCTAATTACAGCAATTAATGCTGTCTTTATGCCTCTTTGCTGTCTTTGTCCTGAGAATTTTACCCTATTATTGCTTTCAAAACATCTTGCTAAAGGACTGCACATTACTGGCACATTAATAGAATACGCTGATTAATGTGTGTTGTCCTTATAAATAAAATAAAAATAAACGAAATGAAAAAAAAAACAACAACATACATATCACCCAAAAACCATAATTGCATTATGTATAGGAGAAAAATACCAAAGAAAATAAGGAATTATTTGTTTAACTTAATTAATTTTTGTACCTTTTTTTTTATAGTTTACGTAATATTTATAGTTTATGTAGCGTATCATATTTTGCCATAGATTGCTACTGGATATTTTACAAAAAGAAAAGAAAGACAACCATGACAGAGGTGGGTTTGCCGTTTCAAAGTCATTTAACGCACATAGCAGCATTTTTTATTAAATGCTTTTCTTTGAACTCTGGCGTATTTCTAAGGTGGCAATCTAAATTACAGATTTTAGAAGATATTGTTTGAGGTCCCACTAACTATGGGCCCCCTCACCCAATGGGACCCAGTGCAACTGCCCTGCCTGCAGTGTTTATATTTCCGCCCCTGCCATGGTGGTTTCGCGCAAGTGGAAAACCTTTTATGGCAGTCACAGGTGAGGGTGCACTTCATTGTGAGACTATTGCGCCCTCTAGTGACGGAGATGAGCAAGCGTGGAGCGATGTTTATTGTTCTCCAGTCCGTTTGTTGGGTGACTCTGCTCGCCCCACAGTAACTTGTATTCAAGATGTTTTAACAACGCTGCACACTTAACGTTCAGGCCTGTCGGAGAGCAAACCGACAGGAGATGAGGAGATAGTTTGACACGGAGCTCTTCATCGCTGAGACTTGTGGGGGGGGGAATGAAAAGTCAAGCTGCGCTCAGAGCACACAGCAGCAGCGGCGGCGGAGAGGGGTGCAGGGGGGACGGAGCAGACACCGGCCGGTCTGTGGACGCTGCACACAGGCACACAGAGACATAGACACAGAGCTGCAGAAAGGACGAGTCTTTGCCTCTCAGTCACACCGAGGCTTTGGTGGGAAAAGTTTGGGCAGCCGCTGGGACAGTGAAGGCATCATGGTTGTGTCTGTGCGGAGCTGGGTCGCCAACGAGGGAGGAAAGCACTTGGTCCTGGTGGGGAAACTTTTGTCGAGAGATTTTACATGCTTGGCTCCACTCATATCGTTCATGAATATATTTGTTTTACCTGCTCACGAGCTGTTGCTACACCTGTGTTTTTCCAAGACAGTTTGCACATTATGTTCACGAAGTTCAACTTTCATCCCGAGGAGGTGCTTAGTTCACTGTTTGCCAGTTTGTCAATGCTGTGCAGTGAGTTTATTGTACTTCATGTGCTGTATCCATACAGCCTACAACCATTATGTGCCATGGATTTATAATGTGCTTTAAGATCAAATGTAAATATATGTAGGCTAAATAAAATGCTCATGACAGCTCAACAGAAAACATTAGAGATGCTGTTTGGAGTATTTTCTATTCCCATGTGTTGAAAATGTCCTCATAATGAATATAAAACGATACTGTACATCCTGTGCTGTGTGTATGTGTGTGTGTAGATGCTGTGGCTGGGAGTGAACACCTGGCTGTTCCTGAAGACCTTCCTGTTGTACTCCACTGGACAGCAGTATCACTACCTCTACAAGATGCTCGGGGTAAGACATGACACAAACTGCACACTGCACTATCATTTTCCAGCTATGGCTCAATACCTGATAGTCAGTGCTTTCAAAGTTATAATCTGTAACTTAAATATAAATAAAAAGTGTACCCTGCCACCGAAATTCAAAACTACAGGTTTGTAACCTGTTGTCACTTCCAAACACTAGATGAATAAGTGTTTAGCAACTAAATTTAAAATATTAAAGGCTTTTATGATGCGGGCAAGGCTAGTTTTGATTACAGTCATTGGAAAAAGAACACATTTTTTTTACTTTTATCTGCAAGTTAAATGAATCCTTTACTGTGTATTTGTAAAATAGTTCAAACAATGCAACTTGGACCTTTAAATAATGACGTACAGGACAAAAGTTGCTAAACGAAGATTCGGTTTGAGGTTTCATGTTGTTTATTGTTGTTGTTTATTCCCTTTATTCTGCAAAAGTCATCTGTGGTGTGGGAGGAAACTTGAAGAGTTGACTACAGTGTTTAGAAAAAAGCTTTAGATTGTTTCCTGCAACCCCACTCGGAGCACCACAGTAGCAAGACATAGTAAATACCATAACATCCAAACCCTTGAATTAGATGAATCACTAGATGAGCTGATTTGGATTGATAGCAGATATTTTGACATGTCAGTGTAGGCAAAAAACGGGTGTAAAGTATCAAATAAAAGATGGCTGTATTCCATTTGGCTGCCTCAGTGTCAGGGTGCAGGTGCTGTGCATGTTGACTCAAAGTCAGACTGTAATGGATTGCTGGTTAACATGACTAGAAAAGAGCCATCAGTAACATTATCATCAACACTTGTGCTTTTCCTGAGATAAGTCAAAATGTTTGCTGTGAAAAAGACTTAATCTGTGTCTGAAATCACTCACCTCTTCCTGAATACTTAATATAATTAACCTCCGTCAAGTTTTTTGAGTGTCTGCATGAACACCACCCTCTGCTAACAAACCCATAATGCAATGTGCTGCATTATATAGATGCTAAAATTACAATTAACTCAGGATGATTCACAAAGTTTGTTGTGAGCATTTGCATGCAGGAGCTATTTTCTTTGTACCGAACTGCACCCGTTAACTGCACCAAGAGCTGAGTGCCATCTAGTTCCATTATAGTCGAGAGAAGGCAGACATCTCTATTTCTGATATCTCCAACACTCTGCAACGCACACCAAAACAATCTAGACTGATAAATAGACTACAGGTATGAGGTTTTTTTTTTTTTTTTTTTTAATTTTGGATGAACTGTCCCTTTAGGTTTCCAACACAGGCAGTAGCTAGTGAGTGAACAAGTGACTGATTTTGGACACAGCTCTTTTGTTTGATGGCATTTCTTTTTTTCTTTTTTTTTGGACTTCTTAAGGCACCTGTTGTCCACTCACACAGGGGTTTCCACTACTGATGCTTGATTAGATTTCTACTTAAGACTGTGTTTGTACACAGTGTGTGATTATGCAAAAACAAGAGTTATCTACAGTTTAAGTGTTGACAAAAAATGTTACAAAACTCATGAAGTAGCAGGTCAGACGGAGGAAAATCAACGAAGAGCTTTTTCAAATGCAACACTTCAGGAGAAACATCAGATTGAAACTGTCATAGGTCATAATAATTGCATGCTCGTGAGGGGTCAACATTTATACACAATAAATATGGAATACTGGCTCTAAAATTGGTCATGTGACACTTCTTAGTTTTCATCAGTACTGGGACTAGATCTGTTTTTAAAGAATGATGCTGCTGCTGGCTTCACAGACTTCTATTCATATCACAGGAGCAGGTTTTGTGATGGATGGTCGACTGTCACATGCAGGTTTAATGAGTCTGAGTTGTGACTTTAAACTCTGTGACGGCAATTAGCCAGATCGCTGTGTGTGTGTGTGTGTGTGTGTGTGTGTGTGTGTTCACAGATTGGCTGGTCTGTTCTGGTCAATAGTGACACGAGACCGGGCACACAGTCACACACACTCACATAAAATCAGGAATTCAATTTTGATGCTAGTTGACTCATGTTAGTGTTGGTGTAATTATTGTCACAAGTTCATGTTGGTGTGTGTGTGTGTGTGACTGTGTATGTGTGTGTGTGTTTAATGCATGTTTGTGCCGGTGAAAATGTTCCTTGCCTTCGGAGAAAATCACACAAATGTCACTGACATTACTGTCCAATCACGTGAGACTTTCTAAGCTCAGACACCACCTGTTGCTCTCCACCAGCTGTTTGCTTCCTTATTCTTAAGACCTGTGTTTTTGTGATGGAGGTGAAGAAAATAAATTATGCAGAATGAAACAACAGGAAAAATAAGATGTGGCAGAAAGCAGCATGTGTGATCTGTTCATGCACTGCCTGTACAGTGGGAGGCACAGGGGAGACAGGGGCAAGTGTGGGCACGCCGCTGGCTTTGACTGAATGCCTCGCCAGAGGGCTTAAGTTTATGTGTGTGTGTGTGTGTGTGTGCGTGTGTACACATGCATGATGGAGATGTATTTCAAAGCTTAATGCCGCTGAAGGGAATTCAGATTTAACCTCAAAAAGCATCTTATCTCATTCACCTGTATGGTTCAGTATGTGTGTGTGTGTGTGTGTGTGTGTGTGAGTGTGTATGTGTGTGTGTTTGGTTGTTTGGGGTGTTGGGGTTGTACAGAAAGCAGGATATCAGATCTCCTCCTTGTGGTTTTGCCGTCAGCTGCTTTTCTGTGGGAAGCTGAGTTGAGTGAATGTGCGTGGGAGGTTTTTAAAGGGTAAAGGTATCAGAATTTGAAGCACACTAGGGTTAGCCTTGACTCGCTATATGTAGATTCTCACTTTGGCCTGTTTATGTGCTTCATTCTTATGTTTCAGAAACACCACAGTGTGCACTTCTTTTTCAGTCAATTGTGAAGAAAACTTTGGTTTCTTGCCTACGTTACTGGGGGTGAATTTTGTCATTTTACTTGTGTTACCACTTACAACTGGTGCTTGTCCAGTTAGATATTAACATATAAATTAGTTAGCTGGATGAATCACTTGTACTGATGACCCTATCGACAATTATCACATGAATCTGCAGCTCCCCGCTACTTAATATTTTGGTTCACTCTCACTGCTCTGATAATGTTATTTTCAGAAAAAAAGCTCTGAAAACCCACTGTACGACCAGCAGGTGAACATAGTGGAGCATTTAGAAGTCTAAAAAGCCAAGTTTTCTTTCGGGAGGTGGTAGAGAATAGATCTTTAAAGGTGAAGGTGATCATATTATATTATATGCCACATAATTTGACTGCGAGCCATAATCACAGCCTATAGCCCTTTTTTAAATAGGAATTGTGCAGATTTGCAGGAAAGCCCAATCAGTCTTCTTTCAGCATTGGCAGGATAAAAACAAAATCGGAGAGTGCAGCAAAATGCCACCTGCCTACTTTTGTTCTTACAGAATGTGCCTTTTTGGGGGGAATAGGGGGCGTGAGCAAGTAACAAAACGTGTAGCTCAGTGTGTGACGTAAACAGCCTTTCTCCAAGGGAAGCCGCGGCCGGTCAGTCTTTCGGCGATTCTCTCATAAGTTGGCCCGTCCTTCACCGTCCCCGTCATCTGACGGTCAATGGCCTCTTCGTTTGCGAGGACAAGGAGAGCGCGCAATTCTTTTTCTCCTCAGTTCTCATCTTTACTGTGTCTGTCAGGTTTGTGTTTCCCTCTTGCTACTATAACTACCTGCTCATTCCTGCTATCAGCTGTTTCCTGTTTATCCACCGCCAGTGGGTCGCACGTGCCACGTCAACAACAGCTCCTCCCACAAGTCATCAACAGCCCCTCCCGTTGCAGAGGGGCGCCTCGTTCTTTTTAAACCAAAAAGGTTCCGCCAATATGACTACCCTACGAGGCGGAAAATTGGGCACCTTGGATCAGCTCGCAAATCCGGCTCTGTGTGTCTAAACGCTCGCAGCTTGCCGGCAAAACGGCCTAACATTTGCGGAAAATCTGGCAGTGTAAAAGGGGCTTATAAATCAGATTCGCCCATTGCTCCTCCACAATTCCACTCTCTCGTCAAAATATGGTCACCTCTGGCTCCAAAAAACCAAGATGGTGATTGCTGAAGTGCCCAACCCGAGGCTTCAAAACAGGAGTCAACAGACTAGGAGGTTACGTCACAGTAGCAATGTTCATTATGTTAGACAGTATGTTTTTAACAGCCACCTTATCAGTCTACAAGGGGCGAGAGTTCAATACTCGCAAGATCTACAGTTTTACACATGACCTGTCTCTCTGTCTTCCTGATCTGCAGTCACTCACCTTCATCTCTCACACTAGTTGTTTCAGTTTCTTTGGGATAATCAGAGGAGACGGCACCAGCAGTGCTCGGAGAGTCTGCCAAGAAAGCGTTCAAATGTGCTGAGTTTAGTCGACGCCAAAGTACATCCAGTGTTTCCGCTTGAAAACAGCTTTGATTATTGAGCTGTAGCTTGAGATTTGTAAAGTCATATTACATCGCAGGCATCCCTCACATGTCGATTCAGGTAAACTGCACTCTTTTCATCCTAGTGTCAGGTGCTGAATTAGCCTTGAGCCTTTGAGAGTGCCTCACCACTCCATCTGACACAATTGCTACAAGGCTTGCAGGTGTATGGAGTAACATACAGTATAAGTGCCGAGCAATTTACGTTGTTTTAGAAAAAACTAGACAATATTCAAGATGTAGAGAGAGAGACAAAGAGCATATTAGGTGAGAACATACTGTCAGAAGAGGTGGTTTTTTGGCTGGTTGAAGACCTGATGTTTGGTCACAGTTTGGACCATTTGCAGAAGTTTTACTGTGCACACTGGCAGCCCTGCCAGAAGACGTTACAGTGGTGAAGGCGAGAGGTGACCAGTGACTGTGCAAGGAGTTAAGCTGCATACTCGATCAGATAAGCCCTGATCTCATGATGTTATATGGTGAAAGCGACTTGACTGAGTGGCAGATGCAACTGCTCAATGAAAGTTGGCTTGCCACATTGGCCAGATTTCTTAGTGAGGCAGAGCAAATTGTAGTTCAATGATAGATGTCTGCACATCCAAGGGTACATTACACAAAGAAACCCCTAAAATGGCATACATCAGTTGTGCCCTATATTTGCCCTGCGTTGAAAACGTGAACATTTGAGACCAGCAATTTTAAATTTGCGTCGGAGAGGAGGCCCACAGTGTCAGACTTTGAAAAACCCTGGTTTATTGGAAAACACAAAATTACTCATACATTCATATTTATTTCTTTGCACACAGCAGTGTTGTAGTCAAGACCACCTAAACTGATGCCAAGTCATGACCAAGACCAGAGTGTATCAAGACTGAGACAAGACCAAGACCAGACCGGTGCGAGTCCCACACTGCGTGACACACTATGATAAAATGTGGAACATGCAAACCATGGGCACTCCTCAAATGAATCTGAAAAATCCTCATTAAAAACATAAAAAGACAGACAGAGAACAAATGATGATTCCTCTTTATGCATCTCTTTGCATGCATACTGTATCCATGGCTGGTAAGTGCAAGAGTGCCATGAGAAATGTCTTTATAAAAGAATTGATTTGCCGACACTAAGGACTTAAAGTTGACTTAACTACCTTGATTCAACACTCCTTTTTGCACAGGCAATTTAGTTGTATCCCTGCAGTTGTCATCTTGACCGGTCTTAAAGTGAAATCCAGTATCTTTTTTGTCTGATACCGAGACCAACCCAATCAAAATTGGGTCAAGTCCAAGATGAGACTGAGACCTTCAAAAAAGTGGTCTTGAGAGGGTCTCAAGACCAAGACCTATCTTGCAACACTGGCACACAGTTTATTTGCATTCAACAGTGCAACTGGAGAGTTGATTGTGTAGGCAGCCATAATGTAAACTATTTTTTTAATATACAACTTACTTAACTTACTGAAGGATACAATGTTGTTGTTATTATCATTTCAAATAAATTAACCCCAGTCATTTTAGATTTTTTAATGGATATGGTAAATTCTCTTTTAGACAATTACTAAAGAAGTCTGTCTGTCATCATCCCGACAAAACCAAATTAGTGTTCTATTTAAAGGCAAAGCTCCAGCAGAGAGATGCCTAAAGCAGAGCAGTTATTAGCTCCCCATACTGAGAAGGACAAAGATGGTTTTAAATAACCCTGTGTGGCGGGGAAGTCATGCCTCAAGCCCTCAGTGTGCACACTTAATAGCCCAAAATCTGAATGGGAGCAGCTCAAAAATGTTCATCCTAATCCACAGGGCCCCTTATTACTTTACATCCGCTGTATCCAGCCCCATTTCAGCAACCCATCTAACAATGTGTGTGTTTGTGTGTGTGTGTCTTTCCCAGCTAGGGCTGTGCATCAGCAGGGCGTCTGCGTCTGTGCTGAATCTGAACTGCAGCTTGGTGCTGTTGCCCATGTGTCGCTCCCTGCTCACCTTCTTCCGAGGAACACACAAGGTGAGAAGGAGACTGAGGGGGTTGAGGAGAGGAATGAGGGAGAAAGCAAAGATAGAGGGAGGTGAAGAAATGGTGTATTGAGTTGGGAATATGCAGAGAGTTTTTGCTTATATGTCACTTTGAAAGATGTGAAGTTGCAGGATATTTTGGGGACATACACACATGAAATGTGGAGTTTATTCAAAAATCTGTGATGATGTTCTTTTTAGTAGTTTTTACGTAAACCTGCTCTGCTGGAAATGAACTGCTTAAATGCAGTGTTTTCCATGAGGTATATTTAAGAGATTTTTAAGTGCAAGAAAATGCAAGGAAATATTTTGAATTTCAGTGCATTACTGTTAAAGATAAATTCCACATATAGGGAAGGGAAGAGGATACGTTGAAAATGAATTTCCCTTGAATCCCGGCCACAAAGATAATACTACTGTCTGTGTTCCAACACACATGCTCATGCAGGTATCCAGCAGAGAGACTCGCAGACTGCTGGACAAGAGCAAGACCTTTCATGTGGCATGTGGAGTAGCCATCTGCATCTTTTCTGGTAAAACTCACTTATCACCACAGCTCACATGTCTTCATGTATCCCTGTGTGTGTGTGTGTGTGTGTGTGTGTGTGTGTGTGTGTGTGTGTGAAGTGTAGATAAATGGACCGAGGCTAGCTCAGCATTCCTGGCGTACCAGCTGTGATGTCCCTCCAGCTGGTCATGGTGTGTGTGTGTGTGTGTGTGTGTGTGTGTGTGTGTGTATGCGTGTGAGTTGTTGCTCTTGTGAGTCTCCTCTCATGACATCATGGGAGCTTCTTGCAGCTGTGCGTCCTCTGGGTCTCCGCTTCACAGGCTTTTTCCTCTTATTCATTCATGGTTTTTTGGAGATCTGGCTTCATGGCCGTACAGTGACACATGACTATCTTTTTCTCACGAAAAAGAAAACCTAAGTCAGCGCTCACCACCTACACATATCTACATGCTGTGTGCTTTTCCTCGCAGTGATCCAGTCGTCACAGTGGCTGATGAGTGTTGGAATGAAACACTCACCGAAGCCTGTAGAGACATTGTTGTCTACAAACAGTCTATAAATATCTCCCGACTTCAAGCATTTCTGCTCCATTAGATAGCATGTAGATGAATTCTTTAGCAAGTATTTACTACCAGAAAATTGGGAAATCAAAACAGACAGACTGTAAAGGCATGGTAAACATCAAAGCAGCACAGCCCAAGATTTGCTGTCTTTCGTTTGTGTGTGTTGAACATCAGAAACACTAGATCCTACACTTCCCATAATGCAGCTCAATCGATTATCAATTATTATATGCTATCTGCATTGTAAATACCTATGTCTTTGTAATACAGGCTTTGGGCACTGATCTAATGTGCATGGCGCGAGTGCATTTAGGATGTTTTCAACTCCACTTTTGACGGCACGTAAACTGGGCGCAAAGTTAGATACAAGGAGCAAAGGGGTTGTATGTAGTCTCTTAAACAATCATAAGTATGTTTTGGGTGTAACATGAATTCAACAAATAATACTGTCATCTCCCAAACCTTTAAAAAAGCACGTGTGTCACCAGTGGGTTTTGCAGATAAGAGTGGTTTCTACTGAGAGTAATGCAGTAAGAGCAGTTATGTCATGGCAGCAAATTCAGTGGGACATTTAAACAGCAAAACTAAAACCTGTAGTTGTAAACTTGACCAAGAAAACAGATCTTAACTTTGACATTTGAAAAAGTCAGCGAAGTAATGCTCCTCCTTGTGCATAAATGCAAACAGCATCTCTTGTAATGCAGAGTCTTCACAGCAGCTCTGCTCTGCTCTCTGCTTTGTTCACATTTTAGAAAATTAATTGTAATTGTTGTAATTAATATTTTCCCTGTGTGTTTAACAAGCAGCGTGTAAGCGTGTTGCAAAACCCGCCAATGTATACGCATCTTGCTATCCGACTAATGCACCCTTTAAATAGCAGGAAAATACTGCACCGTTGACTCTAGACCAGGTTTTTGTTGGTCAATTGCTTTCTGCTGTCTCAGAATAGTAATGTGCCAACAGTGCACCTGACAACACCTCATTTTAAGAAGTACAAACCCATGTACATTTGCTACTTGCACAACCTGTGTGCTGACCACACAAATGACAACAGCAGTGACAGTTGTGCTTTGCACCGGTTGTGAGAGAGGGCCCTTTATGTTCTAAAGTTAGAGTTGACAAAGCTGCTCCAGAACCACAGATGATGTTGTAGAATTGAGTCAGCCTTACTAGGAAACTGACTTTGGCATGTAAATTCAGAGGAGTGCCCCCCAAAACAAACAGAAAACAAACATAGTGAGGTGGATTGTTAAAACCAGATACAAAGAAACAACACCAAGTCTATTAATCCACGCTACAACCATGCTAGTTGCTCTGTGAGGCTAAATGCATCAGTGTGCTAAGATGCTAACAATGACACTGTTAACATGCTGGTGTTAAGCAGTTATGATGTTTACCATGTTTGCCGTATCAGTTAACATTTGAAAATTATGACCTGCTGATGGTGTGAGATGAAAATTTTGCCCCAGTCCACCCAGGATTCATCCTCTGTGCAGTCCATCTAGTAGTTGCAAAAAAATCATGGCAAACCCTAGCCGCTGAGACATTTAGTCTGTAGGATCGACCGTCCCTTGAGCCAATATAACATTCTGTCATCTGTTCTGAACTATTACATCATCTGTAAGCTTAAGTCCTCTTTCATCATTGCCTTTCACTCCTCAAATCATCAACATCTTCCCTCTTCTCTTGGGGCAAAGCTCTCATGTTCTAATAGCAGCGTTCCACAGTTCTGAGACAACAACAGATGACAATGAAGACAGAGAGACAGCAGGGATGGGACAGAGACAGAGAGTGAGAGAAGAAAGAGAGAAAGAGAGGGGGAAGAGGGGGGTGGGAAGCAGTGGGAGTGAGAAAGGATGTGAGTGAGAAAAAAGGACCCTTGTGTCTCATGATTACGCCCTCTAATTCCATCAGCTGTCGAACGGCTGCATGGTTAGCCCATGATGTCAGGGAGGTGTGTGTGTGTGAGTGTGTGTGTGCAAGTGTGTGCTGGTGAGTCAGGAGGATGTTTTGCTGATTTTCTGCTGAATAGACAAAGAGATGTTTGTACGAGTGTCCACTAGGAGTTCATTTTGACCTTTATAATTACGTGTGTGCGTGTGTTTGAACCAGAGGGTCTGTTCTGCATGTCTGCTGATGTGTGTGCACAAAAATGTGTTATAAATCAGCATCGTGTAACCCTTTCTCTTCCTCCTGCAGTTGTACACGTGTCTGCCCACCTGGTGAATGTTGTCAACTTCAGTGTGAGCTACTCGGACGACTTTCCTGCTCTCAATTTGGCTCGCTACAGAGGAGAGGTGAGACACGAACGCATGCACATTTTACACTTTATACTCATGAGGGCCCTCATTGATTTGATGCATTCCATGACCCCCATCACAACGACATGTCTAACCCCAAATCTTACCTCGACCTTAAGGATGTCTGAACTAGGAATGTGTCAGCTCTGGTTAATTGTATGTTACCGGTAACTAATCAGGTAATTGTAAGAAAAAAAAAACACAAAATGACATTAAATAAAAGAGGAATTCTGTCTCCATTTAGATTTAGGTGAAATTTTAATGTTTTGTGATGTACATGTCTTGCCCTTTTTAATTTTTTGTTGGCTCTGTTGACAGCCAACCAGCTAGCTGCGTTAACATGCGGAAATACAGTGCACACTGTACAGTCTCCAATCTAATGTTTGCCTAGGCTGCTCTGCATGGTTCACTACCTGGGTCAGGTGGGAGCTAGCTAGCGGTGCTGCTCATTCGGCAATTACTGCTGGTAACGCTGTTCAGGTGGTGGGACAGCGTTGATCTAAAAACATGGTAGCCACCCTCTGGTTTCACCCCACTTAGCCCCATTGAGAAAGTGTCTTCATTTAAGCACTGCTTATTGTGATGACACTGCTAACAGAACTAACAGGTATAACATACAGTAGCTAACAATGCTAGAGGGTGTTTGCTGCACAAAATTGACCTGCTTACTCACCAGGGCGACCTAGGGGAGACCGGAGGGTGGGTAGTGTTTTAACTGTAATGGCGCAGCCTCTGTATTCACAACCAATTTGCACAAACTCGTATCTGACCTGCCCTGCCCGTCCCTTTTTGCCACAGCTTAATTGGCTCGTCATACAGCCAGTTGAGTCCACATCACAGGTATCCCAGCATATTTTGTGCAGTGAAACTGTCTCTACCAATACACAATGAATGGGAGCGAAATTTCTCGTCGTTTATAGTGGAGCTGCATCGTAACCCTGTTGGGTCAGGACGGCTTTATTAGTGTTAACCACCGAATGAGTGGCTCTGATGGCTGGCTCCCACCAGATGTGGGTAGTGCACAGTGCAGTAAAATAATTCAGCGGTTAACCAGTTAATGGTAACATACTCTGGTCAGTCTCCCCAAAGTGTTTCATGGTGCCTACAAAAGTAGTTTTTGAAGGGTTCAACAAAAGCCCAAGCGGGAGGTATCAATCCTGCACCTCACCTCTGCACACCTGGCCAAGCAAGTGCAGGAAGTTGACAATTCATTATTTTTGCGTTTCCTTCCAGGACCCCAAGCTGATCATTTTGACCACAAGTAAGAAGAACTACTCTTTCTAATACAGTATTGCATGTAGACCAGAGGTGTGTGTATGCTGGTACATTTTTGACTTGTATAGCAATGAAATGTGGTGAATGTGTTGCAGATTAGAGTGGCTTTATGCCAAGAGGAGAGGAGGGTCATGCTGTGTTTCGTTCTCTCTTTCTGTTCTCTGTATTTTTGGTGTTTTAGTGGGTAAAATATGACCTCAAAGAAAAAAATAGGACTGCTTGCATACTGTTTAATTATGTGAGAGTGTCATAGTGAGCAGATATCTCCACTTACATGAGTCTTGCATGTATGTATCCTGGGATGTCAACTTTGTCTTCACTTTTTAATTTGCTGATTATCTCCAGTCCCAGGAGTCACAGGCGTTCTGTTGGTTCTCATCCTTTTCCTGATGTTCACTTCCTCCTCCCACTGCGTACGGTAGGTCAACCAAAGTTTCCCAAAGCCTAGAAAATCACTTTTTATGTTGTAGAGTCAAAGCAATAGTGTCTGTGGGCTGTGCATGTGTGAGAGAAAACCTAAAAGGTTTGTTCGCTGTGAGACACTTTCCTTGAAATGAACAGGAGCCGTATTGGAATGTGGCATCCAGTTGTCTCAATACAACCCTGGATTTTGTGTTTATGTGTCTCTGCCTCTACGTGTATCTCTTTGTGTGTAGTGTAGCCTGTGTGTGTTTAAGAGAGAGAAATACAAGATGGAAAACATAAGGAGACATGCTAGCAGAGGTCTGTTACAGAGCAAATCCTCACTCAAGTGTTCCACTCACAGCTCTGTCATTACTTGGGTCATAGCAGGTCACCCACTCTGCATGTGTGTGCAGGTGTGTGAGACTTGGAGTGTGTGTGTGCATGTGCTGTCCTTGCCTTGTTCAGTAATTGAACAGAGGATAAGAGGCTTTTCCAGACCACTTAAGGCTTTAGATAAGAGTTTGGGTAAGTGGCTGGAGCGGTGGGATGAGGGCTGCCACTTACCATAAGAATACCTACATAATGAGTCACAATGATCCAGTGATATTAACACACATTAATGCTTCCAAGGTTATGAACATGCTCTGTTAATTACAACACTTTGCATCTTCATTTTCACTTTTAAACAACATTGCTAATTACATACTTCTTAGGAATTTTTAGATGCTTTGTCCATGGAAGCAGAAATCGGTAGTTAATAAGCTAATCTGAAAACAAAGGCAGGAGAAAGAACATCATTCCAGTTTGTCAATGTAAGCAAAAGATAATCAACCAAAGGTCTCTGGCCTGGGATTATTACTGTAAAATGTATGTGCTTGTGTTGTGGCACTTATGATATTATATCACAGGAAATTTACCCTCTTTAACAGAGGTTAAAGAGGGTTGGTAACATAGACTGCTTGGTTGGTAACATAGACTGTAAAAATAATGGACGCAGCTACCGGGATGTCACTCATTGGTTTGTGGACTCCTGTTCTGAAGCCTTGAGTTTGCATTTTGACCGCTACCATGTTGTTTTTTTGGTGCCAGAAGAGAGCATTTTTGGGGCGAGAGGCTGGTGCTGTTGAGGGGCGAGGGGTGGATCTAACTAAAAGGCTGAGGACACTATTGGCAGACAGCTTGTCAGTCAAAGCAGCCTGCCCTTAGTTGAGCATAAGCCTTAATAAAATGTAAACAGGTGATTTATATAAAAAGTCATTGCCGTTCAGTTTTTCTGAACAGAAAAATCAGCTTTAGAGTCCAAAGCCGTTCTTTGTACCAGGCTGTGAATATTAGTATTTCATAGCCTGAAATATGAGCTGTGAAATATTGAGCCAGCCTCAAGTGGCCGTTCAAAGAACTGCAGTTTTTGGCACATTAGCCCTTTTTAGGTAGGAATTTGCAGGAAAGCCCAATCAGTCTTTTTTCAGCATTGGCAGTATAAAAACAAAATCGGAGAGTGCAACAAAATGCCACCTACCTACTTTTGTTCATACAGAATGTTCCTTTTTCGGGGCAATGGGGGGCATGAGCAAGACAAAACGTGTAGCTCAGCGTGTGACGTAAATAGTGACGTATGAGGGAAGCCACGTCTGGTCAGTCCCACGGCGATTCTCTCCTAAGTCGGCCTGTTCTTCACTGTTCCTGTCATCTGCCGCTTAATGGCCTCTTCGTTTGCGAGGGCAAGGAGGGCGCACGATTCCTTGTCTCCCCAGTTGTTCATCTTTACAGTGTCTGTCAGGTTTGCATTTCTCTCTTGCTACTAGCTGCTCATTCTTGCTATCAGCTGTTTCCTGTTTATCCACCGTCAGTGACTCACACGTGTGGTGTCATCAACAGCTCCTCCCACAAGTCTTCAACAGCCCCTCCTGTTGCAGAGGGCCGCCTCAGACTGTTTAAACTGAAAGGGTTCTGCCAATATTACTACCCTATGAGGCAGAAAAATGGGCGCCTCGGATCAACTCGCCAATCCGGCTCTGTGTGTCTAAACACTCGCAGCTTGCCGGCAAATCGGCCCAACATTCGCGGAAAATCTGGCAGTGTAAAAGGGGCTTTTGTCTTTTCAACCTCAAAGGCTGCTGCTCTGTTGGAAGCAGTAGCACTCGTGTGTAGAGTGTCAAATACAGGCCACTCCTGGACTTAAAGCCCATATAGAGAGATGTTTTAAGCATATTGTTGCTATTTCCATCCTTAATTGAAACCATCATTGTACAGACATCACAAGAAACATAGCTGTCATCTTTCTTTGCGAAATGACGCCACGCTCTCCTATCCACCATGACTCCTTCTTTCCAGCAGTGTAGATGCATGAGTTTGACGCCATTGTTTTGCAATATACAACTGTCAGAAGAACACCTGGCCTTTGAAAACCAGAACTAATAGGCTTCGAGGCAAATGATACTGATTGATTGTGCGATTTGGAACCAGTTCTCAATTCCCATCCCCAGTCCTGTCTTTCCAAAACACTGAAAAACTGTGTGAGCCAAGCACGATGTGGCCTTAAATTTATGTTATAAATTGGATTACACGAATACTGATAATATATTAAAATGTCTCTCTTATACAGCCAAAATAGGAGATAGAAATAGGTGCCATTGTTGAAGCACACTACTGAGAAGAGAAGAAGTTTAATTGGAAATATAGTTGTACAGGTAAACAAAATGTTCAATGTTATACACATTTTCCCCTCACATCTTGTAACATTTTGTATATTTGGTAATTCAGCTTTGGGTTATTATTGTTTTCAGCGGACGATTGGTTTAGACCACCTACCCGGGGTGAACACATACATTTTGATTTAAAATGACCAAGCTGTACAGAAACAGAGTATATTTTAGGAAAACTAACATGAAAGAAGTTGGAGTAAAAGAGGATGAATACAGGGTTTGATGATGTTCAGTGTTTGCAGTGTTTATGGGGGGGGTCGTTGTGTGTAATGACCCCTCTAATACTGACCTCTGATGTCCTGCTTACTCAGGCTCTCAGCTGGGAGTCTGTGCGTCTGGTCCTGAACAAACTCTGACCTCGCTTTCTTCTTTTGTTGTCTCTGCTCTTTTTGTGTCTCTTGCTCTCTTGTTTCCCTCTGTCATGTTACAATGTTATAATTCCTCATTTACATCTCTTTTTGGTTGTTATCTGTCTTTCAAAACATAATTGGTGTGACTTCGAAGTAAGAGTTTCTTTAAAAATAATCATATATGTTGTTGTCTTGCCTTTTTTTCCAAGGTTGTCCAACTATGAGATCTTCTGGTACACTCACAACCTCTTCATTGTCTTCTACGTCATCCTCATGGTGCACATGGTCGGGTAGGTCTGATGGCACACACAGTTTCTCTCCCTCTCAACCACAACCTCCACAAGACAAGATAAGAGTTTGCTTCACATGTGAATGTCAGCAAATATTGGAGACTCCTGCTGACAGCTGGAGACATCTCTAAGCTGCCGTCAGCAGCTCCAGACTTACTGACATGGCAATTCTCCTCTCTGCTTTTCAAGAAACCATGCATTGACTTTATTAAAAAAGACTTATTTAAAATGAAATATCACACCAACACAAAGTGTCATTCTTGTTCTGACAAAAGGAAAGTCAAGTTTTTTCAGGTGAAATCAGGCTATAGGAATTTATTTACTTACCCATGCTGTGTTCACACTACGAGCAACAATGCAACAGTGTGACCAGCTACGTTATTGCCAAGTGTGTCTCCTACTTGCCACAAAGCACCTCTAGTGAATGTTTGTATTTGGTCAGAAATTATATGTTTTTGATCAATGTCGGAGCCCCATTTTAACTTAACATTTCGCCACTCCACTTCATCCCAATGTGCACCGCAATGCACATAAAGCTAGCATAGCATCAGCTAACTAAGCTTAATAACGCAGTGTCACAGCTAGAAACAAAAACATATGATTGGTTGATGCTTCAGCGTGTCATTGAAGTGCTGGAAAAAGTTAAGGCCTGGTCTTTCTTTGCAGTATTTTGTTGGGTTAAATTTAATATGTTTTATTAACCAACAGCTTGTAGCTGTACTAATGGCTATATCTTGTTGGATCACATTTGTAGCCACAGGCCGAACACATGAAAAATAAAATCATCCTTACTTTACAGGCAAGTTTCCAGCACTGATCTGTAGCGGTGTAACGATCTGTCGATTTAGATAGGTGAATCGATTCGAATTCATTATTATTGTTATTATTATTATTATTATTCAAAGCGCTTTGGGGTTGCATTTTTGATGTATGAAAGGCACTATATAAATAAAGTTTGATTGATTGATTGATTGATTATCATCAGTGCAGTCTCGGAACACATCGGCTATTGGTCTGACGACGATTAGCCTCTGGGGGCGAAGGCCAGTATATCAGGATGATCCAGTGTAGCCAACAGATATTGGGGTCAACACTTGCTCTTGCATGTGCTGGTCATCTTATCCAATTTCTATAAACAGATTGCTGCACATGAATGGAGATTTTTTTTTTTTTTTTTTCTTTTTAAAAAAAGGTAACATACAGCTAAATGATCATCAGACATAGCCGAGGGGTTCTGAGATTGCATTTTGTCTGATGCATTCTGCCTCTCCACATGGACTCTTTACGTGCTGCTTACATGTGATCGAACAGTACCACTTGGGCCACAAACAGAAACCAGAACACTTCCAGTCCCAAAACTTGTCCTGTCACCTACAGATTCTGCTCACATACGCAGAATCTTTTTATAGGGAATATCGTCTTTGCAAAGTGAAAACAAGAAAACATAGTGTCAACTTTAAGATAGTTCTTCATTTCAAAATTCCCATGGCACATCTGTTTCACCATTTCCATCCAAGCACACCTCCTTTCTAAACATTTTAACAGTGCTTGTGGCCTAGTGCCAGGAGATAATAGTAAGCAGCCAAGAAAAACACATTGAGGGTATTTACTGATATCATCTCGTATTGATCTCAGGCCCCTTGGCAGACTTTGCGATATCAGCAAAATATGGCATTGTCCAAAGAATCATAATGCTATCATATTGTGACGAAACTTGTGATTTATACCCCTGATGAACTGCATGCCTTTGTACAGTGTGATTGACTGAACGCATAGTGTCATTAAAAGTGTTTTATAATATAAACATCATCACTGACTTGTAGATTGCATGAATTGTTCTGTATTAAGTATATCAGGAGGACCGAATGTGAAAGTAAAAGGGGATCAAAATGCACCTAAATAATGTAAACATCTTGTAAATAAATGTTGTCTTTCCCATCAGCGGAGCCCTGAAGTATCAAACCAACATAGAGGCCCACCCTCCTGGCTGCCTCAGAGCCAATCAGAGCAGCACAGATCAGCAGGGCGAGGAGCTGGAGCAGGGTGAAGATGAAGAGAGGAGATGTAAAGAGGAGGCTCACTTCCAGCCACACTACCCCCAGGTCTGTGTGTGTGTGTGTGTGTGTGTGTGTGTGTGTGCGTGTGCACGTTAGTGGTGTCTATTACATGTATCTTAGCATTTTAATTTATTTGTGTTCATGCTGAAAGAAGTGTTCGTACCTGCAAGTGTGTGTCTGACGCAGAAGGTGTGTAAGACGTGTGTGTTCAGTATTTGGGAGGTGTTGGTGGGAGTTGGTCGCGTTTATTAGAGGTGTAGTGCTGTGAGGGAGGGGCAGGCATCCTCTTTCTACATCAAGGCTTGTGTTTGTGTGTGTTTTCTTCCTGCGTGTGTGATTATGTGTTTGCACATGGTCGTTAAGCAACGAGCTGGTTCCATAAAATCCCCCTTAAACCCGAATGTGCTCTGCAGGGTTTACTGGAGTTGTTAGCAATTAGTCTGCTGCAGGTAACTGGCAACAGACAGAAACAGAAATGCCACACACTGTGATGGAAAGCTGCAGAGATTTCACATGCCTCTTTATGCATGTATTCTCTTTGGCTGGGTTTGATTTGGTGCCTCTCTGTGTTTTTCATGAAACAAATTGGGAGAATTAGAAAGCCTTGACAGACACCAGCTGATACAACGCTGCCTGTGTCGGGGCTGATGCTGCAGACTTGTCATATCGCACAAACTGTAATCATGAGCAACCTAAGAACTACAGACGTGGGCGTAAACTGGTAGCAAAATGGCTGCGAAGTCATCGCTGGCGGTTACATCTGAATAAGATTATGATTTAACTTAATTTAACTAATGCAATCAAGACAGAAATTAAAAAGGAGCTACACAGTTTTTTTTTAATTTGTTTCCAAATATAGAAGACAAGAAAGCCTTGAAGGAAAACTACAATTAGTTAGGTTTTATTGGTCATGTTACCGTAGCTATGTAACTGCGGAGAGCTCTGAACAGGGTGACATCGTCCAACTGAGCAACAAATATGACATCAAACTGCTGGTGATTAAGTGTTAACATGATGATGTAGAAAGTCTCTGTGTATTTATAGACGTGGCTTTGGGTGTCCGGTCCACTCTGCCTTTACTGTGCCGAACGTTTCTACCGCTACATCCGGAGCAGCAGCCCTGTTACCATAGTGACAGTCATCAGGCACCCCTGTAATGTCATTGAGTTGCGCATGCTGAAGAAGAACTTCAAGGCTCGTCCGGGACAGGTGAGAAGATGTGACGTGAACGGGACAATATAAATTCTTTCGCTGTAACTCTGGTTTGTGTCTGAAGTTAAAAGATTCATCTAATTCTTTCTTCTGTGCTTCTACCTTGGTTTTCTCTCCACATTCTCTAATCCTGTCTTTCTTCCCCTCATCCTGCTGTCTCCCCATCTCCTCTCCATCTCAGTATATTGTTCTTAACTGTCCAGGTGTCTCTTCATTTGAGAACCATCCCTTCACGCTCACGACGGTAAGACTTTATGCAACACATTCCTCACTCATGACACAATGCAAACACACACACACACATATGTTTTTATAGTTCCTTAAACTTTCTTCCCCCTGGCGAGGAACATGCAGTTCTTGGTCTCTCCCAACATCCCGCCCTCCTCCACTGCTGGATGACACTTGAATGACAGCTGGGTCGTCCACTTATATTCTGCTTGGCATTGTTTGTTGATGTTTTCTGATTTAGTCCAGATTGCATGAGACAAAAGCAGAAGACAAATAAACAGCTTTCTGTTTAGTCAGCATACAGGAATGGACTTATACTTACTCACACACACACTCACAAAGAGACACACACACTGCAGTATGTGCATGCCTATGCCTGGTGTGTTATGGAGTTTTGAGGAGGAGGGCAGAGAATCACACTGACAGAGAGCAGACAGACCCCTGAGGCTAGTTACAACGTCTGCCAACAGGAAGGCTGTGTTGTGTGTGTCCGTGTGTGTGTGTGTGTGTGTGTGCATTGTTAAATTTGATGAAAAGAGTTGTAGCTATGCACTGTTGATGTGCATTGGGATGTGTGTGTATGTGCATATTCATGTCTTTGTGATAGTTGCACGTGCATGTTAGTTTTTTCTTGTGCTTTCCAACAACTGAGAGTATGCGTACTTGTGTGTGTGTGTGTGTGTGTGTTTTGTTGTGACTCACTGTCTGCTCTTTAACTCCCTGCAGTGTCCCACGGAGAACAAGGAAACTTTTGGCATCCATCTTCGAGTCGTGGGAGACTGGACTGGTGAGTGTACATGCCACACACACACACACACACACACACACACACACACACACACACACACACACACACACACACACACACACACAGACACACACTGACAGAGGGCTTTTTACATTGACTTACACATGCAGATAAACACAGATAAAAGGACAAACACGTAGCATAGACACAGGCACACATTTTCACTTCCCTATCACAGTTGACAGGATGGAGGTCACTTTGTTTTGTCTCCTCTCTTTGGGGAGGATGCACGTCCGGAAAACTACCGTTTCATGTGAGTGAGTGTCCCTCCCTGACGCTGTCCTGCTGTGTCTCCAGGGTTCCCACAGTTTTACTGTCCGGTTGGAAAAATGTATTTACCATTAGTGCAGACACACTAATGTGTGTGCAGACACGCACACACAATATACATTTAAAGGAGCAGTGTGCAAGATTTAGAGGGATTTAGTGGCATCTAGTGGTGAGGATTGCAGATTGCAACCAGCGGAAACTTCTCCAGTTTATAATTCCTTCAGTGTTCATTATTCAGGAGGTATTAGCCACAGAGGTCTCTTCCTCTGCAAAACAAACAGAGTAGGTGATAACAACAGGTAAAACACTGAATAATGCAGTTTCATGTTAAAAATTAGTGTTTCTTCGGCATTGTTTTACTCACTGGAGATGGGCCACTAGCCCAGCACCCACTAATGTGTGCTTGCCTTTATTCTTTTTTATCCACAGAGGTCACGTTTAGGGATGTCCCGATCCAGCTTTTTCACTTCCGATCCGATACTGATGTTACAGCCTTGAGTTTTGGCCGATACTGATCCGATCAAGCGCGTATTATACATATTCACTTATTTTATTGTCAGTCGTGTTAGAAAAGGTTTGATCTGCAATATTACTCTAACAAGAACAACTACTTAATTAGGTTAGTTAGAATGATCCACAACAGTTAGTATGAGAAACTGACCCGTTTATTGTTAAAAGGGTTAAATAAACAAATTTTAAACTTGAACATTAACATTAAATAAAAAATATAGCTGGTTTAGCTTTGGCCCCTTAATAAATAGAAAATAAATCAACACAAGAAATCTTTAAAATGTCTAACATTGAAATTAAAATAGCAGCAAGACTCCAAACACTTGTGCTCTGGCCCCCTATAAATAAGAAATAGATTAACACCACAAGACATTGTTGACATTTAACAAACAATGCAGCCTTTGCTTTTCAGTTATTTTAGTAGTGTCAGTGCCAGCCTGGTGCACAGGCACACAATATTGTACAACTGTTTAAACAAGCAATAGTCCATCCATGGCTCCAATTTCACTAATTGCGCCCAAAACAATGCCATCAGTGCTCTTTCCATAAACCGTAAGAGTGCAAACCAAATAAAAATATCACTCTCAAAAAACCAGAGCAAAAAACAAATAGTTAACTAAGTTGACCGCTACTCTTCCTACCCTCCGTGTGTGTCTGCCGTCTGCATGCTGGCCTGGTGGATTGATAGTAAGTGCTGGATCGGAGTTCTCGGATCGGCATTTTTCCATGCAGTTCAATCAGATGCCGCTGCATGTTTTTTGCTAATATCAGCGACTGATACCGATCCAAATATCGGATCGGGACATCCGTAGTCACGTTCACGTGATTTAAACTAGAAAAATACCAAATAAAGCAGTTTCACGTTAAAAATGTGTTTTTCCCACACTGCTCGTTGCAGAAGGGCTACTTACAGTGGCTGATGCAAAGATGCGAATGGCTCTATCTAGAGCCAGTGTTAAGTAGGGCTGCTCCTTGAAAGATGAAGATTTGAATCATCAGTCAGTTAACTGAGATTGCTTCAAATCAAGCTTTTATTTTCTTCGCTAGTCAGTGTGCTGTGCAGTGTACTTCTAGTGACATTTTGGTCCCCAGATTTTGCTGCAGAGTGAGTACTCCTGACTTTCATGCTACTCTTTGGTACAGTCAGCTGTGTGTGTGTGATGCAGCAGCACAGAGGAGGAGAAACTCTTTACTGCGGCTCCGAGATAACATTTTCTTCTCTCTTCTGCTTAGAAGTGGTGAATTTACAGTTTACAGATACTTCATACGACACAGTGTCTTGCTTTTATTTGATATCTAGTTTCAGCAGAAAATGTTTTTGCACATTTCTGCTCCTTCATTAGTGCTTAGCTTGTTTACTATGTAACATGAATGCTGCTGTCACACTGAACGTCCTGCTGAGCCCTGTTCAAACTTTAAAACTTTATATGAATAAAAAAAAAAGAAACATGGAATATTCGTATTAAATGGCCAAATCTGATTCGAGTCGGGTGCAGTGCTAGTGTTTGATTTGCCCATTCTGGGCTACTGTAGAAACATGGCAGTGCAATATGTTGGACACCGTGGATGAGGACCCGCCCCCTATGTAGATATAAACAGCTCATTCTAAGGTAACTACAATAATAAGATTCTTATTTTCAGGCGATTATACACTACAGATAAAATACTTAATGTATTACATTCCATTTCTGCCTCTATATCCCCCTTAGTCCTACACGCAAAGAGCTGGCAATCAGTAGATCTCTTTAGGATGTTTTTAACTTTCAGAGCTTGTGTTTGTGTTAAAGACTCAAACACTTTACATGCACTTACAAAAAAGAAAAGGTCAATGATAATTACTTTCCTTTGTCTTGTACTTTAATTTGAACAGTTGAAATTTGTATGCAGCAGACTCAAAAGGGACTAACTGCTAGAGGAAGTTGTGTCCTTTGGGAGCCTGTGACATATTTGAGAACATGTACACTCATTTCCACTTGCTACTGTACATTTCCACGCACACACGCTTTCAGAACACAGGAAGGGAAGTGGGTTTGTTTGTGTTGGCCCCTTAATCTGCCATGACCACATGCTGTTAAGGAAAGGTTGTAAAGCATTGAGCTGGAATGTATAGACACCTCTAAATATGGCAATATTTACACAGTAACATTTGCTCGGGAATCTATACGATACTTTTCATTCTTAGAGAGTTAGATCAGTGGTTAATATAATGAGAAATGCAAAACCTCTTCTCTCCTCCCCCCAGAGCGCTTCACACAGCTGTTACTTCCTGAACCGAGGAAAGACTTGGAGATCCTTCCCATGGTGCAACAGAGGAGATACCCCAAGTATGTTTCTGTGTGTGTGTGTGTGTGTTTGTGTGATGTGGCTGACATGATTTCTCATGAAGGTTTAGAATTACAGAGGGTCAGAGGTTTCGACCTCCTGACCTCTGACCCTGTGCTCTTCCTGCTCTGTGTCTGAGAGAGAGACAGATAGGCAGAGATAGAAAGGGAGATGAGTTTGTTTTGTGACAGTAAACTAGAGCTAAACAAACCATCAAAACCCCCTATTCCCCTCTGTCTGTTAAATGGGCTGAGGGGCACAACAGCGCCCACTTATGGTCTGAAGGGTTTGGGTTGATTTACATTTACTGGTGCAGTTCAACTAGTGGACATGCATATTTTGTTTATTAAATTCTGCCTGTAACACTTGAAGGTGCATGAACATTCAATTTATCCAATAATTCATTCATTGTAATTCTTAGACTGTATAAAAATATTCGACATAGCCACATGGCGTCACCCGCTGGTTTGTGGACTCCTGTTTTGAAGCATCGGGTTCGGCATTTTGGCCGTCGTCATATTCATTTTTTGAAGCCAGAAGTGACCATATTTGAATAAGAGGTCGCAGCTGTGGAGGAGCAGGGGGTGGATCTGACTCAGAGATTGTGCTAAAATGGCCGCTAGGAAGTCCCCTCTTTATGCCACCTTTGCATTTTTACACAGAACCAAACACGGGCAGCATCATGCAGCTCCAGTGTGTGGTTTTAGATAGCATACAATTATCCCAGAAGCAAAAGAGACGTGGCAGGCATGACGTAAAACATAAGCTTTGAGAGTGACATCTGTGTTGGCAGCATTTCCTAAACAACATGGCAATAACAATCATTTACCATCCCTATCATATGGTGGCTGATGTCATCCTCCTCTCTGAATTTTTGGACATTTCCGGCCACTGTTCTTCTTCTTTTAGTTAGCTGCCAACTGCTGCTAGCTACTTTTTTAATCTCCCACGGTGGGTCGCATGCATAACACATCATCAAAACGTAACCCTCATCCTGCACTTTGTTAACATGTTAACATCAAGTGGCCAGTAGAAGAACTGCAGTTTTTGGCTTCATTTTCAGCCCCGGAGGTTGCCGCTTGATATAATTTAATTTCTTTGAATATAAGGTTTAATGTAACAAAACAATCAGTGAAAGCAGTGTTATTTAAGACGTCAAGTTTTTAAATGTCACCAATAAAGTGGTGGGTAGAATGAGTACAGCTGGTATTACTCAACACATAACTACCCTAAAATACTTTATTTTTTCTTTTCAACAGTCAGACATGTTTGAAATATCTGCAATATTGATAGTAGTTTCATTTCTGTGAGGAAATAGGTTAAACACATGTTTAGCCTAGCTTAGCACAAAGACTGGAAACAGAGAGAAACTGCTTACTAAGCTGCATGAAAAGTGGAAAAAATGGCTCTGTGATAATGCAAAGCTGTCAAACTGATGTTATAGACTTTTTACACCATGTTTTTGGCCATGAATAAAAGTTTATCGGAGGTATTTCCGAGTGCAGCGCTGGTGATTATGTGACAGTTACACCGAGCCAAGCCTCACTTGGCTGTGTGGTGGGTGTTGGGGTGTGTGAAGGCTGCTGTAGCATTACCAACCATTTACTGGGCTCAGTTTTGAATTTCATGTGTAGTGTTGTCCGAGCATATCTGGATGTACTTTCTTTAAATGTTCGGGTTTGACTGTGCTTGGTGATTTTGTTTCTGTGTGTATGTGAGAGAAAGATGTATCTGTGTTTGTGTGTGTGTTTCGATGACCCAAGTGTTTAAGCAGCTGTTGTAGAGATGATGGGTGTGTGTGTTTGGGGGATCAGACTAGCTGCACCCAGACGGTGGGATTTCAAATGCAGGATGTTTATCTACTTTTGTGTGTGTTTGGCCCTGAGGGGAAAGTATAAATATAGGTGTATGTATTTGTCCAGTTCTTTTGTTGATTGTCTCTTGTGCTTTTATCCACACTGTATGTTCAGGCTTTACGTGGACGGGCCCTTTGGAAGTCCATCAGAGGAAGTGTTTAACTACGACGTCAGCGTTTGTGTCGCGGGTGGAATAGGAGTCACGCCGTTTGCCTGCATGCTGCATGCTCTGCTGTGAGTTATGAAAAAAACAAACGAACATCACATACTGACAAATGATGAACAATTTCAGCAAGCATTAGCATGTTTTTTTTCCTTTCTCCCTTCCTCCCTGCTGTATACCAGTGACGGCTGGACGGGTTTCAGGTTGCAGAGGTTGTACTTTGTGTGGGTCTGCAGGGAACTCCAGTCCTTCTACTGGTTTGCTGAGCTGCTGTGTGCACTTCATCACAAGGTCAGGACACAGTCTGTGTGCTATAGTCTACATGTTATATTAATTAAAACATGTGGGACTTAACTGTGGTCCAAAATCAGAGTTTGATAATTGTTTGACCAGCATCCAGTGCTTTTCAGTGCTTGAATGTCAGCATTGGGTCAGAAGATTCACTTTCTGAAAGAACTTTTTTGCAACTTTGAATGGAGCCACTGCCCCTAAACATGTCTGTGCATCCCCTGCTTTTACCATAACTTAAGCCATTTTACCGGCAAAGATCTTCACCTTGCCACAGGCTACTGTGGCTAGCAACTTTCCATTCCTGTGTGTGTTTGTGCTCAGTCAGGTCAGTGAACTTTTTCTGGGTTTTAAGGGGAAGTGGAAGGTCAGAGGCTAAGTGCAAAAGAGTGCCGATCAACAGGGGAGTTGTTACTGAGGGACCTGGGTTTTTAAAGTCTGATTACAGTCAAACAAAGATGGTGCAGAAATTTGGTATGATTAAATAAAAGCACTCATTAGGTCATGTATCACCCTCTGTACAACTCAGACTTCATTTTTCTTGTCAATGATTTGTTTTTTGCAACTTTTTTTGGAAACTTCTCCACAGGCCTACTGAAACAGTCAGCAGAGCATTAATTGTATTTATTGTATTTACCGCCATCTTGTGGCTGTAAGTGATATTACCTCTCCCATTTCAAGGAAGTCTAAGATGGGCTTCACGTTTGAACTAGTATCAGTACCCAGTGGTACCTTGTTTTGTGCTTCACTAATTTTGCAGGCACCAAAAGTGTGATTTTTGAACAAGCTGCAGTCAACAAGCTACTCTACTCCTCTTCTCTTTTCTCATCACACAAAGACCATCTCTGTCTGTCTCTCTTGCTTTCTGTTTGGACACAACAGATAAATATATGGAAAAACTACATAATTTAACACAATAGCAAATAGCAGTGACACTAGTTTATTTTTGAATAAAATAGAAAATAGACCAGATAATTTTCGACTTGCTGGGAAGCCGAAGGAGCTCCGTGGCAGGCTTCCCAGCTGCCAGGCACTTCACAGTGCTTCTGCCTCCTTTCTGAACCCAGTGTTCTCACCCAGGTGTGCTCTTAGCAGGGGCGATTGCTCTGAGACAACAAGGGAGGCTGAACTTCCCTTAAAATTTCATAGAAGGAATGGTCAAATATGCACTATTGAATTTACATTTAAATAAGAATTTACATTGCATGCATGCGCTAGGATGCGTTTCACATCATGACTGTGATGTTAAAACGTCAGCTGTTTATCACCAGTTTTCAAACACGACCTCCCTGTCATACATTCTCGTGTCAGCACGGTGGACACGGAGCCTCCAAGCATTCCTATGAGACAGCGCTGAGCAGGTTTTTTTTCATGCAGCAAAGCGAGATGGTCGTTGGATAAATGCGACAAAATCGTCACTTCCAGGGAGGCTCAGCTTCCCTGGGACCTCAAGGAGCAGTAGGCGGGAGAGGACGCTCGGTGTATGCATGATGATTGAAGGAATTGTCTAAAAGACTGAACCCCTTTGTGACTGACAGCGCTTCACATTTCAAGCTCAGTCCCATGCGGATATCTGCGAGTGGAGTCTTCTGACAGAGTGCTGTCCGGAGTTCCTTATTTCCATAAGCCATATAGCTCTTTTTCACCGTTAGACCCATCTGAAAATCTTTGAGGTGTGTTTTGCTGCAGTTCTATGGCATGAGTGTGGTTGAAAAATGGTTTCAATTAAATGTTCCTTTTATAAGTTACTGCCTCGCTATATTATGACAAATTTTATGATGTAAACTTAAAGTGAGCTTCCCCTGCTTGAAAGACCAGCAGCCGCCACTGGCTCTTAGGTACCAAAATTTGGCACTGATTGATTTTACGTGAATAGATGCTCAGTCGTACCGATGTAATTTGGTACCCTAAAAAGTTCTGAGTTTGGTATCCAGACCCACAAAGGAATAAATGTTGCACTTTATCCTAAATGTGACTTTGTTGAATTAAACCAGATACATGCAGCACCAGTGAAATCCTGAGATGTCCATGTCTGTGTTTGTCGTCTAGCTTTGGCAGGAAAACAGACCAGACTACTTCAATCTGAGACTGTACGTCAGTCAGACAGACAACCTGCAGGTAGATGTGACACACACACACACACACACACACACACACACACACACACACACACACACACACACACGGTCTAGCTTTTTATGTCTGCTCACTCATTTATCTCCTCACTGATCCATTGTTTGGAAGTTGTTACACACCTAAGTCACTAGAGGGCAGCATATGACAGAGAGAAGCTACAGCACATTCACGTCTTGAGTTCACTGTTTGTCTGTTGCTGTTTGATCTCTCTCTGAACTACACGGTATTTATTGTGTCACACTGTTTCAGCGTGAGCCCTTCTGAAGCAATCCACTTGTTTCAAACCTAAACTCTCTTCACCTTTTCTTTCTGTGGCAAACATCCATTGAAGACCATGAATGGACCTCATGTTGACAAAAATGCTTACTCATCTCAGTTTATGTAATAACCAAAAGGCTACATGCAGCAATAAAACAATACATAGAATAACAATATCACTGATTTTGTCAATTGTTTTAAGCATGTTTTCGATCGTACTTCAAAAAGCTGCTGATATTTCCTTTAGTGTTATGTAATTATTGATTCAAGGTGTTGAAATCAAGCCAAACCTTTAATGATCTTTTGAACATGTTAGACATATGTGTGGATCAAATCGAAAAACCAACACAGGTTTTTGGATTCGGCTTTCAACAAGTTCTACTGTCGTGCTGCTCATTTCCTATTTATGTGATCATGTGACTTTTGGAGAACAACTCCTCGTTAGTATAGTGGTGAGTATCCCCGCCTGTCACGCGGGAGACCGGGGTTCGATTCCCCGACGGGGAGAGTACACTTTTCTAAATGCAAGCTGCACCATGACTGAGCTCACAAGAAGCCGTAAAACCGGTCTGTCATGACTCGGAGGCGTGTCACAGGAAGCACGACTAATGCGGGAGAACTATGTGAAACACTCCACAGGGAGGTTTTGTCCAGGTTTTTGTTTCATGCTCCTGATTTGGTAGTTTTCCCGCTCATGCTATGCTCAAACGCTTAGCTGTATTGATCTCTGATGAGCCCTGGTAGAGGAAGAAAATCAGAGAACACTAGTCGGTGTTGCCTTACCCCTCTACAGACAGATCCTGACCTGTATCAGAGCTGCTCTGTGAGAAAGGATCGATGCAGGACACTTTTCCTGACCTGTGTCTCACACCCATGTCCTTTGGAAATGCCTTGAGATTTAGTGTCTTGGTTTTTCAGTCTCTTAACACATACTGAACCAGCAGGCTAAAAAGTTCAAGGGTTGTATGTTCATCATTTGTTTCTGTTATATTGTAGATGAATAATACAATCTGCTTTAAATATAAACCTGGTTGCCTATTAATGGAGAGCAAAACGACATTGTCAACACCGTCCTGTGTCCTTTAACACAGTGGTGCCAAAGTGGTCCAGGTTTCTCTTCAGTCATTAGTTCAAGGTCCACACATTTTAATATATTCAGCGTCATGCTTGCATTTGGCTATGTCTTCAAGCTAGTTTGCTGTCTCTGTTACGCAGCTGTCCGTTATTCACTCATTATACAGCAGGAAACAACACTTCAAAATAAAAGCTCTATGCCGGAGATTTACTGTCTTCCAAATGAAGTGTTTTTTTTACACGCTTGACACATTCCTGAGTCACTTGCGGTCCATTCAGAATGGACCTGTGACCCACTTTTGGACCGCGACCCACCAGTTGGGAACTTCTGCTTTAACACATCTTCTCCGGCCTGCACAATATATAAAATAATCACGTGCACATGCAGGAAGTTAATGTCAAGTAAGCAACATTTGCAAGAGTATTCATTATTATTTAAATATATATATATATTTAAAAAAAACCCCAATAATAATTTAATAACAAAATCACACAATTAGAAACAAAAAGAGATTCTAGATATAAGGATATAAAGTAGTGCAAATTAAGAGGCTCAGATCAGTGTACTTTACCTGGTGGCTGATGGATCTTCAAGGCAAACTGAAAAGCCTTTGATCTGAAACAGCTCAAATTTAAACTGACAAGGTTCGATAGATCAGCAGCTCAACCTGCTGGTACACAAACAACCCATGCAGCTCATTATCTTTTACTTAATCCCACCTCGTCAGTCCCAGAATTTGCTTTTCTTTGCTGATAACTGCCCGCAGCTGTTTGCACTACAGATAACATCTAATGGCCCTTAAACTAGAGAGCACAGGCTGCTACAGTTTGTAGGTTAGTGGGGGGGAAGCGAGAGAGGTGGAGGAACTGTTGTCATATCAGAGTTGGATCTTTTAAACTGTAGATGCAGAGCTCATTTGCTAACAAGTTAGCCACATAGGTTAAAGGTATACTCTGCAGGGTTGTCGGTTACTGTTTTTAATCTGAAAGTAAAAGCCAACCCTTGATGCAGTTTTGTTGGTTGTACATGAGGTGGCGCACTAGAGCAGGGAAAATGCAGGTGAGGTGCAGGTGATGAGCAGCAGGTGTGTGACGGGGTAAGCAAAGAGTTTTACTGTGTTAAGTGAAGCAGCATGAAGAGTTTGTGGCGTGTTGAAACTGGAATTGATGAATGGAAACTTGGACACTGAACTACTGAATGGACACTAACCTGTGACTGACTGTGGAAACCAGCCTAAAATAAATTATGGGCAGACAATGTTTTAACTGTGTGAAGGTGAGCACATGTGAAAATGAATGGGTCACCGCACTCAAAGACGCCTGATGAATTGGACATTGGTTTAGTGTTATTGCCCAGAACAATTAAATAAGATAATATGAGTGTCGCTTGTTTCTGCTGCTCTGAAATGGCCAAAACAAATCAGTTATTGCAGCTTTGTTGTGTTGTTCTCATTTTTCAGAGTATGTCTGAGGAGAGGTATCGCCCACTCACCTCCAGGCTGCTGGTCGGTCGCCCCAGGTGGAAGTTACTGTTTGATGAGATCGGGAGGACCAATAAGCAGTGAGTAGAGTGGGAATGTCCAGGGATGGAGTATGACTCCAGTGTTATTACATTTGTTAAGTCTTTCCTCTCTCACTGTGGTTTCAGCAAGCGAGTCGGTGTTTTCTGCTGTGGACCAAAGGGCATCTCCAGGACTCTCCACAGACTGTGTAACTCAGCCCGATACTCTGGAACAACATTTGAATTCAACAAGGAGTCCTTCAGCTGATCCAACATTAGAGCCGGTTCCAAAGTTTGAGGTCAACCTCACAGCAACTTTGCCATTTGATATATATGAAACGTGCCAAAAGAACTTGAGTATTCACAGACTATTATTATTATTTCATGTGCATCCCCGCCCATGCTCACAAAAGGCCCAGCAGGACAAGACCATAACATGCAGATGAGGCCTGTTTCTCTCTCTAGACCAGCCTGACCCCCAACTGACGGCTCTAAAAGCTTCAACATCTTACCCAGCCAACATCTGTGAAACTGAAGGGACCAGCCCACTGCTCGGATTTTCGTCTTATGGTGCTCTGAGTTTCTAAAGTTGCTGTTTGTTTTCATCTTTTACCTAACACATCCTTACTGTGAAGTAAAATCGTTTCTCATGCTGGTTGCCATTGTGAGGAAGAAAATTTGCTTACACAGCCTGCAATTCAACGACCACAAACACAGCAAGATAATGATATTACACAAGAAGGAATTCATTTTTCAGTGGATCAGGGCTGAAACATCACATTTAAGAAACTGTTATCCTACTGTATACAACCATGAATTGGGACCACATGGGCAAATCAACTGTTGTAACCAAGAACTAGTTTAGTGTCAGTTTAATGACTTTACATAACCTTTACTTGACATCAACCTGGCAGCCAACACACTCTACAGACCAAAAAGTTTGGAAGCAGGATTTGTAGACAGCCTGAAGGGAAATGTTAGTTTTGAGTCCCTCGTCAGAGACCAAACACTTCCTGTGTCTGAGCTGGAAACAGTCTCAAAGTATTTGAGTTGTCTGTGAGACTGTCAATCATGAGATCCGCAGTGATTTCCTGTCATCCTAAATGGAACCTAAATGAAAACTCTAGGTTCAGTTTTTATTTGTTGGTTAACTGTCTGTTCATGTATGCTTATCAAAGATCTGTCTTTACACTAAGCAAACCTACACAACACCTCAAGCCAGTATGCTTAGTTAGATTTTTTCCAATTTATTTATATGTTTTAAAGTTATTTTATGTGAAAAAACTTCTGCAGGGCTTTGGCAATTTCTCAACAAATTAGGTGTCATTGTGTTTTACATATCTCCTGAAAGTCAAGTTACTGATAAAAGAAATGAATGAAAGCATTTCTAACAAATCATTTGCAAGTTTAACACTATATTTTGTCAGGTTTTAGAGTCTGCTTTTTTAATGCCAAAACTGGAAACACCAGGTTTCTGCAAAGAATCAACATCTTGATATTTCTGATTTTGTGACTGAAAGAACAGTTTTCTCTCACGTTGTGATTAGCAACCATTTATTTAGCATTTATAATTTAAATATATTTAAATGTTAAGGTGTTTGTCTATTATCAGGATTGTCCTCTTTTTATAAGAACAAGGCAATGTCTGAAATAAAAGAGATTTTTTTATTTATTATGTTTTGATTACCTGCACATAATAAGTGGGAAAATATTTACTTTTTCTAATCCTGGCACGATTTAAATATACATATATATAGTATATATAACACATATATAATTCATAGGCACAAGCAAATACTTAAGAAACAATATTATACTGTCAAACAGCAGTTTGACTGTTTAGCAACATTAACACTTTGTCCTGTTATCTGCTAACTCTCTCTACACATTCAGATTTCCTTTAAAAGATGTGATCATCTTAGGTAACGTGTTTTTAATCAACATTCCTATTTAACCGACAGATTAAAAAAAAATCACACTGAAAATGGGATTTAGTTTGTTTTTAATGCAGCATGTACAAACTCATGATTCATCTTTGTTGTCATGATACACATCACAGTCATCATACTGTCATCCTTTAGCACCAGTGCTAACACACAATAGAGTGTGCTGGAGATTTGGTAAGTGATTTTACTTCTGTACAACTGTTTCGCACTGAAAGACACTGATATATGAACCGTTTAAAATCAGTGAATGGTCGGCCATTCTGATCTACACAGACAAGGCATCCTCCCCCAGGAATTTTAGTGTCAAACATTTAGTTTCCTGCATTGTGGTGAATTTTTATGTGCGTCAATTTTTGCCTTTTCTGCACCGGTTTGTGGTGGAAATGTCTTTAATTTAGTCAAAATAAAAAGTCCTCAGCTACTGCCATGTTTTTATTGGGGGTTGTTCTAAATTTTGAGGGGAGGTGTTCCCTGCGTCCCCCCCAAAATCCACATCTTTGTATACACATTAAGAGAGGTACATGAAAGCTTTTTCTGAGGAGTCTTGATGTTCAAATTACATAGAGAAAAGTAGACTGGATCTCAGTCACAAGAAAAATTCTTAGATAGTGCATTTTTAATTAATGAAGGGAGAGAGGTAATTTGGGAGAAAGGACTTTAATTTAGTTCTAACACTGATTTATTCAGTATGAGAAGGCAAAAAATGTGATCTTGCAACCTGAGCAGTCACTAAAGCTACAGTGCAGCAGACCTGGCCTCGATTTTGAGGATCAAAAATTCTTCCTTAACGTCTAACTTTTTCTGAAGCTATAGTCAGTCCAGTATGTTTATTGTAAACAGAATCACAGTTAGAGTGCCATACATTAAAATAATAAATTATGTAATATGCATCTGTGTTTCAAGGCAGCAAGGTAAGTAAAAAAAAATAAGTTGCCATGGGGGAAAGAATAGCCACATCACTTTACATTTTTTGCTGATCCAAACACAGATGCTGTCGTTGACTGCTGAGTAGTTTGTGTAAATAATCACCTGACACAAGTCACAGTTCAAATACAAGAATAGACTGAGGTGTACTGTATAAATCTTTAAATTTTAATTTGTACTCTGACGTGTTGCATTGTATTAATGAACACTTGATGGCTTTGTGTGTCTTCCAGATGTTGCGTTCCTGCTCCTTATCTATAATCTCCATTCAAATTGTCTCACACAGTAAAGGGTCAGTTCACCTAAATCCCAAAATAGATTTCCCATTCACTTCTACTGATTAGAAGCTACAACATTTTTTTTCTGAGATATCTACTGTCACTACCCACAAAATTTTGAACTATGGAAAACATTTGGAAAAACTCGCAAACCTAAAGAATAAAAAAATATTTAAAAGTTGTTTTAAACCCTTGACAGTGCTTCTGTAAAGACATGTTGCTGACATTTTTAAGTGCTTTCTCCATTCCCACCTCAAGTGTATTGAGGTGCAAAAGTCTTGGCAGTGAATATCTCAGAGGCAAAGACAACACAGAACTCTCTGCTAGATACCTTTTTGAAATTTAAATAGATTTATTCTGGGAAATCAATTACAAATGTAGGTTTTGTTCCAGGATTCATTAATTTGTTTCATGAAAATATACAGCTGTTTGTACAGTGTCTGTGTGTGTTACAGAGTCGTCTGATATGAAGATGAACCTTCCTCTGAGCTGCTGTGCAGTAATGGCTGTCTCTCTCCATAGCTTGACGCCCTCTTTCTCCTCTGGTTACGCCTCCACTTCCTTCTTGCAACAATAAGCAGTGCAGCGATGATTGCAGCGATCAGCGCCCCGAGGATCCCGGCTCCCAGGAGCCACGGCCAGATCTCCTGGGCCTGCTGGAGGTAGGGCGTCAGGAACTCCTGAACAAACCTTTGGCCTGTAGTGGAGATACACAGTGCGAGACAGTTTGACACTAAGGAAAAGTTGTAGAAACACACGCTTAATGGACTTGTTTGTTGTTATTGTACTAACCAGGGTCCAACAGGTAGGCATACTCAAATCCCATAGCCTTGCTGGACAGGAAGTAGTCTCCGTTTCTGTAGAGAGGCAGGAAGGGCACCATGTAGTAACCGTCATTGTGGCCAATGGGGGCGTTGGCACGTGGGTAGTTGGTCCGGAGAGGCTGGTGGGCTCTGAGCCAGCGCTCGAAGATGCTGGAGAAGAGAAGGAAGGAACAAAAAGGTAAACAGGAGTGAAGGATAAAAGAGGAAAAACAGTTTCTTCATCATGTTCAACAAATGTGGTTATTCACTGCAATCGACCACATGAATAAGTGACTTTGTAGTGTGCACTCTCTTTTCTGTGTCATTAGTAAATGAGTTGTGTGCATCATTGTACCTGTCAATGAAAGCATGGTGCAGCAGGAATATGGGGTCGTTGGCTGAGCCCTGCACTGAGGACATGGAGCCGTTCATGAAGAGATGCAAGGCGTTGTGCATGGTGCTCTGGCCTTGCACTGCCATGCCTGTCGATGGATTGGCGAAACCTGCAGGTGGGGAGGAAAGTGAGAACATGAAGGGGAGACTGGATATGGTTATAACAAGAGGATGGTTGTAACAGCTCCACTTTCACCAAGAAGGGATGACCTAGGAGTCAGGTAATACATTTGTCGAAAGATCACCTTATTCCTGAATTTTCATAGCTGTGTGAGTAAGTGTGCAAATTTTACAGTGAAAACAGTGATTTTGAGGCATTTAAGTATTTTTGGACCAAGTATATATTTTGATTATTACTGGTACTGTTGCAATTATAATTATGTAACTTCTACAGAATGAGAGGGTGGTCTCCATTGTAAAATGCAGGGCATTTCATCTTTGCTCATTTCAAACCACCATGCTGCTACAGCTCGCTAACCACTGGCTGACAGGGGTAGGGATGGTTGCAACACCTTTTTAAAAAGTGTTACAACTAACCCCAATGACAACTAAACACATTTCTGTATCGTACTCTTTTTTTTTCGGCATGCCAGGAGAGTCAGTGAGGAAAAACTGATAGGGCCGTGGTTGCACACGTACTAAAATCAGCATCAGATAAGGTGAAGCAGGGAGAGACAGGAAGGCCTGCCCCCGACGGCTACTCTATCTGCCATCTAACATTAAGCAGTTACTACAAAAAATTACAAACACATGAGGCACTAAGCATAATAACCCTTTGTATCCAAAGAAATGTTTCTGTAAGAGAAAGTTCTCCAAGGATTGTTGACAGGATGGGTGTTAAAAGATCCTCAGCCTCAGATATTCAAAAGTTTGTCCATGTTTCAAATGCCATTTTTAAATGTAGTTGTATCTGAAATCCCTTTAATCAGTTTATTTTACGTGAGTTCTGCCACAGTTACTATCTTAACAACCATTTTATACCAGTACCACACTGTCTGCTGAAATCTATTTTTACAGATACCTGGTACTTGACATTTTGTATTCCAATTTCAGTTCAACACCCTAGTGCACCATTGAAATAGTAAAGGCTGTAGTAGCAGGGATTTCACGAAATCTAGGAGGTGGCTCCTAAAAATGTGATTGTGGATATGATTGTTGTGGTTTGCACTGGACCAAATCATCCCTGGCCCTTTGAGAGCCTCATGACGCCCAAGGCTTCTAAAAATGGTTCCTTTGTTCCCAAGCTAACCTCTTAAATTAAAGTGATTAAATTAAAATTGATTAGTGGGGGAGAGGTCTATGGAAAATGTAGTCAATTACTGTTTTTAGAGCACTTCTGGTATCCCTTTTCCACCGGCATGGAACTGGTTCCGTTCAGCGACCCACCATCCAGCACCAGCACGTTGTGAAGATGGAAACAGAGGGCTTGGTGGGGATGGAGCACCATCTAATCTGGGCCTTAGAAGGTGGACAGGTTCTGGGTGAATCCTTTTATAGAGAGTTCTATCAATAATCCTTTATGTTGGGTTCTAGGTATAAAGGTTCTAGCAGGAACCAGAAAGAGGTCTTCTATTGGGACAAGCCGAGAAACCCTATGGTTTGAGTTAGCACCTTTATTTTAAAGATGCATGTCTGTAGTTGTGCTTTCTCTCTTTGAAAGTGAGAAACACACAAATGATTGTATTTCTACCCCTGTATGAACCAAACAAGCCAAAACTCATTCACTAGATTAAACAGATTGGACCATGGATTAGGTTCAGGTCCAATGGTTAAGCATTGAAGTGCATTAATAATAGTGAGTGTGTGTGTGTCTGCCATTCCTACCCTCTATGACGTTTCTAAAGCTCATATTGGCGAATCGGTCCATGGGTTCTGTCTCGTACTCTGGGAGGCCCACAGCGAAGTCCACATCAGCTGTTGTGGGGAGTCTCGTCACGCGGTTGGGATCATGGTTGCCGGGGTTGCGCAAGAGTGGTCCCTCCCCGGTGGCGTTACACAATGCCTCTCGGTTGTTGTACTCCTCTGGCTGGGTGCAGATCACCTACACACACACACACACACACACACACACACACACACACACACACACACACACACACACACACACACACATTTAGTGAGCTACTGGTTAAAGAGTCTTAAGACCTTCATGAAGCTCTATCCATCAACATGAAGTGCAGGATACAAAGTACTGCAAATTTTTTGTCAGATTGATTTGAATACATTTTCGGGGATGTGGAAACAAAGCCTCTGAAGTAGGATTTTCACTCTGATCTTTTATGTTGGCTGGATCACTTGAGGATGAATTCTTAAAAAAAATGTGTGTTTCCAACCAAATCTCTAATTTGGATTAAGAGGCTAAACCAGCTTTAGAACAACAGACCCGCAGAGTGAAATGGAAATAAAACAAGCCTTTGTTTCTTTCTTGGGGAATGGAACTTTCCATCTCCTAATGTAATAATGGAAAAGAAAGATTTGCACATAGATCTTCACATAGTTAAACACACAGTTTTCACTCACAGATACACACACTCAGTCACCGAGAGACAATCAAATACTCTTACCTTCCATGAGGAGAAGACTGAAGCAGGGCTGATGAGGTTAGAATTGAGGGGGCTGCGTCCGCCCATCAGAGCATCTGTGCACACTTGACACGACTGGGCATCCCTCCAGTCCCAGTATGGAATGGTAAAGTTAAAATCTCCTGTCATCTTCCTTATCTCATTCTCCCAGTGAAGCAGGTAGACTCGGTGCCACGGCAGGAACGCTGCAGATTCGTGGGCAAAGTCTATGTCTCTCCATACGTTCCCTGGCCCTCCCAAAAAGGCATCCCGGGACACATAGTAGTGCATCCAGACAAACAGGTCATAGGTGTTGATGTCAGAGAACATGGGGTTCTCACCATTTTCACCCATCTCTGCTCTTGTCACTGTGGAGATCACATAGTCACGGTTGACGGTGTTTTTTGCCAGGTTCAGATAAGAGATAAACTTCTGTTGCTCAGCAGGTGACAAGGTCAGGATGTTCCTGCGCACTGACTCCCTGTATTCAGCACAGTTTGAACCCCAGTAACCAAACCTGCATTCGCCACAGTTAAAACCTCCATAGTTACCAGCACAGCGACACGTCCGGTTAAAGAAAGCTAAAGGCCAGCGCTCTCTGTCATCAATTCCACTGTGTGGGTACTGGGGCCCATGGGGCTCATCTGAGACCTCCACTTCAGTGCAAAAACCACGCCCTGACAGGGCGCCGCATGCTGAGCCGTCACCATCCCATACCGGGCAACACTCTTTGGTCCGTAGTCCCTCTGAGTTGGCACATGGGCGAGGGAATTGGCATAAACAAGTCCCGATGAACTGCAGCAGAACTACAGATACACACAAGCTCTTCATGATGAAAAGTCAGAACAGCTCCAGTTTGAACCAAAGTGGGAATGTGAGCTCCTGCTGAAAAGATGGACTCAATGGCACCTGACGCCCTCACAGACTGCAGCAGAAAACGTTACCCAAAAGCTGCACAGAGGAGCAGATTGACTGCTGGAGACTTTCTTCAACGATAAGTATACGATAGATAAAGAGAGGATTCAGCCGAATTTGATCTAGACAAGACTTGTAGACTTAAAGAGTAAAAATACAAACTTTTCAGGTGCCTGCAATCAACCAATTACTGTCTTTAGAAAATTGTAGCTTGCTGCTTTTTGAAATTTGCTACTCTACTTCTTGCTACCATCTAACCCTCCAACAAGCCTCCTTCCACCTCTCTCTTGCACCCAGCCAACAGCCTCCTGTTCTCTCCCTACTCATTGAGCCGTTTTAGGGGCCGCCCTCCGACAAAGTCTGTGATCTTACTGTGATGTCACACACTCGTCGAGGCGCACACACACACACACAAGCACGTGTACTCACATACCATCACATGCTCAGGATAATATTCCTGATTCCTCTTACATTTTGTCTTGAGACCAGCCGACCTCTGCTCCAATATACCTCAGGCAGAAAAAAATGTGGTGTGTGTGTGTGTGTGTGTGTGTGTGTGTGTGTGTGTGTCTGAGTGTGTGTCTTGTGCACAGCCCCCTACCCCTGGCAAAGGCGGGCCCGGAATTTATGCATGATTGAGTGTGAAGTAGACATGCAGTTGGAACAGAAAAAGTGAGATACAAGAAACAAAAGCTAAGAAATGGATGATACACAGTATATTAATGAGAATCAGGTCTTGTGCCACAGTGACCTTGAGGTCTGGAGGTCATGTCATGCAGACCGCTCCATCAAACAAACATTTAATGTCACTGGTGTTTTGCAGTGTTGAGGAGAAAGTTCCAACCTTTAATTTCCACACTTTAGAGGAAAAAGTAAACCTCTGAGTGCTTTTTTTTTTTTTCTTTTTTGATGAATGTTGCTGCTCATCACTTTTGACCTTCAAGTAATGTGTGAGTGAGAAGAGATTTTTTCCTGGTGGAAATTGCAGCAATTGTTTTGCTTCTTCCAGGTGCCGCTGCCCTTGTTCACAGCATACAGGCTATTGTTTCCTCTGTGCATCTGTGTTGGTAAACACACACAAACACATAGTAGACAATCGCAGATCTTTTTCAAGGCTGCCAAGGTATTATGCAAACTGTGTCAACATTAGTATCAGTTTATTTAATAATTTTTAGAATATGGTGATAATCACAGGTCCAACAAGTACTTTTGCTTAAGTAGCAATGGCACAGTGTGAAAATACAAGTTAGGTATTGACAGGAAAATACAAGTACAAAACATGAAACTACTCATGTATAACATTTAGTAATAAAGTACAAGTACTTAGTAACTGTAAAGCACATTGATCGTGGGCAATGTTGGGATGTAGCTAGTTACATGTAACTGGTGTATGTAGAACAAAACACACATTCTGTTGCTTTGCATCTTTTTCATCATGCAGGAATGTCTTCTTTTGGCATAGTCTAGATCTGAACATTTTCAGCTTTATTGCCACTCATGGCATTTTTACTGGGTAAACAGTCATTTTTAATCTGTTACATTTCCAAAGTAATCTTCCCAACACTGATTACGATGGCAATAATGTACATAGGCGTAGATTTCAGGGGCGGCGCAGGGGGCATGTCATGGGACATGTGAACATGTGAACCTGGGGGTGCTGAAGCCTATCCCAGCTGACACTGGGTGAGAGGCGGGGTACACTGTGGAAAGGTCGCCAGACTATCACAGGGCTGATCAACACATTCTCCCTCAGACCACATCACATATTGACTTACCACGTCCACATATTACATGCAATGTACCCTGGGTGCGTTAGTTGTTGACGTTCTGGGACACGTGTCAAGTTCTGCCTGTTACATGCATTGTCTTCTTTCAAAATGTATTTCTGTTTTCACAGGAAATTTAACTTTTACATACTGTCTGTCATGACCCTGGGTTCTTGTTTATATTCTTTTATCCTGTGAAGTTTGTTTCGGAGTTTTCTGTTTGTGTTCCTTGTTTCATGTTATCATTCATGTTTAATCTGCTTCCTGTTTTATTTTGTAGTTTCTCTCCTCATGTGTTGTATCTGGTTTTACTTCCTGTCTTTGTGTGTTTTTTCACCTGTTTCCTGTCACACCTGTCTCATTTGTCCCTCCCTGTTCCAAGAGTCTTCCCTTCACACCTGTTCTGTATTAGCCTTGTCTTGTTGTTAGCCAATCTCAATTTACCTCGTTTTGCCCGTGTCCACCTGCTCCAGCTGTGTCTCGTTCTTGTGATTAGTTTTCTGTACATATATATATATATACTTGTGTGTTTCCCTTTGTCAGTTTGTCCATGGTCGTTACTGCATTCACCCCTGCGGTCTTCCTGTGCTCATCCCTGTTCATCTTGTGTTTTCGGTTGGTTTTCAGCTTGGTTTTTGTTCTGCTTTTGTTTGAACTTTGAGTTGCCTGCCTGTACTGGATATTTTCAACATTACAACGCTACATTAAAGCTTGCTTTTTGTTAGAAACTTAGGCCATGTTTACGCGAAAACGATCCGCTGAAAATGGAATCGTTTCTCATTTTTGTTTTGAAAAAAGTTCTGCGTTCAGACAACAACGTTTTGATAACAACTGCTGTGCACACAGATCCGCAAAAATGACCAAAAACGCTGCAGTATACATGCCAGGCCAGAAGTTGGTGGTGTGACTTCGCAATGAAACTCCATAATAAGATGAAGTTGCTACAGTAAATCTACACTTTGCTGGAGAAGCGTTGATAAATTCAATAGGGTGAGCAGCACAAACAGAGCTCGGGAGTCCGCCATTGTTATGATGGTCGACTTTCTCGCACATGCCTAATGCACATGTGCGAAAATTCTCCGTTTTCAGAGGAACTGCATATTGCAAGTTTACATGACAACGGAGACGGTGCTATTTCCAGAAAATTGTACTCGGAACCCGTTTCTAACGTTGCATTTTCAGGCACCCAAAATGCCGCTGTCGTGTATACGATCAGCCAAAACCCAACTAAAGATTACCGTTTTCAGTTGAAATCGTTGTCATATAAAAGGGACTTCAGACTGTCAGTTGGTCTGCATTTGGGTCCTCCTCTGAACTGCTTACAAGCTTTCAAAATTAACACACTACATGGGTACAACACTGCAAATTGACTTTTTTTCCCCCTTCAACAACAAACACACAGTTAGGTTTAGTCAACAAAAGCATGTGGTTGGGTTTAGGAAAAAAGAACAGGGTTTGGCTTTAGAATCTTACAGGACACAAACACAACTCTCTTTAGAGAAAGTCGATGTTTGCTGGACCCATCCAGCACTCCTCGCACCTGCCCCAGTTGGACATTCACCTCCTTTACTTCATGTCCTTGTCCCCCCACGTTTCCCATGACGCTGCCAAGCGCTGTTAAATGGCAACTAGGTGTGTATTATGCCGACGTTAAAGTACACATAGAGATAGACAATCAGTCTCACTCACGTTCACACCTACGGCCAATTTAGAGTCGCCAATTTACCTAATCTGCATGTCTTTGGACTGTGGGAGGAAGCCGAAGTACACAGGAAGAAAATGCAAACTCCAAGCCCTTCTAAACGTAGAACAGGAATTTTATTTTCACTAAATTAAATACATTTCCACCATAAACTGATGCAGAAAATGAACAAACTGATGCATAAAAATTCAACAACAGGCAGGAAAATAAGTATTTCCTGGGGGAGGAAATTTGATGTGTGTCCCCAGGGTTAAAACGAAATTATATATATATATATATATATATATATACATAAAATATATTTAATATACGTGTAACAAATGAATAACAAAAGTTACAGAATACTTCCTGAAACATTTTATCACAAGTAGCCCATTCTATAACAATATAACAGACTCTTTGACAGTGTCCTCATCATCTGTACCACATGTTGCAGCGTGACGATCATCTGCACAATACAAGAATGTACAATATGTGGAGCCTACGAGGAAGAGAGTGAATGAAAGAGAGTTTCCCCCCTCATATGCTTTGTCTCCTCTGGTAGGCAGACTAATACAGTCGGGCCCGGGGCAGAAAGTCATCTGCGCAAAACTCAGGATCACAAGCCGGTCACATGCTGCCGTAGCCTGGCACGGGGTGCAGCTTATCCCGCTGCAGGAACGCAGTGGAGTGCACAGGAATGACCATCACAGGATAAACCTGTCTGCAGGGCTGCTCTGAGAGAGAGAGGCAGACTGTGTGTGTGTGTGTGTGTGTGTGTGTGTGTGTGTGTGTGTGTGTAAAAGAGAGAAGTTTTTCTTTGAACTCACTGAGAATTTCACCTGCTTTAAAGCTCTCAAGTTACAGCAGTTCACCCCAGTAACTCCTAAATATTTCAACAACCACGTGACATCAAGTAAAGATTTCTCATAAATCTCTTCTTCTTTTGTCCCAACCAGACACAAGAGGGCAGCATGACCCCTTTGTTGCCTGGAACAGAGGCGCACCACAGGGTGACTGCCTGTCGCAGCACGCAGTTTGTTTCCTGCTCATCAGTTGTAATGAGACAGGAGAGAAGGGAGAACACTGATGATCTGACCAGCTGGTGGTGTTTCATATGGTTATGTGACTTTTTTTTTTCAGTTCACAAGGCTTATTCATATTAAAATCCACCCTGCCGCCCTGCACAGATGAAAGACAAATCTTCCTAGTTTCTACTACAGGGGAGAGACATAATTTGCACCTCGATGCCCAAGGAGACAATTTGTTTCTTCACTAGAAAATGTGATTGAAAATAGAAACATTGCTTTTCAAATTTGGAAAGAGGTGGAACTGTACCTAACTGGCTTTGTACTCTATGAAAAATCTTTTTTAACAGGTGGACGGCTGGCTCACAGGACAGGAGTGATGGGAGGAGAAAAGTGTTGGTGTAACTCTCTGTAAGTGTTGATCATGTGGGTGTGTGTGTGTGTGGCTCAGGATCAGGGATGGTCAGGGGGTATGACCTACTGACCTTTGACCCCATGCTCCTCATCTGCATCTGGACAGCGATTGAGGCAGGCGGATCTACAAATGAGATTAATCAATTAGTTGATCAACTGAAAATCTATATGCAACCCTTACTGCCCATCTGTTAATCATTTAATTCATTTCAAAGCAAAAACAGCACAATTTCCCTTGCTCCAGCTTCTCAAATGTGAGTATTCCCTGTTTTTTCCTGTAAAAGTAAGCAAAATATATTTGGGTTTTCCCCTTTTGATCACACAAAATGACACCCATTATCCTAGGCTGTGAAAATACTGTAATGCCAATTTTGTGACAGTCTGTCAACAAAACAATAAGTCAGTTAATTGAGAAAATAACCAGATTGAATCTATCTATCTATCTATCTATCTATCTATCTATCTATCTATCTATCTATCTATCTATCTATCTATTATCTATCTATGTTAGGGCTGCAACTAATGGTTATTATAGATAGATAGATAGATAGATAGATAGATAGATAGATTTTGTTATTTCACTTCTGCGAGGTATAAATTCACACACAGCTGCAGCATCCCCAGTCTGTGTGCTGTCCTTATTATCAGGGCGTCCTGGTACTCAGAGACACCATGACAGCTTGTCAACCTGTGCTGACAGTTAACATCGACATCGAGGCTGCTTTTAGTTTGTATGCACCCAGACTCTGGAACAGCCTGCCACAGGATCTGAGGACAAACTCCTTTCCTCAAAGTGCATCAAATTTGCATTTCTCCCCTTAAAAATGAGCTAAATAAACTATAAACACAGTGTTATGTTATATTACACACTAAACCTGCATCTGCTCTGGCGGGCTCCTCCATTTTTTAATTACAAATCTGGCAATGACGTAAAACTTTTCCACTTGATTACAGTGTGTTTCAACTAATTTCAATATTTTTGCCAAGTTGAGTTGCGTAATGCTGAAGTAGGTGCAGATCTGCCTTTTGTGTCAAAGTGTCACATGAAAATTGTGACAGTGTGGCATTATTTCAGCCAACTGGGAAAGTTTTTCAAATCATATTTCAGACGTTTTACGTTTTTTTTTTAAGAAGGCTTGAATGTAAATCATGATCATGGCTTATTTGGAACTAAATGCCAAAAGGGTGAATGTTCACCACATGCCACAGTCGTATTGTTTAGTTCAATTAAAACATATAAATGACATTAAAACCTCAATCGTCACTTATTTAATGAAAGGGGAATCACATAACATGAGAGTGAATGTTTCATAACTGATGTCCTCGTTTCTCCGTTGGCATAATGCGGTTGTAGTTTTTTTTTTTTCCTCTATTTGTCCTACTTAGAGTGGGAATATCACAGACGAGCGACAACCCTGTAAATCAGCTATGTGTCTATGGCAACCATGGGTATCCACTGTTATTTTGAAATGCCATTGAATAATTGATTTGCCGACTGTGACACTGACTCTGTTGTGCTTGTGATTTGTGGAGGCGGGTGGTGAAAAAAGATAATTTTACCCTATGGATGTTTAGATGCATGCACTGCACACTTGTACATAGCTACACAGACACACAGAGAATACAGGTGTGTTTCATAGGATGTCCTTGTTGTGTCACCGTAATCTTATTTTCTTGTAACCAGGGGACCTGTCACTATATGATGAACTCCGCTGTAGCCCACACACTCTGCTTAACAGTGTCAGTGTCAGATGAAGCACAGTCAGTGTGGTAACTGGATAGTTTTCATGTCATACCTCTCAATCCAATTCTTCAGGATTCAGCACACTCTGCTCCGTCATTTATGTGCCTACTGACCAAAGTTTGCGGGGGGAGAAAGAGTGTGTGACTGGCTCCATGTGAGACAAAATCAAGCTGATCCATTGGCTGCTTGTTGATTTTCTGTTTTACTACAGCAGCGAGGGGTTGCCATGGAAATGTGACCCCAGATCATTCTGGTGTTTCATCCGTCCTAAACAGCCCTATTTAGAAAATCAAGGACACGATGTGATGCAGCAGCGGTCAGAAGCTTTCTGTATATTGTTGATGTCTGAGTGATCAGGGAGGTTCTTAAAAACACACGTGCAAGGATCCATCTGAGGGAGATACTCCGATCGACAGCTCACCAGATAGAGATCTGTAAGGTCAGATCCAGCTTCTAAGATTATAATGAGTGCTTATTTTGGCCTAAAGCGGGGGCATATGAGCAGATGAAGGATTATTAGAGACTGGATCCTCTAAAGTCTGCAGCTTAACACCCAGTGTGTCACAATGCATCAACAAAGCTGTGCCATTCAAGGAATGCCAACTTTTCCTGAATCTGCAGCAGACAGCCGGTGAATCACTGCCACCATCAGTATCCTATAATCCACTGCGGTCCAGTCAGTCGTTTAATGGTGCATTCGAGTGATCGCACACCATGTGTTGTATTCATGTGGTCACGAGTCAGTGGTTAATGCATGACATAATCTTGATCAATAAAAAAGGTGTGAGTATTTGAAACCAGTCAGTGTTCTTGTTAGCAGCCTAACTGTGATGTTGATGAGAGAACATCACAGACATGTGGAAGTTACATGGCTATATGGGTGGAAGCCACAAGTATATTTACAGATATATACAGATACATTCACCAATGTCAAAGGCTGGTACATTGCTGACCAGTTTTCCATTATGTGATAAACTGAAACGTTACAACTCACACTGTAAGCTCAGATACTGTGTCATGGAAAAACTGTGTAACTTGCCTGATTTAACTGATATGTTCTTCTTTGTTTGCTGTTTTGATTGAAGACCCTCCTGAGACCCTGTGTCTACATTATATTTGGGGTTTTCTTGACCTTAGTGGATACTTCATTCTACTTAAATTAGACCTGATGTCCTTGTTTGTGGACATTTTTGGCTGGCATCTTGAGGCAGTAAGACCACAATACATTAATCCATGTAAAAACAAGATGGCAACCATCTCTGCCAAGTCAGTCTGCAGCTGATCGCGACAGAAAAGTGGACAAGGTCCAAAACCTGATCACATTTCGACATAACGACTTCATGTTGTTAGATGATGGACGATGGGTTCCGAGATTGGTCTTTGAGATTACACGAGGAAGGACAAGAGCAGTTTGGCCATCAGATCCCCTGAGGCACCTGCCTTTGTGGACTGTGTCCTTTCAGATGATCCAGCTTGAAGGGAAACTTCAATACTTTTGAACCTGGACCCTATTTTCCCATGACTTTGGGTCTAAGTAACAAATGGAGACAACAGTCTTTGAAACTGATCCAGTACTGAGAGAGGCAAAACAAGCTGCAATAATCCCTGTGGGCAATTGTGCACCTTCAATTTATGTCCATTGGAAGAAGAAGAAGATATGCGTTATTAATCCCCGAGGGGAAATTCAATTTATTTTTCCACTGTATTCGCAGACACACAGGCCTGAAATACACACACGCACAAACACGACCTATACATGCATTAAATGGAGAGATGTCAGAGTGAGGGGGCTGCCCATGGTCAGACGCCCTGAGCAGTTGGGGGTTAGGTACCTTGCTCAAGGGCACCTTGGCAGTGCCCAGGAGGTGAACTGGCACCTCTCCAGCTACCAGTCCACACGCCATGTTTGGTCCGGACAGGGACTTAAATCTACGACCCTCCAGTTCCCAACCCAAGTCCCTATCTTTTAAAAGATAAAACAGGTATAGGTGTCAAATAAATGATAAATGACAGTTTGTATTCAGAAGCTGTGCCTTTAAACAAGCTGTCGGGATTTCTGTGAATTTGTGATGTCACCAGTGTACTATACAGTCCCTAATATAAACAGTCTACATGGGTCCTTTTGTGTTTCTTGTTGCAATGTTTTGCAGTGTATTTGAATGACAACAGCGTGAGACTTGGTCACCGTAACAAACAGACGGGATCAGCGAAAGGTATGGAAAAACATTTCATTTCTCTGCGGGGTCCTTTCTGTAATGTTGTCAGACACATCTCATATCAATCTGAACCTGACAGTGGCAAAAACAAGTACTTTCAATGAATGTAAACTGCAGTGCACAACTGCCCACAAGGATTATGTGCTGTAACTGTTTTGTTTTTTACTTTCGGCAGTTTTAGTATTGGATTAACCCACCAGTGAGCCCTGGGGTGAAGATTTAGCTGGGGGGCCCCTTTTTGAGTCCTAAATGTTCTCTAACTTAATTTGGTTAAAAGCTCATGAAATGCAAATTTATTAAAGGATATACAACAGGCAAGCGGAACGTTCTGACATATGGTCCTTTCACTAGACCTCATAGTAAAATAGGGATAATAATGCACTTGTCGCCTCAGAGTCCAAATCATATTACCAAAAAATGAACTGCCACAAAGTCGCCCTAGGGTCCATGGGGCCTCTGAGGGTCTAGGATCCTTTGGTAGTTGCCTGTTTTGCAGGATTGGCAATTGACCGTTCGCTCAGCCCATCCCTGGACGCAGGCCAATCATAAAGTAGCATTTCGTCGGTTCAGACCAGGGTCTGATAACAACACAGCTGTGCTCCATTGACTCTTATGCAGTGGTTTCAGATTTCCTTCATTTTCAGGCTGGTTTTGTGGATTTGGAGCTAAAAGTTGTGCCTGGGGCACGTCGTGGAAAAAGATATATGTTTCTTCGAATATATATACGTTTCTCAAAATCAAACCCTGAAAAGTGTAGGGTTAGCTAGCTAGCTACTGAAGATTTAGCCTACTGAATGTATACACATGCTGCGTTTGCTTTTTAATGATTATAACAGTGAAAAAAATACAGATCCTGCTGTACAGGAACCAGTGAAGGGAAGCAGGGAAACTGCTGATATTCAACCAGCTGTGTGTCATCACAGTGTGCGCAGATGAATGTTGTTTGACTTCCCCTGGAGATCCCTGCCTGTCCAGCAGAGCAGGTCTGGGTGCTGGCAGCAGCACAGGGGCAAAGCCACACAGCTGGTTCAGTATCAGCAAAGTTTCCCTTTATATTCATTGTCTTGTGTGGCAATCAGCAGTAATGTGGTGGTTCACTTTTACACTGTGATCTGTAGCCTATAGTTCGGCTTTAGCTTCTAACTATCTTTGTCTTTTGAACCTGTTGTCGCTGCTGAGTCAGTTTGACATCCTGGATATATCCTTCAAACACAGACTGGAGACCCCTCTGTCTGCTTCTCTCTGGAATCACTGTTTCATTTTTCCAAAAATATGATAATATTTCTTCAGGGAATGCAGTTAGCTACAGTGTGGGCTCCATGCTTACTCTGTCGGACGCTTGTCGGACAATGCATTCTCACTGCAACCTCGTCACATATTGACGTTTGGTCACGGACTTTTCACATTCACATATGAGGTGCAAGGTACCCTGGGTGAATTGGTTGTTGATGTTCTGGGAGGCCGTGTCAAGTTCTGTCTGTTACATGCATTGTCTTCGTTCACAATACGCTTCCATTTTCACAGGAATCTTTCAAAATAAATGCACTATGTTGACACAACACCACAAATTGATGCTTTTTTTTCCTTCAGCAACGAAAGCACGTGGTAAGGTTTAGGAAAAAAAACAAGGGAATCTTACGGGATGTGAACACTGCTCTGGCGGGTGAAAGTCAGTGTTTGTTGGACCCACCTGCCCAGTTGTCCTACTCGGACTTACGCCACCATAACATTCGTCCTTGTGTCCTGTGTTTCCCCCTGACACCACCGGGCAGATTAAACTAACGGCAACCAGCCGTGTCAAAGGAGGCCTTTTTTCATTGGTTTCTGACACTGCAAGTCATTGCCCAGGCCAGGCGTCGGATTTCGATGACCTCGGACTGAGACCAGGCTCTGTCTGACCATCAGAAAGGAGTGGGGCTAAGCTAAAGGTCAATTGAGCTTTGACTTTGATTGAGATATTGACTTACTTTGTTCTGGCTCTTGAAAACCCAAAATGTGGCATATATGTCTACTACATCAACACATTATTTTTACAAGCAGACACACTGTAGCACACTTTTGTGAAATTGTGTGTGTGTGTGTGTGTGTGCACTGGTTTGCCTGTTAGCCCTCAGAGAGACTGAGAGAGATAGAGGTCAGGGTTAGTAAGGCTATCACTGCATCAGCTAAAGCCATATCCAGCCTGCGTGTGTGTGTGTGTGTGTGTGTGTGTGTGTGTGTGTGTGTGTGTGAAAGACAGTGTGTAAATTTTTTTGCAGTAGCGTGCGTGTGTGTCTGTGTCTATGCTCTTTTAATGGTCTACTAATCCCAAATGCATTTGGCTGGCAAATTAATCCAAGCCTTGTCATAGCCAAGCTCTAAAGCCCCTTCTATCCCATACCCCCCTCCCCCCCCGTCTTTCCCTCCATCTCTCACTCTCCCTCCCGGGCTACTCTCTATCAGTATCTATCTCCAGATGGTATCTTGGAGGTAGGTGTGATATCGAGAGAGAGAGAGAGAGAGGGGGAGAGAGTTAGTGAGAGCGCGCGCGAGAGAGGGTGGATGACCTGTGACGCGAGCGGAGCCTCCTCATTGGAGCGCGTGGCGCGGCGGAGAGAGCGCGAGGACAGAGGGGGGGTTCATTTGTTGCCATAGTGAAAAAGTAGATTACCCACCGACACCATGATGCGCTGATGGACGCGTGAGGGATGCTGTGTTTCTCTGGGAGCATTCACCTGTCCTGCAAGCAAAGGTACGTAACTTGTCCTGTTTTCCATTCGTGGAGAGAAATTGTACTGAAATGGTCTCATGCACTGATTTCTCACGAGCATCAAGTTGATGTAGGCAATACATCTCAAACATTAAGGGGTTTCTCCAGATTCAGATACCCCCTTTTATCACAGGCACGTGTATTAAACCCATTAAAAATCACTTCTGTAATATTCCTTTGAGAAAAGGTGTCTTCTGGCTACTCACTGAGAGCTGATGGCGACATATGGTATTTTTAATCTCCTATAATTCCTTCTGCTGCAAGATTTATGTAACATTAGTGGACGGTGCTGTATCACTTTTTATTTTATTTTGCATGGGAATATAGTTTAGCCCATTTAGAGCAAGTCACATAAACAGATTCCACAGAGTTGAGTAAAACGCAAGAGAAGGAAAGATGTGTTTTTCATAGCCTTTCCAAAACAGCATTTACAAAACGACTCAAGTCTTATATAAAAAGAATTATAAAACTTTAATATAATTAAAAGTTACCATGCCCTTAAAAACACAAACAAGTCTATTTTCGTGCAAAACCTGAGCAGACCGTCGCTGCAGGCAGTGGCAGCCAGTGTTATATGGCTGGAGACGTTTGCAGGGGAGCGGGATGTTTCCATTAGATTTGCATCGATTTTTTATCTTTAATGATTTGATCTCTGTGGGTCTTTCAAGTGAACGCCGGGCGAAACTGTATAGGTTAATGGCTCTTTACTCCTGTGACCGCTATGAAACTTCAAATGTTATCGATCTCCTCCGCTGCGTCGTTATCCCAGCCCACAGTGTCACCTCTGATGTCTATTTGATCAGAGAGAGGGGGGAGAGATGCAGACAGCACCTTTAATCCAAACATTAGGCTATAAGAAGAACTGCAGCTGCATGTTTTTGCAATGCATAAGTCTTTTTTTCTGATCTAAATTAAAGGCGCTTTGGTTGCAGGATTTTACGCAGAGAGGCAGAGGGATCACCAGAGAACAGACAGGCGGAGAGGGCTGCACACGAGAGAAATGGGAAAAGCGTGTGCGGAGGGATAGAGCAGGATAGAGAGGAGAAGACACTAGTCACACAAATCAATACACTCGGTTTGACCAGGCTGCAGAGTTTTCACTGTGTGTCTCTGCACGTATCCATCTGTCTGTTGTTCTCTCTTGGTGCGACTTAATATAGCCTACACTTGGCATCCTTTTGCAACAAGGTGCTGTGTTCATGCCAGGAAATCACATTTTGAATTTAAATATTTAGAGATTGGAAAGAAAAGGAGAGGAAATGGCAAGAACTCAGCTCTGATTGGCTGAATCACGCTCTAACCCGGTACAGGTGCGATGCTGTTGTAAAGGTAATATTAGGTTGAGGTTAAGCATCGCAAAAGAAGACTTGATGATAACAAGTCCGCTAGCTCCTCATTTTTCACCCCATCATCACAAAGGGAGGACAGGAGAGGAGATGAGTTAAATGAAAAGGTGTTCTTAAAGAGTCAGAGAGAAGGAGAATTAGGAGGAAATGGACTATATTAGGATGAATTCACAGAGATGGGGACTTGGAAAGGGATGGATGAGCGGGGACGGGGGTGTGTGTGGAGACAGAGATGAGCGGAGGGGCTGGGGAGAGGAGGAGCGGAGGAGAGGGAAAGGGGTGGGATGAAGGAGAGAGGTGTTTGGAGACAGGCTCAGGTGTGCGTGACTGGAAAACGGAGGGAGCTCGGAGGCTGCACAGCAATCAGAGGCAGCTCCGGCGTGTTTGACATTGGACTACACATTATCGGCTGTGTCTTTACTGAGTGACAGTAACTTGCAACCTAATTATCAAGCGGGACCGTGCTGGTGACGCCAGAGCGACATCCAGATTCCTATAAGGTAAGGTTACAGAAAGATACGCGCAATGAGAGAGCACCGTGTTTCTTCAGAGACTTATCCCGTCTGCCCTACTCAATATTCTGCTCAGAGTGATTATTTTGCCGCACTTTGTTATTTGCCTACCTATTGTTCTTGCAGTATGCATAACATGACTTGCATGCAGTTGCATCTGGACTAGTTATCCTTGCGTTATATCCCATAACCTAGTTTAAAAAAAGAGCAGCCAGTTGCATTGATGAATAGGAGATGCCAATAAGACAGAGAGGGATCAGAGCCCCGGCATGCTGTGGCCATGTTCATTTCAGACGGTGTCTCTGTCATGCTTTGCACCATTCGCTTGTAGGAAAAAAAATCGTGTGTGTGTGTGTGTGTGTGTTTGATTCAGTGCAAATGATGGACTCTGATCTCCCATTGCGGTTGACGGATGCAGCGCTGCGCCAGTCATTGTTGTTGTCTCTGGATCCTCTATCTCCTTGGAGAGAGGCAGTTTGTGACCAGACGCTTGTGTCAGTGACTAAGGTTATACAGAAACATCACATCAGTCAATGCATTCCTTTTTAATAAGGACACCAAAGGAACATCAGCGAACCCATAATAGAGAAAAATGTAATGTACAATGAGGTCGCTGAAAATCGACGATTGAGGAGGGTACCAGTGTGGGCTGCAAGTCCCTGTTGAAACATTGCAGGATGAAGTGATTTAAGGTCAGAGCTTGTTTAGGAGAGTGAAGCAGGCGCCGCTGTGTCACACCTTGTCTGATGAGCCGCTGCAGCAGGTAAAGTCATTACTGTGTTAGCACTCTCTGACGACAATGACTATACCTGCAGACCGTGTAAGACTCCCATAGGGAGGCAGTATGAAGTCAATAGTGCATGACTTATTGTTGACTGTCTGATGTAGGCATCTTTTTTATTCGTATACTGAATTTGTATCAGAGCGATTTGGATGCTGTTTGACATCCTCCTGTCCTTTATTGGCCCATAAGATCAAACCTGAAAAATGTATTTGACACACAAGAGATATAAATCTGACTATTGCGAGCATTGGCGTCCCAGGTCTGAGCATCAGAACAGCTCCTAGTGGCACTAAGATATTTCCAGAAACACAGCAGCAGTTAGTGATGATCAAAATAAACCATTAAACTTTTTAAAACATGCTGAAACACCTTGTTTCCTGGGGCTCAGGTGCAAAATATTGTGCCTCTGCTCACTTGGGAGGTGCATGGAAACACATCGTCACATGCCCACTCAGCAAAAAGCTTTCCCTGAGTAACTGAAGCTTCCCAAAATATTACTGCTTCCTTAAGTTGTGTACACAACCAAAAAGGCAGTGCGACCCAATTTAGTTGCCAGCAGATAATTTGAGTTGGTGGGGTTTCTGATGAACAGTCATGCCCCTGAGTTCTCCTCTGTGACCAGAAGGTGGTATGTCTTATATTCACAGTAAGACATGGGCATACTGCATTGTGTAAAGATGTGCCTGTTAAACTCATATGCTCATGTGCTGGTACTTCATTTATTCCTAGGTTTCAAGAGGCTGATAAAGGTCCTGCTCACTCTTAAGACAATGTTGGTGAATGCAAATCCATCATTGTAGAGTATTCAAGATGCCTGCATTTTCCATTAGCATATTTGTGTCTTGTGTGTGGCAAATAACCTGTTTCAATAGGTTGTTACTTTCAATGTTTAGTTGCTCGGATGGTGAAAAGAGCAACAGTGTGTTCTGAAAACTCCAAGCGCTGCCCCCCTGCGCCATTACAAACACAAATGTCTGTGCGTCATACAGGACAAGATAGAGCAAATAAATGTGTTTGCGTGCAAGGGATTATTTTAAATTGTAATTGTTATTGTCCCTGTTTAATGCGCAGTAAATTAAATGCTTTCTCAACACATAAAACAGTGTGTCAGCACTAATGAAACTCATTGAATTAAAGCAAGACAAAGAGGGAGGGCCAATGTTTGTGTCTGCCCATGTCGTCTGTTTGTGTTTGCGTTAAAGTTGATTTGGAAGGTTTTATAATGCCCTTGTGCGTAGTTCGTATAGAACTAGAGATACAAATGCCTAATGGCGTGTGCGAGATGTTTGTTTAGGGAATGAGGATTTGATTTTCTTTTCCTTTCGGCTACAGTTAGGCCTACACAACAAGAGAGAGACACAGAGGGGGAGCGTGACAGAGAGACGCAGCATGTATGTGACTGAGTGTGTGAGAGGCACACTGGAGGATTGCAAATGAAACCATGGCTTGTCTCAGGGAGGGAGAACAGTGTGGTGAAATGATTTTGGATGAGTGGGAATTTGTCTCACCTGAGTGCAATTCCAAGTGAGGAGAGCTTAAAAATGATATTTGTACTCTTTACATTTATAAGCCAGTAGATATAGCTGGAGAATGTCAGACAGAAACACCATTGCGTCATCGGTAGAGACAGAGTGTGTGTGTGTGTGTGTGTGTGTGTGTGTGTGTGTGTGTGTGTGTGTGTGTGTGTGTGTGTGTGTGTGAGAGAGCGAGCTGAGTTTTGTTTGATTTGTTCATTATTGGAGCAGCAGTTAGCCCTGTTGCCATCCTGACACTGTCATGTTAATTACGTTCTCGGAGACTCTCTGTCCCTTGATGCCTCTTTTTTTATCACTCTCTCCTCCTTCCTCAGTCTCCTTTCTTATCTCCCTCTCTGGCTTTATCTATCCTCCTCTGCCTCTTTCTCTGTGCTCTCTCTTCCCCACCTCTCCCTCTTTATTCTTCTCTCCCCATCCTCCCCTCATTCTGTCTTTTTCATCCAATGCATCTGTTTGCTCCCTCTCATCCCCTATTCCTATATTTCCCTACACTCCACCTCCCCAAACTCAGCTAACCACCAACATCCCTGTCACGACCTTGATCCTGTTTTGCATAAGCAGTGGATGCCATCCTCTGCTGTCTAAACTGTCCCCGATCCCCTGCTGTTTACGGTCAATTAAACTGCTCCATTGCGGTAAAGTAAAGTATTTGTGTAGCTCTGAGGTTAAACAAATTGTAGGAATGGCTACTTCAAAGTTTAATCAGGGGAGGACTCTGATGTCCCCCCATTTGGCTGACTGTTAAACACTGTATGCTTGGTGTGTTTCTCATAGCTAGATGTGTCCTGTATGTCTGTTGGAATCATCCACTTAGAGGTTGACTTGCACACATTTTGCAAAGGGGATTCCTCACTTTTGCCTCACCTCTGTTTGTAAGTCATCACAGTAAATGGATGCGCTCTATAATTCATTAAAGCAAGGCACATGCAATAGTCTACCTTCTGTGCTAAAACAAAGGGAATACAAAACACCCCTGAATGCACAGTTTTTGCCGAATTGTTTGTTTCCACCTCGAAAACAATTCACACTGTAATGATAACAATGGAAGGGGGCCCAATTTAGAGAGAACACCCAAAGCCAGTGTTAAAGTAATACCAATAAAGCAGTGGGAGAACAGGCCATAACATACAAACTTTGATTTGGTGAGAGTCGAGGGGCAGACACTTAAGGATTGACATACGTTACACTCATGGCGTTTTTTGGTGCTCATCATGGCTTTTACTACTCTACTCTTCAAGGACCAAAACAAAAATAAATTAAAGACAGAAATGGGACTGCCTGAGGTTTTATGTGACCTTGTTGGTGTTATAGTTTTACAAGCGAGTGCTGTATAAAACTTGTCAGACGACCAAAGATTCCTCACAGCAGCTGTGAGGTGTGATACGCTGTTGTGGTTGTTATTGATATTATGCACAGTGGTGACTAGGGGTGGGAACTGCAGTGTAAGTCATGATATGAAACTATCACAATAAGTTGCATGACAACGGTGGCAGTGTTTCTCACAGAATTTGAATCAATGTGTGGCGGTAGCTGATGACAGGAAGGGGGTCTCCCTGTGTCCCTTTGTATCATTCTGTGGTTTGTGGGTCCGTGAGCGCAGTGCAAAGCGAAAGTCCTCAAGTTTTTTTTCTTTTCTTCTCATCAGCAGCAGTTTGAGGGGTGTCATGGTTGCAGAGTTGATCAGATGAATTGATAAATGAGAGGAGCCACAGCTGCAGAGGCAAGTACAAGCAAACCTTTAGGCCCAATGCAACAAACTGCTCCAAAAATACAAAATCAATATGTAGCGACAGATGTAATTCTGCAATACTTGATGCATTGCTAGACAGTCATTTGTGATACATCACAATATCTAACTAACTGAAGAAAGAAAAAACACCCCTAAGAAGGCAAAAATGAGTGATTATGTATTTATTCACTGCATTGTGGTGTCACTTTCACAGATTTTAACAACATAGATAAAAAAAATGACAAAAAAGTGCATAGAATTTATGCTTAGTGCCTCTAACATACACACCTACACACACACCCTGTATTTGTTGTAGGCTGACTGACAGATGTGCTAGCATTAGCCATTTTTCCCATGATAATATCAGGATAGCGATGAACCTGGTGGCTATGCGTGTTCATCGTGTTTACTGTGTTCATGGACCCGTTCTTGCATATCACGTCGCCTTTCGATTTTGTTTGTCCCATCTGTGTTGTAAAAGCCGAGATGATGGGGTGCCTCTCTGATTCGTTTTCCCCCGCTGTTCGTATCATTCCCCATTTCCTCATCTGAGTTTCCTCTGCATCGCAAGCTGTTTAACTTCTGTTCACTTCACCCTCATTCATTTGTTAAGTGCCACCATGAGAAGTCATAGAGTGGCAACTCTGGTTCCAGTGTGGTTCCAGGCAATGTGTTGCAAGGCGAAGTAATACAGTATATTCCTGCATGGATATTTTGTCCCACCCCTAGTGGTGACTGTGGGGACGCCGCTCAGTCACAGTGATTTGGAGCTGTGCATCAGGAGGAACAGGACAAGGCTATAAAGCTGGTCTGGACTCTCTAAAGCCTCCCTACATAAATCAAGAGTACTGTTCCAGAGCTGATTCTCTAGTCATCACATTAAGCTTCATTAAGGACAAACAGTAACAGCTCATTATGTTGGTCACTATAATGGCCGATGCAATGGTCATTATGTTGATTTCATTACAGTTTGCATTCCCATTTCAATTAACCATCAAGTGTGCTGAGACTGACTTTTGCTGTGAAATGAGTGCACACAAACACAGCGTCAAGTGAGAGTGATATGAGTTTAAGCTTTAATTTACACAGTTTTCCCTCTCAGTAGTAGCGGAAAAGACAAAGTGGGATGTCTTTGGAAATCATTCATATAAATGTGTTTCCTTTAAACTTGACTGATGGTCTGATTTACCCAAAATACTTGTGTTTAATGAAAATGACTGTGCCAATCTTCCAGCATGTTTGCCTGTTTGTGTGAGGTTTTATGAATAGACATCAAATTCTCATGTTATATTTGTTAACGCATTTCCCCATCTTGCCATACAGTGTACCATATGATCAACTAAACTTATCTTAATACATAAACAACATCAAACTCATAACATATGCGAGATTGGGGGGGTATTTAATCAAATATTATAAATGCTTATGCAAAAGAATGTGATATTGGAGATCTATCAAGCTTGAGCAAAGATGGGGGATTGTATCTACAGACTGTGATTATGTAGACGTAAATAGATCAAGCAGTTGAAATACAAACAAGCCAGTGTGGCCAGCATGCCTGTGAAATCCAGCACCAACTGAGATGTTGAAATTCTAACAAAGTCTTTTCTGCTCACAGGTTTATGTGAACATGTCTGTCTGTCACCTGTTACTGTGGAAACCAACTCTACCTTATAATTGGGGGAGCCTGAAGTTGTTTCAGCCATTGAGACTTAGCCCACATTTTCTTTTGAATTTCCCAGGTTGCAATGCTGCACCTGTCTCGGCTGTTGCAGTGATGATCCCACCTTGAAATCTGAAGGACGGAAAGACAAGTCAGGAAAAAGGAATATACTGAAATCATCCATTCTCAAAAACTCCTCTGTGCCAGGAGCTCATGCCATGGCCAGGAAAAGTGTTTCTCGGACAAGTAGTTTCCTGTGACGGCTCTACACGACACATATGACATCTGCTTCTCCCATGTTACCTCAACGGACCACGATGATGATTTGGCTGCTGCTATCTCTGTCCTTTTGGGTGGCATCTAATCAAGCTGACTCTGCGCAGTCTGAACGGCGAGTTGTAGCACACATGTCTGGTGACATCATCATTGGAGCGTTGTTCTCTGTCCATCATCAGCCTCCTGCTGACAAGGTAATTTTGTGTCTGTGTATGTCTGCAGGATGGTTTGTGTGTTGTAGACATAGGAATTCAGTTTTTGCGAGTGTAAATCTTGTGTAATGTAATGTGTAATTGTGCTGAGTTTTAAATGAGGCACTTTGGAAATGTTAGAGAAATTAAGACAGAAAATAGGTAAAATTATGGTGAGAAAAAATATTGGAGATGAGTTTTGATGTTAGTCTGCTTATTAAGACCCAAAGAACAATGGGTACCTCTTTGTGTCCATAAACGTTCAACCTCCATTAGCTTCTCCAGGAACCTGCAATCACCCACTGACATTTAAGCTTTTCCCCCATCTCATTATAGGTAATTGCAAACAGGGAAAAAATAACACTTTGAACATGGCAGCCATGTGAACATAATAGAGCAAAGAACTCCTGCACACTGTCTTCTACATTTGCAACAGTCAAAAAAATTATTGGTAAAAATTTTTTAGATGCAAAGACCTTCATCCGCTTATTTTACAAGACAGAGGGAGAGACCATCTTAAAGGTCCAGTGTAAGATTTAAGAGCATCTATTTGCAGAAAATGTATGCAATATTCAGAACTGTCAGTGCTTTTATTGTGGCTCAGAGGAAGAGCAGGTCGTCAAGTAATCAGAAGATTGGCGGTGGGATCCCCAGCTCCTCCAGCCAGCATGTCAAAGTATCCTTGGGAAAGATACTGAACCTCAAATTGCTCCCAATGGCTGTTCCGTCAGTGTGCGAGTGCGAGTGAATGGTTATTGAGTAGCAGGTTGCAGCTTGTATGGTAGCCTCGGCCACCAATGTGTGAATAGGTGAATGTTACATGTAGTGTTAAAGCACTTTGAGACGAGAAAAGTGCTATACAAGTGTAATCATACATAATAATCACATCACGGCACCATAGGCCTACTATGTAAATAGACAACATCATATACAAAATACACATTAAAGGTAGCATAAATGTACATAATTATAATGAAACCACTTAACTATAAAACCAATATTAATCCAGCAGTGAAGCACCCGTGTGTGAAAAGCACAAGTTACAAAAAAATGTGCCTTACTGTTTATTCACTCTGGTTAAAATATGAAAATGTTTCTCAATAATTACTGCCATCAACAGTAATGACAACATTTAGACAGTGTTATCTAAACGCCAATTCAATTAGACTTGATCTGATGTCTTCTTTCACCCTGCCTGCACAGGTACATGAGCGCAAGTGTGGCGCAGTGCGAGAGCAGTATGGCATCCAGAGGGTGGAGGCCATGATGCACACACTGGACCGCATCAACACCGACCCGCACATCCTTCCCAACATCTCCCTTGGCTGTGAGATCCGGGACTCCTGTTGGCACTCTGCTGTGGCTCTGGAGCAGAGCATTGAGTTCATACGGGACTCGCTTGTCTCCTCCGATGAGGCCGAGGAGTGGGGTGGAGGAGGAGCCTGGGGTGGGGGAGGAGGTGGAGGAGCGACGATGAAGTGCGCGGACCCCTCTGCCACTCCGATGCGGGGGAAAAAACCCATTGTGGGTTTAATTGGACCGGGGTCGAGCTCAGTGGCCATCCAAGTCCAGAACCTTCTACAGCTGTTCAACATACCACAGATTGCCTACTCTGCCACCAGTATGGACCTCAGCGATAAGGTGAGACCATGTGCTTGCAGACAAATTTCTACATCACTCTAATTGATTCCCTCTTGCATTTATGGGCCTACGTTGTACAGACGTAGGCCCATAAATGCAAGAGGGAATCAATTAGAGAGATGATGTATTACTGCTACTTTAATGTAACTTTAATGTAATTGTGTAGAATTACCCATTACCGAACTGAATGCTCTAGATGCTCCTGGATAACTCTTGTCATTGATTTTATTTCCATTGTTTCAGAGCCTTTATAAGTACTTTATGCGGGTGGTGCCTTCAGATGCCCAGCAGGCAAGAGCTATGGTGGACATTGTCAAGAGATACAACTGGAGCTACGTGTCTGCGATACACACTGAAGGTACAACCACCCACACACTCTGTCTCTGACTTTTAAACTCCTCTTCCAAACTCAGACATGCACACACAGACTCTTGTCTTTTCCTTTTTCGTGTTCTCTCATCCTCTCTCTGCCTCTGACTCATTATACTGCATTCTTGACTCCTCATTACATTTATTTACCTGGATCTTATCCAGAGTGGCTTAAAATAAATGGACCAGTTAGTCCAAATAGAAAGTCCTTGATTGCTCTCAAATATCCAATTGTGAAGACAATTGTGATGCCTTACAGATTGTAACTTTTTGAATAATAAGAGCAAAGGAGAAAAAGCAGAAAAGTTTTTGTAGGAGTGTTTTCAGCGCCAGAACAAGAAGAAAAAGGAAGTCAAGGTAGAGAGGAATCTAGAAGACGAGGGTTGTAGCAAACATGCAACAAAGCCGAAGGAAGTATTTTTTTAAGAGATGAGTTTTCAGGTCACTGAAGTAAATATAATTTTAAAAATGAATCATTGTAGTCGGGATGAAGACAGCTAGAAGCCAAGAAATTGATGAAGCAGTAGTATCCAAAAACAGCAGTGTGGATCAGCAGGTGATTGCTTGAGGATAAGGAAGTGAATGGAGTTACAAGAACAGGTGGTTGCTACACTGCCAGAAATAAACATCTGGGCATAACGGAGGGAGATGGACATTATGCCAAAGAGCATGTCAAAAAAAAAAAAAATAGAGCATCAGATGCCACTGAAGTCAGAGTTTAAAGTATGTTAAATCCCCAATGATGAATAACAAGAGAGAAACACATGGAGACCTGCAGGAGGATTGGACACATGATTGATTTTAGCATTATTATGTATTTGATATAGGCGTGGAGATTTACTGTACACACTGACTTACTCACTCACTCTGAAGGTGGTGGTGAGTTGAGTCAGTTGGACGTCTGGGAGATAGTGTGACAGCTACAGGAACTGGAGGACAATGCAGTTACACTGTCTGTGTGTGTGCATGTGTCCACCGAGAGATGGCTTGTTGAACCTGAAAGTGTGATAAAGAGCGATAAACACGCGCATACACACACACACACACACACACACACGCGCACGCTGAGGACTCGATCCTGGCCTCTGGCATTGCCTGAGGGCTTTACAACAGTATTTGAGGTATGAAGGGCAAGTGTGTGTGTGTGTGTGTGTGTATGTATGTGTATTAACTAGGGATGGGTACTGAGAACCAGCACTAAATTGGTACAGGTTCCTCACACGTCAGTACAGAAATACCAGTGAGCTCCTGGACAAACGGTGCTGCTATTGGTATTTATGTACAGTAGCATGAATTCATTCTAACATAGCGGGCATTTTCAAATTCCTAACAGTGCCCTCATGATGACAAAGCTGCCGGCGTCATGTGATTACATTTGACATTACATAACAGAATGTTTAAATTCTGTGGTCTCCACTCGTCATAGCTAACAAATGATCAATCTGGGCTAACATTAGGAACCTTTCTTCTTTATCTGTTGCTGTTCGCTTCCGAGGAGCTCAAGGACTTAAATTCTTTGGTCATTTGTAATACTGGTCAAATTTTGGGAAGTGAAGCAGTTGAATGTTTCCACCTTTTTATGCCATGTCTTTATTTTTTGCACCACTTTATGGGTAAAAAGAGTATTACTAAGAGTCCGTATTGATAAGCAATACGACATAGGGTCCAGATATTTTTTTCCATCGGCCACTGTAGTTCACCTACATGCCTGCCACACTTCTGCAACCTCACCACTAGATCCCGCTAAACCCTACACACAAGACCTTTCGTTAAACCTTGCAGAATTATATTACCATTTATTCTAATTCTTCCAATTTAAAATGTGATTTCTCTGCAGATCTGTTGCAAATCTGTCTACATTTACGTAAATGATGACAGACACCTCACCCTGCATATCTGTAACAGTATGTGACATTTATTTTTGTCTCCTCACGAGACCGATCTATATGAGCGTGTGTGTGTGTGTGCGAGCTTGCTGGTGTGCTGCTATTAATCTTAGACAGGGAGCGTGTACGTGTAAAGGCATTTGTGTTTGAGAGAGTGCTTGTGGCTGTGTGTGCAAATGTGTGTGTTTGTCAGGAAAGTATCGGTCCTTGTATTTCCTCAGACAAGCGTGTTTGACCTTGGAACTGGTCCTCGAGGTCGACTGCTGCCTTCTCAAACACAATCAGTCTCAAACACGGAGAGAGGGAGGGTGGCAGAGTGGAGACTGAAAGAATTAGGAAGGGATAGGAAAGAGAGAGAGAGAGCGATAAGGAAGAGAGGAAAGGGATAGGGAGGGGATTGGAGGAATGAAGGGAGAAGACAAGAAGAAGGGGGTAGAGGGAGGGGAAGGCTGGGAGGAAGATGAGGGAGGAGGGGACGAAATGAAGGGTTTATGGAGGGAAAGGAAGAAAAAATATCGGGGATGTGGGACAGAAGGGGAGGAAGACAGAATAGGGAGAGCAATGATAATAGTGCCAGAAAGCCGCCATAGATAAGAGAGCATACAGGAGCTGCAGATTCAGAAAAGGGGGGTGGGAGGGTACTCATTAATTCTCTGCATTAACATTTTGCATCTGGAGGCAAGAGACGATAGAAATTGATATGCAAGAAACTGAATAATACATGTAGTATCAGCACAGTAATTATATTGGCGTAATGAAATAATGTTATTGGAGAGTATCGTGAGTATTGGGGACATCGTATCTATCATACATGGCAGAATATATGTATGTAATGTGTGGATTTTACAACTGTTTCTGGGCCATTTGTAATGAAAAGAGGTCTCTCTGGGCCATGGCGGGCACCAGGAGTTTTAGTCTCCAGTGCTAAGCAGGAGCTTCACCAATATGTGGGGTGCTAAGAAAAGACTCAGTTTTCATTACTTTAGAGTCATTTTCCAAGGAAGTCCTCATTTTATCAATGAAAGCAGATATGGCACACAGCACGCTCAGTATAAATGTAGTTTTTAACTGAATTTGGCCAACGAATATTCAGCAAAATAGCTTTAAGCCTTGTTTAAGTGACCAAGGCAATGACAAAAATGTCTGTCATGTGCAAAAGTGAAAGACTTCAGCATCTGTATGTCCCTGCTGGATAGATGTTCTCTTAATAAAACTGGGCTGTACAGTAGAAAGACACAAACATTTTTTAAATTGGTGCTACATGACCAGAGAAAACGACTGTGGCATTCATGTTTGCTCAAGAGCGAGAAAACCTACAACTACCAGAATGCACTGCACCACACCTAACCAGTAAACACTCTCGCACTAGTGTGTAACGTAATGCAAACTTGTCCGTTTGGCACAGTTGCAGCTGGCTGGTAACACACAAACTTGTAGTACAGTTAAATGGTAAGCTAAAACATGTTACCGAAAACATCTGATGCTAGAAATAAGTGATGCGGACTTTGGTCAGAGTTTGAGGAAGAGAGGGGGGCAGTTCTGTCTCTTGGTCCACTTCTATACTCTTTGTGTCCATGGTGGTGGCATTGGTGGAGGGTAATATGACAACAGAGTGCCGAAGTCACGCCCCTTCCAGTAGAGCTCATTGGAACTTAGATCGGAAAAAATATGAATGGCAGTGAATGGGGAGAGCAATATTATCTTTTGTTCCCGTTTGAGTTGCGACATGAAATCTAAATATGTTGTTAATGAATTTAAAACATACATTTTAAGGTCAAGAAAGTCATACTTTGTGGTAAAACTGTTGAGATATAAGCTTTTTAATTAGAAAGACTCAAGAGTACACAGGAGGAGGTCGCGTATGTGATGTCATAGCTTTTGCTTGCTTCCTGCAGCTTGGCCTCCCCCGCTGAAATTCCACTGTTTTATGATTAATCGATTTATGATTGAAGATGTCTGTGTGTTTTGTGCCAGGTTGCAGTCACTCCAAGCTGCAGGAAGTGAGCGAAAGCTATGACGTCACATACGCGACCTCCTCCTGTGTAGTTTTTCAAATTACGTTTTTTCAAAAGCTTATATCTATCAACAGTTTTACCACAAAGTATGACTTTTTTAAATTCATTAACGACATATTTGGATTTCATGTCGCAACTCAAACGGGACCAAAAGATAATATTTCTCTCCTCATTCACTGCCATTCATATTTTTTCCAATCTACGGTCCCATGAGCTTCACCGGAAGGGGCGTGACTTCGGCACTCTATGCACTAGTGTGTAACTAGCAACTGAGTTCTAGCAACTGAGGGGAGCAGGGAGATGTAGGCACTGGTTAAATGGAAGGAAGTTTACCACAGTTCATTTACACATACTACCCACATTGTTATGATACAAAGCTGGTTAAAAATCTGCGAACTGTCCCTTTTAATGCAACACAAGACATCCAAAATGCATGCATTCCAAATAATCTAATCATAATTCTCTTGATCAGAAAATGCTCCATTGCTTACATAACGTAGCGTAACGTGTGCGAGCACTAGAGTCACGAACTGGAATTTCCAACTTTGATACAATTCCGGGAAATTCAGTTTTTGATATTGATATTCAATCCCATTTTGATTCTAAGGGAAAAAAATTATATTGAGGGCATACAAGGGAAATTGTTTATTAAAAGATAAATTTAACAAGGCTATTACATGATGATGACAACTTGTAGCAGAGAACAGCAGAGTGACTGTAGTAAACAATACAATAATTAAAGGTTTTTTTTACATCAGTACAAATATTCAGAATAATATTATTCTTGTGGTCGTGCACATGTTCAAAGCCTCTTAGATCGTCACACGTTCAGAATACAATAATGTGCAAATAAAAGGCAAAACAAAGCATCCATCCATCCATTTTCATCCGCTTATCTGGGGCTGGGTCGCAGGGGCAGCAGGCCAAGCAAAGCAGCCCAGACATCCCTCTCCCCGGCAACACATTCAAGCTCCTCCTGGGGGACCCCAAGGCGTGCCCAGGCTAGACGAGATATGTAATCCCTCCAGCGTGTTCTGGGTCTGCCCCTGAGGCCTCCTACCAGTGGGACATGCCTGGAACACCTCCAGCGGGAGGCGCCCAGGAGGCATCCTGATCAGATGCCCGAGCCACCTCAACTGACCCCTTTTGACGCGAAGGAGCAGCGGCTCTACTCCGAGCTCCCTCCAGATGTCCGAGCTCCTCACCCTATCTCTAAGGCTGAGCCCAGCCACCCCACAGAGGAAACTCATTTCCACCGCTTGTATCCGCGATCTCCGGGACTTTGTGCAAAACAAAAAAGTGCTGCAAAAGCCTACATGCAGTCAGAGTGGCTGAGATAAAAGGGGGGCACCGCAGTGGTGTGTGTGTGTGTGTGTGTGTGTGTGTGTCAAAGTGAGAAAGTAGTATCAATAGCATCCATACAGCGGAAAATGTGTATTGCAACTGTTGCAGATATACAGAATCGATATATATTGACACACACATCATTAGGCGCTCATTTATACTCATGTTAGATAAGTATATGGACGTGGACGGAGCCTTCTCTGCAATCATTTTGTCCATCTTTGTGCTAGTTTTTTGAAAGCTTACACATGTGGACAAAACAGAGCAGTACCACCAGAGATCATGGGGGCAGTGTAGTGTAGTTCAAGCCTCACAGACCACCACCATCTACAATGCTGTGCCTGTGAAAAGGTAAACTGTTATGGCCTCCTCCACCGTTGCCTCGTTTGTTGTTGTGTGAAACATTTGACTCTGCCCTCCAGTGTCATCTATTGGCTTTGTCTGTGCTATCATAAAGGAGGCATGCAAATACGAGGACAGTGACGTTTACAGCGCTTGAAATGGACGTATCTATTTTTGTGCATAAAGGGGGTATGAATGAGCTCATAAGTTACACATGCAGCATGGGTACGCAGCCAGGGATCGGATTAAGAACAGAATGGCTGGTTAACTTTTAAATATTTCTTTATTTAACAATTAAAAAAAATACTAAAATGGTTGGGAGGGCTAATCATCAGTTCCATTTCTCATGTTTGCAGCATGATTTTACTTTCAAATCTTAACTACCACAAAAATCCGATGTGAGATGAAAACAAATTTGACAAATGAGACACAAAGGGTAGATCGATGGATAGTCATTATGCAGTGCAACATAGCAACTCAGATGACCTGTGTTATATAACATGGGATTAAAACCTTGGAAATAATACTAAAAACAGGAACAAGGGAATTAAACGGTCAGTTGCATAGATCATGTGTACAGGCATATACAAAATAATACATGAGCTTGAAACATGAATATGAATTTTCAGTAAGCTGAGGTCTGCGGGACTCACAGAAAAGAGAACCACTGAAGCCAATGCTTTATCAGACAGAGGAGGTGTAGAGTCTAACAATTCCTGGAATAAAGTCTTTGTCGAGCACCTTGGGGAGACCAGTCTGTAACTGAAGGTGCTCAACTGCTTCACTAGGCGCTGTGAAGAGGAAGGGCGGTGTTGTCCATTCTTCGTAGTCAGCATCTTTCTTTAATCCACCATCACTTACATTACTGCACATATGTGTACAGTCCTACTGTATAGAAAATAAGTGTGCATATTCAGTACAGTATTGATCGCAGTCTGACGTATAAAACAAACTCATCATTAAAAACACACATCGTTGCAATTGGCTGTCAGTGTTCATTTAGTATTTATCTGAAGAGAATCATTATTATCCTCCACCGTTTGACTCTTTCTCTACCTCCGTCTCCCTCATTCCCCTCCGTGTCACCCCTCTTGGTTCAATTCAGTTCAGCTCAATGGGTTTTATTGACATGAAATTTGACATGTGTCACCCAAGCACGCTCCAACAGAAATTGATCAGTCTCTCAATAAATCAAGATGTCAGCCTTCTCTCCACCTCTTCCTCTTTTATCTTTCTCCCCAATTGTCTTTCTCACTTTTTTAATTTGTTTCTCCTTTTTGTCTTTATGCACTCCCATCTCCTCCACCTCCGATTCTCTCTGCCTTTCTTTTCCCACCATCCCTCTCCCTCCCCGTCTCTGTAGCAAGACATGCCCTGCTCCTATTTAACTGTCATGGCCTTGGCAAAATTGAGGAAGATGAAACTGTGATGGGTTGGGGAAGCACACTGTAGAGAAAGGTATGATAAATGGGGAAGAGGAGAATGGCTGAATATGCTCACATTTTTATCGTCTTCTCTGGCAGTGTTGCCTAAGGGTGAAGATTCAAAGTGGGTCATGGGCCAGTTTCTGGTGGGTCCCCATATAACAAGAGCTCTTCAGTGTTTTTAATGAGCCTGGGTCACAGAACTACATCTACTCAAATTGGCTCGGGCTCAGATTGCAGAACTCATGTTCTGGGAATCCATTTAATGGCTTCTGTTAAGATAGATAGATGGTTTGCCAGCCATTCTGCTGCCCGGGCTCTATCCACGATATGTATGAGGGAGTATTAAATAGAGATTTCCTATTGGCACAGATGTTCGTAAGTCATTAAGGGGGGAAATGTCTAAGCTGTTGCCGTGTTAAAACTGGTTAAAAGCATTTACTGGAGAATATATGTGCAGGGCAGTTGTTTATTATAGTAGTAATCACCCACATCTGTACAGGATATATGAGCACATGGATGCATCAGTGTAAATGATGTGCACTGATTGTATGTACGTGTGTTTGTAAGAGATAAGATGAGAACAGTTTCACAAACATAGTATATTGCAAGAGCCAGAGTTTGCTCAGTAAAGCATACTGGAGTTGGTTATGCTTTTAAAACTGCAGATATTCATCTCGTCTGCAGCCTGGAGCTATTTCCATTGCAAAAAATAGGATAACAGACGTGCACATATTATCTGAAATTCATGAGGATGTATCCAACAGCTAACTGTTATGAATAAGAATCTAAGAGTCATAATGGCTACTGACCCCTTGAGGTCTTTCAGATTTTTTTTTCTCTCCTATTCACTCTTAATTAGTGGCTTGAACTGAGCAACTAACTGGCACTACAACCCTGCAGGATGACTTGCAGGCCTAGAAAGAGAAAAAAAAGTGGATACATATGTTGGAATAGACTAATTTGTGATTGTGACTGCATCATCTAAGAGCTTATATAAGCTCCACTGAGACTGCTCACGACTTACCAGACTAGGGAAGTGCAGGCTGAATGTTTCCTGTCCCATCTCTAAGCTACAGAATAGATTCCCATCATTCACTGAGTGAGTAATGGCATTAAAGAAATACTTCACTTTGTAAATCAATTAGTCATGATGTGAATTACCTACCCTTAAATTTGTGAGGAAACCTTTGTTTTTCTTGCATGCCTTCAGGAAAAACAACAAAGATACTGATTGATTGGGGCCCGAGTTTAACAACAGCATAACTAATTTAGTCTAATTTATCCACTCGTATGCTCAGCACTTCCCAAACACATGCATTTACGCTGACATCTCTTGCTAAACCTGGCTCCAAATTAATCCACAAATTAATCTGTTTGTTGCTTTCAGTGGAGGCATGCCAACGTTTCTTCATGAATTCAACGTAATATGACATAACGAATTGATTTGCAAAGGGTCATTTTGTGTTTTGATCATTATGTTATTGTCTGTATTTTATTTATGAAGGACAGAAAATTTATCTGTAACTTTTATGATCATCGATAGATTTTTGAAGTTGTTTTTTCTTGCAAAAAAGACAAAAACACATATTGGTGCCAGACCCTCAGCTGTGAGGATTACCTGGTTTTCTGTGTTTAATGTAATAATGGTAAGAACAACATAATTTGGATAGCGCACTTACCGGCTCCTCCTGTAGGACCCCAAGGCATTCCCAGGCCAGATGAGACATGTAAACCGTCCATTGTGTTCTGGGTCAACTCAAAGTGCTTTACACAATAAAATGAGAAAATACACATAAAAGACGGCATAAAGATAGAAAAAGATTTGATCACAGACTTTCTCACATACACAAACATGCAAAATAAGAAGTAGGTTTCATACAAGTTAATTAAATAAAAGCTACAAAATGCAAGTCTAAAAAGAGAGGTTTTAAGATTTCGTTTGAAGATGTCTACTAAGTCTGACGTCCTCTTGGAGGCTGTTCCAGAGATAAGGGTCAGTGACACAGAATGCAGCATCACCGTACTTTGTAGTTTTACTCTGGGGGACATTTAATAGACCAGAGGTGGAGGATCTTAGGAATAAAGAAGGACTGTATTTGACCAACATATCCGATAAATAGTCAGGAGCCAGACCATTAAGCAATTTAAAAACTAAAAGCGACATTTTAAAATGAATTCTAATATGACCGGGAAGTCGATGAAGACCTTGAAACAAATGTGTTCTCAATGTTTTGTCTTGGTGAGTAGATGTGCTGATGCATTTTGGATCATCTGCAGTTTGTTTTAAAGATTTCTTTGAGAGGCCTGAGAACAGGGCGATACAGTCGTCAAGTCTGCTGGAGATAAAAGCATGGACGAGTTTTTCGGTGTCTAGTTTAATTGCACCCTGAATATTTAGGAGTTATAGATTGTTGGGGTTGGAAAAAGGTAATGGTAATGACAGTTATTTGGGCTGTAGGAAATTGGGATTTAATTTCTTACTATTTACAAGCAAACAGTTTTTAGACCAAACAACTGACTGATTGATGGAGAAAATAATTGGCAGCTCAATCGATAATTGTGGTATTTAATGATTGTTGATTGCAGCCTTAATTTGTGCCAGTAGCTAGTATAAGGAATAACACGTCTGCCACTAACTTTACAACAAACTTTACTCAACAACTCCTCAGTAAAACAGAGGGATACAAACACAAATACAGGGTTCATGAGTCTGTGCATATCTGTGTGCTGCTGCGTGCTGCCATGTATTTGTGTTTATGTGTGTGCTCCATTAGCCGTGTAATTCTGTAATCTTGTTTAACTCGGTGTTTGACACAGTGTGAGTGTCAGCGAGCGTCTTCCCCAGGGTATTACTGTGTTTGACATTTAGCTGCACACTGTTGTAGCACTCCAGATGTGATATGGGGTAGTGGGGGGTGGGGTGGGGGTGGCAGCCATTGGTGAGGACCGAGGAGAGTTGGGAGGGAACGAGAGAGGGATCACGAGGAATAGGATGAGAGGACAGGATGATGCCCTTCACTTAACAATGTTTATATTTTTACAGCGTGTTGTTTTTCTCTTGGTGAAGCTGTGACCAGAGGGAATGAGGCTTGAAAAGAGGAACCAGACAAGGAAGGGAGGGAGGAGGGAGAGGGGGGAGGAGGGAGGACACATCTAATTGCATGTAATAGACCTGATAAGAGTGACAAGAGGATGAGGGTGGTAATTGAGAAGGATGGTGGAAGGGTGAGAGGAAGTCGAAAGGCATGGAAACCATCGGGGGAAAGACACAGAAGCACCTGTCTCTTTATCTTAAATTTTACTTGCCTGATTTACGGCTACAGGAAAGCGGGGGGTGGACGAAGCAGTAGCTAGAGGAGGAGGAGGAGAGGGAGCTCCGCGGAGGGCAAGCAGAAGACCCTTCAGCTTTGCATTTGATTGCATGTTGTAATTCACTGCAATATATCAACTGAATAACAAGATGAGGAGAGATCAAAGACGCCGAGGGTAGAGGGCCACGCAAGTGGGGAGCACACAGTGCGAATGGATTTTTGTCCTTTTATTTTATCTTTCATGTTTTACTGTGGATTTTTTCTTGAAGCTGTTTCTGCTCTTTTTTTGTTTATCGTTTGAATTATAGATTTAGATTAGGGATTAAAGAGACACAGCTGTGTAGAGGAGACCAGCAAGAGGTAAAAGGTGAAAAAAGCATGAAGGGGTAAAGGAGTGAACAGAGTGAGGCTGTGAAAGTGCAATTTCGGTGCTGGATGTTCCAGTTGTTTTTGTCCAGTGCAAGGTGATAAAACCAGGGGAGTCACTGCATGTGAGGAGAGAGTTTGGGGGTAAATGTATGAGGGGTTTGCTCCACAGTGGAGCTACACGGGAGATAATGGCTGCCAGTATGTAGTTTAGCCTGTGTAGAGTATGGCCTGTCTGAGTAGATGAAAGAGGGAAGATGGGTGAGGTGAATCAAAGACATTGAAAGGAGCGTACTTTTTTTTGGTTCATTTTCACTGTATTTTGTAGGGTAGAATGATTTAAAAAAAAAAAAAATCTAATTGTGATTTCTTGACTGATATTGCATTTGGGTAATGATTTGCAATATTACATGTGAAGATAATTTTACCTCACTATTCTCATTTTCATTGAAAAACATATTAAAATGATCATAGTGTGATCTGTACCAAACATAGATGCTTTCTTAGGTCTTTAGAATATGACGTGAAGGGCAGGACATCTCAGCAGCATGACAATATGGCAGTGTTCAGGGTCAGACTGCAGGCAAGTCAGATTTGTTTCTCAAATCAGATTTGAGGACAGACTGTCTGCACTGTTCTTTTTTATATTTTTTCATTGTTCTGTTTTCCATTAGTGTTATGACTGTGTTTCGGGATGCCCTCGAAAACGAGATGATTCATCTCAAGGGGTTTAATCATTTCAGGTTTGTGCATCCAGACATCACTAACATGTATCACTAACAGGTTGTCACAGTAACAACATAAGCGTGAGTGACTACGTAGCAATGCTGGTGACACTGCCTTCCAACACGGGAGCCAATCATCATTTTGTCCTCGAAACAATCACGCTGTCAAATCGCAGTGATTTATTTCAATTTGTTTTGGCGTCTGTCCATGAACTGTTGTTCTCCATGTTGTCCTCCGTAGTGCTCTGCTTGTAGCAGCATGGATTCTGCTCAGCACTCTGGATTTGGCACTGCTGTCGTGTGTGGCGTTCAAAGACGCAAATCCGATTTGAGTTGCCAGAGCATCTGGACAATCGATTGAAATCATATTCCAAACCACCTTCAAATGTGGTTTGGATCTGCTCTGCAAAAACTACATTTCATGTGTTTTTCTACAGTCCAGACTTTCCAAAATCAATCTGGATATGCCAAAAATAGATTCGGGCTGGCAGTGTGAACAAGGCCTGTTTAATTTAAAATGGTATTTTGACACACGTTTCGTCTTTAAGAAATAATGTGCCTCCTGTGTTTTGAAAATTGCAGTAGGCCTTAAGATTTCAATAAAAATTTGATTAATTGTTGAGCCCTTCTGCCTTGCATTTGTGTATAGTGTATTTGATCACAGTCAATGTGAAATGAAGGTGATTAGTATAGATGACATAGTGACGCACCCAACATATGAGGTCAGTATTCTTAAAATTATGCGACAAATAGGACCCGCATGCTTTAAGTGTCTGTATAAATTAGCCTAGAGGATTTCAATGTCAATAGCCTACAGTCAATCTAAAATTGATGAGTGTGTGTATTTGTGTGTGCATGCTAATAATGTAAAGTAGCATTGAGTGTGTGTTTGAGAGATAGAGAGGCAGAAACAGAGTGATACAGAGACACATGACGGGCTGCGAGAGAGGGAGATTTGTCTCACACATAAATCCCTGTTGAGACCGGAGTGAAGTAGGTTACAAGCTTTATCGATTTTGATGATGGTAACACTATGAATGTGTGTGCACGAGCGTCTGTGTGTGTGTGTGTGTGTGTGTGTGTGTGTGTGCAGAGGAAGGACGGTCTGTACCATCTGTCTCCCATTCCTCTCACTGAGACACTAATTACAGGACTTTACACTTCGCTCCACCACACTCATCATTGGCCTGACTACACACACACACACACACACACACACACACACACACACACACACTGAGATGCAGCAGCGGTCAGGGATTGTGGGACCTCTTCTACTGTCTGTGTACATTTCATCTCTCCCTCTTTCCTCTCTGCGTTCTCTCTTTGTCTTGCCATGATTTGCCTTCATTTCTCTTCTACCTATATCTTTCACTTTTCTCCTTTGACTTCTTCTTTATCTTCAACACTTTAAGTAGAGCATAAATCATGATACCTAATTAGACTGCACCCTATTGTTGATAGGAAAAAATAAAAATATAAGTGCTCACTAAGTGGGAAAAAAGACACACTGGTAATAAAAAAATTAAAAAAGGGTGAGAAAGAATTTTGATCTTTTCTTCAATCAACACAGTGAACGGAGAGAGATAAAAGGCAGAGGAAGAGAAATTAAAGAGGGGAATCCTATCATATTCTTTGCCAGTGTGTACAACCATTCATTAGCATAAATTCCAGGTCACCCACTTTCTCTGGCAAAGAAACGGGTGCCACAGTGGGGAGACGCTTTCTCTGACATAAATTTGAGCTTTCATGAGTAGTGCAGTAGCAGGCGAGTTACTGCAGTGGGCATGTTTTTGAAAATCAGAAGGGATCAGGTCTGTCACTGTCATCTTTTCCAACAAAAAATATCATCTATTAGGGAGAAATACACTGTTTGTGATTGCACATTTCCTCTCTCAGTTTGTCCTCATTAGTCGTAGCTTGAACAACTGAATCAATTGAATCAATCCTTCTGTTCAAAAAGCTACGGCTATGTTGCATTTGTGCGTTTAACATGTAGCAGGTATGTTGAAACTTTACATTTCTTCACATTTCAGTTTTCAGTTTTAAGTTGTGTGGTTAATGTGTGGTGAAGTTTCAGCACAAAAACTACTTGGTTATCGAAAGGTTATTAAAATACCCGGATTGGTCACTACAGACATGGCTGGACATATCCGCAACTATCGTAGCTCACCACATAGGGTGCAAACTATTAAGGCTGAGTCCTTGCTGCAGCTGCATGGGTTTGAGTCTGGCTCAGGGCCCTTTCCAGCATGTCTTCCCCTCTCTCTGTCTCTCATTTTCTATGAAAGCATGAAAAATGACAAAAATACCCGCTATGGTTAAAAAATGCCTGCTTTTTATTGCTGCAATCACAGCTGGACATGTCCGAAACTCTCTGTAAAACTGCCCAATTTGGTCGCAGCAAACACAGATGAACATGTCCTAAACTAGTTAAATGTGTCACCACAAACATGACAGCACATCAGGGGCGATTACTCTGAGACAACAAGGGAGGCTGAACTTCCCCTAAAATTTCATAGAAGAAATGGTCAAATATGCACTATTGAATTTACATTAAAATAAGAATTTACATTGCATTAAACGTGCGCTAGGATGCATTTCACATCATGACTGTGATGTCCAAATGTCAGCTGTTTATCACCAGTTTTCAAATGCAACCTCCCTGTCATACATTCTTGCGTCAGCACGGTGGACACGGAGCCTCCAAGCATTCCTATGAGACAGCGCTGAGCAGGTTTTTTTCATGCAGCAAAGCGAGACGGTTGAGGGAGGCTCAGCTTCCCTGGGACCTAATGGAGCGGTAGGTGGGAGAGGACACTTGGTGTATGCATGATGATTGGAGGAATTGTCTAAAAGGCTGAACCCCTTTGTGATTGGCAGTGCTTCACATTTTGAGCTCAGTCCCATGCGGATATCTGCAAGTGGAGTTCTTTATTTCCGTAAGCCATATAGCTCATTTCACCGTTTGTACAGTACACACACAACCCATCTGGAAATCTTTGAGGTGTGTTTTGCTGCAGTTCTATGGCATGAGTGTGGTTGAAAAACGGCTTCAATTAAATGTTCCTTTTATAAGTTACTGCCTCGCTACAATATGACAAATTTTGTGATGTACACTTAAAATAAGCTTCCCGTGTTTGAAAGACCAGCAGCTGCCACTGCTGCACGTGTCCCAAACTCTAGTTCAAAAGCACACTCTTGTCAGTCTCTGTCTCACCTAGGTGTCAAGCCATCCACCATTCCCTCCTTCTCCTGACAGGAAGCTTGGCTCATATACATGTAATCTGAATTGTCAAAATTCCTTCATTCATTTTCTGTAACAGCTTATCCTCTTAAGGGGGGGGTGGGGCTGGAGCCTATCCCAGCTGACATTGGGCGAGAAGCAGGGTACACCCTGGACAGGCTGCCAGATTATCACAGTGCTGATACATAGAGACAGACAACCATTCACGCTCACATTCACACCTACGGACAATTTAGTCACCAATTAACCTGTGGGAGGAAGTCAGAGTGCCTGGAGAAGACTCAAGCTGACATGGGGAGAACATGCAAACTCCACAAAGAAGGGTCATCCACCCAGGGTTTAAATTTTATTCTGGTTGCTGGGTTGACATCGATACATCCATGTTCCTCTGCCTTTTAAAAAGCTGTTGGAGTTATCCTCAATGAACCATGCCTCACCCTTACCCTTTCTGTGGTTTTTCAGGCAACTATGGTGAAAGTGGGATGGAAGCGTTCAAGGACATGGCAGCTAAGGAAGGCATCTGTATCGCCCACTCTGGTAGGAGACTGCATTGAATTTTAGTGGGTTTATAGTTTGAGCAAGGGTTCGTTAGCTTTCTCACACAAACAGCAACAAGCAGCACTCACATCTAATTACCTTTTTACATTTCGTTAAACAAGGACGCCATGGTGTGAGCAGTTAAAATGAATTCACCTGCCGTCTCAGCTTACAGACATCTACCGAACATGAAGACGTATATTTTACAATAAAGATCTGCCTGTTGTTTTACTACCTCATGAAGGCCCATTTTACACTGTGGGCGTCAGGTGGTTGACACTTGAGCACAATGAAATAGTGAAATAGAGAAACTGTGACTAAAAAACAAAACAACAATAACAAAAAAGAAACTCAATGCTTGAAGTAACAGAGATCTAAAATTATCACATCTATCACAGACCCTGTTTGTATTTGTCTGACATGTTTCCCCCCCCAGGCAAAATCTGGAGCAATGCCGGAGAGCAGAGCTTTGATCGACTGCTGGAGAGACTGAGGGGCCACCTGCCTAAGGCCAGGGTGGTGGCATGTTTCTGTGAAGGCATGACTGTCCGCAACATCCTCATGGCCATGAGACGCCAGGGGCTGGTGGGAGAGTTTCTACTCATCGGCAGGTCAGTGACGCTACAAGGTTTAGTTCCTCTGTATTATGTTAAGCAGTGGTATATGCAGGATTTGATGTAGGGTTTCCTCAGGAAGGTTAGTCTTTCTGACTGATTGAGATATGTCAGTGCGTCATTGATTTCCTCTGTTTGCTCAGTGTCTGTGAGTCTTGCTCAGTATGGAAATTAAAAATTATTGAATCAGTAAAAACAGTTATTAAGATGGAGAAGTCTCTGTTTTGTAACTAGTGTGTTCCACAGCCAGGCAGCGATATTCAGACTGTGTGATCCACTGGGGATTTCAGCCACTGGATGTTTTGGAGGGCAGATGGAGAGGCAAAGCTGTGGCTCTGCGCTCCTCTCTAACCCTCCTATGAGAGTCATTGATGATGATAAACACAGAGCTATTAACATTAAAACAAGAGCCCAGCTACTTCAAACTTAAATCAATCATGTTCTTTGTATAAAATGTGCATCCAAGTGGTGATTATCAAACTTCAAAGTAACTTCAACCTTGCTCAATGCTGCTTGTCTTCACATTTTTTTTTTTAAATTATTCTGCACACATTCCCAAATGATTGTGACTGATGCTAGCTGTTTACCAACTGAAAAAAAAAATCACCCTAGATTGTTTGGGTGTGAGATGCCAAGTGTTGGAGATATCGGCCATAGAGAGGCCTGCCTTCTCTCAAATATGATAGCACCAAATGGGACTCAACTTGTGTTGCTTAAAGTGACAAAAAGTACATCTGAAAAACGTAACACCATTGTCTCTTTCCATGCAACATGTGCCATCCAGTGCACATCCCCTGCTAACACACCTAGCACCACTGAGCTAGCTAACAGTTTAGCTCTGCTGTGGAGGACGCCATTAATCTTTACATCTCCCGCTGTCAAGAGCATTGAGTGTCTTGTCCATGAGTAGCTGCATGCTTTCTTCTGTAAGGTGATACAGTTGGCTGGTGTCGCTCGATAGAAAGAAATATAATTCCCATATGAATCTTCGGCTTGATTTTTGGGTGAAGTGTCCCTTTCAGCAAATGACTGATAAGCCTGATAAATCAGTGACTGTAATAAGCTGAGCAGAGTTGGACAGATTCAGACATCCTCTCTTTTGCTGTCAGCTGAGTTGGTTAATTTTATAAATGTGCATTCACTTCTTTTGATGTTAGTGGAGTAGGTAGACTGCCTCTGTTACAGAAGGGTGCAGCAAACCCTGGTACATACATGAACTGTGTAGTAGTCGCCAGGGCTCGACATTACCCCAGAGCAACAAGTACATTTATTATATGGCTGTGAACCAGATCATTTCTAACTCTTGTTTGAGTTTGCTTTGTTTTAAAAACTCCTTTTCAAAGACATTTATTTATTGAGTTTTTGTTCATTTTGAATGGAGGAACGTCTGAACCTTGATAGTGGAAAAACTGTAGATTTCTGTCATAAAATGGTGGAGCAGTCGTCTTTGTACCACAAACACAGAGAACCCTGCTGAATGGTGTTAAATACCCAAATAGACTATTCGTCCAAAACATACAGCAAGAGACATTCACAAACACACTCACACACACATGCTGTTTTGAATTTCAGAGGTGGTTTTCACATTAAGCTTTGTTCTCACTTAGATGAATTCCTCCTACATTTCACTTGCAAAAATAACCTTCCAAATAGGCTGTTTTTATCTACATCTGTGCACGTGTGTGTGTGTGTGTGTGTGTGTGTGTGTGTGTGTGTGTGTGTGTGTGCATTTATGTATGATAGTATGTTTCGAAGCCTTTTGGTTGCCATGCCAACTGTGCGATAAACATAAAATGAATAATGATCTGAGCAGCCATGCCAGCCAACAATCAGAGAATGGAACAGACTTTGAATAGATTGGAGCCATTATAATCTATTTACCATTAAAATGCCACAGTTGTATTTAAACATATTCTACTTTTCCCGCAGTGACCTGTGCTGTGTAACTAAATCATATCCAGCATCATTTTTGTTGTCGTCGCCACCATGATGCTCATTATCATCATGCTCATCTTACTCATCTTCATCCTCATCCACATCCTCATCGTCGCCATCCTGCTGAGAGTGAGGTAAAGTATTAAACCACGCTAAACATGCTCTACTTTCTGTTAACTGGGCTTGCCTTGCTGATAAAGATAAAAGTAGGAGAGAGAGAAAGATCATGAAATGGAGATAAATATCCTGTCCTCAAAGGTGAATGGATTTATTAGCTTAAGTCATCCTGTCATGGGTTGAGTTGTTTTTAATATGTGATTATTTCCAATACAGTTTGATGGATAGTCTCACTACAACACATCTGTTGTGAACAGTGGTCCAAAGCTACAAAACCAAGGAGAAGCACACAACAGTGCTTTCTCCTCTTCTAATTATTACTGTGAATATGCCTTTGAGCAAAACACTTAATCTCCAACTGGTCCAGTGTGGCTGCTCAATGGTCAGCAGCACAAAAATATTATGTAAGGTCCCAAATGTGAATATGTGCAAGTGGATAAAAGAGAGGAATTGTCATTCTCGGTTAGAGGCTTCAGAAACCTGGGGTTTCTTCAACAGAAGATGCTGTAACTCTGGGAAAGAATCATTCCAGTAAACCCAGTTTGTGGTTTTGGTGAGCTGTAAGCTATTGAGGGTTCTTGCCCTTATCACTGGTTTGTCATTGCTTCTTGTATCAGTTATTCAGAGCACCTGCATGAAGGAGAAATGCATCAGGGGAAAAGCCAACACATTCTCACTCCGACCTCATCACATATTGACATTTGATCATGGACTTTCCACATCGGCATACGACCGGCGAGGTACCTCGGGTGCATTGGTTGATGATGTTCTGGGAAGCTAGTCAATTTCAGCCTGTTACATGAATTGTCTGTTTTCAAAATACACCTCCAATTCACATGAATTATACAGTTTGCATGCAGTCTCTTTCAAACTAAAAGCACTACATCGGTCCAACACTGTAAATTGACTTTTTTTCCCCTTCAACAACAAACGCATGTGGTTACATTTTGGCAACACATGCAAGTGGTTGGGTTTAGGAAAAAAGAACTGGATTTGGCTTTATATTGAAACAGGAAGCAAACACTGATCTCCAGGGTGAAAGTCGGTGGTTGTTGGACCCATCCACCACCACTCCCACCCACCCTACTCGGATTTTTCGCCCCCTTTACTTTCATTGTTGTCCAGCCACGTATCCCCCTGATGCCAAGGGCACCGTTAAACAATAACTGTGACCAGCCGCATATCATGCCGATGTGAAAGGATGGTCTTTTATGTCAGTGTCTGATGCCAGAAGTCACTGCCCAAGCGCCAGTTTTCGATGACTCCAAAGTGAGACAGGGTTGGTATGGCTGGATCCTCTGTCAGTTTCACACTTTTCTGGCGAAGGTTTATATCCTGTTAGGTAAAAAAAAAAAAAAAAAAAAAAAAAAAGAAGCAGCTTGCATAGCACATAGCTGTCTTACACCTCCCCAGTAAAATTAGCAGTGGACAATAGCTGGGTTTACATTGAAATGTAGTTGAAATTTTAACCAGATTTTCAGAAAATTTCTCATCCACTACTGTCACGCAAATATTGGGAGCTGGTTCATCAAGATGAGCAGCAAGTAGCACTGATTCTCCAGTCAGGTGTCGTTATACCACTGCAGAGGAAGAGAGCCAGTCAAACCTGGAATTAGAGAGTTGTGAAAAAGTAACATAAGAGTGTTAATAGCCCACCCAGAGATGACGAAGAGAGCTTCCAGTGGCCTATGTAATGATCAACAAATCAAATCAACAGTCACTGAATTTGTTTTCATTGCATTTAGTCACATTTACATTTTATTGACACAACAACTTTTCATCCTCTCCCAGCTGTAAAAACTTTACTGGCCTTTTTCGATATTTCAAGCTTTTTCTTTTTTTTGGCTTTTCCACTCGGGTTTTTCAGTACACAAATTGAAATGTGCATGAAAAGAGATGGATGAAAATGCATTTAATGACTTCCAATTAAGAGGAAAACAGGGAAAACATTCTTGGATAAAGTAATGTAAATACTAGATAAGAAAAAGATGAAAGACCAGATATGGTACACCAAATAGACTCTGAAATTTGGCACAGCAGTTTGCAGTTTATTCCACTTCAACAAATACCAAATAAAGTGTTATTTGATATTACATCTCAGAAGTTCATCAAGATCCTGGACTTTAAGCTGACATAACATTGCGATGCGTTGCCAAATTAAATCAGTGTATTCCTACAGTTTCCTTCAATTATGCAACGGCACCTTGATACCAGTTGACCAGTCTCCCTATTTTCTTGTCAAATTAGAATTTCTTGATCTAAGTGAAGATGCATTTAAAGCAGCTAAAGCTCTCACACCATTTGGCTTCCACTTGTGTGAAGAAAATAATTTTCTCAGGCCGAATATACTGTTGAACCTAATGGCTTGTTAAAATTGATGTTTTTTGCAGTATATCTTGTAGTCCTCTGTCTCCGGCCAGTCTGTCTTGATTAGGTTGGTTAATTGAATATCATCCTTCGTTAGTGTCAGTATCATAAATGGGCTGTAGTTATAAATTGGAGATGGTCACGGGTGGATGCCCTGCTCACTGGAGGTCTGTGGAAGGAACTTCTGATTAGCCCAGTTGGGCAGACACATGTCTAACACCAGGATAATTACATTACCACAAGAGCACACAGAAGATTATTCAGTTACCTAGGCAGATAAGTAGGGTCATTAATAGAATAGACGACTACGAGATCTCCAGATTGCATTTTTACTGTTTGAGATGGGCTGTTTGCTGGATGACGTATGTAATTTAAGATGTTTGGTTGTCTCTGAATCCTGTCTGTCTGTATTATGGGCTCAAACATGTGTTAAACATGAAATTGATCTTGTGGAGTTTTTTGAATATAGGTCAAGTCACCGGGTGCATTTACATGGACCCTAATACTCCACTAATGATCAGAATAATATCCCAATCAGTATTAAAATGCCTCATGTACACACACTTCATTTGGAAGAGACGGGTCCGATCGCAGAGGGTGCTGTAAAAGTTTGATAACCCTGTGTAATCTCTTCCTGTGCATTTTTGCCCCATGTTAGGGGTTACATTAGGTGATGTAGGAGGTACATGTGCTGACATGGTACAACAGCTGTTTCTGCGTACCTCCCTCTGTTGATTTTGACAGAGAATCATTCATAAACAAAAAATGTAGCACTTTGCTAAAGCTACATTCTGATGTGAGCGCTTCTTGATTTTGAAACAGTCGCTTTACCTAACAGTTTTTACAGGTGCCAATGTGGAGTCTACCGTTACTGGAAGCAGTAGCCTGCATATGAGACATTTATGGAACATCTGTAAACTGTTGGCTCTACCTGTATGCTGCATGTGAGGTGTTTAGGGACATCTGTTATTTGTAGCTACAGGAAATGACCTGGGTCACTTCTACATTACTTACGACTGAACTGCTTTGGTGGAGGAAGTATTTAGATCCTTTGCTTAATTAAAATGAATAATATCGCACTGAGAGCGGCACGGTGGTGTGGTGGTTAGCACTCTCGCCTCACAGCAAGAGGGTTGCCGGTTCGATCCCGGGCGTCGGAGCCCTTCTGTGCGGAGTTTGCATGTTCTCCCCGTGTCAGCGTGGGTTCTCTCCGGGCACTCCGGCTTCCTCCCACAGTCCAAAGACATGCAGATTTGGGGACTAGGTTAATTGGAGACTCTAAATTGTCCGTAGGTGTGAATGTGAGCGTGAATGGTTGTCTGTCTCTATGTGTCAGCCCTGCGATAGTCTGGCGACCTGTCCAGGGTGTACCCTGCCTCTCGCCCGATGTCAGCTGGGATAGGCTCCAGCCCCCCCGCGACCCTCAAGAGGATGAAGCGGTTAGAAGATGAACGAATGAATATCGCACTGCATTGAAAATGTTACCTAAGTAACAGGGTGAAAGTACAATCAGGAAAAGACTTAAAGGGATAGTGCACCCAAAAATGAAAATTCAGCCATTATCTACTCACCCATATGCCATAGGAGGCCCTGGTGAAGTTTTAGAGTCCTCACATCCCTTGCGGAGATCGGTGGGGGAAGCGGCTAGCAGACCTAATGGCAGACGGCACCCCAGACTAACGTCCAAGAACACAAAATTGAATCCACAAAGTATCTCCATACTGCTCATCCATAGTGATCCAAGTGTGCTGCAGCCCCGACATAAAAAGTTGTTTCGAAAAACGTCGTATGGACCCTGTTTCTAGCCTCACTGTAGCCTGTAGCTCCGACTGCTTCTCTGTGCGCCACGCTAAATAAGAATAATAAAATAATAATAAAAATGATTAAAAGGAAAAACCATGAAATGTTTTGAAGTAAAAATGACTTAGAAGATTACCAAAATACTGTCCAATTAATTTTCTATTCAATCAACTAATCGTTCCAGCTGCACTTGTAGATTTCCATTTGGTTTGTGTGCAATAACTTAATCTGTAAAATAACTAGTAATCAAAGATATCAATAATTGTAGTGGAGTAAAAAGTACAGTATTTACTTATGAAGTATAGCAGTGCATAAGTAGAAAGTGGCATGAGATTAAAATACTCAAGTTAAGTAAAAGTGCCTCAGATCTGCACTTAAGTACAGTACTTGAGTGAATGTACTTTGTTTACATTCAACCTCTACTATATTGCATTAACAGGTGGAACCACTTATTCTCCTTCTGTACTTTATAAATTGAATGATTTGAGTTTTCTCAGTAAAGTTGGAATTTTTACATTTGCAGCAGATAGACCCTTCACAGGACGCAGAACTGCTTGAACTTGGCATTTAGTGTTGATGTAAACAGACAAGATGGAATCTATAATCAGAATGATATCAGTCAGATTGAAGAAATATTGTCCAGCAGCTTTTGTCTGATGAATCCTCCAATATCCTCCAACGACCTCTCATAGTGGGCTTATTTTGAGTAACGCTTACATTTTACCCCTTTCAAAATAAGGCACTGACAAAACATAATAACCCCCCTTTGCTTTTACTTTGAATAGGTCCTCTCTGCCACAGCTTCAGTACCCTTTACTGAGGACATTGGTAGCAACTTCCTTCCTTCTCAAACTTAAATTCTTCCTTCTAAATCTAAGCCTGTGCCACTTGCACTTTCAATGAATTGATCAATTCAAAAAGTCTGTTCAGTAAATGCATTTTTACAGGCTTTGTGCACTTTTGTCATTTAGGAGGTAATGTATATGGGCCTGCAGTTAATAAGTGATAATAAAATTCACATAGTACCCCATTAACATTAGCATATTATATAAAGCCAAGATTATTAAGAGCAGTTAAGGCATTACAGTGACATCAGGAATACTGTCAGTGCTGGCTCTTTATATGAACTTGGCCTTTGCATTTTGTCACTTTTATAAGCCTCAGCAGGTGCTCAGTTTAAACTGCGTGTCTGGTTTTAGATTCCTTATGTTCTTCTTCTAGAAATAATCCTAAAAACCCACGTCAGGTCCTCAGGCTAACTACCACATCACAAGAAAACTATGTCACACAGACACACACACACACACACACACGCTCTCTCTCTCTCTCTCACACTCACACACACACACACACACACACACATGCAGTCTGGATTTGGAGCCTGAGTGTATTGATTGCTTCTGTCCTATAATTCCTCATGGTGCCAGCAGGCTACAGACCCATTAATGAATAGCTGGGCTGAGATAAATATCTAGCCACATGGGACACACAAACACCCCCCAACACTTACACGTCTACACACACACACACACACACACTTAGGAGCACAAATTCACATGCCCCCATGTCATTAGCGTTTCCCTAAATCAACTTAATAACCTCTTTTGTCTGTCTTCAAGTGAAACATCCTCTCCTTTCTCAAATTCAAATGAGGTCCTTTCAATGACACACAAGTAAGTCTGTCTCAGCCGCCACTTGTAAAATTGCATTTCCTCCTCCAATATTTCGCAGCCATACATAGACTCCCCCCAAAAATACATATTGTATCAGTCAAACACACAGATGATGACGCCTCTTTGGCAGGGCCCCGCAGCAAATATGGGCAAATGCTGTCTGACGTGTTAGTCTAAAAAGGTTCACAAATCTTTAATCCCCTAAATGACATATTACAGAAAGAGTGCAGATTGTGTGTGTGTGTGTGCGTGCGTGTGTGTGTGTGTGTACTGTACTAGACAAATCCACATTCTACAGTATGTGTTGGTTTATAGAGTGAAGATGCAGAATAGATGCATGACTCACTGGGTAAGGCAGCAGGAGTTTAAGATGGTATTTACCTTCTTGTGTACATACACGCTCACACAGAATGCCCTGACGCACCGTCCCTCCTCGCAACAAATTCCCATCCAGACCACACAGGGCAGGCGGTGATAATAGCTATGACTTATCATACGGTTGACTTCACAACAACAACATCTCTGTATTTTATGGTCAGGCATTCCAGTTTGAAATATGTTTCCCTCCCCAAGCACTGTCTGCCTTTTACCTGTTACTGTATGTCTCCTCCATCAGTGCTATTTATAAATGTGCTGCACATGTGCAGCTGTTTAGCAGCAACAGATTTCAGGGAAACATCCTCTGCGCTGTGCATGTCATTTACGAGAGGAGACTCAAAAACAGTTAAAACATCTTAAAAAGTACAAATATAACAAATTGACGACATGATAGGTTAAAACCAATGCATGTAAGTCAGCTTCCACACGGTTTAAGCGGTGTAACTGCATCTCCATGGCAGCCAGTATGTAACCACTGCTGGATTCTCTGTTTTCATAAGAGGCTCATATTCAGACTGCACTGAAGATCGACTTCACTGTTGAATGAATTGAAAGAGAATAGTTTGAATCAAAAGTCAAAAAGCAGACTCTCTCTGGAGATCATCCAGCACAAGTCTGCACCCCTTCTGCCTGCTGTTGCCATGGAAATATCCCCTACCATATTTGGATGAATCCAGCATAGCAGCTGGGGTGATATGTAGCGCATGCGCATGTGTTTATGTGAATGGCTATGTGCGTACGTGGGTGCATCTATATATATATATATATATATATATATATATATATATATATATGTGTGTGTGTGTATGTTACTGTACTGTATAGCAGGTTTTATCTGTGTAGCTAACGGTCATATTGAAAGTGGCGTTAACTACATTCAGCACCACTGTTAGAATTTGGGCTTATTGATAACGCTTATGGCCATTTCAGTGAAATTCAGATCAGAGCCTGAACATTTCTGTGCTGATATTCTGCGACTTCACTGTCCTCTCATCTCCCATAACTCTCTTGTTTTTTCACATTTCTCATCTTTGTCAGCGTTTCCCTCGTTAAAGAATTTCTGTTCAGTCTGTGCCTTTACCCTTTTTCCCCTCTCATTTGTGACTCTATCTCATCATCTCTCACGGTCTGTCACCGTGTCCCTCTCTGAATCCAGCTGCTTGCGTTTTGTCAGAGTGTAAGAGTGTGATGTATGCGAACTGAGACCCTGAACTGATCGTTTAACAGAGGTCAGACCCCCGCAGTGTCCCAATTCACACTGCAGCTGTCTGCGAAGGCCGCACTTCCTCGTGGTTTTAAATTGAGAGAAATTGAAAGGGAGAGGTTAAACGGCATCTTGTGGCAAAACATCAGAGATGTCTCAAAGCCGCCGTCTTCAAAAATGATTTTTAGTGAATTGTACACCTGCGTGGTAGTGAGAGGAGATCAAAGCAATGGTTCGGGCAGAGCAGGCAAACAGAGTGAGGAGGGGGAAGGAAAGATGCAGAAAGGCGAGGAATCGGAGAGACGGGAGAAGATGATTGAAGAGAGCAGAGATTAGCAGCTGAGGGCAGAGCAAAGACAGGTGTAGTGTGTGTGTGTGTGTCTGTGCCTGTATTCAAATATAATGGTAATAGAAAATTTGTATCAGACATGAAAAGCAAAATGCCCACAGTAGGAGTGTAATTTTCGCATCACCGCTGGGTTTAGTATGAATCTGCCCCTGCAAACACACACGTCTACACGGGCGAACAATAACACACAGAGCTGCTGATGCACACACTCCCACATACTGCACATGCACGCACAAACAAGGTCTTCTTCGGTCTGTGGTGTTTGGGGTATGCAGCTGTGTAATATTTGCTGGTGTCATGTTAATTCACTCTTGATTAAAACAAGAAATGCTTCGTGTCATTTAATTGATGAAATGACGGAAATTAATTCTGCTCTTTATTTTCATCGCTTAAAATAAAAGACTGCTGCTAATTAAACACAGGGGAATATGTCGGAAAGACAGATGGAGACGGAGGAGATTAAGAGAAATTTTCATGTGAATTAGTGTGTGTGTGTGATTATACATCGCCAGTGTTTATGAGAGTGTGCATCTTCTTCATCGTCTTTACATAATGTGAAACGCTGTGCGTGTATGCAGGGGTGTGTGTTTGTGTGGTGAGCAAATGATCCCCCTATGGTGCAAACTCATCTGTAAAGATTGTGAGATCAATACATGGTCTGTAGCTCAGTGGATTCTGTGTGTGTAAATCAGTAGTTTCATCATGATGTGATGTTATCTAGATTCTTTGGACAATGATACAATACTTGCCGATAACACAAAGTCTGCCACGATACAATTTCAGCTCAATTCGATTTGATTCGATTACAGTTTTTTTTTTTCTCTCAGCCATGAAACATAAAAACGGCACATAAATAATTGTAAATAATTGAGTTCATTTTAAATTGAGTCCACTAACACACATAAAACAGCACATGAGATAAGTAAAGCCAAGTTCAGATCAATGATTCACGACGAGACAACATTGCAGAGAAAAGTTGGAGCCGTGTAAATTGGCCCTCTGAGCTTGACTCAAGCCGGCTGATGGTGTCACCTTCAACTCAGCTGGTCAGATCGCAGGCCTGAAAAGCTAGAAATCATAACAGAAGTACAGAGAGTTGTTGCATAGAGATGATATGCCATTTCATCTAGTTACATTGGTGTGAACTGGCAGGTTTTTAGAATGTTGCAGAACAGTGCATTGCAAGTAGTTGCCCATTTTAACTTGTCTCGTCGCAAATCTTTGGCCTGAACTGGGCTTTAGCATTCAGGGCTTTTAGTCAGAAAGACCTTTCTGGAACTTAAGAGTCATCTACCATAAAGCCTCAGGATGCTCAGTATAAACTGTCCAGGTTCAAAGACTATTCACCTATTATTAGCTTAAGAACTTTCACGTTACGTGAATCAGCCTAGCGACCAGCAGAGATTTCCTCTACTCATAGCTGAACAAATTACACATATTATTCGTACTTTTTCCTCACTCAATGTTGGTTTAAGTCACCACGTCTACCAGGAAAATATTTCAACCTAATGTTGTTGAAATAGAGCAGCTAATGTTACCATAGCAAGATGTCAGTGGAGTGAGATGCTGCAGGCAGGTACGTTGTGTTTCCTTAGTATTTTATCTCATAAAAATGTTATTTACACACGGCATGTGCTCTGCCTGTTGATTAAAATTTTCTACCAAATCCAAAATATTTCTACACTGCTGATTTACTCCCTGGTCAATAAGGTTATACTAATCATCTTTTTCTCAGATGCTTGCAATTATCTGCCTGGTGCTGTGTGATGGTGACACAGAATTTCAAAATAAAGGCGTATCCTTAAATATGATAATATGGGTCGATGTTTTCACTTTGCATTAATGATATTAGATCTTTGATCATTACATAAATACACCGATCAAGTTCGGTGGGTCATTACACCCCTTATCTGTAGAAAGCCAAAGTCCTGATGTCATGTCCCGGATGGCCCCTGTTTCACTATCTTCTGTAAATCAGTTTAATCTCTCGTGTAATCTCTGAACTCGACACAACCCTTCGACCTGGACCTGAACTGACCTTGTCTGTTGAGCTCTGATGTGTAACCCACAATGGTGTAGGACTTATGGGAAATGGTGTTTGTTGAAGAAACGTTAGATAGTAGTGAAAAACAGTGATTTTAGTGTTTTTGGGGTTTTTTTGAAATATTTTTTTTTAAATATCATCCCTAATCTAGACATATGGAGTTAACCACGGACACACGGTTAACTATGTTAGTACACATTTTGAATGAGGTTTTTCTACTTCTGGAACAAAAGTTGGAGGGTTGAATCTCTTTGCCTTGTATACGACTTGAGGGGTCAATTTACTTCTGCTTTGGTTTGTGTGGTGTGGACTGTGTTTGCAGCAGAAGCTCCTCAGAAGGTCTGCACCAAGGTCTGCACTTAAAATGTGTAGCTTAAAGACCTCTAGAAATGTAACTGTTAAGTTGTCAGCAGAAAATGTGTTTGTATTATGTGGACAGCACAATTTGTCCAAAGTGTTTTCCATTATGTTTTTTAAATCAAATTTTCGTATATTTGACCCAGACCTTGGTCTTCTTGGGCTTTTTGCCTTGTTCTTTATGTCTGTACTTTGTACTTGGAGTGTCTTTTTTTTTTCATGATATGTGTTCAAAACTGCATACCAAGTGGGCTTGAGTAGGCGTTAAATCATGGCCACAAAAACTTAACCTTATAAAAGAATTGTTTTGCATATTAAATTAAACGCCCCAAACTCTGTCAGAGTCTGTCAGAAAAGGAGCCAACGCCTTTTATTAAATTTAGATTTTTTGTGTGTTTTTGTCATTGTTATTGACATTCTTTTGTTGTACAACATCAAGCCCTTTTTCTATAAATTTGACAAGGGAAGGATTTTATAAGGCAAAGTTCCTTGGATCTCTTTCTTACTTGGTGTCAAAAATGTCAACCTCATATCAAAGAGCTCTGCAGGTTTCATTTTAAATCCCAATGAATCTCTACCTTGACTTTCATTTTCTGTTGTCAGTGTGGGTGAAGTCCTCCAAGACAAGCGATCAAAAGGCTGCTGAACTGAAACTATTCAAAATCAAAGAATTCTCTATTCAACTCACAGCTTTTCCCTCTCTTTCTCCTGCTGCTTCTGTCTTCTTGACACTTTACTTCGCTCTCTTCCTGCTTCAGAAAGGAAACCCCAGAAAGCATTGTTTTCTTCCTGGTCTGTATATTTAACTTAAGAGGAAGGTCTACTGATCAATGTTGTTAGAGTTGAGAGGGGAGACTTGCAGTGATATTCAGGACAACAGCTTCCCTGTTGTTAGACTGGCTTGAGTTCGGGCATCTTCACAGTAGACGGCTTCTTTGTTCATCGTTAGGCCTTCAGGATGAGAGTCTGCAGAGCTGCTCCAATACACTGGTGTAAATAATTCTTTAATTTGAGTTACAGCACTGAGGTATTCACTGGATACATGAATATAATATAAATGAGAACAACACAGAAACAACAAAAAGTTGGCCTGTTTTTAGTTCATTCATCGTTTTATTGCTTTAAAAGCACAGTCGTATTTTCTTCATAATGTAGAGAAACTGACTCAAGTCAACACATTCATATCCATAATCATTTATTTTGTTAGGGGTCGCAGGGGGCTGGAGCACACCACACACAGGTCACCAGACTATGACACGGCTGACACATACAGGCAGAAAACTATTCATATCTACGGACAAAAGACAGAAAGGCTCCTCCACCTGGGGTTCAAACCAGGAACCCCCTTGCTGTGAGGTAATAAGGCCAATTACTGCACCACCTTGCCGCCAAGTCAACAACAAATTCCCTTTAACAGTGAAAACATTCCAAAAACGGCGGCACTGCAGCACAGTGGTTAGCATTGTCGACTCACAGCAAGAGGGTTCGTGTTTCGAACCCTCTGTGCGGACATTGCATGTGCTCCCTGTGTCAGCGTGGGTTTTCTCCAGGTACTCCGGCTTCCTCCAAAAGTCAAAACACATGCAGGTTAACTGGTGACTCTAAATTGTCCGTAGGTGTGAATGTGAGTGTGAATGGTTGTCTGTCTCTATGTGTCAGCCCTGTGATAGTCTGGTGACCTGTCCAGGGTGTACCCTGCCTCTCACACAATGTCAGCTGGGATAGGCTCCAGCCCCCCTGCTACCCCTAACAGGATAAGCGATTACGGATATTCTAGTGTATAGGATTTAGGGACATCTACTGGCAAAAATTGTGTATAATATTAATTATGTTTTCATTTTAATCACCTGAAAATAAGAATTGTTGTGTTTTTGTTGCCTTAGAGTTTACGTCTACATACCATTGATGTATGAAGAGATCTGGAGAGTGTGGGAGGCAGGACCCCGTTCATTCCTATGGAAGTTGCCATCTGCCATGTATAAAGGAACAAGCACACAAGAGACTCCAGTTGGCCAAGTGGCTACCTTCCCTTTTAGCACTCCACTAACTTGGATTGGGATAAAATGATTTAATCGTACTGCTCTCTGAGACTTTCCAGATGTTATTGGACCAAATGAACCAAATCCTGATAGTGAAACAAATCATTTCATGGGGCATCGAACACTCAAAAAATAACTGATTTACAGACATATAAGGCACAATGTAAGTCAGTGGGGAAAAAAGTCATTTTAGGCCACATGGCATCACATGAACAAATACCTAAGTTGTAATTCCACTGTTTGGCCACTATAAAAAAAATTGGCTTTGAGACCCAGTGTATTTCCTCAGGGCCTGCTACACACAGAGTGAGTCCTCTCTCACAAAGAACGGGCAAACCAAACACTGGCTCTAGATAGGGCCAATCATGTTTTTGCATCAGCAGCGGTAGTTCTACATGCTTGGCACATAGAAGTTTCAATTCTGCAGCCTCACCATTAGATGCTAAATCCTACTAACTGTACCTTAAACTATTTGAAAAGATGCACAAGAAGAGTCCATTATAGGCTTTGACTTGGTAGACAGCTGTGCCTCATAATAGTGTGCATATGTCTCTGTTTGTGTCTGATGGTGTAGCATCATTTCATACTAACTCTTTAATGTGCCCATATCGTGCTGGGGATTAACACAACAACAGGAGCATCTGTTATTATACAGTATTTTCCAGTCTTATACAATAGTGATGATCTCTGTCTCTGTGAAAGTTAAAATATCTTTTTGATGACACTGTTAGGGAGGTATTGGGGCTGTTGTATAAGGTTTTGCTGTTATTGTGTTCACTCCCTCTAGGTCAGTCCCTGCAGCAGGATTTTAGCTGTGAATTATTTTTAATGGGATGTTGAGGCCACAGAAATAGCATTACATCACACAGCACCAAAAACTGGTGTTAAATATAATGCTGTTTTAACCATGTAACAGTGGTGCATGACAAAACTGGTGTGAGGTTATTTTTAGCCACAAAATTTGAACTCGACCAACACTGAGGTACAACAGCAAAAATGACAAACAACCCACCAAATACGGTTTTCTCTCTTTTACCTGCTTGTTCAGTTTTCGCCCATCCTCCCACTCTTTTACTGAACAGATAAAGCCATGATTATATTTTTAACTCATTTGAAATTAAAATGTATTTGACAAGTCTCAATATTTTTTTAAATCTAGGAACATGGAGTGATCACACCTCCTGTTCATATATCACCTTCGTTAAAAAAAATGTAGTTCTTGTCATGGTTTAGACGGTTCAGTAAAGCCATAGCTTAGAGACGAACGTCACTGCTGGAAAGATGGTCTTCTTACAGAACAAGGCTGTCTCTGCAGTACAGAGATGCAAATACTTTTGATATTGGCACTACATGAAAAAAAAAACAGAGAGAAGGGCTGTGGCATTTGCTTTTGCTCAAGAGGTAGAAAACCTACAACTACCAGAATGCACTGCACCGCACTGCACCTATAAAGGCTCCCGCTGGTGGTTGATGAAATGTTAGCTGGTCTGTTTTGGCACAGGAAACTATATTGCAGCTCAATCAATCAATCAATCAATTTTATTTATAAAGCCCAATATCACAAATCACAATTTGCTTCACAGGGCTTTACAGCATACAACATCCCTCTGTCCTTTGGACCCTCACACCTCAGGAAGAGCAACTGAGGAGGGATCCCTCTTCCAGGACGGACAGACGTGCAATAGATGTCGTACAGAACAGATCAGCATAACAAATTAACAGTAATCCACATGACACAATGAGACAGAAAGAGAGACACTCTTGGTTTATATTTGATCAGTGCTGCCTGGTTTTACAGTTTAGGCTCCATTTGGTCTGCACACACATTCTCACATAGCTAATAATGACGTTTGGTCATGGACGTTCCACGTCAAGATATGACACGCAAGGTACCCTAGGTACATGCATTGCTGACATTCTGGGACACCGTGTCAACTTCTGCCTGTTACATGCATCGTCTGTTTTCAAAATACACTTTTGTTTCTACAGGAAATTTACCGTTTATGTCTGTACAACACCCCAAATTGATGTTTTTTTCATTCAACAACAAAGGCACATTGTTGGGTTTAGGAAAAAAAGAACTGGGTTTGGCTTTACATTCACTGGTCTCCTGGGTGAAAGTCATTGGTTGGTGGACCGATCCACCACCCCTCCCGTCCACCATACTTGGACTTTTTGCCCCCTTAACTTTCGTTGTTGTCCTGCTGTGTTTCACCCTGATGCCACCGGGTGCCGTTAAACAAAAATGGTGACTGACAGCATATCATGCCAGCGTGAAAGGATGGCTTTTTATGTCAGTGTCTGACACTAGAAGTCACTGCCCAAGTGCCGGTTTTTGAAAACTTCTGAGTGAGACCAGGCATTTCAGAGAGAGAGGGGCAACTCCCTGTAGTCTTCTATACACTTTGTTTCCGTGGAGGCGGGCATACAAAAATGTAGAAGTACAACCTGTAGTTCGAGCAACAGTCCCAGAGTCAGCAAAAATCTGCCAGTTGATGTGTTTAGGGTCATCCCGCAGATTTGAGTGTGGAGATAAGCACGGAGATCTAGGGGCTGGCAAGATGGAGGGACACAGACTGCCAACATTGTAATGCTGTATATTGACAAAGAATCCCTTCAAAGTCATACAGAAGTGACATTGCAATGGTGCTGGTTACACGGTTGAATGTACAGTATTTGTGGTTGAAACAGCATATATAAGGAATAAAGAAGTTTCAGAAGGTCTGATGATAGAAGTCCTTCATGGTTCCATACGAGTAAACCTCTTGAGAACATCGACATATGAGTGGCTAGTTTAACTTCATTTTCAAACATCAAATCATCAGGCAGTTCTACTGCAGCACGTTCCCTTCATCTTTCTTCTCTCTGTTCCCACTGAAAGGGACAGGCTGATTAATGACTGTGAGTGATCGCTCCGCAGTTAGAGAGGAGGATTCAAGAACAAAAGAAGAATGCACAGGAATCTCTAATGGTATTCCAACTCTCACGGTCTCTTGACAGGGAATTAAGAGGTTTTCCATATGTAGGGCAGACCTGTGGGCATGTAGACACACACATGCACACACAGTCAGCCAACATAATGTACAAACACAACCTCACTTTGATACACAAACACTTATACTTACAACTATCCACATAAACACACCTGTATCCAGGTGGCTTACCAACATGTGCAACATGCAAAAAATGCACATGAGCATCCACCCACACACTTGAGCATTGGCTGACACACAAACACACCTACAAACACAGATTCATCCTCTTATTGCTCTCCCAGGGAATGGCCTTATCCTCTTACAGCACTCCAATGGGAAAAGTGCTTGGAATTAAAGAGGATAGGAGGGGGAGAGAGAGAGACAGACAGACAGACGTAACAGACAGACAGCGATAGTAGGGAAGGGAGGCAGAAAGAAGGTTAACCAGAGTAAATCTATATCTGTCCCTGTTTGAATTTGTGTGTTTATGAATCTGTGTGTTGGTAAAACAAACTGTGTTGTTTGTGCGGCTCGTCTGTTGCCAGCTCTCATTTCGGCATTTTGCTGCTCATTTTCTGAGATTTACACTGTGGGATTAAACCGACTGTTACGTCAGCCCAGTGGCTCAGCATACTCACACATGCACACAAAAATAATCCTTTTTATAGTCGTTATAGTAATCCACACAGGAATCTAAAGGGTTCCCCCTTCGTTTTTCTCTTTCATTTTTGAGATATGCTAATGTTCTGAACATTCATTTTACTGTACTTCTTACGCTGGTATCAAGTTGACATACATTAATGACAACACAGATCAAATCAGGATGCAAATTACCTCTGATGTTTGCTCTTAGTACTCTTCAACCCTTCCAACTGTTTCCATTTCCACACTTGACTCTCTGTATCTCTCTGCTTTATTTCCATAATCGGCAGCACCTTTTCAGCCTATTTGTCTTTTCTTGGAAATGCACTCGCTTGTCATCCATCACACATTTGAAAGGCTATCTGTAAAGAATTGCTCTGCTATTGCATGAAGTGTCTGGACAGGAAATGAATTGGCCCTTAATTTAGCTCTGACTCTGAACCAGGCAAAGGTAATTAAGAGAAATATGGGATGTGATGCCTCCAGGAAATGGCAGACCACTGCTGAAACAAAAGATGGGAATACGAAAAAATTGAAGCGACTCAGTGTTTTGTCAGATACCATATTTTGAAAATTGTTTCTCCGCTTTTTTTTTGTGTGTGTGTGTGTGTGAACAGAAAAATGGGAGCAATTGAAGAAATGGGATTGTGTGACACAGGCTGAGAGAGAGAAGACATCTAGTCATCAGTATTTCATTAACTGTTCTTCTTTGTCTTCCTGTTCAGTTTTTAAGAAGTCAGCTCCTCCTAACGTGTTAAGTAAAACGGATGCTTCCATTCCATTCATCACATCGGGCAATTTGTTCAGTTGCCTAATGTGTTAATGGGTTACAGCAAGAAATGGGTCATCAAATTAAATTAAATATTAACTGAAAATGGGTTGCCTTGGCTGACTCTCACAAGAATATTGAAGAAATGGACTGACTTACACCAGCTTCTGACAATTCATAGTTCAGCTCCAAATGAATCACATGTCCTTCATGCAGGAAAAAAATGAAAAGGGTGGATGTTTCGGCAAAACGACATGTGTGTAGGTGTTCGAGAAGCTCAATAATTATATCTTCTGGCCATACAAACACATATACAAAACATACAGTGTTACATGGTGCTAGAGGATGTATGAAATCTGTGAGATATTGGCCACAACAATATAAACCCAGAATGACATAAGGTGTATTCCCCTCTACCTGTTTCTGTATGTATTTTTAATAGCACCTAAAAACTGGGTGGAATCACCAAAAAAAATCAAATAAATCTTGAAATATTGCAAAAAATGTCTACACTTGGGTAGCTGGAAAGTTTATGTACAGTAGTTCTAAAAGACAGAAGAAAGCCTTTATTGTCATTGTATTGTGCAGGATACAAGAAAATTTGGAGTGCCACTCCTGCTTGGTGCATAAGAGTTAAAAGGAAAAAGGACACATTGAATACAATATTAAAAAAAAAACATTAAGCACACTGCAAAAACCGCATTGCACAGAGTGAATGGCCTTAGGAAAGAAGCTGTTCATGAGTCTGGTGGTTTGAGTTTTCAATGACCTGTAGCACCTGCCTGAGAGCAGGGGGTCAAACAGGTGTTGATCAGGGTGAGAGCAGTCTTTCACAATGTTTTGGGCTCCGGGGAGGTGGCGTGTGTTTGCAGTGTCCTGGAGTGAGGGAAGAGGGCAGCCGACCAGATTCAAGGGATCGTGATGAACATTACCATTGTTGCATCGGCCACTGCAAGCTCTCTTCATCATCTCTGCTCTCTGTTATTATGCATCCATTGTGGTCTGACTAGCACTTCTTAGTTGCATCATCTCGTTGTGCCCTCCTCTGCTGCAGCACCACCTTTTAATTATCTCAATGAAACTACCACCAATATTCATATAACAGTAGTGGATCGAAATGCTGATTTTTTTTTTTTTTGAATATTTGATCAAATTTAATCTACCTTTAGATGGAAACTTGACAATTGTTGGATCATATACAAAGCAATCTAAACACACATCTGTACCTTTTACAACGGACTTGTTCTCACTACCAACTTATCAAATATGGCAGCTTGGTCAGTGGTCAACGTCTGTTTGCATGTGTCAATTTTAAATGCACACAGTGTCTTTTCAAAATAACCCTCTGGTTAGTTTAAACACCAACACTACTTGGTTAGGTTTAAGGAAACATTATGGTTTGGGTTAGAATAAGTACAGTATGTTCTTCACATAAGCTAAGTTGATGAACATTACGAGAGAGAATCAACTGATGGTTTGGTGTGCTGCAAAACTTATATTTAAACATGAAGCTTAGCGTTGCTTTAAAACATTCTCTGGTATAATCAGTCAAGTGTACACCACACTGCAGACTGGATGCTCTAGCCACAGTGACAAACAGAGTGACGGCTGACTCATATAAACAGGTCCAACATGGGTTAAATTGAATTGGCCAACTCTGTCTTCTAGAATTAATGTTAGTAAGTTATTGAGCCACTTTCTTAATTACGTTGTTGTGGCAACATAATGAGTGCTTCAATTATGTTCAGAGACAACGTTTTTTCAGGCAACAAAACACTTCATTCATGTACCGTGTATTCTTCGGAAGGTGGTGGTTTGGGAGTATGGTACCTGAGCCCGGACTACTGTTTAAGGTTTAGGCAACAAAAGTACTTTGGTTAAGGTTAGGGAAAGGTCATGGTTTTAATTAAATGTTAATGGTAACGTCAAGAAAAATAAATAAAAATGAATTTGCTGTATCACTATGATTGGATATTATATTCAATTTCAATTTGATCAATCAATTTTATTTATAAAGCCCAATATCACAAATCACAGTTTGCCTCACAGGGCTTTACAGCATACGACATCCCTCTGTCCTTAGGACCCTCACAGCGGATAAGGAAAAACTCCCCCCCAAAAAAACCTTTAATGGGGAATATGGTATGGTATTGCAAGATTGATTTAGAATCAACATTTTTGTGACTTGCTAGGCACATTGGGCAATATTTCCTCATTATGTTAATAGAAAACATAATTTTCTAGGTGTTGCTCTTCCCTCAACAATGCATTTGCTCTTTCAAATAAGTTGTATCTTACTACATAATGATGAAAACTCTGGCTGTGGGTGTGTGTGTGTGTCTGTGTTCCACGTTTTTGTCCTCACTGACTTGGTCAGTCCATGTAAAATTTGGCACAGTGGTAGAGGGTCGTGGGAGGATGCGAATGAAACAATATTACATCAATTGGCCAAAGGGGGGCGCTATAGCAACCGATTGAAATTGCAAACTTTGAATGGGCATATCTCATGCCCCGTATGTCGTAGAGACATGAAACTTTGCACAGAGATGCCTCTCCTCATGAGGAACAAATTTGCCTCAAGAACCCATAACTTCCGGTTATATAGATTTTCCGCCATTTTGAATTTTTTGAAAAACACTTAAAATCGATCTCTTCCTAGGAAGTTTGAGCGATCTGCATGAAACTCAGTGAACATAATCTAGGGACCAATATCTAAAGTTCCCTTTTGGCAAAAGTTGGAAAACTTACTAAACCTGAGCTTCTATAAGGCAATGAATATTGTGGAGGGCGTGGCTCATCACATAAAGGTGTATAACATCTCAAGGGTTTCACCGATCACCACACAACTTTGTAGGCATATGGCCACACATAATCCCTCCATTTATTAATTTATTATCAAGGCCTAACCGCCATATTGATTTTTACTAAACTTGGTAGATATGTAGAACAGGACGCCTCAAGGTGACCGGAGAAATTTAACTCTAATTGGCAACTGGGTGGCGCTATAACAATAGAAAAATGCTTAAAAATGGCTAAAATGTGACCGATTGCTGTGGCTCCCCCTGTGGACCAATGTTTGGTTTTTTCTTTCTAATTTTTGGTATGACTAAGTCATGGTATGGTATGCTGTACATAATCACGGAAACTCTCAGTGTGTCATTCTGTCTGTCAGTCATTCTGTCTGTCCCACGTTTTTCTACTCACTGACGTGGTCAATCTATGTGAAACTGCACATAGGCATTGAGGACTGGCATAGGTAGAGGGTGACAAAGCTACCAATGGGTATGGACTAGTAAAAACATAATTTTTAAGAGACAGGGCATCAGCAGCTCTGTGTTATACAGCATAAGTATCGTGTATGAAATTTCTGTATCCTCACTGTGCTGTGTTTATATTAACAGTGATAATCTGATCACATCTCTGGCCACGTCCAGGCACGTCTTACTCCCCTTCTCTCCTTGCAGTTCTCGTACTCACACAGCTGAAGTTACATCCAGTAACTATTGTTACTAACAGCTGAGCATTACCAGTGGAAACAATGGATGGTTTTGCAACTTCAGCACTGAGGATTGTGATCTTTATTACTGCCTTATGTTCAGCATTCAGCTCTAGAGCAGCCCCAGTCTGTGTCCGTCCTTGCCCAGGCGGCTGCATCAGAGCCAAAGCAGAGCAATTTTGAAGTAATTATTTTTATCAGCTCCTGGAGAAAAAAAATAGCATTTCCAGTAATGGTCAAAATGCTGAGTATCATAGCCAATAATCAGCCAAGTCAATAATCAGTCGATCTCTCCCTCTTTGTTGTGTCCTAATGAGCCACAGATCTTCCTTCAGAGGGCATTTAATGTCCCCAAGTGCTCCACTAAATAGTTTAAGCTTTATTTCATTGCGGCTGCAGTTGCCGCTATAAATAAACATGGTGGTTGCTTTCATTTATAGTCCGACTCTCAAAATTTTTCAGTATATCATTCTACAGTATCTACTTATCTTTCTATTCAGAAAGATACCAGTGCTGACAGCTTGCAGCCTTTGATGAAGACTGTGATCAAGATAAGGTTAATCAGGGTAACCTACCATAATCAGACAATACATGTAGAACTCTGAGTAATGAGCTGTTACTCTGTAATCATATGCCTGTGTTGGGTGACTGTACGAAACTGTCAGACAATGTGATTGGCTTGGATATGTAATTATTTTTAACACAGGCAAGCTTTTGACAGGAATCTGCAGGTGCTGGCCAGGTTTAGCATCAGCCCAAGCAAGCGCCAGATTACGCAGTGAAAACTCACTTTTAATTACCTTTGCAATCATTTCAAACTGATGACATAGATACTTAGGTTACAGATTTAACACCACAGATGTCACCTCAATCCTGCGCAGGACCTTAAAACTATATTATCTATTTAACATCAAAGTGTTTGTTTCAACTTGAATGCCTTCCTGCGACTGGATGACACCCAAAGTTAGCAGAAGTGTATCCTCCCCCGACCCCGGCAAACACACAGCCTACACCAAACCCCGTCACCCATTTGTCTCTGTCTCCCTCGCTTCCCCTCTCTTCCGGTGAGCTCAGCGAGACGGGTGTGATGTGTGCCGCATCACAGCCCCCGCACGGCTTGTTACCATAGCAACACAGGAGACAGAGAGCGAGAAAATTATAGAAAGACAGAGATAGAGCGAGAGTGCGTGTGACAGAGGGAAAGTTTGCAAGGGAGAGATCAGGATGTTTACTTGTGTACTTCACACATTCCTCCATCTGTGTCCCCTTGATAGAATGACGACAGTTTCTGGATTCTTCACTCAGATCCTTTATGTTGGATCATTGAGGTCAGTTTTACCGATTGAGGGTTGGAGCAGATTTCAATTCCGACAGAGACACTCACATACATGGCAACACATCTATATCAGAGGCAAAGTTATGCAGTTAAACAACAATGTAACACAAGTCAAACTGTGCTAATGTCTGGATAAAATGGCAACATTACTGGTGAGATATGAAAATGTATGAATCTGCTTCAAACATTGAGAAGGAGCACAGATGGAGCACCGGGAAATTCTAGCTATTGCCAAAATAAATAACTTTGAAACAATCAGAGGAAACCCATGCCTTGTGTCATCTAAGGGAAGAAATACCAAGGAAAGCAGATCTATTGATTTAATTGACTTCCGAAGTTATTTGGCTCCAGAATCTGTTCTTACAATTGCTTCAAAGTAGTGTCAGGGCAAAGTCCTTGACATCACAATTCTGTTCACGATTAGCATCTTTAGCTGAGGTTAGATGACATAAGAATACAATCTGTGCTGAACATTATTTAACATTTATATCAATGACTCATCTGTATCACCTTGGCTCACTAGGGACTAATAAATAAAATGTCCTCTCAGTGCAAATATCATACTCCTGTATCTTAAGACGTACTCATTAATTAATCATCAATAAATACAAACATGGTAAAAGTTGTGATGTTTCAGAAAACCAAGAACATCCTTAGAGTCGACAAGCATTGCCTCCAGAGAAGAACTGCATCTTTTGCTGCTGCAAATACAAAAGAGTGCCATCAAAAAGTTTCACCACTCATTCCAATACAGCGTAAAGCTTTTATGTGGGAACTCCCAAATCCATTGCTGACATTGATGAGTTTAAGCAAAACAAATCCTTAAGCATGCACAAACTCCAGGGACGCAGTCTGGCCATAGAGATCGGCCGCCACAGCAAAAACATCGCTACCCAGGGACCAGATTATGCTAACATTGTTAATTAGGACACACAGAGGACAAGCAGCATTTTTTACTTTCCTGCTCAGAATATTAACAGATCAGAGAAAATTACAGTGTGGGTTGTATGTGTAAACTGACTGTGGTAAACTTCTCTCCATCTTACCAGCTCCCAGATCTCCCTGCTCATGTGTTTTTGCTGGTTCTTGGGCTGTTGCTCAAACTACAGATTGTAAGTCCACTTTTTCACCATGCACATAAAAAGCATAGAAGTGAGTCAAGAGACCTTCCCCTCTCTGGTTCTCCAACTCAGACCAAACCAAACGTAAAAACAAGGCAGTGCTGATCAAATATAAACCATGGCTGTCTCACTGTGATTGCGTACTTCTCACCTAAAATGTCCTCAGAGACCTATTTTAGTGCACTGTTTGGCTGTAATACAAGACTTTGTGAACAAGAGGCGGGCACCATACTGTTTTCTGTAGTGGTCTGGTGTGGAGGAGTGCATTCTGGAAGTCGCAGGGTTCTTTATACCTCTTGAGCAAAAGCAAATGCCACAGCTCTTTTCTTCTCTGTTTTCTCTGGACATGTAGCACCGATTTCAAAAGTGTTTGCATTTTCCAGTTTTGTGAAAAGACCATCTTTCTAGCAGAGAAATAAAAGCTATCAAAGTGTCTTAGTAACAGAACATGCAACTAGAAGTGCTTCACTGTGCCTTGATATTAATTCAACAAGCCTTTCAGACTCTATTGAAGAGATAAACACAGTTTTCTAAAAGATATTCCCTCATTTTGTGTTTTAATAATGGTGGCGGAGAGGCGCTGTCTAACATTCTGATACAAAGTCTGGAATCAATGGGGCCTGCTCAGCATTATTTACATGCCACAGAGCATGATTGGATGTTAACTGTTTAATTGTGCCAGTGCACCTGTGTGGATGCATCTGCATTCGTTACGCTTCTCCGCTCATTTAGTCAGATTTTCTTTTTGTCACCTGTCGTTATTCCCAATTTTGGCCGAAAGGATACCAGAATTATATGACTCAAGCTGTGAGGAGCTGCTGCTCTGGGTGAGAAGGCAAACACAACCACAACAATCTGCAGATAACATCATCCCCTGCCATCAGAGTAAAACATCAGTCCCATGATGCCATTATGAATCCATGTGTATGTGCACTGTGTACGCGGATGTATTCAAAGTCTGTATATGATGTGAATTATTAAGTACATGTGCCTACTTACAGCTACTATATATACAGTTTCACTTGGTGTCATATGTTTCAGAGTGCTGGTCTCCTGGGGAAAAGGTCTTTGTTGTTTGACCCACCCACCAATCAATCAATCTGCATCCTTACATATACTTTTGGTCTTTATACTACTTCCTTCCTTTCTCAAGTCAGCACATTGGTCATGTGATCATTTGTCATGTGATCACAATATGTTGAATCTTCTATTTAACTTATTGCTGTTATTTTTTAGGCTACTGTTGTGTCAATAGCTATCACCAATTCATGCAAATGAGGCAAAGTTAAGATTCGTGTGGTACTGTACAAGTGGGATGTGGGAACGTCATAAAAGTCCAGAATAACATGCAGCTGATTTACTGTAGATCTATCTTGTACTTTCTCTTTTTCTTTCTCTGACACACACACACACACACGCACGCGTGCACACACACACACACACATTCACGATTCTGTGGGCGATAAGCTGGATGTCTCGTTACCGGGCATTAGCTGCACCTCTCCTTGCTAATCCCTGCTGTCAGACAGACAGGCTGGTGGTGGTGGTGGTGTGTGTGTGTGTGTGTGTGTGTGTGTGTGTGTGTGTGTACGTGTGTACGTGTGTTAGTGTGCGCGCGGCCCTACCAGTATAATTATTGCCATCGTGTAAAGCAGGGAATAGCTCTGACTGCTGCTTCTAAGCCACCGGCCCATCATTAGGTTACACAAGATTGTCCATTAATGGCCGTGTGTGCATGGGTGTAGAGAAGAGTGTGTGGTGTTTGTGTGTGTGTGTGTGTGTGTGTGTGTGTGTGTGTACATACTTGGCATTAGAGATTGTTGTCTTTAATGTTGATGGTCTTTTAATCAACTTTAACTGAACTTAATGTTAAAACATGTTTTCCTCTACTGTTGTAAAATTAAAATTCTTAGAGCTGAATATTGGTGTAGTGTTTATATAGTAGGATTGTTCAAAGCAGTTTGATATTAAGTCAAAGACTGGATTGGTATACTGGTATACTACAGGGTGTTGCACTTGACACAGCAGCCTCTTCAGTGTGGAACATAATGACACTGTGTCCCAACAACAAGCGCTGCATTATGTACAACACATTCTCACTCCAACCTCATCATATAAAGATGTTTGGTCATGGACTTTTCACATCCAGATTCAACATGCAAGGTACCCTGGGTGCATTGGTCGACATTCTGGGGTGCTGTGTCAAGTTCTGCGTGTTTCATGCAGTGTGTTCTTTCAAAATACTCTTCCGTATGTTGGCACAACACACAAATAAACTTTTTTTTTCTTCAACAACAAACGCCCATGGTTGGGTTTAGGCAACAAAAGCATGTGGTTGGGTGTAGGAAAAAAAGAACCGGTTTGGCTTTAGATCTGCTCTCCCGGGTGATAGTCTGTGTTTGTTGGATTAGAGTTTAGATCGGCCCCCAAAAAATCCAGCCTGACCCCACCCGAGCCCATGCATGTTCTGTCCGAGCCCGTCCTGGCCCGTCCCGTCCCTTTAACTGTAATAATGAGTCCGAGCCTGACTTCTTTTTTTTAAGGATACGAATGTGGACATTAAAGGCTGACTCTCTGGCATGGCATGGCAAGACGTCGTGTGCCTCTTAAGTGTCAGGGTCCCCGTCTTTTTGCTTTCATATACCAGCATCGTGCTGCACTTGATACACTCGACGAACACACGTTGTCACTGTTGACAACTCATGTGTGCGCGGCCAGTGGCGCCGTCAAGGTGTGATAAGTAGTTGGTTCCATAGCCTAGGTCTATTATGAGGAGCCCGAGCCGCCCAAGCCCGAGAGTACAGGAGGGAAATTATGGCCCGGTTCTGTCCTCGGGCAGAGAATCTAAGCTCTATGTTGGATGCATCCACCACCCTGCCTACCCACCCTGCTCGGAGTTTATTTAACTTTTATTCTTCATCCTAACGCCACTGGCAGCTGTTAAACTACAATGGCGACCAGTTGTGTATCATGCTGACGATAAAGGATGGCTTTTTTTTCTCAGACAATTTCGACGACTCAGATGATTTTGACGGAGTGAGACCAGGTTGTCATTTAACACCAGAGCTCTCTGTCCATGCTGAGTACAAGAAATACTACTATTACTTCATGTAAACAAGCAAACCAGTTATCAGCTGTGTGCACCAGATCAGACCGGAGAGGTAACCACTTCAAAGATGGGTGGACAGCCTACTTGCTATCTTCCTCAATTTGTAAGGTTTTATTTTGTGATATTTAATGGAAATGACATACAATATAGCCAACAGAAGGCAGCCTAGCTTGTCATTAGCAATGGTCATTTAGCTCACCAGAAACATTTGCTTCCAGGTGATCCCCTCAGCCGGCTGAACCTTATTTAGGTTTTTGTATTGAAATAAGAAGGTATGGCGTAGATAATTCCTCATTTCAACTCTGTAAATCAGCCCTTCCTCATCCATAGCGACACTTTCAAAGCTCTAAGCCAGCGACAGATAGGAATAGAAACCGTGCATGTGAATAAACTTTAGCTCACAACAGCAGCGTTCACGGCTGTTTAAGAAACCTCTTTCATCGGCTTCATATCTCAAATGTTGCCAGTTGGTGCAGTTTTTGTTTTCTTGCCATTTCTCCTCTCATCACCCCAAAACACATGAACTTTTTTGTTAATAAACAATGCATTCATCATTCTGCCCCTCTCATGTCCTGACATATCTCCTTCATGTCACTGTGCTCAGCTTACAGCCGGTCTGACACTAGTGGCTCCATTAGTACTTCTTTAAAACATAAAATGTTGTATCACCTGTCATGTTGCTTATTACTAATGCAATACATGTTGGACTTAGCACCGTGACACCGTCAGTGCAGGCTGCTCAATTAGACCACTTATTGATTGGCCAGAACATGTCGTTATGACAAATGCTAGTTCAATTTGTTTCCATAAAATCGAAACAGTTTAAGCTAGTACACCAGCTCGGACCCATAAAACAGGAAATCGACCCAACTGTAACATCTCCTTTAAATGTTGATTCATTTGACTGGCTTATAATGGAAATGGCTTTGCCAAATAATGACACTACTTAACTTCAAACTCACCTTACAGTCTGGTCCCAGACTGGGATGTTACCTTTGAAAGTCATTTAAATAACTTGGCTCTGGCACAGTGGTCCTATAATGTAGAAACAGAGAAATAAAGGGAGTGCTGAGAGGAAAAGAAAATGATGGGGAGAGGGTTGGAAAAGCAGAGAACAGCGAGAGCATCAGGGAGCGAGAGACCAAAAGGCCAACATGGTGATAAAGATGAAGCAGAAATCAGAGGCTGAGAGAGAAAGAGTAATGTTACATTGATGCTGCATTACCTCAGCAGGTGATATTACAATGTCCGCTGTGCTGAATATGAGCGATGACACTTTTATGTGAGAAGCAATAAAAAATGATGAAGCCAGACCAGGAGGAATAGGCAGAATATACAGCCTGTGTCTCCCTCTAACTCTTTCCCCCCTGACATCATTCCTCCGTCTCTTTCTCTCTCTCCGTGTGTTTCTTCCTCCGCTGCTCAACTCACTTCTTCACCTCAAACATTATTGCTCTGCATCTTTCTCAACCTCGCTGAGAAACGCACAGTTACAAAACACTGCCGTCTCCTTGCTGATCCTCCCCTCTCTCTCTGTCAGTCATTTTATCTCTTCCCCCCCAGAGATCATATCTGTGTCACTTTATCCTTCCTCACTCTCTCTGTTTGCCTCAGTCCTGTCTTATCTCAGTGGATTTAGTTGTCTGTAACTTCTCCGGTTGCTCTGTTGCTTTGCTGTTTTGTCCCTTTTTGCCATTTCTTTCAGTTTAATGTCCTCTTCATCCCATCCTTTCTTTGCTGACCTGCATTTTTGCTCCACTTTAGTTTTGTTTTTCTGTTTTTCTTCCTTCTCTACAGTCACTGAAGGTCTGCATGGCAATGCTTAAAATCAGCAAACAAGAAGAATGACCCAAAATACTGGGATCGGAAAAAAAAGTCACAGTCGATATAATGGAGCTTCCTTCACTGTATTTTTTCCACTCACACACATACACACCATTCAACAGATGATGAGATTGTTTTGGCAAAACAATGTGTATGTGTTCCAGTGTCTTCTAAATATCTGTGTGTGTGTTACTCTCACAGCTGACTGCGTCCAGACAAAGACCCCAGCTGGAGGGGAATAATGTCTGTTATCTGCACTCATCCATCTTTCTTCCCTCGTACCCTCCTTCTATTTCAGTCTATACCCCTCATCTCAAATTATTTTCACTCTCATCTCCTTCCTCATTCCTCCTAATTTCAGTGCAACCCCTGCTTTCTGTCTTCCCCCATATTTCTGTTGGTAAAGAGGGGCAATTCTGCTGTGATTATTATTAAAACACAAAAAGACGATTGTGTTTTTTTTCTCATTTAACATGCAAGTCAGTCATCACTTAAACTTAGAGTCAAGCTGCATGTCAAGCTCACAGTAGGCATAAAGACTGTCTGCCAATATGAAAATGATAATGCAAGGTCCACTTCACAGTAAGTGCTCATGCCCTCCGCATCATAATCCTGTTACATCCAGTGAACAGAAATACAATAACCATTTATTCTAATCACAGGCTTATCTATATTCCAAAGGAGACTATTCAATTTGCTTTTTAACATTATATACTTATCTAGTTTTGTGGCTGAGAGGTGTTTTTGCGTGATCATTCATCCATTTCGCAATTGCAAAGATGAGCTTTGGGATTTCTCTTTTTTCAGTGCGAACAAAGTACTTCAATTACAAAGTCAGAGTCTGCAAGAAAGTGCAAACTTTGTATTTGAATGGGGCTTCAATGCCATGCTGTTTGTGCATGAGACACATAAAATGGTTTCAATTATGTTTTAGTAGGTAGAGCATGAAAAGTTTTGTGCTTCAGTTTCCACCGGGGACACGGCGATCAAAATATATATATATACTCGTAATAAAAGGCATTGTTACATGGCTTAGGAAGAAAGGGGTATATTGTCGTCCTCTTTCCGTTGGCGAAATTGACGTCTGTTTGTTTATCCCTGTATCTTTCCCTCTCTGCTCCGTCTTTGTCGAAGCTGTGGCTAATTACTACTTTTATCTGGCCTCCCAAACCCCCCTCTTTCTATCTTTATCTCCTCCACACTTCCACTGATTAAAAGTAAATTTGTCCAGTAATGAAAACAAAATGGATTGGATATTTTCCAATGTGTTGCCTATATGTCCTTGTGGAAAGTGCTGTGATGTTTTTTTGTTACAAAGCAATTCTTCCCCATTGCTTTTGACATATACTCCAAGACGGACTTTTCCTCGTTTGACAAACAGTGATGGAGCGAGTTTGAACGGGCGCTGAAGGTCAATACACATTGCTGAAGTTAGCATGCTAAAAACAAAAAAAATGAACTGTCATATGGAAAAAGAAATATTGCTGTAACAGATCATTTTTCTCCATTAGGAAAGAGCTTTTTGTTTCCATCACTACTTCTTCGTCTTTGTCCTCCTCCCTCCCTCTTCAACTGACCTTCTCTGAGCTATACTTTGCTTCAATGAGTCAGTCCACAATGAATGAGAATGAATGGAAAGGTCTGTCTGGCCATCGGGTTTTGTGATGTGCATATAAAAAAAGGGAAACAATAATCCATATTCGCACTGTGAATGGTCTGCTCTACTTTTCCCTACTTTGTATTACTTCATTTCTCGGCCTCTCTTCTTCCTGACTGTTTGTTTCTCTCATTCGGTCTCTACTGAATATTTTGGTCTCTGTAACTTTTTGTGCCTCTGTGTCTTCTCTCTCTTCTGCCTTGACAGTTTTGTTTCTGTCCCCCTGCCACATATCAAATCATCGTCTGTTGTCTGAAGCCCAGGGGAAATCAGCAAAGTTGCCAAAATCTGAAATGCACTCTGTATGCCCAAACTAGCCTGGACAAAGTGTGTGTGAGTGAGTGTGAGGAAGAGGCGGAGTGTGCACTTCTGTATCTGTGACTTATCTTTGCAGACAGTTGTGGAAGTGAGGGCATTTCTAATGTTAGTGCTTTTTGTTGATCTTCAGTTTGAAAAAGGGTCGCTTTAGAGTTCGAGGCTATGGAAAGTGCTAAGATTGAGGCCTCAGAGTGACACAGTTTCAGACTGTGAGGTGAAAATGCTTATTTCCAATTGTTGAAACAGTCGCCATCCCTCGTAGATATGAATATTCTGTGTGTTTGTCCGTCTGTGTCAAACAATGATCTGCCAGTGTAGCTAGTTCTATGAAAGCACGAGTCAAACGATAGATGGATAAATGGCAAGAGAATGCACAGCAACCCATGCAGACCCAAAGGCAGCAATGCAACAAGAAAAGTGTGGAGAAAAACAGGAAATCAATGTGAGAGAGGTATGAAGTCCAAGAGATGGGCAGAGGGGGGGAAAAAAGAGGATCCAGATGTGGGGAGAAAAGAGAAACTGGAAAAATACAAGAGGTGAGAGACTGTCAGGAAAAAAACAGAGACAGAGGGTAATGAAGTGTGGCATCGATAGATGAGTAAAAGTGAACCCGCTGCCAAGGTAAGCAGGCGTGGGCCGTTCTGCTGCGTGTGTGTGTGTGTTATTGAATGACGGGTGTGTAAAGTGGTCCGATCACTCACATAATTACACAGTTGGGTACACACATGGAAACGGGCCTGGTATTCATCTCTCTGTCTGTAACACACACACACTCGGAGTTTAGCGCCACTGTGTCTGTGTGTGAGACAGTTCTGACATTTGGCTTAATGAGTTTTGCTGTTGTCATGGTGAACTCTGACCTCCGTTTGGTCGCCGCTGTTTATAGATGAGGTGTCGCAGCCGATGACTGGATGATACTTTCCATTCAAATTACAGTTTGCTAAAAAATGTCAGAGCTCATACTCGTCCTAAAGCCTCGCTCTGAAACCCTCCACGAACTGAGGGATTATTGCGTCTTTCTGTGCTTGTCACTCGGGCCTTGTCTACACGCTAAATACATAATGAAAAATATAATGCGTGACTTTAACAAGGGCAGGGTTGGGTACCCAAAATCAGCACTTTTAAGGGTACCAACCAGTGTTAGGGGTAACGCATTAGAAAAGTGAAAAAATGTGTGTGGGTAAGTGTGAAAAGCGTGTTACAAAAGTAATCGGTTACAATAATAAATTACTTTTTAGTAGTAGGGAAGTAATATAACGCATTACCGACAGTATTTTAGGTAATGTTATTATATTTACAATGTCATATAATGTGTTAACAACCAAAATAAGCTGTTTATTGTTTTCATTTTTCACTTATTTACGCTGATTCACCCACCGCCAGAAAAAACATCCCCCAAAGGTTGCTGTGTGTTGTCATGTCATCGATTATACGCTACCTTATAGAAAAGTGCCTGTGATCGTGTGTGTTATCATGCACAGTGTGTTTCCATTCATAAACCTACACCATATCCTGTTCTGCTTTTGCAACCTGAGGCTGCTAGAAAGTAGCAAGGATAAGGAGCTGACTTTTCCTCATCCCGAAGACATGTAAGGGTGATGTTAGTATATGCTGAATCTGTTTCCATTCACATCCCCTACAGCTGCAGAGCAACACTGCCACACCGTCCCATTCTTATGCACAACTTTCTTCCTGGTGTTGTTGTAGCTGACTGCCACACTGACTGTATCAATTTGCACTCGTCATAGTGACTTGATCACACGCTAATCTGTGCTAACCTCAATATTTGTGTATTGTATTGTTGGAAAGCCAGAGCTGCTCCGTCTGCCTCCCAGTGAGCCAAAACTGTCGGTGCACTGCTGATCTACAGCAGTAGATTTGGCATCTGGTCTATTTTTTTTTTCTATATTAAACTAAAAGCCTAGTATCGGTGCTAGGCATGCAGACACACACACACACACACACACACACACACACACACACACACACACACACACACACACACACAAAGCCAGACAGATAGACAAAAACAGAAGTGATTAGAGCAAAGCAGAAAATTACATCTTGTTATTACGGAGAAAGGGAGGTACCAAAAAAGGTATTGGCTACTGGTACCAAATTCCCAACCCTAAACAAGGGTGTGCCAAGTACTCTGAAAATCATAGTATGTGATACCAATGTACTTTTTCCAAATCCAAAAACCATAGATCATAGAGCCTCAACAACTATAACATGCATTATTGCATCATAACATGCAGCTCTGTGAGCTGTCTAAGCTTTCGTCTGGTCAAAACCATCCACTTCATCCACATCATCAAAACCCACGGCGATGAACTGATTTTTTTCCACTCTCTACTAGCGAGGAGGAGCTGACTAAGCTGACTCTTGTGAGCTCTCTCCTTCACAAATTATGACTGCATAGGATTAGCAAAAAGCACAGCCTACCAGTGTTTTGCATGCATTATCCTATTTTGTTGAAATAGTCTGCTGCAGATTATGATGTGTGTTGACACAAATTGACAGTTGTGAACACACAACTACCTTGACTTAAACGTGGGCTTATGAACAGCAGCATTTTGCATGTATTACACAAGCAAATTCACACAAGCCTTTGGACAACATCATTGTTTGGTTATTGTTTGTCTTCTGGGTTTGAATTGATAGCAGAGCTTGTGCGCGTACAGCTGTTGTGCTGCCGACACTGAAGTTTTGGATGTTCACAGACATGCAGAGCAGCTTACAATTTTTTTCTGCCCTGTCAGCTTGTATCGGTCCGTATGTGTGCGCTCTGTGTTCTCTTTTCCCACTTGTGTTGTCTGTCCAGCTAATTAATGCTGTCAGGTTTGGGTAGTGGACTGCTGGTGTGTGTGTGTGTGTGTGTGTGTGTGTGCGTGCGCGCGCGCAGTATGTATGGTTGTAAGCAGCAGATGCTCATCTAGAATCTCTGCCAGGTTGCCATGGCAGCTAGAGAGTGGGTGGGTTGGGGTCGGGTGGTATGTTATTATTGAACTCACACATTAATTACCATAGTGACCTATTGGCAGCGCAGCTTCAGATCAGATTCAAATATTTTGCCAATACAAAATCTGTGACCTCATTTTCCCGAGCTCAACTGATCTCTCTACAGTGATTACAGAACAATCCAAATTTGGACCCTATTATAACAGCGCTGAAATTGAAATGCATGCCTCCACTCTCTACTCTCTCATCAAACATGCATCGTGACCAAGCGCAGCACAGCTGAGGTCAAAGGAAAACAATAACACAAATGAACATTCACTTTAAGCTGTGGAGCCCCACTGTGGTTCATTCACTGATCAAATGTTAACTCACTTTAATTCAGATGAAATGCTCCGCAGGGATGACCTTGTTTAGTCGTACAGACGTAATGATACATTCAGCTCTTGATTTGGTTGTATTTACAACACAGAGCTCACGCATCGATACAGTCACAGTACTTTTTACTGTGACCTTTGTCAAGTTCACCTTTTTTTCCTATTTACTTACTTCTGAGTTCCACCATTCTTAGACAATTTCATGAACTCTCTTTATTGAATCACAACATTTAATAGATCACTGATCATCAACTGGTGGCCTATGGGCCACATATGGCCCCCCAAAGCTTCCCATCTGGCCCGCAAAATATTAATGAATTCAGAAAATGTGAGGAGGAAATAAACATGTTCTGGCATTTAAGATATCTAGCAGTGTTTTCCTCCTATATTGAAGCAACCTCTGAAGCATTTGAGATGGACATGATGTTAATAGCAATGATTTACCCACCCCCAATTATGTGTGCTTCTTCCAGGTGCTAAAGATGTTATAAATCCATCTAGTATTGACGTGCGGATTAACCTAAAGCCCACAGGGCAGCTTCAGGTATGCTCACTAGAAAAAATCTAATATTCTGATAATCAGATTTAGTTGTAAATAACTAAGAAACACGTGCAATAGTCCACTGTCTACGTCGTGTTTTGTCAGCCCATGCACACATGCCAAAGCACTCAGTCCTTGTCTCAGTCCTCAGTCCTGACTATTTTGTTACTTTAATGCATCAAGTTGGCAGTTTGCAGGTTTGGTCATGTGGTTAATTAATGCATATTTTGGTGTGGATTGTATAGGAAAAGCTGAAGCAGCTTTCACCATATCATTACGCAAGAGTGGGGACAAACTCATAGCACTTACGTAGAATGTATTTATTTTCATTCATTCATTTATTCTTGAATCAGAGACTGATTTTATTATAAAGTTGCATAATTGCCTAGAGCTGGTTCGTGTTCTCACGGCAGCATTTACAAGCGGACCAGATGAAATGCCTTGTGCGAGAAAGCTGCTCTTGATTGGTCAGAATTTCCATGCGGGAAAAATCCAGGAAGTAAACAAAACGTTGAAGAAGAGTACACTTGTAAGATAAATACGACACTTTCTAATGTCACAATGGAGGGACAACTACGTAGGTTGATTTTAGCGCTGGTCATCGTGAACTATATTGGTGTCATTGTTCATTTTAGTCAAACCATACAGTTTGAAAACGAGGCGCGGCTCCAACTAGAAAACAATGTTTTGAAGCATTGGATGTGCTGAATGTGCATATTAAGGCAGTACAGGAGGAGGTGCACATTAATAATCCTCCAGGACTGTAACATGCTCATGTTTAACCCAAACAATGTGTCATGTGACTGCAGTTGGTTCAGATCGAGGTCACAACACATTCTTCCCACAAACAAACCGCATCAGAGTTCGTTTGTAACCGGACCAAGACCACCTCTTCAAGAAGGTCTCGACCTGTTTTTTCGGTGCATGCCCAATTGTGATGGCTGTGTTCACACCTGCCCAAACAAACCTAGGGGGCAAACAAACTTGAGTTTGATTGAACCTAACCAAACAGGGCAGGGGTGAAAGCACCCTTAACCACTGACCCTGTTAGAGGTTGTGGGTGTGGTGCTGGAGCCTATCCCAGCTGACATTGGGAGAGAGGTTGCCAGACTATCACAGGGCTCACCACTGCTGCCCTGTATTATATGCTAATTAGGTCTAAACTTTTGTGAAATGTGAAAGTCTGGCCCCTGCAGTGTCTGCTTGGACAGATGTAGTTGATGGCCCTTGTCTTAAATGCAGGCCCTCTCCCTTAAAACTGAAGAAATAATAAGAATGAAAATTTGTAGCTCATCATCTTTATGAATACACAGAGACTAACAACAGACAGGAGTCTGGAATCAGAGGAAATCGAGTCCCTGGTTTATTTTGAAATTAGTCTGAGGTGTAAAGCAAAGAGTTGCTGCTTGTTGTCACAGCAACAGTCTTTTGGAGAATTTTGTCACAAAAGAGTGAAAACCCACAACAGCAGTCAAACTGAGTCAAGATCCACTTTGCTTTGTGCCTAAACGCAACTTCTTTTCTTGAAGAGAGAGAGACTCTGAAAAAGGTTTGCCACAGCACTCTCCTTTTACTTTGCACTGCCATTGATAGAGTGATTGGTTTAAATGTCTTTTCACACATTTTTGTATGGCATGCTTGTTCAGTTGTGATGATAGTTGTTTGCACTGTCAGTTGCAACCATTTTAAGAAGGGGTAGACACCAGAAAGTGTGTTACCAAGCGACAAGTTACATAAAAGATGGATTTGTTTAGTGCTTTTACTACTCCTGTAGCCAAATCCCACTGGCCGACTTTTGCTGGAATTCAAAGAGTCAAACACTTCTTGCTTTAGATGGATTTCACAACCAAGAAAGAACTAACTGAAAATTAATAATCACTCGCAAATGAGTTCCAGTTTCTATTTATACTGTGAGTGAACAGAATGGAAAGGCAATTGCCCCAGGCCTCAGTATGTAGAATTGGTTTGTAGAAGTTCTGCTTAAGGTAGTGCGTTGGCCTACAACACTGGCATACTGTACTATTATGCAAATAGCATCTCCAATATTGGTAGAGACAGGCCGTCTAATGTTAATTGAATAGTGAATAGGAAAGTGTGTGTGTGTGTGTGTGTGTGTGTGTGTGTGAGAGAGAGAGAGAGAGAGAGAGAGAGAGAGAGAGAGAGAGAGAGAGAGAGAGAGAGAGAGAGAGAGAGAGAGAGAGAGAGAGAGAGAGAGAGAGAGAGAGAGAGAGAGCATGTGTGTATATCTGTATGCATACACTTAAAATCCAGTGCGCTCTAATGAGACACAAAGTACAGACAGCAGGTTGAGCGTGGGCTGGAAACCATGGCAACGGCATTGGGCTCTTAGACATGTAGAGACAGAGAAAGAGAGAAAGAGAGAGAAAGAACCAGGATGTCATTAACTACAGTAATACTGACCAAGAATAGAGTGAGTGATTGATCAGCCTAATTTTTGTTGACACACACTCATAGGGACTCATTGCCCCACCTTGCACACACTCATACACGCTCCTTCTATCTCTTAGCTCTCTCACTGACGTATACATTTACCCTGAAGACATCTTGTCTAGCCGTTGTCTTGCGGCAGCATCGCCCACACAGTTACACCCTGAAAATGTTGCTCAGTATACATCTGTGTGTGTTTTTAATGTACGTTTGTTGCATTTGGTTCAAAGTCCGTACAGCACATGAGACTCAACAGGATGTTTATTTATGTTTTTTAATTTAGAGCAAAGATTGTATGCAGAGGACTCACCAATGCACCTTTAGTTTTTTATGATTGGGGGCAGCTTCAAAATGGGCTGGAAGGAATCAATTATCATACATTATCAGTGTTAGGGGCCCTTGTCAATCATTGCCAATCACATCAGCTCCACACATCCCTTTAAAAGCTGTGAACTCCCCACCACCAATTACTGACACTTCATAATTGAACAAAGAGTCCACTCTTCTGACTGAGAATACTAGCATAGAGCTGGTGATGTACCCTGAAGTGAACTGCAGTTAAATAAACATTATTGGAGACACTGAAAGGCTGCATATTATGATTTGTATCCATTGTGAGTGGTTATGAGATTGAAACACTTATTAAACCCATGTGCAGGTAAAGAGTTTTGTTTGTACAGTTATTAGAAAAGACCTATTTCGAGTACTTATTTGTGTTCAGCCTTGACACCAAGATTGCAGTTTTCTGTTTGAAAGACAGTAGCATTCAACCCCTACTGTGCCTCGCCGCCTACTTGACGCAAGGCGAGTCACCAAGATACCAAACAGGCGCAGGTGAAGACAGACCTCGCTGTGTGTTAGAAAAAGAGCTCTTCACCGTGCAGTGTGCGCTGTCACATCGTACATGTTGGAGGTTTCTTTTTTGAGGCTGGTAGAAGTGAAAACTGCCCTGTATCAGTGATTCTTGCTTTCATCTAGCTATTCCAGAAAATTCACTAATGAGGATTTTAAGAAAAAGAAAATAAAAAATCATCCTTAAACAGAAGTCACTGCATGATTGTTTATGATACTTTGCCCAATTAAGCACAACACTGCCTAGAAAACAGAACCACGAGAACAGTTACTGACTCACATGTAAAAAAAAAACAAACCCTCAAAAATGCAATGTACTGTTGTTATTTGTGCGTTCCAACGTGTGTGGGAGTCACTGTGTTAACTGGGACATTATTAAAATCACATTTCTTACACTATTTGTGCTAAACAGAGAACAGAGCAAGTATCATTTTCTGTGATTGTACTGGAAAGCTTACGAAACATATCACTTCCTGAAGGGGCAATTAGAATTTGGTGATAAAACTCAACATTTATTTATTTTTCTATTATCGCTGATGAGTATCTTTACTTATTTAATTCTGAAATTTGATCACGGACAGCGTAATTCAGTGAGAGTGGACCTGTTTGGTGAGACAGTGAAGGTCACCAGTTAGGTTCAAAACCTCTGCAGCACAAACAGAGTCGCTTATTTTGACCTTCAAGTGGTGATTAGTGAAGGTGTGGTTGTGAGTGTATTTGTGTGTATGGTGCCAGCGTTGCTTGTCATTTTGGCCTCCGAGGAGCTGCAGGTGTGACCTGCTGGGAAGCTTGCCAAACAGATGACAAGTGGAAGAAAGGACGGGATGAGGGCCGGACAAAAAGTGAGTGGAAAAAGCCCCAAAAGGTTAAGAAGAAGAAAAAAAAAGACATAGCACAAGAGAAACAATACATACTGTGCATGTGTTTGAGTTATTTAAGATGTGTGTATGTGTTGTGTGAAGAAAATGAGAAAAATAGTGCAGATGGATGCAGTGGAATGTGACAGGACGGGGAAGATGAAGGGTAGAAAAGGGTAGAAAAACAGAGTGAGGGAGCTCAAGGGAAAGCTGAAGTTGTTAGTGCGAGAGAGCAAGAGAGACAGCTGTGAGAAACAAAGTAGAAAACTATCAACAGGGTGAGAAAGTGCTGATTAGTTATCATTGATTGTTTACGTTTTCACTGCCTCGTTCGTCAATCTCTTTGATTTTGTCTTTATTTTTTTCTTCTCTCCTCTTCTAACTTTATTTCTCACTCCTCCACTCATTGTGTCTCATAATGTCAATACAACATTATGTGAGACACAAACTTGGAGCGAATATGCACATGAATACCCCAAATCCTGTTTATTCATCCCTCAGGGGAGCTACTGATTGATTCATTGTGAGGACATGCGGTGCAATGATTGTGCTTTGCTGCTCTGCAGTGGACAGCATCCTCTGCATGATGCCAGACCCAAAAATGGTCAATGATTTGAGAAACAGTGTGGATTTATAAAAACTACAACAGCCAATGCTCAAAACTATTTTAAGGCCCATTGATTCGCTTTTTGCCGCGAGACTCATTTTACAGGGAGTTGGCTTTAAGTCAAGACAAAACATACTGTAGAACAATATGTGCCAAGAATCATCCAGCTAGTTAAATGAAAAGTAATGTACCAAATGTAGTGTTACTGCAGAAGGCATGAAAGCACCTATAGACACATTGATAGTTTATGTCTAGGTGACAGCACATAAGAATAATAAGTTTGTAGACTCTGTGGAACAGGATGTAAACTCTGGTATCAGATAAACCAGTGGTTCCCATTAACTTGGTCTCATTCCGAAGGCATCAAATACCAGTGCTTGTGCAGTTACTTCCACATTAGACACAGACGAAAAAGCAGTCCTCTCACATCAGTTTGATTCGTGGCTAGTCACTGTTATTGTGTATGGGCAACTGACGGCGTCAGAGGGGAACGCAGCTGGACAACAATGTAAAGCCCCATTTCCACTGAGCAGTGCGATATAGTTGAGTTTGGTTCGCTTTTTTTCCATTTCCACTGTAAAAACTTGTGGATGGTACCAATGGAACAGTTCTGTACTGACCCAAATTTTGGTGGGAACTGCCTATTAGTTCGACAGCCCATTGGTTCGACATCCCATTGTTCCGATCATATTAAACTCATTGTTCCGAGGTCCGTTCCGAAATCATCATGATGCCCTGTGGTTAAGGTCTGGTTAGGTTTAGGCACAAAAACCACTTGGTTAGGGTCAGGAAAAGATCATGGTGTGGGTTAAAATGAAAAAGAAAGTGACAAACACATAAGCTGTGAGCCTGCTCTGCCTCAAGCCGGTCGCGGCGCACCATATGCCCGCCGCGAGCCATTCAGCACCGCGGGCAGTCGGACTAATGGGATGTCGAACCAATGGGCTGTCGAACCAATGACATGGACCCATTTTGGTCACCCCTCTGTTGGGGTACCTAGCACACAGATCTGGTACTAAAAGGTGGAGCTGTGAACACTGCAGTCCGTTGACTGGTCAATCGCAGATGGCTGAGTTGTGGCTGCTTCTGAGGCTTCTGTAACCACTAGCCATACTGCGTGTTCTATTAGTAAACTGTAACTTTAAAATGAAAGGATGTTTTGCTGACTCTCACAGCAGCTGGAGTCAGAGAAAAACAAACAAAAAAAAACCCTAATACACTTGGCTGCCTGCCGGCAACTTTTAAGGTGGAACATTAACTTGTAATGTTACTCAATACATGAGTTGATGACGTGAATCAATCAACACACCTTAAATATCACTGTGACAATTTTGACCATAACTTTAGTTTTTATATGACAAACTTTTAGAAGTGAATGGATCTTAAAGTGTTTTTATATATAAATTTCGGATGGTTTTTGTGAACTGCTTATATCCCAACCCTGCTATTTATCTCTGAACCCAACCATGTGTGTTGGCTAAACATAACCACATGCGTTTGTTACAGAGGGAAAACAAACATGAAATTGCGGCGTTGTACCAACGCAGTGCATTTATCTTGAAAGAGACTGTATGCGAACTGTACAGTGGTGGAAAAAAGTTTTTGGACACCCTTAAAATTTTACACAATCTCAAATATTATCATGAAATATTTGTGGAAAAATCTTTTTTGTGTTTCAAAAGGTGTGGCTGCATTAGACAGATACAAACAAATACAAATTATATTGTTTTGTTTATTGCTTACAAGAAAAACTAACAAAACTAAATTCTTGACAGTTTCAATATGTCAGTTCTCAACATTGTCGGCATCAAAGTCAACAAATAACAGAGAATGTGTTCAAAACTGAACAAAAAATAAATAAACCATCACATCATCAAATTAATATTTAGTAGTCCTGCCATTGGCACGTAGTAGAGCTCTAATCCTGGCTGGCATGTTCCCCACAAGCCTTTCACACTGTTGAGGGGTAATCTTGTCCCATTCTTCTTGAATTACTGCTTTTAATTCTTCTAAATTCTTTGGTTTATGCTTTGAAACAGACCTTTTGATAATCCACCACAGATTTTCAGTGGGGCTCATGTCCGGGGATTGAGCTGGCCACTCTAAGACCTGGATACTGTGCTCCTGCAGCCAAGTTCTACTGGCCTTGGATGTGTGGCAAGGGGCATTATCTTGTTGAAACATCCAGTTTTTACCTCGACGGAACAGTGCACGCAGAAGGGAGCATGTGGGTTTTTGAGAATGGTACAATACTTGGTAGAGTTCAATGTGCCATCACAGACAGTGAGATGACCAACACCAGCAGCACTCATGCATCCCCAAACCATGATACTGCCTCCACCATGCTTGACAGTAGGTACTGTACATGCTGGAGATGATGCTTCGCCTGGCCTTCTGCGTACCCTCACATTAGTAGGAGGAAGATCAAGCTGGAAACTGGACTCATCTGACCACAAAATCTTCTTCCAATTCCTGGCTGTCCAGTTCTTGTGTGCCTGGGCCCAACGACGCCGGGCTAACCTCTGTCTCTCATTGATCAGGGGCTTCTTGATAGCCTTGTAGGACCTTACCATGATCTAAAAGTCGGCCACGTACAGCGTGGGTGGAACACTGGACACCAGTTTGGTTTGATGTCATTCGGCGGTTTTGCCTGCACATGCGGATCAGGATGCAGTCATTTCTTGCTGAAGAAACCCTTGGACGCCCAGATCTTGGTTTGTCTTCCAAGCTATTGGTTCGTCTGTATTTCTGCAGAGTGTATCCAACTGCTGAAGGACTGCATCTGCACTTCCTGGCTATCTGGCGGCAGCTGTACCCTTCCTGGCTGAGAATCTTTATCTTCAGGCATGTTTCCTGCGTTAGGTTCCTCGTTTTAGCCATTTTTGTGTCTGAAGAACTTTCAAATGTGCTGGCTTTATGTAGACATGAAGCTTGGCAACAAAAATTGTGTCTTTTAATAAAAAGAACGACCGTCATTACTGGTACCAAAATGACCCAATACTCAAAATTTCTTATGTATTTTTATGGAACCAATCAATTTTAAGTTTTTAATGGCTTTTTTAGGATTTATTTAGTATTTTGGCTGTGACTGTACTAAAAGAAATTGCACTGGAAGACCTAAGAGTGATTCTTAATGCAATATTTCACAAATGCATGGGGTGTCCGAAAACTTTTTTCCACCACTGTACATATCCTGTGAAAACAGAAGTGTATTTTGAAAGTCCATGACCAAGCATAGATATGTGACCAGGTTGGACCGGGACCGTTACTGACCCTGTGTTACCTTGAAATTGTGAAGAAAAGTGTATTGTTCTCACATGCCTCAACGGGAGCAAAGAATCTATAAAAGGTCGACATACTTGATGGATTAAGATAAAAGGGGGCCATATTTAACAACAGCAAAACTATATCCAAACAGTCAAAGTCCCACACAACTCGTACAATATAATCCAAGTCTCATTTAACCAGTTGCATGCTCAGTGCTTCCCAAACACCTAAAATCTTACTATTTACAACACTTAAGCATTAACAGTTTCAGTCTGGTTTGTTTACTGGCAAGGAGTTCTGCTGTCACTCACCAACACCTGTCTCTTCCTGGCCAAAGAACAAGCTGGGAAACGTTTTAATGGAATGCACGAGCAGAGTTCAAACACATGCGCTTGCCTAGGTGCTACTCATCTGTGCGTGAGACTGTTTATGCAAAGGTGTTTTGAATGTGTTTGGAAAGTACTGAGCATACAACTGGATAAATGAGACTTGGATTATACTGTGCAGGTTGTGTGAGAGTTTGAAGAAGGTGTTTTGATATAGTTTTGCTTTGGTTAAATGTAGCACCCTATGATTTTAATTTTCGATTTCCATTTTCAGGTAATTTGTTCACAGTGCAGGCATTTGAGAAAAATACTTTTTTTTAAGGAATTAAATGTAACATGGGTTGAGTAATTGATACACAAATGATCATTTTGAAAATAAAGTATTCCTTTAATATGAAGTCTTGCTTGTGACCCATCACATTGGGTCATGGCTGCACATTTCTACGGGCTATTATCACGTCAACCGATAAGTGATGGCGTCATTTTTAGGCGCAGAGAAGTTTAATTAGACTTAGATTCGTAGTTTTTTTTTTTAAAGCAGAGATCACAGGAATGTCTGAATAAATAATAAAATGAATACAATTTTGTAAAGCAAATGTTTTTTCAGGCGGCATGGTGGTGCAGTGTTCAGCATTGTTGCCTCACAGCAAGAGGGTTCCTACTTTGCATTTTCTCCCTGTATCAGTGTGGGTTTTTCTCCGGCTTCCTCCCACAGTCTAAAGACATGCAGGTTAGGGTGACTCTGAATTTTATTTAAAATTAATTTTTAATTCTTTCATGCAACATCTAGGTTTTCTGAAACATATTTTAAGCCCTAATAACGAAAAGAAATCAGTTAACGCACTTCTGCTCAAGTCAGTGTCCACTAAAGTGGCATCTCATCACTCATCTGTGACAATAAGCCAAACAAGCTTTGGCGACATAACGTTTGCTCAACCCCCAACCCCGTCACACATTTATCTGGATGGTTGCAGCCATGGTATATCATATAATGGATAACCATCTAGAAATGCTTCCACTGTGATTTATGACCACTGCTTAGAGGCAGAGGGTGACAAGAAGAATGACAGAAGTAAAGAAGAAAAAGTGCGACGCTTAGAGAGACACAAATAGTGGCAGACGGGAAAGGCAGTTTACACACACACACACACACACACACACACACACACACACACATACACACATACACACACAAACACTTTGGGTCTCCAATCAGACTGAGGCTGGAAGGCCTGCTGTAGGAGAAAATGAGTTTTGTTCTCTGGAGGCTCGGAGAGAGAGAAGGAGGGAAAGGGAGAGAGAGGGAGAAAGAAAGAAAAGAAAGAAATAAGAATTTCCACAGGAAGAGCTGAGGATCATTGTCCTGCTTGAGGCCATGTTGGCAGTAGTAGAGAAGATTTGTCATTCACATCCATTTCTCTCTCTTTCCCTTCCTCTCTTTATCTCTCCCTCACACACACACACACACACACACACACACACACACACACACACACACACTCACTGTGCCATCTGTGCTTCCTTGAGGAGCAGTAAACTCAAATCTTCCCCCTTAAAAAATGCAAACTACAGCGATATGTCTCCACAGTTTGTCAGTGTGTGTATTGTGAGGCGGTTATATTCGTCTTGCTGGTGTCTGACGGGGCACGGCTGCTGAGCTGCAGCCAAAATACTCCATTTGACCTAGATCATCTCGGCACCCGGCTGGTGTATGTGTGTCTGTGCGTAGTGTTTATGCCTATTTGTCAGCGATATGATGAGTGTTGGACGTTGCCTATAATGATGTAAGAGCTCCCTCCCACGTGTCCTCTCCGCTAATCATTTTGTTTGTGCCTCCTCTTACTGGTTTTCTCCCTGATTTGCTATTTCTGCCTCTCTGTCTCTCGCTCTTCTTCCCATCTTTCTGCTGCTCATTCTTTTTGTTTGTCCCTTCCTCCGTGAAAACTGGAACACTCGCCAAGTAAATGTGTGTGTGTTTGTGTGTGTGTGAAATGGGGTTTATTTGTTATGTTGACATATTGTTGCCCTTGCACTTTACCTCTCAACCCAAAAATGTAATTTCATCCAGTAACAGGCATGTCAGCTGTTCACTGCACGCACACACAAACACACACACAACACCCATAGTTGTGCATTGTAATATAAGCACTATAAAGACAGCTTAGCACTCTCCAGAGGCTGACCCACTCAACTTTGCATCTCTGCACATTATAATGTACTGTACACACTCACAGAGGGATGGCCCTGTAAAAGTTCCCCAAGGCAGCTCACCTGCCAGAGGGTCCCTTTTAGACATTAGAGGCTCTCTCACAAAGACAGGGGCTTTTAAAACAGTAATAGGGTCCAGATGGGGTGTAAAGGCTCAAAGACTTTGCTGCCAAACAACTAGACATGCACCCACTCTTGTCGATGTGCCACCCCACAACACTTCACACCACTGTCCTATTTCCAGCCGCACCGCGTCTGAAAAAACACGTTTTTGCCCCCACTTGTACAGCTCCTGTGGCAGCTCAACTATTTTCCTCACCTCTTGCTGTTGCTGTTTCTCATATGTGTTGAGGAGAAAGTACATGCTGAGGTAAAAGATATCACGTGCTACACGACCCACAATCCTGTCATTATATAGACAATGACAAAAAGGGTATTGCCTGGCAAGTTATCTGGAGATTAGCACTTCAGGTGAGAAATCAAGTTTAATTAAAGCTGCAAGCAGCCATGAACGTGCCCTGGCACCGTCACTCACGTTGAGGGTACTGGCAGGACGTTGGCTGATGCTGCTGTTGGTTTTTGTGAAAGTCAGACACTGCACACAAGAGTGAGATCGTATATCCTTCATAGAGTGTGGGTGGTGAAATGACCTATTTCACATTTGGTACTTCTTTCTGCGTCCACTATGGGGCACAGGAGAACATACTAATTATGCATCATGTTTCTGTACATCAATTGCATCATGTAAATCCAAAGATAATTGTCTGACAAGTCATACTTCCTGTTTGCAGTAAGTGGTACAATCACCATGACATCTTATTTGCATGTTAGTAGCTTCAGTCCTGGAACATTATAAAACAAGTGAAATTTGGGGCAGGTTGAACAAGGTACATGGAAGCTACAGCAACTTCCTGTTTTTAGGCGAATAAGGCGTCACCACGGCAGTGTCCTTCGATTTAAACTAGATACAATTCTCACAGGTAAGCGTCAGGAGGATCTGGTCACCGTGTCGGACGAGTACGTCAATGTATAAAACATGTCATTTCCTGTTGCCAGTAGGTGGCGCTATGTCTGTAACTTAATTTAGGCATGTGGATGGCATGAGGCTGGGACAGATTGGACAATGTATGCTCAAGTTACAACAACTTCATGAAAAATGGCCGCCACAGCACAGCAACACCATTTGACATAGACTTGGCGCTTGACAAGTGTCATATGACATGCTGCATTGCAATGACAGTGTGTTTTACCTTAAAGGTTTGCCACTGGGAGGCTCCACCTTAGGCTTCTCCACAAAAAAAATACCTCTGAAAAGCATAAAATGTCTAATCAGGTTCTATAAACGGCTTGTGCAGTACAATCCGCACACGTATTTGGAAATAATCAAATGACTCCACCACATATTCAGAGGAATCAATGCAAATTTTGTTTTGATTGTGAAACAGTGGAGCAGGTATTTTCATTTTCTGAGTTTGCTAAACTTTTCTACTTGTCTTTCCCTGTGTTTCTTTGCAGCGACGGTTGGGCGGACCGGTACGATGTAACAGATGGCTATGTGAGGGAAGCAGCGGGTGGTATTACCATCAAGCTCCAGTCGGCTGATGTAAAATGGTTTGATGAGTACTACCTTAAACTTCGTCCTGAAAACAACCTCAGGAACCCCTGGTTTCCGGAGTTCTGGCAGCATCGCTTCCACTGCCGACTTAAAGGTCACCCGCAGGAGAGCAGCAAATACAACCGGACCTGTAGCAGTAAGTACAGATACAAGGGCAATGGGGATAAGACCTGAATGTTACCTATTGAACACCTGTGGCAGTGAGTATGGACAGAGACGACCCAGTGTTTTTGCATTAGTACTTCAGTTTTGACCACGACCATCTGGGGTACAGAGAAAGACAGAGGCTGCATTGCTTTGGTTCAACATAACAAGCTATGGTTACGATCTGCACTTTTATTGATAGGCTTTCAGAGTGGCCATTATTAATGCAAATAACATACAACCAGACTGGCTGAACACACACACACCATATGGATGCACACAGCTTTCCGGTTCATCTGGAGATATCCCTTGTGGCTGTGAGTGCACCCTCCCTTTACTTCTTTGTATTCGTCTCCTCCTCTTGTCTTTCTCTCTCTGTTTCATTCTCTCCATTCATAGGCAAAACGGTGTGCGAGAGCTGCATCAAAGGGAGTCATGTCTCATGTATTCTAATGAAATGGGACGTGAAATACAAATGAACAGGACACAGAGAGAGGCAGACAGAAAGAGATGTGGAGGTGGGAAGCGGCCGATGAGAAGAAACGAGAGGAAAGAGAGCGGTCTTTGATGTCAGGGGAAAAAAAGCACGCTGTGTTTCATAAAACTAGAGGGGAAATTAAGAGTTTCTCTGATATACCTGCCTTTCTCTTCCCACTCTTCCTCACCGACCCAATCCTCCCTCCCCCTACCCACCCACCTCTGCAGAGCGAGAGTCGCTTCGGCAGCAGTATGCACAGGACACTAAGATGGGATTTGTCATCAATGCCATCTACTCAATGGCATATGGTCTGCATAACATGCAACGGGCGCTCTGCCCAGGCTATCAGGTATGTACTGTTCTGATGGATGAATAGAGGAACACTCTAGGACACAGCAAGGAGATAAAGGAGGGAGATGAATGGGGGCAAAAGAAGGTGCCAGCTGGGTAATGCTGCCATATTATATTTGACCTTGTTACCATGGTGGCCATTTTTGACTTATTGTCGCACTATACACTTCACAAGAAAAGTGCAAAATGGCAACCTGGATGATGGCGTAAACTATAATAACATAACTAATTAATTATGTGCTGATTTAGACAGAAAGGTACGAAACTAAAACACATTTAGCTCAGACAGAAAATACCGAAGAAGATACATAAGTGCTGCTTAACTTGTACAGATTATGGCTCACATTCGTTGTAACTTTGTGGTAATGACTTCAGATTTTCTCCTTGCAGACATGTAAAGTGGAGTGTAATATTATGGACACAAGGGTTCAATTCTGACTGAATGTCATGAGATGATTCAGCTTGGCACCGCTCACCATACATTCAATTTTCATTAAACTTGGGGGGATGACTCATCCTGTCTGCTGGTGTTTTGATAGCTTCAAGTTTATCTTTATATTATTTTAGTCCAACTGCACAGTAATTATAATTTGAATGTACTGTAATGAAGCTGAGATTTAACTAAAGAAATATTTTACTGTTCATATTATTTGTATTTTATCAGCATGAATACAACCATCTTCAAAGTTACTTGTGCGCTCACAAAACTTACATGAAACAGTGATTGTTAAGCTCTGGCTCAGGGCATTTATGTTGGATATGACTTGATTGTTTATGTATTTTAAGGGCCTGTGTGATGCCATGCGACCTATAGATGGTGCTACACTGCTGGACTTCTTGATGAAAACCAACTTCACAGGCGTGTCAGGAGAGGGCATCTTATTTGATGCGAATGGAGACTCACCTGGCAGGTACAAACTGTAACTGTAACAGAGCTGTCACATATTCGATAGGTGTATGACTATGTGGGTGTTCATGCGTCAGATGTATGCTGTGTACCTCTCATCCGCAGGTATGAAATAATGAACTTTAAAAAGATGGGGAATGACTACTATGACTACATAAATGTCGGCAGTTGGGACAACAGAGGCTTGAAGATAGATGACGATGAAATCTGGCCCAACAAAGACACCATAATCAAGTCAGTCTGCAGTGAACCCTGTGACAAGGGACAGATTAAGGTAAAATTACTCCTACAGATAAAATGTCAGCTTACATTGAGACGAACGCAATTAAGTTCAACCCACTCCAGAGAGGACAACAATCCATTGCTCTCCTGTGACTTTGTATTGCATGAACGTATCTCATAGTCACTTTAGTTTGCTAGCAGACAACAGAAAAATGCATAAAGCTTCTGTGTGGTGGAATGCATGACCAACAGTGTGAATAATCCAGAATGTAGTCTTATAAGATGCCAAACTGAAAAACTGAACCATTAAGAAGACAAATGTGGATACAGGCAATTAGGTGGACGGAAGAGGACAATGAGATAGAGAGATAATATTGAGTTTGTCAGTGTTCCTTTTCCTCTCTGGAAGACATAGGGTGCTGAAATAATCCTTTGACATGCTGAAATCTAATGTGTTGAGCTAGCTACAGGCATTTTGCTAGCATCTCAGCCCCTGGTTGCATGTTGTGGCAGTGATTATTTTCCCCTCAAATGAGCGGTCTTTCGGGGCAGTATTTACTGTTTAGTATTTACTTTGCAGTCAGTTAAAGTTAAAAAGGCAATATAGTCAATCCAGCACCCTCCCATAGAGTATTTACTTCACCAACGTATCCTCATGCAATGATTCGTATGATATCTCAACCCAGTCTCACTCCGCGGTCATAGAAATCCAGTGCTTGGGCAGTGACTTCCAGCGTCAGACGCTGACAAACAAAGCGTCCTTTAACTTCAGCATGACACGCAGCCGGTCGCTGGTACAGTTTCAGATGTTCGTTGACGTCAAGGAGAAATGCGGTGGGAGGAGAACAAAAGTTAAGGCGGTGAAAGTTTGAGTAGGATGGACATGACACATGGTGCATGGGTACAACAAACACCGACCTTCACCTGGGAGAGTGGTGTTCATTTCTTGTAAGACTATAAAGCCAAACCCTGTTCTTTTTTCCTAAACCTAACCATGTGCATTAGTTGCCTAAACCCAGGAAGGATAAAAAGGAAATTTGCGTTGTTGCACCGGCGTAGTTTATTTTGAAATATGTAAACGGTAAATTTCCTGTGAGAAAGGAAGTGTATTTTGAAAGAAGACAATGCATGTAACAGGCAGAGCTTGACACGGCATCCCAGAACGTCAACAACCAACGCACCAGTGTACCTTTAATGTCGTATCTGGACTTGGAAAGTCCATGACCAAATGTCAATATGTGACGAGGTTAGCGTGAGAATGTTTTGGATATCGTCTGAATTAGTGGACTATAAATGGTGTCCTTACCTGTCTGCTTACACATACTTTAGCTCTTTATACTATGTTTTTACTCTTGTCTTTACTCCCGTCACGCAATCACAGTGTTATTGATTACATAGGTTATATACGAACTACTGGCTTATATTATATTATTAGTGGAATAAAAGGCTCCAGTGGCTGGTGCCCATGAGTTGCAAGCATGCACTAGACAAAGGTATGGATACTCACACAGACGTGCATTCTGTCCCTTCCAGGTGATCCGTAAGGGTGAAGTGAGCTGCTGCTGGACGTGCACTCCCTGTAAAGAAAATGAGTTTGTGTTTGACGAGTACACCTGCCGAGCCTGTGAACTGGGCTCCTGGCCTACAGATGACCTCACAGGTCAGTGTCTGTGTGTTTGTGTGTGCATTCCCACATGTTTATTTATAATATGTAAATGCAATCGCAGAGATGTTTCCACTCTGTCAAGACAACTCTTGAATAGAATCACTGCAATGAGCACATGAAGCTACAGTATTTGACTGTGCTCCTGCATGAAAATGCTGTAACACTGATGCAGTAGTGAGGCTCAAAGGAAACTGTGCAGTGTATGTGTGTGTGCATGTGTGTGTGTGTGTGTAGGGTCATAGGGTAAAGGATGTTTAGTAGAATTAGATAGTTGTGTTTTTCCTGATACAGCAAGCCATTACAGCATATTTTTTATACAGTAAGTCCTGTACCAGTAACATTAGAAAGAAAAAATTAGAAAATTTCTCAGTTTCACCCTCCCCTCCCCTTTCTTTCTCTCATCCCTTTAATTTGTTGCCAACATGGTCACCAGTGTTTTAATTATTCTGCATCAAGAGCAGCTTTCAATGCAAATGCACTTCAGTTGCAATGAAAATTTATTTCCTCTCCATTGCGTTGGAAGCGGTTGGATATTGCCTTGTTATGCTTTCAGCTACTCATTATACTGCTTGCTAGCTCCTCACCAAGCTCAATGATTAAAACATGAATCGAGCCCTGCTGAAAATTCAGATAGAGCTTCACTGCCAGCGAGAGAAGCATCCGTACACTAAAACAGGGAGCAAACCCGTGAAAAAATGACAAAGAGAAAGTTGGCAGTATAAAAACGGGGGAGAGAACGAATTGAAAGAGTGATCAGGGTTACCCATGTATTACTTTGTGTGTGTTTGACTGCATGCACATGTGTGTGAGTTTGTGTGTGCAACTCATTTCATCAACAATAAGTGCTGCGTGTTCCCCAGCGAGGCTATATGGAACAGTAATAATGAGGTGTAAACAAACTGCTTGCCCTGTTCCTCCAGCAGACATTTTGATCTCTCTCCCTGAGGCCAAAAAGAAAGCGAGATGAAGAGAGAGAGAGATAAAGAGGCAGAGGGAACAGAGGAGAAAGAGCAAGGTCTCAGCTGGCGGGGACAGAGGTACAGTGGGTGTGAAAACCATAGAAAGCAATGGGAGAGTTTTGGTGACAGGAATAGAGCAAAAACAAGAAAAAAGAGAGCGAGAGGAAAGAGACTGAGAAACATGAAGAAGAAGAAAAAGTGAGGCTGAAAGAGAAAAAGAGCGAGATGGAGATAAATACTGACAGAAGCAGCGGCCAGGGAGAGTGAAAGGAGCAGAAAAAGGGAGGATTAGCTTTGGGATTTGAGCCTCTCCACTGATCAGTGAAGTTCCACAGTTTGATTGTAAATGTTTGAAAGAGTTTGCTTCAAAACTTTATATCGACTGAACCCTCCAAACGCCCTCCCTCCCCCTCACTGCAGCAGTTTGGCCCAGGGTCAAACACAACACCATTTCCTGCAGATTTCGTGAACTAATTAAGTATTAAAATGCCGACGTAGCCGATGCTTTTTCGACTACTCTGAGAAAAACCCATGAGGAAAACACTGATCTGGGATTTTCAGCCCCAACATCTAGATTAATTTGAGCAGGATTAATTGGAGCTAAATTCTCAGCAAATGCTTCCTCCCACCTTGCATTTTCATGGATGGGTGGTCCTCAACCCTCATTGCTAGGCAGGACAGTTACTGTAGTGCTTGTGTCTTCAAGAGGGGATATACTTAAAGCTACGGTTGGTAACTTTTATAAAAAAGAATAACTGCAATTGTATTTGCTGAAACCAGGGGTGTAAATATAGATAGTGCAGGCAGTGCGATTGCACAAGGGCCCCTGGGGTGGAGAGGCCTGTAGAGAGATTAGTATTCATTTAAAAATAGTGCCATTTGCTATATATGTCCTCAAAAAGGCAAACCCTGTCTTAGTTTTTCTTTTTTTTTAAGAAAACAAATTGAATAGTCAGCTATCGAACACAAAAATATTATTATATTTCTGTAAGCTGTAAAATCTATAAATATACTATTAAAATTGTTAAGTTAAATGAATAATTTCTATAATGATGATGAAGTCTTTGATGTGACAAGACCATATGTGCACAATAGCGTACACTATTGGGCTATCATAGTAGCATACATGACTTCAACAGGACTACAACGAACTACAACGGGTCGCGTGCCAGAGACATCATAGGTGATAGAAACATGGGATTTTGACTGGCGGCAGAGCTCTTCACACACGTAAAGTGTAAATAAAAACAGATCAGTTGAGTCTTTCCCCTTTGAATGAAGTGGCCAGTCAGGCTACATGCTAGGGAGAGAGTTAAAGAGGTCCTGATCACCTTCGGTACGACGAGAAAGTGAAAATGATAGGAGGTGTTTGCCCTTTCAGCTGCCAGCCTCTGTGTGGACGAATGACCCTGTCAATTCATTCATTCAATTCATGTCCTGTCGATTCATTACTTAACATTCATTAGAATTAGCTTCTTGGCTTTGAACATTTCATGCTATTGTTGAGATCAACTGACTTTAGCTAGCTAGCTAATGTTAGCCAAATAACCTATGATGAAGTGCCTGCCACAGACGTAACGTTAGATGTAGTGACTGGCTGGATCCCACAGCTTTCCGTCTTTACCCTGCCGTTTGACGGCTGTGAGCCACAGATTTCTTCTTTCCCCAATCTTCACTCTATCCGGGGGCAAAGCAAATCGCAATTCTGTTGTTTTTTTTTTAATTGTTTGCTGTGCAGTGAACAATGCAGCAACTTTTTGGCATTATGAACTCCTAGCTGCGACTAGCGCCTCTCCTGGGTCGAGTTCAAAACTTTCACCCAAAAGGGGGCGTGGCCGATGTTACGGAAGTGAGTGTTGTGTTTCACAGACTATCCGTCTCATGTGTTTCTTTCAGAATATACTGACAGTCTTAAAGAACACCAACTGTAGCTTTAAGTATTAAAAAACCTCCATGATGTTAAACAGTTACATTTTCATACAAGTAACAGATTTTGTTGTGAAGCTGCTCCATTTTGACATTTTGCATGGTTTATGTTATAAAATTATTGGACAGATTATTTTGTTCTAGACACACTGCATGTTGTTCAGTACCCTAACACTGTTTACATCATGATTTATATAGATTTTACTCAGTTTTAACTGAAATAGCACTTTGAGCTTTTCAGTGATGCAAGCCGGCAATTGAGCCACATCCTCTGCAGAGTGCTTGCGCCTGACTTATTTTCTGTCTGTTTGTTTCCATCCCCTTGGCTCCCATTTAGCAATTAGGCTGCTGTTTATGCCCCTAGACCTAACCACTTCACTGATTTGATAAACTTTATTGACCGTGTTAAAGACAAAGTCATTAAATTACTTGAGTCTTTTATAATGACTCTTACTCTCTCTGTGATTCACATTACTGTATGAACAAGTGTGTGTGCTTGCATGCGTGTGTGTTTGTGCATGTCTGTAAGAGAGGGTTACAGCAAGGGCAAGGGAGAAGGAGGGAGATAGAGATACTTAAGATAGGGGGAAATGTGAAGAAGTATCAGGACAGAAAGTTTGTTAAAGTGTCTACATGCGTCCCTGCTGCTACAGTATGTCTAGACCAACCAGCCAGATAATTTCAGCAAACGTGAAGACGGTTCATAATTAGAACTGTCCCTTTAATTAATGACACTTTATCTCCCTGCCTAGGAGGAAGACAGAGATGGAGGGAGAGAATTAGGGAGAAAGGTAGGAGGGATGAGGATGAGGAGAGATAAGGGAGATATTAGGGGGAAAACAGAGGGACAGTGATGGATGAGGCTTTACAGAAAAAAAGAGAGTGACAGGAAACAGATACAAAGATTGAATGATGAACACAGAAGGGGAGAAATAGAGACATGGATGAAAGTGTGGAAAATGGAGAAGTATGTATTGCAAGGTCAAAAGGCAGTGTGATGTAAGAGGCATAGAAAGAAGTGTAAAAGGAAAATCTGCACTACAAGAGCAACAGTGAGATAGAGATTGATAGAGATAAAGATACAGTTAAATGTGTGGCAAAATATGACAGTCTTGCCTAAAGCTCACTCTGTATTATCATTTTGCTAAGCTTCACACTTTAAAGAAGTCTTTGATTAATTTTGTCTCAAGAACTGCATCTTTTCATTCTTCTATGCCCAGGCTGTGACCCAATCCCAGTGGAGTATCTGCGGTGGGGAGATCCTGAACCCATTGCTGCTGTGGTCTTTGCCTGCCTTGGTCTAATGTTCACCTTCTTTGTCACTGCAGTCTTTATCAGGTAATCATTCTCTCATCTGTCTTAGAAAATATAAGAGCTGAGGAAAACCATACCTACTCTTCTCTTAAAACTGTGATAGACAGTTTTATTTATTTGTTACTCTGCTTTATTGGGCAAAAATCCCATAATAACCTTTGAGCATACTGCAATTCAAGTAGTATGGGAGAAAACCAGACTTCTGCACCTTTACTGGGCTCTGTATTTAGGCTTTAGAAAATGTAGGCAGTGACTGTAGACTTTGGCCTATCACAGGTCATGTCAGAGAGAGGGCATTCCTATTGGCTGCTCTACAAAGACAAATGCACATGCACGTCTCTTCTGTAAAAGCTTGATTCAATGGCGGAGAATCCTACAGAAAAAGTTGCTATTGCAGCATTGGCAACAACCGCCGACATTGTCAAGCAACCAAAAAAAGTCTAAAAGTGAGTCTGACAATAAATAAATAAATAAATAAATAAATAAATAAATAAAGTTAAACGTGTGTCAATATTGGCAACGCATTTCAGAGATGTAGAGAAAATGTTGAGTTGAACAGTTGGAAGAGAGTTACTGTCCCAAGTGAGGGAGTTCAAGTATCTTGGGGTCTTGTTCATGAGTGAGGGCGGAATGGAGCGTGAGATGGATTGGCAGTTTGGTGCAGCATCTGCAGTGATGCAGGCACTGTGCCGGACCATCATGGTGAAGAGAGAGCTGATCTCATTTACATCCCAACCCTCAACTATGGTTATGAGCTCTGGGTAGTGACCGAAAGAATGAGGTCACGGATACAACTTTTGGTTTCCTCCAAAAGGTGGCTCGGCTCAGCCTTAGAGAGAGGGTTAGGAGCTCGGACATTCGGAGGGAGCTCGGCATAAAGCCGCTGATCCTTTGCGTCGAAAGGATTCAGTTGAGGTGGTTCAGGCATCTGATCAGGATACCTCCTGGAAGCCTCTCATTAGAGGTGTTCCAGGCATGTCCAACTGATAGGAGGCCTCGGGCAGACCCAGAACACGCTGGAGGGATTACATATCTCATCTGGCCTGGGAATGCCTTGGGATCTGCCAGAAGGTGCTGGAAAGCATTGCTTGAGAGAGTTGCATCTGGAATACTTTGCTCAGCCTGCTGCCCCCCTGACCCAGCTTCAGTTAAGTGGTTGAAATTGGATGGATGGATAGTTTTGGGTTAGGGTTGCCAGCTGTAGCCAAAGGCTCACATATGTGGCCAGTTCAAGTTCATTTTAATGTAGCTAGCTAGTGTCACAATTACAGTGTGTCCCTGCCAATACAGACCACCTTGATGGGAGAAGTGCAGGCAGCAGCTCTCGAGACGGACCCCAGCTAGCAGCTGCAGCAACCAGCGCCAGGGAATGGACAGCCCTGACTCCCCAACTCTGTTGCTGTTGTTAGATCCAGTGCTGTGGCTGGCTGCTGCAGTTGTTCGGTGACAGTTTGTCTCCGAATTCGCTGCTCCCCTTTTCCCAGCAAAGCAGTCCACAGTGGATCAATGAAGCAGAGCGATATAGGGAGAGAGCTCTAAACTGCCTACCCCAGTTTTAACCACTGTGCATGTTTAAATTGTATATAATCTGCATTTCTGCATGTCTGTATGTTATCCCTTACATTTATCTGTGCATAATTGTTTATTTGGATGTGTTTAGGTTCCGGGACACCCCAGTAGTGAAATCCTCCAGCAGGGAGCTGTGCTACATTATACTGGCTGGGATCTGCCTCGGATACCTGTGTACCTTCAGCCTCATAGCCAAACCCCATGTCATCCACTGCTACCTCCAACGACTGGGAATAGGCTTGTCACCTGCTATGAGCTACTCTGCACTTGTCACCAAGGTAATGTCTAAGGATCTGTGGAATAAGTATGAGATGTAGGGTGACACAGTTGTGAGAGGTGTAGGGCTAAAGGAGTTACATCAAAAGACATGGAATACTCCTATCATTAGATCTATGCTAACTTGCCTTGGTCATCAGTGGTCTGTAGTGAATAGCCACAGAAAAGCCTCAGATGCTAGACAGTCAGCACCAGGGATACACCTGTGGGGGGGCTTAATCAGAAAGAAACTGGGTTAAAAACAGGGGCTGTAGTTGCTCGATAGTGCAGATTTGTACTATAACATTACAAGCAGGGCCAGTCTGTCCTAACCCTGCCCATGGGATTTTTCAAATGAGGGCTGAGGGAACAGGGAGGAAGGATTCAATGATGGCAGCGAACTGCAATGTCCTTCCCATAAAAGAATATCTAGAGCGTATCGTACTAGATCTTGACTACTGTGTGCAATATCTTTTAAGTTTTTCTTACTAATATATCTACATGAGGACGGTAGCAGCAGTATAGAAATACAGAAAGCAGATGGTTGGAATTTTTGATACAGTGACCCTCATTTAAAAAAACCATAACCACTTATCCTGTTGGGGGCCTAGATAGTACACCCTGGACAGGTCACCAGACTATCCCAGGGCTGATACATAGAGACAGACAACCATTCATGGTCACATTCGCACATACGGCCAATTTAGAGTCACCAATTAACCTAACATGTAGTCTTTGGACTGTGAGAGGAAGCTGGAGTACCTGGAGATAAATGCAAGCTCCGCACAGAAGGGCTCCCCAACCCCACGTTCAAACCAAGAACCCTTTTGCTGCAAGATGACAATGCTAACCACTGCGCCGCCATTTGCAGTGTGATACTGGATACTGTCTGTTATGTACTGTACTGTCTGTTTTGTTGTACACAGGACTACTGTCTATATCTCAAATCGCCCCTCAGGGACATTAAAGTTTACCTTACCTCACCTCACCTCACCTCACCCCACCTCACCTCACCTCACCTTAGTAAATCTGACTGAGTTGGAGAATTGTTATGAGACCATATTCTGACTGGCATCCAAGTATTTGCAGCCATATATTAATCACTGAAAAATGTATAGCCGCTATATGGATTTGAGATGTCATTGTTTCCATTTCCAGCTAAGAGAAGTTTCTCCTCTTGGCCGAATTACATCTTTCCATGTCATAAACTTGAGGGGCCAGGCCTCTAAACCATGAATCTATTTGGTTGGGATATGTAATTGACAGTTGTTTTCAGTGGCCACATTTATCGACACCTGATCGTTCATACACTGTCATCAGCAAGATAAGAACCTTTCATGAATTGCACGTAAATCCTGTCGTTAGATGATTTCTGCACTCATATCTGAGCTGGTTTGTACGACAGATTGATAAATGAGGGCCAGTATATTTAGTATATATTTTATTAAATGTTATTTGCAATCTGACCCCAGACAAACCGCATCGCTCGGATCCTGGCAGGCAGCAAGAAGAAGATCTGTACAAAGAAACCTCGCTTCATGTCTGCCTGCGCTCAGCTCATCATTGCCTTCCTCCTCATACTGCTGCAGCTGGGCATCATCGTGGCTCTCTTCCTCATGGAGCCACCTGAGGTAGGCGAGAGACAGAGAAACATAAAGGCGAATCAAGAGCAGAAGTTACCTTATAATTAGGCCTGTGATCTCACTGAGTCTGTTTCTATTAAGTCACTTATGTTTTTAAGACCATTTGACCCATACAGTTGTAGCTTATTTGGCAGTAGAATCTTGAATGAAACACTTTTCTTGCCTTTATCCAAAGCAGTTAATCAGTCCCACTCTATTTGTCATTTTTGCCAGCAGACTTTAAGTGTTGATCTCAATTTGGCAGCGTATTGAAGGGAATTGCTAGTTTGTGAAATTATACTGCTTCCCCACTCTATTTTAATGCCACCGTTGTCACATACAGGGTGTTTACATGGACATGAATAACCCGTTTATGAGGCGTATCCCATTTATAATCCTATTTATTCAAGATATGGTGTTTACATGAGCACAGAGAAGTCAGGTTATGATTATTCCCCTACATGAAATATACTAGTGACCTAGTTACTGATTACTGCAGTTTATTTGCGCAGGGACCTGTAGTGTTTATGAAAACAAATCAGCAATGGGAGATGAGAGCGACAGAAAATACTGAACACCACACTATGCAATTTCTTCTCTGCTCTGATTGCTAACATTTGTCTGCTCTGACCACCTCCACTGTCTTTCTCTCTTAATCACAAATGCACCACAAAACTCAGCTAACATTATTCCTGAAAGCAGCTATGCTCCTCGAAATAACACTGTCCTCCATTTTGACCAGTGCTGTGTCTGCCACCATGTAGGAAAGGGGAGCAATGGATGAAAATACACAGCCTCTTTAATTACCGAAAGACTTTAATTTGCTTCATTGCTCAAAAAGTGAGACACTGTCGTTGCCGCCATTTTTTAATTTCTGTTACACAGCTAAAGCCATGCCTTTGCAGGTAGATGGTGGCTCTGAGACAATGTGGTAAGGTGTGTACATGCAGCAGTATCCCAGTTTCTTTTGTAGCACTCCACCAAGGATCTTCAGTTTTCTCATAAACGGGATAAGGTCTTATCCTGGTTTCTGAAAATGGGATATGGTGTATGCATGGTTGAACACTTTAAACTGGAGACTCCAACAACCTGACCATAAATGGGTTTATTTATGTCCATATAAACACACTCATATCGGCAAACATTATTTAGAGTTTTCGGTTTTGCTTGTAGCAAAAACTTTGTAAAGCTTTTTATCACTGACTTTTATTCCTCTTCCGTCTTCTGTAGGTGATTCATGACTACCCCAGCATCCGCCAGGTCAACCTCATTTGCAACACCACTAACCTGGGCGTGGTCGCTCCGCTGGGATACAATGGCCTGCTCATCCTCAGCTGCACCTTCTATGCCTTCAAGGTACTGGCTGAAGTGTTTGTAACTATTGTGATTCAGTGTCGAGTGTGATTTAAATGAAAATATCTTAATGGATATCTCAAGCGTAGTCCTTATTTTTAGAAACATGTACTCATACTATGTTGAAGGTGCTTTACATAAGAAAGGTCACACAGACATAATGTAAAAAGCAATGATTGAACCGCTGTTTGTTTTTGATGCTCTCCAACTTTCAACAGCAGTAAATGAAATTCTGTTGAACACATTATAAAGTCAGTGTTTGATTATCAGTGGCCCGCAGCCATCCATTTGCTGCAGTGTATGAGAGCAGAACGGTAAAAGGAGACAAACGCTGAAATATACTGCACATCAGGAAAATAAATAACCTATGTTTATGAGCACAGCAGCAGAAAAACAATCCAACTAACCAGCACATAATGGTGAGCACTGCAAAAACTCAAAATCTTACCAAGAATATTTGTCTTATTTCTAGTCAAAATAAAATAACACAAAAAGGTACACTGACAGCTTTGGACTACAGGCCTTTACAGAACCAGAAGTGACACTGTTAACACTATTACACACCTTTGCCTTACCGCTACCCTCACTGCAAAAACTCAAAATCTTACCAAGAATATTTGTCTTATTTCTAGTCAAAATGTCTCATTTCTAGTCAAAAAAAATCTCATTACACTTAAAATAAGACTCATCACCTAAAAAGTTACTTGTTTTTAGGCAATTTTCACTTGTTTCAAGTAAATTTTCACTTGAAATAAGTAGAAAAATCTGTCAGTGGACCGATTTTTCTTGAAATAAGTAGAAAAATCTGTCAGTGGACCGATTTTTCTTGAAATAAGTAGAAAAATCTGTCAGTGGACCGATTTTTCTACTTATTTCAAGTGAAAATTTACTTGAAACAAGTGAAAATTGCCTAAAAACAAGTAACTTTTTAGGTGATGAGTCTTATTTTAAGTGTAATGAGATTTTTTTTGACTAGAAATGAGACATTTTGACTAGAAATAAGACAAATATTCTTGGTAAGATTTTGAGTTTTTGCAGTGAGGGTAGCGGTAAGGCAAAGGTGTGTAATAGTGTTAACAGTGTCACTTCTGGTTCTGTAAAGGCCTGTAGTCCAAAGCTGTCAGTTTACCTTTTTGTGTTATTTCCTAATTTAAAGGGAAATTTCGGTTTATTTCAACCTGTCTCCTATTGTCCTAAATTTGTTTCAAGTGACTAGTGACATAGAAATAATAGTTAGCATGTTAGCCGTTAGCCTAGATACAGCCGGGGCGCATAGTAGCGTCAGACCTGTTAAAACGTAAGTGAACAGGCATACTTCAAGTACAAAGTTAGTCCACTAAACAAGCTTTTTTTTCCACAAAGACCGCCTCATATCATTAGGATAAATGTCAGAGAACATATAGAAAACGACATGTAAACGTGTCTTCTTACCTTACCAGTGTGCTGCCATGTTTGTTTACCATTTAGCTCTGCTTTCCAAAGCGCAGCCGAAATATATTTCGGGAGCTCTAGATAAAGCCCAGCTGGATACTACTCCAGGTGGAGGTGTCTTGTCCTCGGTCACGTCCAGACCTTGAAAATAAGGCTGCAACCGGTCCCATTCCTTGCAACAGAGGCATTCCTCTTCTGTGGGCACTGGGGCACAGCATTCACAGGTACACCACCAATCTCCAGAGCTACGCAGCCTTGCAGCAGCCATTCCTCCTCTGTCGTCCTCTACCTGTTGCGCCTCTCTCTCTCTCCCTCCTCCTCCGTTCTTCAGTTTCACGAAGCTCTTCATCAGTGTATTCTGGCTCAAATAAATAAGGGCGGCCATAAAACTCTGCAAAATCAAATTCCTCCTCCACAAAGTCGAAGTCTTGCAAAAAGTCAGCCATTATTCTATAAATCTTTCATAAAATAAATGAATGAACTTTTCAGGCTACTGTCCGGTTCTGCCTTCCAGCTGTTGCTGCTTGTTCTCGTGAGATTTCGTCCGCGCTTTGGAAAACAGAGCTAAATGTAAACAAACATGGCACCACACCGGTAAGATAAGACAACACGTTTGCATGTCGTTTTCTGTATGTTCTCTGACATTTATCCTAACGATATGAGGTGGTCTTTGTGGAAAAAACGCTTAGTGGACTAACTTTGCACTTGAAGTATGTCCGTTCACTTACATTTTAACAGGTCTGACGCTACTATACGCCCTGGCTGTATCTAGGCTAACGGCTAACATGCTAACTATTATTTTTATGTCACTAGTCACTTGAAACAAATTTAGGACGACAGGAGACAGGTTGAAATAAACGGAAATTTCCCTTTTAAGGCAGAATCCACAGAATGATTCAACAACAGTAAGGAAATGTATGAATATTTGCTAACACTTTGTCTCTGACTCTATCTCTCCCCAAGACCCGTAACGTTCCAGCTAATTTCAATGAGGCGAAGTACATTGCCTTTACCATGTACACCACCTGTATCATCTGGCTGGCCTTTGTACCTATCTACTTTGGCTCCAACTACAAGATTATCACCATGTGCTTCAGTGTCAGCCTCAGTGCCACTGTGGCACTGTGCTGCATGTTCGTACCCAAGGTAAGGCTGAAGCTAAAATGCATGGTTTCTACATCTCACTCAGTCATTGCTTTTGATTTATATATCTTTCAGTCTCCCTAAACATTCAGGGAATACTTTCATGGTATGCAGTACAATGACAATAAAAGCTTGGTAGTCTATTTTGTTCTGCACTGTTATATTACTCACCCCATGTTACACTGAATTTGTCAACAACAAAAAAAGAAAGTACATTTTTCTCACAATCCTCTGGTGAATGAAGAATCCAAAAACTGAGAAAATTCTTCACACTCTTCAACTTCAAACATATTGTGGTTGTAAGCTCTCTGCATTGATCCACGGTCCAAGGTTTATTTAAACAGGAGGTAACCATGACAACAGTACTGATACGTCATGCTACATTGTTATAGCATTTAAATCTTATTATTGAAATAGACTTACAAACATGTTAAACTCCTGACAATCTTTTGTTTTTGGTACAATCCAGGTTGACTTCAGTAATACACTCTGAGGTGTTCTGATTAAGTTATTCGGCCCCTGTATGAATGTTGATGTCCAACTCCAGAACCAAGAAACTTATTTTCTTTGTGTTTCTTCCACAAGTTTACTTGTTCATACTCACCCTGATACCCGTCCTCATGTTATGCACGCAGTAAACTACACTTACAACTACAATTTGGTATGTGAAGACTTACATTTGACGATAAAGCACCCCACGGTACTGTTTTCCTATTGACAGTCTAACAGTAACCCTGTCATTAGAGTGGTAATGCACGGGCAGCACTCCCAGTAAACACCATGTAATTGAAAGTGAGTGTTCAACTTCAGTTTTTGAATAAGGGATTAGAAACTTGAAATTAAATTTTCACCAAACGCCTGCGCTGAAGTGAAAAGGCTAATTTAGAATATTATCACGTATCATGTTTTCTCCCCGTTCCACAGTAATAGCTCGATACTCCTGTAGAGCTTCAAGGAGAAAGTTTGTGCTCAGACACAGCAGCAGCATTACAATCAATAAAAACAATTAGCTGCTGCCTCTTTTGAGAATTGTGTTTTCATTAGAGTTTTACATTAATAAGGCGTACTATGACGCCTCCATCACTCCTCTTAAAAGAACATTTATTAAAACAGATGCAGTGATGTAGGTATTTGTTCTGTCTGTATATTATTAAATTAAGTGGTCCTCTTTGTCTTGGAGCTGTTTTGCTGTATTTGAACATCATATATTGAATATCATGTTGTATTTTATAACAGGTGTACATCATTCTAGCCAAACCAGAGCGTAACGTGCGCAGTGCCTTTACCACTAGCACAGTGGTGCGCATGCACGTGGGCGACGGCAAATCGTCCTCAGCCGCCAGCCGTTCTTCTAGTCTGGTCAACCTATGGAAACGCAGAGGCTCCACTGGAGAGACACTCAGGTACGTGTGTGTGAGTGTGTGTACACTAGAGGCTCATTGGCCAGGTTAATGCCAGGTTACTCCTCAGTTACAGTCCAAGGCACCATTTCTGTAATGGCCCCACTCTGAGACTATTTATGGTGTGTGTGTGTTAGAGCTCTCTGAAAGATTGATTCTCTGAACTCCCCTGAGTCTGCTTGACTGTTCCTCTGACCCTAACATGAACTGCAGACAATTGCCTAATGGAGACATGGCAAAGAAGGAGAGAAGTGAACAGAGGAAGGGAGGGAGAGAAATCTGAATACAAACAGAGGAAGGAGGGAACGGACAGAGAGATGAAAATCAGCAGTGATGGTGAAGAAAGAGAAGAAAGAGCTAAAGTAATAGTGCAAAGAAGAAAGACATAATGGCTTTCACACCCAGCTTAAGGCCATCCAGCAGCCATCTACAGTGACAGGGAACCGATCAAAGGACACAAAGGGAGTGATGCACAGCCACTTGCCCAGAATGAAAAGGAAGGAAAAAGACAAGAACACATTTTCGTTTGTCAGCACGTTACTGCAGCTCACCCCGCTTGGCAAGCAAGATTTCAATCACGCTCTTATGAGAAATGTCAGGAGTGCTTCCATCTTGGTTCTTTTTATTCCTCTCTTCCCCTCTCCATCTCTTTTGGTCCTATCTTCCCCTGTGGGTGGCGGTAATTGGCAGGGCTGTCTATCTCCTCAGTGCAGGGTTGGAAGCTGTTGAGATGCTGTCATTGTATAGTCTGCACAGACACAGGGAGACATGAAACCAGCAGACAGAAGAAGAAGAAGAAGAAGAAGAAGAAGAAGAAGAAGAAACAAATATTTGACTGATGTTTGAACCAAATGTTTGAACTACTGAAGCTTACCTTCACCAGACATTAAACTGGATGCGACACGCTGTATGTAAGATAAGATCAATCAAGCACTCCTTCAGTATGTGCAACATGTTTCTGCAGGTTGGGTTTGGGTCTACCTTTCTCCAAAAGCGTCTGTCAGAGACTCTTCCTGTGTGCTGAAATGAGCTGATCACAGCACTGTGTGTGCGTTGGTGCAGGTTGACATGTGCGGCATATGGATGTGGGTGTGTGTGTGTGTGTGTGTGTGTGGACATGCAGTGTGTGCATATGTGTCTATGTGTGTGTGTGTCCAGGGTGATTTGAGTTCTTTTCACCCCCAGCCACGGTGGTGTGAGGTTTAATCAGAAGTTCCACTATAGATTAATCACACTAATTAACCTGACAAAAGGATGAGAGGGAAAAAAGTTGGGGGGGAGGCAGGGGACAGAGTACTGTGACTGATGTGAAGCTGAGAAAAGTGGAGAAAAGTGTAAGATAGAGGGAGGAACAGAGAGAGGAAGAGAGAACCTGACAAAGACAAATGAAGAACATACTGTCTGGAAAAAATAGAACAGGAAATTAATTGTAATTGAAATTACTCCGCATGTGAAGTCCAACTGATTTTCTGTGGTTGAGCCAAGGCTCCATTTAAATTTTTGCATCAATTAAATTACATTACTAATGTAGATTAATATTTAAAAAGAACTAATATTAAACAGGCGCCATTTACGTAATGTTTTTGCCATGTTTGGTTTTGTTGCAGTGAAGTTTTTAAAAACTGTTTGCCCTTATCCAAATTTATCACTATTGCCTACAATACTTTAAAAGACTTTGAAAAGACTTTTTAAAGGCTAAAGTTTGACATTGTCTCACATCTAAAGACATTGTGACATTTTTAGTCACAGACTAGAAGACGGGGGATCTTGCAGGGTCACTCTTTGAAAGAACTAGATTCCTTTTGAGATTATTTGCCAACCTTTGTCCTGGTGGAAAATATTGCGCCAACCCCCCTTTAAAAATAACGACGTAGTGGGACAGGGTTACTCAGACTCTCAAGGTTGTTTTACGTTCCAAGATTCCTAAGGATCCCCGGATTGTGTACCTGGGATTGAAACCAGGCGACATAATTCTAAAGGAGGACATGTATCTCTTCAAAGTCTTGACACTTGCATGTAAAAAGGCCATCACAAGGAGCTGGTTGAAATGTGACCCTGCAACATTTGAGCAGTGGCTGGACATCATTGAGGAAATTTACTCAATGGAAAAATTGACTCACTATCTAAGGACTAAATGGACGGCATACAAGACCAATTATGGGTCGTGTTCCCAGCTGACATGATAAAAATAAGTCAATACATGAGATTGTAAAGAGAGAGTATTGCCCCTGTCTATATTATTATTTTTCTTTCCCTTTCTTTTATTAATGTTGTTTAATTGTGTATTCTGTTCATTGTTAAACTGAAAAATGAACAAATAAAAAGTAAATAAATAAATAAATAATGACATATTAATAGTTCCTTACATGTCCACAAAAACACATACCTCTAGAAACACCAGATAAAAGGTGTCATACATGGATAGTATTCTTGTCAATTTGGCATCAGCATAAACCATAAAAATAAACTGTATTTGCGTGAAACTTTACACTTTGGATTTTGTCGCCCTAAACTTGTCACCAGCCTCTATTGGTTAGCTTAGCTTAGCTTAGCTTTCTCATTAAAATAAGTTCCAGTTGGTTAGATATGATTTAAACAACTTCTTGCCTCCTCTGAGGCGCCTCCATATTTACTATCTACTAGACTGCTTTTTGGTTGGCGCTGGACAAAGCGTACCTATTCTTCACTATTAGTACGAAACCTTGACTAAAAACTTACAGTAATATTAAAAATGTTTGATTTTGTCAGAATTGGGAGACTCACGGGAGTGTGCTCCAACTGAGGTTAAACTAGAAGCTGTGTAAGGCCAGCAGTATTTTTAACAGTAATTTTGCTTGTAATGCTAATTTACTACTAAATTTGCTATCAAGAAAAACCCTGAACTGATGATTAACAGCACAATAAAATAGCATTTATTGTAGAAACAAGTAAGCTACACGTTCAAGAACAATAAAATCACCTGCTATAGTAACTGACTGTAGTTGCTGTCACATCTACGTTTGGAATGTCATATAATGTGATACAAAAACAAAGGAGAGGAAAGTGTAAATAATTTTCAGTATGTTTATAATGCCCACGTTCAGGAAGTAGAGTCTGCAGTTGGAATAAGTTAGAGAAAAACATTTAGACAGCCTGTTGTCAAGCTGAAGCCGGGACCTATACATAACATAAAATACAACCATGCAAATCAAAAACCTTTTTCTATATTTAAACTGAAAAAGATGGAATAAAACTGTGTACCTTCTCTTTTGTATAATCTCACATCAAATAATTTGTTTAAACTAAAAAAAGTTAAATTTGTTTTTCACAGCAAACTGGGAAAAAAACCCAGCTACTAATTAACTAAAAGTGGTACATCTACCTCCAAGCTCTATAAACAACTCCTTCTCTTTCCTTTTTTCCCTCCACTTCCTTCCTGCTCTCCAGCTCCAACGGTAAATCAGTGTCCTGGGCGCAGACGGAGCGCAGCGGTTCACGCGGCAACCACCTGTGGCAACGGCTGTCCTTCCACATTAAGAAGAAGGAGAACAATCAGACTGCCGTCATCAAGCCCTTCTCCAAAACTTCAGAGGAGCGTTACTGTGGAGGGGGAGATCTGCCACCGCATGTCCCTCTGCCCTCTCTCCCCTCCATGTCCTCCCTGTCCATTCATCCTGATTCTGGCACAGACAAGACCCTGTATGAGCTCTCTGAAGCAGAGGAGCACTACTCGATGACATACCGGCCGCAGACGCCCTCACCAATCAGCACGGTCAGCCAGAGGCTCGGGGCAGGATTATCAGAGGAGCCTCCGATGACTGGTATCCCAACCTACCCGAGCAGCATTTGCAGCGGTGGCAGTGGTGGCAGCGTTGGCGGCAGTAGTTGTGGTCATGCCAGCAGCAGCTCTGTGGTTGCGGGGAGTGACAGTCGCTTGGTTGCATGCAGTGATGGTCGTTTGATCATGGGGACCGACGGTCTTTTGGTTGCTGTGGACAACCGCCCAGGACAGAGTTCACTGATGGATCAGATCAGCTGCGTGGTAAACCGCTTCACCGCCAACATCACCGAGCTCAACAGCATGATGTTGTCATCCTCTCCGACACACTCACACACGCACAAACACACACCTCCTTCTCCTCACCCCGCCGACCCATACCTGCTGCCACGTGAAATCCAGATGCCCCCAACCCTCACCACCTATGCTGATGTCCAGCCCCTCCCACCTGTCGAGTCCAGCCTGGGGGGCCGGAGTGGCTGCCTCGCTCACCCCATTCCGCATTCACCTTACCCCCTGCCACCTCCTCACACCCAGACCTCCCCCTCTGTCTCCCCCATGCGAGGAGGCCTGATCACCTGCCTCAACAACTCCCCTCTGAGACGGGGGGAGTTGGAAGAGGAGCTTATTGCTTTGACTCCGCCGTCGCCTTTCCGCGATTCCCTGGCATCGAGTAGCGGCTCACCTGTCTCAGAGACAGGTCTATGTCTCCCCCCGGTCCCCTCCCACCCTCCCCCATCCCCCCCTACACCCAGGTACAGCAGACTGACACTCAGAAACTACAGTCAGAGTTCATCCTCACTGTGAGGCAGACATGACAAGTCAAGAAAACGCCGAAGTGAAGAGGAGCGCTCAGAAACAACACAGTCAATGTGAGTGAAGAGTATCGGAGGATGGAAAGACTAAAATCCATTCGTCCCTACGTGGAGTAAAAAACCTGCAGTGAAGGAGTCGTGGAGGGCTGGTTGGTGAAGGCACCAAGCTGCGACAGTCTGCTGTCTGCTGTTGTGTTTACATGTTTGCAGTGAGATGCAAGTATAAGAAGCTTCTATTTTCTTAGTGCAGTTTCTCACAAGTGGGACGTGAAGAGCTGCAAAAAGGGCCACTATGACTTTGCAGTGTTTTGTCTGTGAAGTCAGAAATCATTCTCGAAGGTCTAGAGCTACGTATCATTTAGATTTGGGTAGTGGCCTTAAGGTATCATGGCTATCAACTAATTAGAGATTGTGAGTGTCAGTGTGTTTGTGTTTGTGTGTGTGGGTGTGTGTGCGTGTGTGTGCATGAGTATGTTTTGGCGTATCTTAGTCAGTGAGATGAAATGCCAACAAGACAGCCAAGGGTATTGATGAGGTAAGACTCCCAAAGCCTGTGCGGACTAACAGAGGCTATCAAGGGCACATATAGTACATTTGCTGATACACACACACACACACACACACACACACACACACACACACACACATACAAACACTTAGGCATGAGCACACACAGATACAATGTAAGGGGAAAACACTGTAAATATATGAGAGGTTATGGATTTTTCTTTGGTGATAAAATCCAACATGCTTCTGACAAAAGTGCATTGTGTTAACATACCAGACTGTATGTTACTCTGAAGAACCTTCTCACAAACACATCGTTTTATTCGTTCAGCTCTCCAGTCTGTTCCCTCCACATCGCTTTCTTTTCCTCAGTCCCTCTTTCTCTCGCTGCTTTCTTTTATCCTGCCAGTGTTTCGGTATTTTCTACTCTTCCAGTTTGTTTTCTTCAGAAGTTTGAATGTATATTTTCTACATGATTCCTGAAGCAGTTGGGACCAAACCTTTTGTACCTCTCTGTCTGTGACTCGAGAAAGAGGGAGAGGAGGGATTGACAAGACCAGGCCTTGTTTCACCATTAACATCTTAGTCATTGAATCTTGTTCAGATGGATAATTGGCAGAAACCTGACCTCAGAGCTTATTGTTGGTGTGTGACATTTGACAAAGCATAATGTGAGGCTCAGCGGGATCCCAGTCATGACATTTTCTTTGCACAATGTGTCAGCGGGACACAAGTGTCACTCTGTTCATCACAGACAGTGCTTTGATTAGGACTAATTGGAATCACAATCATCTCTAATGTTTGTGGGCACAGATTGGTTGATCAGAGGGTCATCTGTTGCACAAGTGGAAAGACCTTTCTGAACCTCTCCTCTCTTTTTAGAAGAAGGAGGGCAGAATAACAAAAGAGGTTCATGGACAGACATGAGAGTGCTATCGATCTTCCTGTCTGTCTCAGCAAGAAAGCGAAGCAGTGAATTGCCAAAATGTCAGTCTGTTCCTTTAAAATGAGGTCTGGCCTCTTGAGAACAATCCCAAATCTTGTACTTCCTGTACTGGGAAAGATGTTGTGAGTGAATGCAATCCAAGTCATAATCACTTTTTCTCTAAAAAGTATTCAGCAGCAGTGGTAGATCATGTGATATTAACATGAGATGTGACGTCTGTTTAGGTGGCGTACGTTTGGTCATGGACTTTCCATAGACTTTTTACCCTGGGTGCATTGGTTGAAGATGATCTGGGGCGCCGTGTCATCTTCTGCCTGTTACATGTATCACCTGTTTTCAGAATACACTTCCATTTTCACAGGAAATGTACTGTTTGCATACAGTCTCTTTCAAAATAAATGCACTACGTCGTAAATTGACCTTTTTTTTCCAAACAGTGTTTTGCAAACGAAGACCAGCGTTTGGCTTTATAATCTTTCCGGGTGAAAGTCAATGGTTGTTGGAGCCCTTTCACCACCCCCCCGTCCATCCTACTTAGACTTCCACGGCCTTAACTTTCGTTTTTGTCCCATCGCGTTTCCCCTTGATGCTGCCGGGCAACGTTAAACATTAACAGCAGCTTATCATGCCGACACGAAAGGACGGCTTTTTTTAATTGGTGTCTCACACCGGAATTCACTGACCACGTGCCCGTTTTCGACGACTTCAGAGTGAGACCTGAGGGAGAACCTGACTAACATAAGAATGCAGAATCTAAAATATCTAATTTGGCCAAATTTAAACGGACAGGTCAACCAAAAGTAAAATAAATATATATATTAAAAAAATACAAATTTTTACTCTTGCTGTAGTGCAATTTATCAATGTTGATAGTTTTGATGTGAGTTTCTGAGTGTTGGAGATATCGGCCATAGAGATGTTTGCCCTTTCTTGAATATAATGGAATTAGATGGCACTCGGCTTGTGGTGCTCAAAGAGCCAAAAAATGTCTCTTGCCAGAAATCATGAGCTGGTTACCCAAGATAATCCACAGACCTTGTTGTGAGCAGTTTCATGTAGGGGACTATTTTCTTTCCACTAAACTACATCCACCAGCCATATCACTACGCAGAAGGAAGCGTGCATCCACTGCTAGCTCACCTGGCACCCAAATGTTTACATCTCACGTGGTCATGATTACTAGCCTCTCGTCCATGGGTAGATGGACACTAACTTTTGTAGTTGGGAGCTGGGTGTAGTTTGGTGGAAAGAAAATAGTTCCTACATGAAACTGTTCACAACAAGGTCTGTGGATTATTATTATTATTGTTGTTATTTTGAATAACCAGGTCATGATTTCTGGAAAGAGACATTGCTGCTGAGTTTTCCAAATGTATTTATTTTTTTTGGCACTTTGAGCCCCACAAGCTGAGTGCCATCTAGTTCCATCATATTGGAGATGGCCAATACCTCCAACACTCGGCAACTCACACCAGAATAATCTAGATTGCTAAATAGCACTACAGATAAGAAGAAGAATATGTAGTTTCATTTTGGGGTGAACTGTCCCTTTAAGATTTGGGTTGAAAGTGTATGTCTTAAAAAGGAATATATTTTACTTACATGTGCCCACATTTAAACAGAATTCATGAACAGCCAGACTGGGATCTAAAACGTGTCGATGAATGCATTCACTAAGATGCTTTTGAGAAATGGGGCCCTGGCTTTGTGACAGCTCCCTCCGCAGAGGAAAACACTCAGCAAAGTCAAAAAAAACAAAAAAAAAACAAGAGTCAGTAGGCTGTGATACACAACACAAACATTTTTAGATGTTTTATACGAGGAATGTTCTCTGCAGCAAAGACATGAATCAGTATATGACATAATTAAAGATAATTGGACTGTTGATATTGCAACAAAAGTCAGTACTTCAAAATGTTGCCTGTGTATTATTGTCCATCATGATCTCCATGTTTCCTGCAGCACATGCATTCATCTGCCGACCGATGCAGATGCAGTCCAAGATCTGATTTCTCCTTGTGAGTGTTGTATTTCTGCTCTACAGTAGCCAGCAAGAACAAACTCAGACAAAGGGATTCTGTAAATACTAAGGGCATGCAAAGACAGTTCTGTTTTGTTTCAGATGAAAGTGAATTTATTTACATATCAACAAAGGTGAAAAAAAAATGAAAAAAAAGAGATGTTTTTGAACTATGTTATAACATCATACAGTACCAATATGTGTTACGACTACAGAAACTGTGTTACTACTCTGAATGTGTGAGTGACCATTCCTATTCAAATGTCTTGTAATTCAACAATATAATAATTAATATTAATATGATTATTGTGCCAAAGGGGTCCGGGAGGGTCTAGCTTACTAGCTCGTGGGTAAATAAGTGGTTTCATAAAAAAATGTTTAAAAATGTAAATGTAAAACTGTTTCTATTGTTTTGGATATTTTCTATATAAATATTCCACATTTTCCAGTGTTAAAGCAATATTATCCATACGTATACAAGGTGCACATCTGAGGGGTTTCTTAAATCATAAACAATGTTTTAGATTGTTGTTCTTTTTCATCCTCCTGTACCGTGTGGTGGACAATTAAGAAAGGAAGATGGCGGGTAGATTAGCTGACATTTTTTTTTAATGTAATAAGAAGGATGCATTTCGTAATTTCTAGCAACAAAGAAGGTGTGATTCCTAATTTTTGCTGTGTTATCTTCTCACCTGGGGCTTGTTCCACTGTTTCTGCTGTGTATCCCTGGTTCAGTCTCTGATCTAAAGTTTTGGTCAGAGTCCAGTCCACTGATGGCATAGCTGACGTGTGAGATAATTAAGAGATGATTTTGTGTGTGCCAATAATTGTTGCTAATATTTTTTTTTTGCTGTTTTTGTAAGCACTGGTTAATCAATGCAAATCTGGTCTTGTGTCCTCAAAGTAGCTACAGTATGTCTCTACAACTCAGCATCTGAAATAATTGCACGGAGATTTTTGCTTATAAGAGGGTTAAAAATGTTCACAGAAAAAGCACCGAACGAGAACCCTTGGTCATAATTGTTGACATAATTGGTTCCTGTCTCAAAGTGCTGTCTGTGCATCATTACCTCCACATCTCCTCATCTAATTTTAATAATCGAGGCCGTGACCTGTTGTCGGAAAACGAACCAGTGCTATCACTGAGATGTTATCGGGGAGGAGTTGCTTCGTGTGCTGCTGTCACCGACAGTGTTTAAAACATGCTGAGAGAGTAACAAGGAGCTTGCTTCAGCACTTCAGCTGTGTGTTATCAGCCCCCCTGGGTGAGGCTCGACAGTTGTGTGCTACCTCTGCAGAAAAAGACAGGATCCGTGCTTATATCTACTGCTGTCTTATTCTCTTTAAGGGCTGTGACATCATCTTTTATTAAAATCAAGTAGTCATTAAAAGGATACTGGTTGCAAGAGCAGGCTTGGTAGGAAATTGGAGGTTGAAGCAGCAGAGAATCATGGCCTTGTGTGTATTTGGTGTGCAGAAATAATGCAGGTATTGACTTGTAAGATCAACATAAATCCACAGAACCACACGGAGATAGAAATTAATCTGTCATACACTGTATCTTTTTGACAAATTAAGATTTCAGGCCCTCTTGCATTGAATCCAGCCTCTTCTGTTGTCTTTTTAACATTTCCCATGAAGAATGCATAGTAATCATCCCTGTATGGAAATGAAAGAAGTCGAGCTGCAGAGAGAACATTTTGCTCTCTGCACCAAAACCATTGCTTTGCATCTTACCTCAAGGATCACAAAAAGCCACCACTCATATTAATCTGGGATGATCTCAGTTATAGATATTTCCTCTCATATACAAGCTAAAACATGATGATGATGAATAAAATCTTATGCTCTCCGGGAAGATGATCTCCTGATGATTTCTACCCAAAATGCTTTTATTTTCGTAAAATGCACTCTAAAGAATTGGATTGATAATCCTCGTGCTCAAAAATACTTTTAATCCAGACGTGCTCATCTGCTGTTTGGAGGGAGAAAAAAAGACACAAGGTCATTTATTTTATACTTTGTGAATGAAAATATAAAACCAGTCCTGGTTCAGAGCCAGATATATACGTCATCATGGAGCTGTTCCACATGGTTCCCTCTAGTGTTATTTATAACTGTATTTCAAGCAAGCCTTAGTTTCAGTGTGCAGTATGATTTAGTTTTATGTTGCGTAAATCAGCATCTGGAGGTGATTGGTGATGTACCGATGAGGGATACGGTTTTTCAGAAGAGACGTGTTTTAACTTCGACTGGCAGCAGCCTCTCCCGCTGCCCTGCACGACTATTTGTTTGATTTGATACAGAGAACAGAACTATGTTTACTGTGTAAACACCACATAGACATATGGTTGAATACACTGTCAGGGCAGGCTGGGAGAAGTTTGTTTTGACAGCCCACATTCACAGACTCTTGTGGAATTATTATAAATAATGTGTCATGATGAACACCTTGATGAGTGTAATTTGGCAGACATTACATTTTGTTTCTTACCTTTTAACAGTGTTAATGAAATGAGTAAATGGCAAGATGCTTATGTGGCCTAAACCACACTGAGGGAGGTGAAGAGTAGGGCTGGGTTGTGAAACTCTCGGCTACGATCAGCCAGCCCCTCTTCCCTCTGTTTGCCAAGCAGTAAATCACTTCACATTTGTCAATTGTTTTCTTTTCTTTGCACACTAATCAAAAAATCTATATGCAGTGTGGTTAAAATCCTAATGATACTCATCCCTAAGAGGAATAACTTCATGCAGTGTTGTAAAAATGGGATATTTAAAGGAACAGTGTGTAAGATTTAGGGGGATTTAGTGGCATCTAGTGGTGAGGATTGCAGTTTGCAACCAGCTGAAACTTTACCCAGTAAAAATTCCTTCAGTGTTCATTGTTCGGTGCCAAATTATCCGTAGAGGTCTCTTCCTCTCCAAAACAGACCAGGGGTCTCATTTATAAAACAGTGCGTAGGATTCCTACTAAAAACCTTTGTACAGACAAAAGCCAAAAATGGCGTGCGGCAAAAAAAATTTGGCAGTTTCTACACTCAGGCTTCCACCTCACCATCAGCATCGCCAGTCTCCAGAATGTTCGTAAGCAAGGGTCAGAGTTTGTCCAATCAAGTCTGTTTTTATAGATCACTACTTTTCCATGGGAGGTGGTGTACATGTCTTTCAGGCCTCGAATTGTGCATATGTAATGTTTATAAATGAGGCCCCGGGAGATTAAAAATGGTAAAGACACTGAACAAAGCTGTTTTATGTTACAAATCAGTCTTTCTCCTTTGCTGTTGGTTGGGCGTATTGCAGATGGCCCGCTTGCCCAGCACAACTTTTGTCTGATCCAGACGTTCAGGAGGTTTTTACCAGGAGTGGAATTATCCGCAGGGGTCTCCTTCTCTCCAAAACAAAAACACTGAATAATGCAGTTTCACATTACAAATCTGTGTTTCTCCAACACTGTTTGGCATGTTGGAGACAGGCTGCTAGTCCTGCACATACTAATGTGTGCTCCCCCTTTTTTTACTGATAACAAAAGATCCTGACATTCAGGAGGTTTTTAGCCCCAGTCAAATAATCTGCATTATCTACCCACTAATTTTAACCACTAAAAACACTTGTAAAAACATTGCTTGTAGCGGAGGTGCTGCTAACTACAATGAGTGAAGCAAAAACATGAATGGCCCTGTCTAGAGCCAGTGTTTGGTAGGGTTGGGTAGGTATGAGGAAAAAAAGAAAAACGGTTCGGTTTTTTGTGAAAAACCGCATCAAGTCAGTAATACCGGATTTTTGCCACTTGGGGGCGAAATTGACTCATTTAAAATAAAAAACGACCTTAGGACAACAGAGTAACACTAACACGTTGTTTCTTTTATTCCTTACAAATAAATTTTGCAGCTTACTCAGTCAGTGCAAACAAGGGTTGCCTCCTTCATCTGGCTCAAAGCCAAAGTGTTGCCATAGTGGCGCATTCTTTGATCTCTTCGAGACTAAATTGTCCGCCATTATCGACTCCCCAGGCTACAGTAGAGGCCTCGGTGCATGAGCACTCGCACCCCCTAGCTCAGTCCCCACCCCACCCCCACCCCCTTCTCTCTCCTGCTCGCTGTGCGCTTGGCGAAGAGGCAGACACAGGTGCTCACAGACTCGGGCGTACCATAAGCGGAGTGGACTCCACAAGGAATGTCCGGAGGCATTTGGGCTTCCATAGTCAAGCGCACTTCCGCGTTGTAGTTTCCTGTAAAAATGTCTGTGAAAAATCTCCGCGATGTGAAAAATACATGCCGAGCAGTCTTTTGACACTGGTGCGCGGATCGGAGTCCGCACGGTCGTGCTTTGCGCACACAGGGCTTGCGGACGTCCGCTTTTACCGGGCGGACCTCCGCGGAGTCCGCTCCGCGTACGTTCCACCCGAGTATGCAGCCCGGTCGGTCTCAAAAAAAAAAAACCTGGTCCAAGACGGAGTCCCGAACCGAATTGGTATTACCAAGAACCTTCCCAATCCTAGTGTTTGGTTTGTCCATTCTAGGCTACGGTAGAAACATGGCAATGCAACATGGCAGTCTCCTTAGATGGCGATCTGCTTCTTATGTAGATATAAACAGTTCAATCTAAGTTAACAAAAATAGAAAAATTTTCAGGTGATTATACACTAAAGATAACATACTTACTGCCAGTGTATCCCCTTAAATCCTACACACTGGACCTTTAAGAGCAAAAGAAAAGCCTGCGAAGCGTTACCCAGCCCTACTGTTGAGAATGGCACATTCTTCCTTGGATGAATCCACTTTTGCTGCAGTTGGTATTATGAAGCTCGTGGCCGGGGGGGCTGTCAGCTAGATGTCTTAAAAATCATTAGCGTATTTTTGTAAGTTTGTCCGAAGCTGCTGATTTGAATGTTGCTTTTTATAACTTGAGTAAGGAGCATGTGTGTTTTGATATGCAGTTGTTTCCTCAGCCTATAGAGTAAAATGATCTTAGGTAGTTGGTGTAGGTTATATAGTACAGAGGACATGGAGTTGTGTATAAGAAATAAGGTTCTATGTTATATTGATAAGAAGTAAGAGAGGAGTTTGCTTTTATTTGGCTTCAGGATTTATGAGGAAGTGGAATAACTCATTAAGCAGGTCTGTGTGTGTCTTTGGGGCATTATTGTTTTTAATACAGAGAAGTTGCAGAATTTACAGTATTGTACATTGATGGTTTGTGAAATATATTTAGTTAAACAAACTCATGTTTCTATTTATAAGAGAATTAAACCAAACCGAGCTGTGATATTACACCGTACAACACAGAGGAATCCTTGCAGGGCATGACGGAGGATCAAAGAAACACCAATGTGGGTGATTTCTTTGAGAGTCAGAGAACATGGTTTTATGCTGTGTGCTTTTATATATTCTCCATAGATCGTCTTGTTTGGATTACTGCTGTGGACACAAACACAAACAACATCCCAGTAATACCCCCTGCTTTAAATTCTGATGAGATTCTATTTTCAGTAGAGTGTTAGAGAAATCAATAAGGAGACGAATGTTGCCTAGAAGTGATGTTTACATGCCTACTGCTCACTTGAGATAATCAAGATGATCACGTTTAATTACTGACTTCAGTTGTTGTGACATTTTACAACCTTGTGAGCAAATGTACGTTGTTGTTTTTTTGTTTGTTTTTTCCAGAAACACTGAGGTGGATGATCAGAGCTGAAAACAAATTTCACTTATTCTCGTCAAAGGCAGCTCATCTGCATATAAATGAAGGCACTGTGTTGTGTTCCAATCTCTTTACAACCCGGGTTTATCAAAACCGTAATTCAGTCGAGCTCATTGGAGTGGCTAGTTTGGGCTTCGTTTAGATAAAAGGAAAATGGTGATGAGTTACAATAAACATAATTAAGGGGAAGTGGAATGAGCTGAATTTCCTATAATGAGTGTGTAGAATGTAATATATATTTTTTCTATATTCATTTAGAGGTATTTATTCACTCCAGACGGCCAGACACCATTACTGAAATGAAAATTCACGATTAATGTGTGCTATTTATTTATTTATTTATTTTTTTTAAAAAAAGAACAGCAAATTTAAGATTGAATTGCAGCGTTAACATAAGCTCCACCATTCAGTGCCAACTTTCTCTCATGTTTTTTGTTTTTAATTCAAGTGCTATTGCTTTTTTTTTTTGCTAGGGGTGGATAAACACTTCAGAAATTTGATTAAACTGAATTTACATCTACATGTGGTGAAAGCTTCAAATTAAAAAATGTTTTTCAGAAGCTGTATAACAAAGCCAACATCTTGTCTGTGTAAAGAAAAAGACGGTTTAAATTCTTTTTTTTTTAAAGGAAGCCTTGTGTTTATCCACCCTCGGAGACATTTGGTAGTAAGTGAATTAGTTTAATGAACATGACTTTTTAAAAGCGTGTTGTTTTGTTTTTTTGCTTTTCTTCCTCTGATGTTCAGAACTGTAGAATGTAATTTGATGCTTTCTATTGGTGTGATCATGGAAGATGGTTTTATATTTGGATGTTTGATTCTCTATTTAATATTTTCACTCCGCTTTGTGAAATGTGAGAATATAGCGTGTGGCTCTATTTGGAAATACAGTATGTTTCTAAGTGGCTTTTTAGTGGGGGTTGATGACAGGTGGGTGTGGGGGAGGGGTTGTAGACGTCTACTTTAGGCAGATTTTATGTTCGATCGTTGTTTTCAGCCACAAATTAGCTTTAGACTAGTTCGGCCTTTGTAAGATGTCTCGCTCCCAGAAAGGTTTGATCACCAAATAAAGTGCTTTCAGATTGTTCTGGGATCCAAACTGGATTGTTTTGTCACTGACACTGGGGCCTTGTTCACAGGCTTTTTGGAGTATCCCATACGACCTGGCAGCGAGATCACGAGCAGTTGCGGCCAAACAGAGTTCTTCTCATCTCCCAATTAATGAATCTTTATCTCCTCACTCCAAATTGGCCCTCGGCAATGCCTGTGAAGGCACCTCTCTGGGCTGATCTGTGGCCGCTGGGAACAGTAAAGAGAGGGGAGAGTGGGCAGTGTTAACAGGATGCTCCCTGTGCTCTTAATATAATCATACAGAGTTGTTTTTGTTTATTGGAGGACACAAAGAATGAGGAGCGGTGAGATTTTTGGAAGGGCTTTGAGCAAGTTCACATATACATTGTATATGGATGTGCTTTATTATTTTCAGTTGTTTTGGAGCAATAAAAAACACATTGTATGATTTAAAAAACTAGCAGATAAATCAATTTATTTATTAAATTTATTTAAAATTCCTAAAAACCACCAGCAGTGGCACAACATAGGTGGGTACACCTCTCTATAAATATATTCATATATATATATTCAATACATTAATATTGCAAGGCTGGGAGTGCAGATGCATTAAATGTGATCTAAGAAGAACCACAAACCTCTAGAAGCCTGTGCATAAAGAGAAACCGTGAGCACCAGAAGTTAGACGAGCATGAGGTGGCTACAGTTTGCTGCATATCCACATACCAGGAAGTAACTCTGTGATTTTGTAACTGTGTCGGGTAAGGGAACACATGAATTATATCTTTCGTTGAGCACTTCTCCTCTCTGCAGACACACTGTGCTACCACTGCACTCTGGCATTAACAGGTGGATTTTTAAAAGTCACCATAGTTTGACTCAGCGCGGTCAAACGCCCACACACTGAGCACCAGGAAAGAGCGAGAGTAGCCTTCTTTACATGGAGCAAAAGAAGTCACAGGGCATTCATTAACTCTAACTTACAGCTCTTCACGATGACTTGGTTCTCTTCATGTTTTTTTTTTTTTTTTTTTTTTTTAACTTGGGATGTAATGCTACGATTCTGAGACCCTCCAGTCAGTGTGACCACCATGCAGCATTGCTGTGGAGTCAGACAGGAGATGGGATATGGTGTGGGGAAAAACTAACAAACAAAGAAAGGGTTTTGCTTTTTGATTCATTTTTTTGCCGTTGATAAATCATTGTGTAAGTGTACTAAAAAGTACCTTTGAATCATTATTGAAACCATTATTAAAAAAATCTATGACTGACCTCTTTGTCTTTTCCATCTTTTTAGTCAATCTTTATATGATAAGAAAGTTACAACAGTTTAAAGGTGAAGTGTGGTGTCTTGATGGTGTCTTGCAGTGAATCGCAGATTGCAGCTAGCTAAACTTCCCACAGCTGACATTCCTTCAGTGGTCATTGTTCAGGAGGTTTTTAACGGGAGCCGAATTATCCACAAAGGTCTCCCTACCAGGTGATTAAAACAGCTAAAAACACTAAATAAAGCAGTTTATGTTACAAATCAGTGCATCTCCGACACTGCTTGGCATCTTGGATACTGTCGGCTCACCCACAACATGCTATTGTGTGCTCACCTTTTTCTGGTCCAGACAATCAGGAGGTTTTTAAGGTTCAGGATTAAAACTGGTGAAACACTGAATCAAACAGTTTCATGTTGCAAATCAATGTATTTTTGACACAGTTTGGCATGTTGCTGTGGCGGCTAGTCCAACACATGCTATTGTGTGGTCTTTTTTCTCCAACAACATAAGATCCAGACGTTGAAGCTGAATTATCGACAAAGGTCTCCTCTCCAAACAAGCTGAGCAGGTGATTTAAACTGAGTAAAACAGTTTCCACCACTGGTCATTGCAGTTGGGCTTCTTACTATGGTGGCCAATGCAAAAATGCGACCAGCCCTATCTAGAGCCAGTGTTTGATTTGTCTGTTCTGGGCTACTGTAGAAACATGGCGGTGCAATATGGCGATCTCCATAAACATAGACCAGCTCCTTATGTATAAATAAACGGCTTATTCTTAGGTAAAGAGAAGACAACAGTTCTTACTTTCTGGGTCATTATACATGAAAGAAAACATACTTATTGCCAATATACATACTGGACCTTTAATACAAATCTTAATGCGGTCAACCAGCCCAGTCATCAGAAGAAAATGTTGCATTGTACGTTTTCTGAACTATGGATACCTTACATTGTTGCATACCTGTCATATCAAAAATTTTTAAAGTGACATAGTTCTGATTGTGCCACCAAAACGGGCAATTTTTAGAGAGACATCAGTGGCATTTCCAGCCATGATTATACTGCCAAAACTGGGTATTTTAAGCCAAAACATGATCATTTCATAACCATAATCATGTGTTTTTGTGCCTAAACATGAACCACACATTCACAGTGTTTCTGAAATAGAAAGACCTACTTTTTTTAACATATCCACTACATAATATCATAGAAATGTTACATATCTGTGTTTTGAGGAAACGTACAATGCCAACATCCATGCTGGCGATAATGTTGCAATGGTCAACCCATCTTATGCTCGCCAGGCTTTTGATCTGGGGTCGAAAACTTATGGTCTGTTAGCCTAATCTAAACACATAATAACTAAATCAGGCTGTACATAAATGTGTGTACCAAACAGGATGTTGAATATTAATGGATTAAAAGTGGTCACTGAAATGTTAATTCAGGAACTTCAACATAGCTGATGGTCCAAATGAAATAAACATAAGATTCAAGAAATATATAGGCTTTAGATTTATCTCTTCACTCCTGGGTTTTTAATTTCACATGACTGAAAGGAATGTGTTAATAAAAGCTATACATAGCAAATGTATAATAAATGAATGCAGAATATATTGGGGATGCACATATTTTTACCACATTAAGCAGCTACTTCACATAAATACTAATTTTATCAATGTCATTTAAAAATTGTGTGAGTTCAATGAGTTCCTCACAGTGAGGTTTCAGTTTTTATAATAGCCTGTATCAGGAGATATCCATAAATCATACTCATGGATCCATTCAGTATTTTCTCACAGCATCATTCTATCACACATAAATGAATAAATATTGCAGCAATCATCATGCAAAAAGAATTGAAAACTAAACCTAGATGTTGCTCAGGCCTGAAAGAAAGAAACGTTTTTCACACCTTACATTTCCAGTCTCCATTGGTTGTATTTTATCCAGTAGCTGGACAGACTCCCAGTTTTGTCGCCCACATCAAATGAACTCAACAGTCTGTGAGTCTCTGCCCTACATGTTGAACTTAGTCAGTGGAAGCTGCTAGGCAGCACCTTGACAGCTCCTGTGATATTCACTTCCTCCTCCAAGTGGCATGTCTACACTTATTCAAATGGGAACAGGTCAGGGTCATGTGTGATTTTAGATGTACCAAATATCTCAGTCACAACTGTTAGATACCACCACCCCTTAAGGTTTGGTTCTCCAAAAGATAAACAATACATGTGTAAGAATAAACAAAAGAATACTAATGGGGTGAAAAATGTGCACAAATATTTACCACAGTTAGGAGGGTTCAGGCTTAATATTACCAGAGCACCGCAGAGCTGCCATTACTTCCTCCATCTCTTTCAGTGTCACAGTGACAGCCACTGTGACAGGGTGACACAGCTCCGCTATGAAACAGCCCCATTTAACGGAAGGCATACAGGTCAAGACAATGAAATTACCCTGCCATCTTTCATTCTCTCTCCCCATCTCCTCCCGGCCTCTTCACTTCACCCTTGTGTATTCCCCTCCGTCATCATCCTTTTATTTCTCTTTCTTCACCTCTCGGTATGGAAAATGTTCTCTCTAGATGAAATCTCCAAATTGTTGCAAATGACCCGCTATTCAAGTAAATGGTAGAGATGAAAAGGCGATGAGCAAATGTCAGGAATATAAAAAAAGACAGAAAAAAACAAAATGAAGGAAGCCAGAAATTGGTTTCTTATTTCAATAGAGGTAATTTGGGCAGTGCATATAATATGCTCACAAACACGTTCATCAGCTCAGTCATTGATAGGTTTATTTAAGTATCATGACTGCATCAATATTTATTTCGGTCATCTCCTGTAGGATGCTCACATGTGCATCTCAAAGGAATATGTATTGATTTAATGCTCAGTGATCACCAGAGCTGCCTCTGTAGCTTCAGCTTGAATAACCAGTGTCAGTGCTGTGGGACAATCTATATAAATGTCACAGATAGCATCAATAGTTACTCTCTTCATGAAGACTTGGTATACTGAATGTGTTCTCAGGTAACACTCTTATATTAGTGGCTGAAAAAAACAGCATGAGATTAATTAATTAGATTGTTTGTCCTCAAACTTCATTTTCAGCAACTAATCAATAATTATTGATGCTGAAGTGAAAACCAGAGAAGAAATCAATGAAAGACAATAAATTATCCTGATAGATAATCTGCTTGGAGCGACAATCTTGTTGTGGAAAGATAACAGTATAAGATACATGTTTGGGAGTCCCTGGTGGCTGCTGCTCAACCAAACCTGACTGTTTTCAACCAAAGAGAAACTTTCCAACTCTTTTGGAATCTTTTTTGCCATGCATTAGCAATGGCCAGCAGCCAATTAGCTTAGCTTAGCACAAAGACTGGAAGCAGAGGGAAGCAGCTAGCCTGGCTCTGTGTGAAGTTAACAAAATCTGGCCACCAGCACTTCTTAAAGGGATAGTGCACCCAAAAATGAAAATTCAGCCATTATCTACTCACCCATATGCCGAGGGAGGCTCAGGTGAAGTTTTGGAGTCCTCACATCCCTTGCGGAGATCCCAGGGGAGAGTGGGTAGCAACACAACTCCACCGTGCAGGCTGGGCGCCCCAGATTAAAATGTTGAAACCACAAAATATCTCCATACTGCTCGTCCGTAGTGATCCAAGTGCCCTGAAGCCCCGACATAAAAAGCTGTTTGGAAAAACGTCTTCAGGACACTTGGATCACTACGGACGAGCAGTATGGAGATATTTTGTGGTTTCAATTGTGTGTTTTTTGGATGTTTTTATCTGGGGCGCCCAGCCTGCCTCCTTCGGCACATGGGTGAGTAGATAATAAATATTCATTTTTGGGTGCACTATCCCTTTAAGTTCACCAATTAACATGTATCTTGTTTAATTTGTAGGGGGGAAAAAAAAACGTGTAAAAACAACATGGCTGTCACAGCTCCACTCTCCGAGTTTCCCTGCTCTCCCTCTCCCTCAACAATTTTCCACTCTCCCCCGCCTCTGCTTCATTCTACCTGCCAGCCACTCCCACCTCATCAACTCCACTCACCTGCAAGCACAGCTGCAGCTCATCTCCAATCAGCCCAGTATAAGCCTCTCCAGCTTACTCACCCTTTGCCAGATTGTTCTTCACCTTAATGCAAGACTTCCCAGCGTTCTAACCCTTTTCCTGCCTGATCTACTGTTGCTGACTCTACCTGCCTCAGACTAGCCTTCCTCATCCAACTCCCAGTAAACACACCAGCCTTCTGTCCCCAACCATGAGCTCTGTGTCAACGCCTCTGTTTTCCTGTGGCTGCATTGTTGCCTTTGATCAATGCCACAGTGTGAGTGTTCCCATCTGCTTACCTGTTGTCGGCTGCAACTCAGAAACTGTTGGTGAGATGCTGCGCTTGTCCATGTGTATGTGTTCTCTATTTACCAACCTGTTGGCTCCTGGATCCCTTGCCTGGTCTCTGCTTGCCTCCTGCTCATCCCTGTCGGCACCTCTGCTCTGTCTGCTAGCCTACCAGGTCCTTCTGCTTCATCCTCCTGCTTGTCTGGTTCTGAACCCTCTGCTTTGTCGACCACGTCCCCTGCCTGCCCCTCTCAGGTACCGTCACCCCCCCAACAGACTGAACTGTGTTTTTCCCATGGGCTCGCAGCCCCGTTTCCGGGTCTGACCCTCAAGCCTGAACCCCAGAGACTGTGAGTGGACTTCCAGCCTAAGGAACCAACTGTAACCTTTGTCTCCTCATCTACCCAAGTTCCTGTTTTGCCTGTGTTTAAAGGTCATTTCCAACTGTTGCTGACTTCCAGAGTGCTGCATTTGGGTCCTAAATACCACTCATCACAGTGGTAGTGTGGAGCTATTTCTTGGCTGGATGCACAGTTCACCCCAAACTCAAAAATACACATTTCTCTTACCTGTAGTGCTATTTATCAGTCTAGATTCTGTCTTTTTTTTGGTTTCTGTTGCCAGGTGTTGGAGATGTCTCCCCTCTCTCAAATTTAATGGAACTAGAGGCACAAAGCATTTGAAAAATCTCAACAGCAATGTCTCTTTAGAAATCCTGATCTGGCTTCTCAAGAAAATCCACAGACCTTGTTGTGAGCAGTTCCATGTTTCTTACATTTTCTTTCTACCGGATAACACTCACCAACCCAATCACCACCCAAAAGGAAGCATGCATGTACTCGTGGATGAGATACCTGTGCTTGTGACTATAAAAAGTATGGTAACATTAATGGCGTCCTCCTTGGCTCAGTGGTGCTATGTGAGCTAGCAGCAGATGCACGCTTCCTTTTGCGTAGTGGTATAGTTGATGGGTGTAGTTTGGTAGAAAGAAGAGAGTTCCAACATGTAACTGCTCACAACAAGGTCTAAGGATTATCTTTAGTAACCAGATCATGATTTCTGGAAAGAAACATTGCTGTTGAGTTTCCCCAAACTGAATTTTTGGTGCTTTGAGTACCACAAGTCAAGTGCCATCAAGTTTCATCACAGTATTATTGAGAGGAGGACATCTCTAGAGCCTATATCTCCAACACTCAGCAACTCACACCAAAACAATTCATAAATGGCACTACATGTAAGAGGAATAGTCAATATTTTTGATTTTTGAGGTGAGCTGTCCCTGCGCCCTCCTGGAGGCCCCACTGCTTGACAGTCTAGACTCTTTGATTGACACAGTGTGTTCATTACTGAGCTTTCATGGTACTGGAAGGCCTCTTGGCATCTATGGGTAGAGCCAGTCTAGCCATTCACCTTTGTTTCCAGTCTTTATGCTATGCTAAGCTAACTGATTGCTTCTGTAGCTCCCTATTCAGAGACACTATAGCGATATTAATCTTCTCTAACTCTTGGCAGGAATACAGTTTTGCAGATTTTAATGTTGAAATATTCCTATAAGTGCAATGGAGAATTTATCACAAGGTCAAACACAGAGGTCATCCGTAAATGCTTTAGTTGGCCTGCTTCAAGTGAATAAAACCCTGATTGTGCCCGATATTAAAAGAAACATAAAAGCTCTGATTTGATTTCTGATGCCATAAAATGTATCTTAAGATGCTAGGCTAGATGTGACATCACACCACCCTTGTGAGCCCCTTAAATTCCCTAATTTTCTACCTTACACCCTCACTCAGCTGTGAGCTGTTCGTTTGGTACTGTAATGTCACACTGTACATTTGCAGTGTGACATTTTACATGCTTCTTGAATAATAAAGACTAGAATAAAACCAGGAAGTAGTGAGTAATCCTCATACAACATCCCACAAGATATATGTACAGTGATTAGTTTTGCTTGTTCCCATGTAAACCACATGCTGTGGCTTCAGCGTAGTCAGGCGGAGCCTATATATAAAGTGTGTGTGGGCAAAGAGTGTCATGGCAGCATGCGGTTAACAGTAAGAGTCAGACTGTGCATGCGTGTGCGTGGACATACATATTAGGTGCGTGTATATACATAGCATGCCTGCGTGGGCATGTACATATGTATGAGGTGAAAGCATTTCATTCGGCTCTGCTGTATGTAGGTGTCTGTGTATGGCTGAGGTAAGTGACCGTGAAGCCACTCCAGAGGACTTAATTTAAATGTGAGGGATGTAACATTAACACCACGGGGCCGGAGTGGCCAACCCCACTCTGTGATGGAGTGGCTCCACCCACACCTCTAACTTAATGAAATGCTGCTCTTGCATTCTTTTTTTTTCAGATGATCAGTGTGTGAGAAAAAGGCAGAAAAAGCAAATGATGTTCGTACTATTACGAAATGTTCTCTCCCATCAAGTGGAGCTAAATCATGATTGAACAGCTGAAGTCACATAAGCGACATGAGGAGTTTAATGGCCTTCAAACAGCATGTTAATGTAGAAATGAAGGCAGTTTAGTCACAGATGTTCATCAGGTATTTATAGCTTCGAACATGACCTAACTTGTCTGAACTGAGGACTGGAGCAAACGGTTTCATAAATTACTTTTATTATTATTACACTTCTATTAATTTCAGTAATTTATTCCAAGTTTAAATTTGCATAAATGGGTAATACAGGATTGATCACGCTCAAATGGCTGCTGCAGTTTCAGGAAAGGGATTTTTTATGTAGTAGGGAGTGAGGAACTGTGAAGAGAATACAAAGAAGATAAGTGCAGATGAAGGCGTGCTTATGCTCATACACATACTGTACACCTGTAAAGGTGCACATACTCACACACAGATACCTGCACACAGGCTGGAGCTGAAACAATTCATTAAGTTATTTTTTCAGGCAAAAGTGCAGGCGGGGCCATGGTGGATCCCCACTGGGACCTTGTACTGTCCATGGCTGGTCCTTGGCTGGAATGAGATCCAGACATGCCCTGTCAAGAGACCTGTTGCTGACTGGCAACTGGCAGACAACTGACTGGCAGCCGAAAGGCTTTCAGTTGGGAGGAGGAGTCTGTAAGATGTGGGTGCTGCACTGGACCGTCGTGGTGAACAGGGAGCTGGGCCAGAAGGTGAAGCTTTCGATTTTCTGGACCTGTACGTCCCAACCCTTGCCTATGGTCACGAGCTCTGGGTAGTGACTGAGATTGAGGGTAAAAGTGGTCGAAATGAGTTTCCACCGTGTCATGGCTGGGCTCAGCCTTAGAGATAGGGTAAGGAGCTCGGACATCTGGAGGGAGCTCGGAGTAGAGCCGCTGCTCTTTCGCGTCGAAAGGGGTCAGTTGAGGTGGTTCGGGCATCTGATCAGGATGCCTCCTGGGCGCATCCCGATAGAGGTGCTACAGGCACGTCCCACTGGTAGGCGGCTCCGGGGCAGACCTAGAACTGGAGGGATTACATATCTCATCTGGCCTGGGAACGCCTTGGGGTCCCCCAGGAGGAGCTGGAAAGTGTTGCTGGGGAGAGGGATGTCTGGGTTGCTTTGCTTGGCCTGCTGCCCCCGCGACCCAGCCCCAGATATGCAGATGAAAATGGATGGATGAGTCTGTAAGAGTATTGTTGTGTTTTGGACTATTTTTGAACAAAATAAGATAGTAAAAGGTGTCACATTGGGCTCTTGGAAACTGTGATGGATTTCTTTGACATTTTAAACACATTCTTTGACTCAAATCAATTAATCAAAAAAATAATTGAACAGGTGTTACTGATAGGTGTGTAAACTCGTATAAATCAGATCTTGAGCTTGTGTGACTATGTGTTGTTGAGACACGCACAAGAAATTAAACAACACCAGTCGGAAGTATGGAGAGGGGAGAAACCAAAAAGGCAAGACAGAATAAGAGAACGTGTGATGGAGGGAGAGAGGAAGCCATGCAAGCAGGGAACAAATCTGTGGGTGCCAATATAGCAGAACTGAAAGTCACTTGAGTTTTAATTTCCTGCCAGTGGAAGCGAGAACAATATCAAGATTGAAACATGAGTTTCAATGAGTCACTCTCAGAGGGAGCTCAGTGGGTTCAGGCTGTTAACATTCATAACATCATCCCTCCATCTCCCTGCTCCTCGATTTTGCGTTATTGCATAGGCACACACAGTCACATAAACGCAATAATATACACATGTGCCCACACTAATGCGCGCGCGCACACACACACACACACACACACACACAAACACAGTGTAATGGCACTAATGAGACTGCATGACTAATACCTCTTCAGTCCCTTCTTCAGATGAGTGCTTATTATGGTCTGTCAAGGAGATGAGTCAGTCTATGTCATGGTTACTATGGTGATCAAAGCCTCCAGCACTTCCCTTAAGTGCCCGCTGGTAAAAAATAAAGCTCTTTATCCCCTTTAATACAGACCCATCAGGATGCAGTGACACATGCACGCACACACACACACTCAAACGCATGCAAACAGGAAAGCTGACACTCTGACCTCCCTCAGGAGAAAAGTAAAAAGAGACGTCGTCCACAGGGATTGTAAGAATATTGTGGCATTGCAAACACGAATATAAAGTGGCAAACAGCAACTAAACAGCAGCATCAACAGGACCTTATTGTCCTGTTTACACAAACTAATTCAAAAGGTGAATTTTGGGGCTCAGTATGTTCAAACACTCCAGGATCAACCTCTGGGTGAGCTTCTCTGTGTAAGGCAATTTGCTGCCACTCCACCCGCTGCCAGCTCTTAATGCAATGTCATTTGCTCTTTCTGGCTCATCACACAAGACATCACGCACCCTGTTAATGTTTCAACATTGCTACATGATCAAAGTACTAATGGAGATCTCTTTAACCAAACTGTCATTTAAAAACAACTTTTAGTTTCTACCACAGCTGAGTGCGTGTGCAGTAATAAAATGGTCGATTATAAAGTGATATGAAGAGTTAAGATACAATGGTTAAATGTAGATTTACTTGCAGCTTGCTTGGTAGTCATATTTTGGCTGTGTGTGAAGTCACAACCTGGTTCATTCATTCACTAATATGACTCTCAATATAATAAACACTTAGCTTACTCTATAGTGAGCAGCGAAGTGATTTTTCAGATGATTTTGCCTCTTACTGACATTCAGATTTGGTGGAATAGGCTCTGCTGTTCGATGATGCTCTTAAGGAATCCAAGGATTCTGCTTCAGAAACCCAATCCCCCTGAGAAAAAAAAAAACACATAGGCCTACATTATCATTAAATGTTAGTTAAATCAACAATGCAAGATATTATATAAACTAAGGAGAACTTTGGGGTGGCTGAACAAGCTGTGGCAGCAAACTGCGTTGCATGAGCATGATCGTTAGAGTAACAGTGATAAGTGAAGATCATAACTTTGGCACTGTACACCTGCATGAATATGACTGGATGTAGCCACACAGCATACTGCAAACAGTCAGTGTCAACCATCCAATACTGCCTGAACACCACATTTCTTTTTTTTGCATCTATGAAATGTGATGCACTTCATTGAAGGATTTTTAACAATAAGTAGTGGACACTGCTTCAATTTGTTCAATTGTGGGATTGTTCTGAAGGACGCTAATACAAAAGTTGGCACACTTTGGAAGTTCAAATAAGCCCCGTCAGTGGGCCTAGGAACTGGCACACATATGCTTAATGCAGTTGTCATTAATGTTATTAATTCCATCTGGCTTTGCTTTTTTCTGCTATGAAAAAATAAAATGTGTGCTGTGAAAAAAGCCTACAGTGTATGACCAAAATTTCAAAAGTAAAACCCAGGCTCTAAAAACACTGAATCCATAAGTATAGATTTTTTTTTCTCCAAAATATACATATAACAGTCAAAAATAAATAAATAAATAAAAATCTCTATAGTATTTTGATTTTATTATTTATTTCTTTATTTTTTAATTTTTTTTTTTTAAATCATGGTGTCACTTTCAAATTCTTACAGTTACATTTTAATTTTTATTGTATGACATTTCATTTATTTCTCTTTTTTAAAACTGATATTTGATTTAAAATATCACTAAAGCTGACATAATTAACTAATTTTTTTTTTTTTAAAAAAAGGGACAGCAACTCATGCGGTTCATTTCTCGTGTATACTGCGCATGTCCGCAGCTGGCGGGTAGTCACATGACAAGGAAACCGAAACCAAAAAGCGAAGGACAGACAAAGCACGGTCGTGGTTGAGATATATACCTGTGTGCTGTTTCTTGTTCGCTGAAATCACAGCAAGATTGGTCAGAAGTGGACGAGTTGAAACGTTACGATAAGACATGTTAGCTTGCTGAGAGCTCGCGTATGTTTATAGTTTAATTAATATTAATGAGCTAATGTCGTGAAAATACTCTTGTATATCTAGAAAATGCCTAAGAGCTAGCTACTTGGGCGCATGTACAGTTCAGTGTTTAGCTTCAGGGAGTTATCTTGACCGTAGAAGTTGGAGTGTGTCTCTTTGTTAAAAGTTTAAATAACAGGCAGAAAACAGGGGTTAACAGATGAGTTAAAGTGGGGCCGGTGGTGCTGAAACCAAACAGGTTCAAGCTTTAGCTTTTCTCAGTGGACGCAGAGTTAGCCGCGTAGTTTTTGAAGTGTGTGTATAGGTAGGTTAGCTAGCCGTGTATGAAGATGAGGCTGAGCGGTGTGCTCGTGTGTGTGCTGCTGCTGTGGGTTGAGGGGTCTTGGGGTGACACCCCGGCCAACTGCACCTACGAGGACCTGCTGGGGACATGGGTGTTTCAGTTGTCCAAAGGAGGACACGACAAGACTGTTAACTGCTCCGCTGAAGGTAAAGACCATATTACTACAGAATAAACTGCTCATCATGGGACTGGGCAGAAGAGACGGAAGTAGTTTCGCAATTTTGGAAATCAGGTGACATTTTAGGGCCTGCTGAATTTAGGTTTTAAGTTAAGACAGAAAGCAGGGTGTATCCTGATGCTCCCCTGATTTCTTCCTCTTTGTGTACCATCAGTCAGGTATACACATTACTTTAATAGTACTTTTCACAATATACTTAGTGGTGTTCTTTCACCAGTGTGCGCATGTTTTGACCTGCCAAGGGACTACAGATGAAGATTAGCTTCAAGCTAACATTGGTACACTACAAATGTTAACTTTTATGTAAAATATCTTACACATTAATGCATGTATAAATACAAATACTCTTCACATCATATATAAATCAGAGTTTGTGTCAGCTTTATTAGCAAAATATGTTAGAGCATTAAAGGAAAAGGACTTACAGTATGTCTCACTACTCCTACATCAGGGCTGTAATTCAAAGGGGGACTATGTCCATCTTAAGATCACATACATGTTATATCTATGGTCTAAGATAGTCAAAAAATATTAGTCAACATGAGCAACTCTCTCCCCAAAAGACTGGAGAGCTAAAAGTAAAAAGTATGATGTCACAGAGCATAAAGTCTGGAGGTGCTCCTTAGGCAATGAATTAGGAAAGATGTTACATGGGTACATTTTTCTGTTTTAGAGCTAAGTACGCTATAAAAGAGTGTCAGGTATCAAATAAATTGGATACTAATAAGATAAATGCAGTTGTTTCATCATTAGTTAAGTATTCAACTGCCTTGTGTTCCTGAAAGAGGCTGCCCTGGCTGTCCATTATCTCTTCTTTGCTGTGGCCATGTTTGCTGCCAAGCAGGAAAAGGTCTGCTGTTGACTGTGCGTTTGCTTGTCTACTATCTCTTTATGGAAACACATTAGTTTCCTGTATAGTTACTATTTTATGCATGTCCACAAACTGTATGATAGTCTTGCCTTCGTGAGGTGAATGGAAAAAATGCAAAGTGAACTTGGTTAAATAACCAAATTGTGTGTTAGCCACATGTAGTGCATTTTGAACAAGCTGGGGGCCGTTTAAAATCGGTCCACAGGCCACGATTCGCCCTCTGGCTGGACTTTAGACATGCTTGCTATATTAGACTAAATCTCATTTGTGTATAAAACAGAAAGCGAATATTCTGTGGATCCACAACATCAGGCTCTCATTCATTGTCTGTGGAGCAGCTCCAGAGTTTGTGATTGATGACATCACAAGTTTAAAGTAACGTCTCTGGTTTCTGGCTTTGAGAGAGTAGCTCATGCTCACAACTATTGATTTCACTTTCCTAGAAAGTACTGAAATTCTTAGCATAGGTGGTGTTCCCTTTTTAAGAACATTATATTAACATTATATCAGATTGTAATATTGCCACGCTCAATATAGGAGCATTTGGTTAATGTTTTTTGTTAAGTACTGATGATTGTAAAGGAAAAGTTGAATCATTTCCTGCAGTGTAACTCTTGCATGTTGCGGTGCTCCTCCTCAGCCACAGGTGAGAGCACGGTGACTGTGACCCTTGAGAAACTGTCTGTAGCCACAGATGAGCTGGGGCACACTGGCTTCTTCACCCTCATCTACAACCAGGGCTATGAAGTGGTCCTTAATGGGTACAAATGGTTCGCCTTCTTTAAGGTAAAAGTTGCACATCTGAGCAGTCAGTTCAGTATTTTTTAATTTCCTGGGTGGTCAAGGTTCACTACAGTCCAGTAAAATGCTTGCAACAAACAAGTTAATATTCCATTCGTATAACTCAGCTTGTATCATGCACTGTTCATCTCCTGCCCAGCTGATCACAGACTTTATGTAGTCAAAGTTCAGTTCATCATTCAGCACCTCCTGACATTAAAGGTTTAGTTTCACTGTCACTCAGTTTCCTCTGCTCTCATCTGGAAACTATGCGTATCTTTGGTGCACTAGGCCAGCCTGAAATTAGTAGGAAATAATGCACTGTTTGAAAGCAGCTATATTCAACGTTAATCTTGCAGTCATGTGTTAATGTTTGCCGTTACTCATGTGACACGGAGCTGAGGGAAGTTTGACAGCCTTCAAGCCTGTCATGATTTACCCATGTCTAGTTCAACTTCCCCATTTTCTAGACTTGCTTTAGTGAGATGAATGGAGAATTTTTTTTGGTTTGTTTTCCTTCTCAAGCTTATAACAGTGAATGTCCGAACAATGTGCTGAAAATATCTTACTTTATACACAATAATCTGATATTAACTTAGTTGCTTTTTTAAAGACCTGTGTGTTTGTATTTGCATAAAATTGCATATTAAACAATCCCTAATCTGCCTTACTACACCTCTAGTACACTCAAGAGGGCTCTAAAGTGACCAGCTACTGTGACCAGACCCTGCCAGGGTGGGTCCATGATGTTCTGGGGAACAACTGGGCCTGTTTTGTGGGGAAGAGAGTGAAATCAGCACCACCCCGTGTAGATTACAAACCACTCTTCAGCAGCTGGTACGTATATTATGATGGCTAAGCTAACAAGCATGACATCAGTGGTGCAGATGTACACAGAATCTAAGCGCAGGCAGTGTTGACGATGCCCGCGCTCAGTGCGCTGTGCAGCTTTGACATCTCAGCTTTAATCAACACTTTCATTTCCTCCTTCGTTCCTCCTCTGATGCGAATAAGTTAGCCACAGTGAGGCTTGGGCACAGGCCTGAAATCTGAATGTACATCTGAGAAATCTGATGTTGAAGCACAAATGTTGCTGAACAGGCGATACCAAAATGCCTTGTGGAGAAATGAATGTTGACACAGTTCCTGGCAACATAAAGCTGCTTCCTGGCCTCTTTGGTTCCAGTTGGAGCTCAACCAGATTCAATTTATTGTTTAGTATATTATTTTATTATTTTAGTATATTTCTTGACCACAGTTACATCATAAAACTATAAAAGAGTTGCATTTTCACATTTAAAATGTCTGTCTTCATCTTTGCCCCTGCTTGCTCATGAGCTTTGGACTGCAGAAGTATTTTTTAGAGTATGCCAAGATGTTTTAATGTTTAACCTATGTTTGTTCCTCCACTGACAACAATGATCAGTGGAATTTGAGGTCTGTTTGTGTAGGCAATGCTTTGCAACCTAACCCTCTTTGTTTCTATGACGAGAGCTATTCCACTCAACTTGCAAGCAGTAGGGGGGGTGCATGGCAAGTGTTGTATTTATCTAAACTGTTTTTCCTCACAGTTGCAATTAAAAAAATATATACTTTGTAATATGAATCTGTAAGTATTGTAACCTCTTCTTTCACTATGAAATGTGAAACTCTGCACTCATGATAATGATTCACACCTTTGTGTGTCTGTCAAGGCTGCACTTAACATTTCTGCATGTAATTCAGTAGTGGATGGTTTCTGTAGTTCTGCTTTGTATTTGGATTTGTACTGTCCTTCCTTTTAACTTTCTGTTAGGTGTAGTTTCATACTGGAATACTTTCAACCCTCAAGGGAACAATTTAGCACTAAACCCCTTTGCAAAACTGTTAAGTATGAATAACTGGAAAATATCTTTGCAAGTCTTAATTATCCAATTTAAACTAACAGAAGTGGTACTTTTTTGCAGTGCAACTGTATAATTTTATTACACTGACAGGTGTGTGTTTTGTCAAAGATGCACATACTAACTAACACTGTGATTTAACTCAGCAGATGCTTGCAATATCTTTTTTTCTTATGTTTCTGTGGCAAATGAGCCCCCTTTTATGGGAAAAAAAAAAGCCTAACCTGTAACATTATTCGCCCTTCAGGCTGCTCCAGAAGCCGTACAAACACAACCTGGACTTCATTGAAACCATCAACACTGTTCAGAAATCCTGGAAGGCTGCACTCTACCCAGAGCTTGAGATGTACACTTTGCAGGAGCTTCACTACAGAGCAGGAGGGCCCGCCTCCCGTATCCCCATGTGTGTATTTATTTGCATTTCCCATACTATAACCACGGAGGAAAAAAAAATACTTCATTGCACAAATATTAGACATATAATCTTCTAAATGAATAACTAGTGCATTTAAGAGGTGGATGTCCACTCTAAAATGTATAATATGGCCTCTTAAGTTTCTTGTAAAACTGTTTCTCAAGGCAAAATGTCTAATATAAAGTTCCCTCATCATTCCTTTTTACTTTAGGCGTGTTCGCCCTAGGCCTGTGGAAGCTAATGTAGCCAAGATGGCGGCAGCTCTACCTGAGCACTGGGACTGGAGAAACATTGACGGCGTTAACTTTGTCAGCCCTGTGCGAAACCAAGGTGACATTCAGTTGCTGTTCTTTAGAAACCTTGAGGCTTTATTTTTTGCTGTTGTGTGCTGACATGCAAGGTTAATTGGTTATAGGGCTGTACACGACTCAGAATTGTGTCAGTCGAATTGGATTCACTGACTATTCGACGGTTTGCTCCTTTTTCTTACGTCACTGAAGTGCCAGATTTTTGAATGTGGTTCAGCGGGATGTTCTGGGTGACAGTGTCGTTCACCTGTTATAGTAAACCAAGTTAGCCTTCCAAGATAATGGGTGCTTACTATGCTAACAATGGATTTGAAATGTACAACATTTTTTTCCAACACTAGATATCAAACAAAAGCTGGAGACTGTATCACATTAAGTTGCTGTGAGCATCCCAAAACTTGATTTTAAAGGGACAGAGAGTTAACTGTGTTACACCTGTGCACACATGATATTAGAAATTTCACAGATATGAATCAGAAGACTTCCAGGAGGCAGACAAAGCCGCACTTTTACACTTGAGCAGCTGTCGGTAAGGCAGACACTGAACAGCAGTTCGCCAGCTACTTTGCGCTCCTCTTGGCAGGCCCGGGTCTGCTTTCTGCTCTCCTCCTGTGTTTCTGTACAGCCTTGTGTGTGAGTGGAGAGATTATGCGTGCTGAGTAGTTTGAGTGTCTGAGAGGGCCTCTGTAGGGCTGGGTTTAAGGATCTGGAGAGAGCTGGAGAGTCTCAATAGAAGCCCTCTAAGCCACTGTGCAGTGCTGCGGAGCTTATTTTTGCTTCAGCGTTTTGAGTCAGGTGGACTTTGTAGGTTCCATTTCAGTTCACAAAAATTGGTATGAGAACGCTTTATTTTGTTCATGCTGTCTGGGCTGGAACACCTGTATTCATCTTACGTCTGAGATGCTCTGTTTTAGCGCTTGTCTCCTTAAGCCTCCCTACCGAAAAAAGCCCAGTCTGCTCTAAATGATCTGTGTTTACAGGTCTTCCATATCTCAGGGTCTTGGCACCGTCACTGCAACCGAGGAATGGCTGTAACGTAGAATAGCGGCCCTTTCTACTGTGAAAAATCACTAATAAAAGCTTCAAAATGAACAGTAATATGATCCAATATGATCCAAAAACTGGGGGCAAATAACAACATCAGCAACCAAGGTTACTGGTTTCCCAGATGTTAGCTTAGCTTCATGTAGCAGTAAGACTATGTAAACACTTGCAGTAGCGTGCCTGGAACAGATAAATAAATCTAGCACACTATGACATCATACTGTAACCAGAGTAGAAAACTACTGGAAACAAAGCATTCAGAATGGTGGGAAACCTTTGTTTTGTCTCACAGGGATTACTTCCACATACATTTGCCTCATTATTTGAAAGTTTGGCCACGCTTAATATCAACATCCTTCATTGTAACATTAAACAAAGCACAGAAAAGAGTAATAGGTGCCCTTTAAAGAAATACTTCACCCACAAATTGATCATTTGTATTTCAGTTACTGACCCCGTGCATGTGAAAGTACTGCATAAATGAGACTTGCAAGAGTTGTGTAAGTGTTTGTATCCAGATGGTTTTGATAGCTGCTGTTGTTAGCTATTGCAGCCCCCTTTTTAGTCCAATTTTTTAATAATTTTCTCAGATTTTGGATTCTTCCTTCACCGTGGAGGCGTGTGAGAAAAATGCAAAACCATTTTTCTTCACAAAGTCAGTGTAACACGGGGTAACTGATGTACAAAAACTCATTTTTTGAGTGAAGTATTCCTTTAAAGCTTCCACATAAGTCCTCTGAGGGAGCTCTAACTTTTGTGTCCTGTGGGTCAAACGTGACAAACTTTTCATCTCTCATCTCGGGAACTGATTACATCATATTATAAAATATTAGGACGGCAAAGTTTTCCCACTAGCGCAGATCTTTAATTTAAAGTTGTAACATCTTATTAGTCTTAAGAGACTTAAGTCTTGGACTCAAATGAAAACTGTTCTCACTGTCACCCTGACTTGAATCATTACTACAATTAAACCACCCTGCAAATCCCCACAGCATCTGTTCTCTGACCTAATTTGTTTCTGCAGAGCATTTTATTAAGAACCTGGTGTCTCACATTATTGATGCTAACCAGCGGCTTTAATGAGTGTATCTGTGTCTGTGCCTTGCTCCATTATTATGCATTACAACTAATGCGGATAAGTATACTGGAGTAGGAGAATTACAGAAACTTGGTACCAATTGATGAAATATACTCTGAAACAAATTACAGTGCACAGTTACCACATTATGAGGGTTTTATTTTAGGGGTCTTTTAGAGGACTGCATGTGCTGTTGACAGGTACCTACAGTGTCTTTGGACAGTTTTTGTGGACAGTGTTAAAGGTGTTGTATTTCACAGCAGTGCGATTTAACTCAAAGGTGAATCTTTGACATTCTGTTTACAGCATCATGTGGAAGCTGCTACTCCTTTGCCTCCATGGGAATGTTGGAAGCTCGTATTCGAATCCTCACCAACAACACCGCGAATCCCATCCTCAGCCCGCAGCAAGTGGTTTCCTGTTCTGAGTATTCTCAAGGTAAACTAACTCGAACTCTAAAATCTTGTTTCACAACCATATTGATTCATTTTACTTTAAAAAGGCAGAGTATTGTAGATATCGATCAGGCAGCAGTTAGAAAATGTAGGTGATGTAGGGGAGACCAGGAGCAATGGTAACATCTCACATTGCGGCAATCAGAACTAAAATCTTCTAAAATCTTTTTTCTTGCCTGTGTGTCCTGTTGTATCAGTCTGTGTCCACAAAGGCACCACAGGCGGAGCTCTTCATGAGTTATTTTTTTTCATCCGCAGCAGTTTGAGGAGTTTTGAGTTGTGGGCTAGATTATTGATCAGGCGATCTGATCTGGAGCAACTGCTGCAGAGGCAAGGCAAACGTTTAGACCCTAGTTTCACTTCCACTGCATTCTGCTGCTCTGTCAGTGCCCAGATTGCGATCTGGGCTCTGAGAGTGTGGAGTAATCAAGCAGCAGCCTCTGGGGCTTGCAAATGAAGCCAACACAGAAGCACCAAAACCTGCAGTTCTTTGAATGGCCACTTGAGGCTGGCTCCAAATGCAGGCCTATCCCCATAGACACTCATGTTAAAATGCCCAACTTCACAGCAGAAATAAACATGTTTACAGCCTGGTACAAAAAACATGTTTTGTCTCTATTGCTAAATTCACCCTTCATGACAACTGCAGGCTGAATTTTTATACAACCCATCCATTTATATTTTTTCACAGTTTAAAGTTGTACATAATCAAGGGCGGTCCACTTTGGGTAATAGGCTGTCTGTGGATAGTGTACTCAGCTGCTCAGTCAGATCCACCCCTCACTTTTCCACAGCGCCAGCCTCTCACCCAAATATAGTTACTTCTTGCTTTAAAAAACCGCGACTGCAACGGCTGAAATGCAGAACTCAAGGCTTTAAAATGGGAGTCCCCCAAACGAGTGACGTCACAGTAACTACATTTTTTATTTTTACAGTCTTAAGGAGCTATGAATAACTGCACGGTATGTGTAATCCAACAGCGCTCCCTAATGAACAGTCCAGCTCCAAAAATTGAAAATCAAAACATGACGGATGTTTTACGTGCACCAGATGTTTTAATTGTGGCGGGCCGCCACAAACAAATGAATGTGTGGGAAAACCTGAAATGAGGCAGAGCTATGACACCATTATGCATGTAGTCTGTGATGGTCCCTCTCTGCCTGTCAAAAGACAAACTGATGTCTGTATTATTAAATATACTGTTCTAATTAAGCTAAAATTAATTGTTCAGTGGATAATGACTTTTTTTAATCATATCTATATTCATAGCAGGGTTTAACGCTAAGGTTTTTTTTCACTTGCCCGGTTGGGCAAGTTGGTCAGAGATCTACTTGCCTAAGGTCAGTTTTTACTTGCCCTATTAAAATTGTTTAATTTAAGCGGCTATCAAATAACAATGACTGCAGTTATTTTTATGTTATGTAATCTTTATTCACACTGTAAAACAACATATGTCATGTATTGTAGCTTAATTCCTACACAAAAATGACAGTGTCAAATCATGTGAGTGCAAGTGAAAACCAGAAGTACAGGCTTCATTCAGCCTTCTTTGTTTATTAGGGCTGTAGTCCCCTGCTCGATTGGTCGATTTATTGCAGTGCTGGTTGATTGGCTTCACTTGTGCCATGTAACCAATAAATGGGGGCTGTGGGCAGGATATTGTTACACAGCGTGTGCCTGTGACTTCCGGCAGAGAGACCGCTGCATCAGAGCCAAAGGAGCGTGTTTTAAAATACATTTATTTTATCAATTAGTTATTAACTTTTACTATTTTTAGCAACTTGCCCAATTGGGCAAGTGAGTTGTTAGTTTACATGCCTGACCTTGAGTTTTACTTGCCCCGGGCAATCGGGCAATTGTTATTGTTGAGCCCTGCATAGAAGTTTATTGTTGTCCTTGGTATTTATATGAAGGTATTAAATGTGTTGTTACAGTTACCCTCATAAGCTGTTTGAATCTTCCCTGCACCTTGGGGCAGATGCAACATTTAACTTCTAATGTTTTAATCAATGTTCTGACTCTAACATTGCTTGTAAAAACAATTAATATCTGTCATCAAGTAGAAAACAGACACAAGTTACCCACATAAAAACTGTATCCAAATGGCTCAAGAGATTTTGGAGTAATGACATCAAGACCAAAAAATGTTACAGCTGTTCCCAGTCTCCCCTACTTAGTCGAATATTTATCTTGCAATACATTATGATGAAGGAAAAGTGTAACATTGCTGTATGGAGAGCGCTCTGGGCTCTGAGCTCTGGGACAGACCGTCCTCCCTAATCAGAATACTTAAGTTTTGTTTTGTTTTTCTTAACCAGTTAGACAGTCGAGGACCTCCAATAATATTTCTTGGTGATGATAATGAATTTCAGACCTATTTGAACAAACAGTATTTAACGTTCATCTCTCCTCTTTAAGGTTGCGATGGTGGGTTCCCATACCTGATTGGGAAGTATATACAGGATTTTGGCATTGTGGATGAGTCATGCTTTCCGTATATTGCAAAGGACTCTCCATGTGGTGTTCCTCAAAACTGCGGCCGCATTTACACTGCTGAATACAGCTACGTCGGTGGATTTTATGGCGGCTGCAGTGAGATGGCCATGATGTTGGAACTCGTCAAAAATGGACCCATGGCAGTGGCCTTTGAGGTAAAACAGCTGCTGCTGTTTCTATACATACAGCATAGTATAGTTTTGCTCTGTCAGTGCAGCTTAGAGTTTTGGTTGAGTTTTGTGGTTGAGAAATTGCGTTTTAATCCTTAACTTATCTGAGAAACAAAAGATCCTTAGTCTTAAAGTGCCCCTATCCTCCCACAGGTCTACCCTGACTTCATGAACTATAAGGAGGGCATCTACCACCACACAGGCCTCGCAGACTCCTTCAATCCCTTCGAGCTGACCAACCATGCCGTGCTGCTGGTTGGGTATGGCCGCTGCCACAAGACCGGACAGAAGTACTGGATTGTCAAGAACAGCTGGGGCACAGACTGGGGCGAGGATGGCTACTTCCGAATCCGCCGGGGTAGCGATGAGTGTTCCATCGAGAGCATCGCTGTAGCAGCCAACCCCATCCCCAAACTGTAGAGGCTGTAAAGTGAGGATGAAAGGAAGGAATAGTTTCAACATCTACCCACTGTAGATGTCATAAAATTAAGCATCTCTGACATTAGTTAAAAGTATAAGTAAGTACTGACACATACTGTTGACAGCAGATTTGAATTGGAGGAAAACTGCTCTTCTGCTCTTTGGATGCCATGATTTTAGCATGTTAGCCTACCACATTGCTTTTATTTTTTTTAAACATTTCCTGATTTTACCAATCACTGATTAGCTGCCTATGGACGATTTTAATTCAAGCTGTAACTGCCGACACAAACTTGGACTCAAAATGTCTCGGTACATGCTGTGACAAATCATGAAGTGTGATAAATTCTGATTGAAAGGGAACTGGTAACTGAGGAGTCAGTGTTTGTGTTTGCCTGTCAGGTGCAGGACCTTGATTCTTTGTCTCAGGGAAGCAACAGTGGAGAATTGTAACACCTTCTGTCCTTGCATCAAATTGAAACCGTGACTGCCGTGTTTCTCTCTGGGGCAATTTGTAGGCGTTTCCTTTGAAGCATTTAAAAGGGAATACAGAATCAATAAAGGGATTTTACTGATTGTGGTGCCTTTTATTCTGATTTGCACTGTTTTGTTTTTTTTTAAATTTGACAGAATAAAAGCATTTCAAAATGTCTGCATGATTTCTTTGCGTGTGAAAGATGGAACGAATTTTTAATTCAATCTTCCTGCAATGTTTGATTTTATTTAAGGTCTGTTTTAGCTTTGACTGGAGTCAATCAACAGTTTACTCTCAAGCAAAGATTCTCATAACAAACCAAAATGTATGATGAGGTTAACAACAAACTACAAGCAAAACAATATAACTGTATAAGGAGGTGAAGGAATGGAAAAATGGTTGATTTACTGTCACGAGCTCCTTTATGTGGGTAAATCTTAGTTTAATTTTCTGACCAAAGTAACTAAGTAGCTTGTATTTACTCTTCTTCTGGCGTAGGTCCTTAGACCTTCAGCTCCGTTGAGGCAAGCCAATCCAATGTTTCATTGTTCAGGTCAACTAGACTACAGTTGCCATTTGGTGGCTGGTGTTTGGGCCAGCTGGTTATTATGTGTTCCACAGATTGTAGTGGATCCCTGCATTCGCAGTGGGCACTTTCTACGAGACCCAATTTTTGTATTATGCATTGCCTGTCCTCAGGCGGTTGAGGGTTGTCCATTGCTTTCAGAGTATGTGCTTGCCGGAAACGTGTGGAGTCTGCAGTGTAGTGGTGAAGCCTGGATGGTTCCTGCACTGCTCCCTCCATTTTGCCTTGACCTAGGCGGCCTTGGAGGTATCAGATGGTATTGTACGGCGCCTGGACTTCCGATGCAAGCGCTGTAGTGTCTCCATTGCGATCTTGTGGAGGAGGTGGGATTCACTCGTCTGTGTCTTTTGAGCAAGGGCCAGTGTGGCTGCTGCTCGTCTGACCTGCTGGAGCGATACCAGCGAGGACCGACAGTTGGTTTGTTGTGGTGGCTCATAGACATCTGCAGACAGTCCGTAGGGAGGCTTCGAGTGCGGCAGCCAGCTTCGTGGCATGGGGGCTACAGCACCAGACTGGAGCACAGTACTCAGCGGCTGAAAACACGAAGGCCATGGTGGAAAAGCTCAGTGTCTTCATCGTGGCTCCTAATGTGGCACCAGCTAGACGGTGTATTAGTGCGGCACGGACGGTTGTCTTTGCCTTGACGCTGACCAGGTGTTGTTTAAATGACAGTGTCCTGTCAAGCTTCACACACAGATATGTGGGGAAGGGCTGGAACTGTAGTTCGCGGGTTGAACTTTGTTGTTGAGGTGGAACATTGATTCTACGGTCTTGTCAACACTGAGCTTGAGTCGCCAGTTCTTCAGGTACAGTATGACGACAGGATGTTCATGTCTTCAGAGAGGCCCTCTGCTGCTGCTTCCCAGGATGACTTGCTGAATAGAATGACCAGGTCATCTGCGTAGCCATAGTTCCTTGATTGTGTTTCAGGGGGAGTTGAAGACAGCCTCCAGGTGGCCTCTCCTGCGAGTAGCTAAAGAATAGTTGCAAGGTTACGTGCGAAAAGCGAAACCAGTGTCTTCACAATGTTCACAGACTGCAGCGATAGCGGGTCTCCAGCTCAACGTAGAAGGCCTCACCATCGCCAGGAGGTGGTGGTTTTATTTTACTTTTTTCTTACTTCACGTTCACAGCTGTTAACACTGCTTGTGTGTGTGTATGTGTGCAGCGTGTGTGTGTTTAGAGTATGAATGAATGATATCCCCTCCTTTATTATTAATTTATCACTCTTGAAATGAATTTAATCTGTGTATTGAGTTTTGTTGTATTTATATACAGTGACAATAAAAATAATTGCATTTTCTTCATCTTCATCAATAGTGTTATATTTATCCATCATAATAAGCCATAGTGTATTTGTTGACTTATATTTTGTATTATGAATCTGAGTCTGCAAAGTTATGAAAAAATAAAAGTAAAGTAGAAAGTATAATATTTGCCTCTGAGGTCTAGTGGAGCATAACAGGTGGAGCGTACAGGTACCTGGAGATTGTGCTTAAGTAGCCTACATCACTTGAGTAAATGTAGTTATTTTCCACCACTCTTTGTACTTTTGAAACTTTAAATACAATTTGCTGACAATTATTTTACATTGTAGATGCAAGACTTTTACTTCTAATGGATTGCTACTTTTCTAAGTAATCTAATTACTTCTTCCACTGTCCACTGGGTGTTTCAAATACATCCCGGCACTCTCAGGGAGCTCCCTGCGTGAGTCACAAGGTCCAGACGTCTCTGCTCCGCTTCCCTCAGCGGGCCAGGGCGTAACGTTACCTCACCTCCCCTCTCCTCTCTCCAGCTTCGCCTCTGAACTCATTCCCAGCTCCCCCTCAGTCCTCTGTGCGCCGTCCTGCGCGTCTCCCCCTTTCATCCCCCGGCCCTCTCCACAACGGTGGATTCATGCTCAGCTCTCGCCCTCCTCGGTCGCCATGCAGAACAACCACAACAAGGAGCATCTCTATAAGATTCTTGTCATAGGGGACCTCGGTGTGGGCAAGACCAGCATCATCAAGCGGTATGTGCATCACAACTTCAGCCCCAATTACCGAGCCACCATCGGGGTGGACTTCGCACTCAAAGTCCTCAACTGGGACCAGGAGACGGTGCGTCTGCAGCTGTGGGACATTGCAGGTACGGTCCAACTTTTACGCAAACAAATATGAGGGATCATAGAAAGTTTGATAGGAAGTTTGAAATTTCCAGGCGGTTCTATGAATTTTCTTTGACTCAAACTTTATACATTTTTTTGAGTAAGCCACAGCAAAGGAGAAAAGTCGATTTAGTATCTTTAACTGAATAAATATATTAGAAATTAGTTGGGATTTGTGCAGATGTAGCCCATATGGCAGGGCACATTGTTCTAAAATAGATGGATATTAGTTTATTGGTTAATACTCTTGAGAAAATACTTATTTTTGTTGTTTGTTTTTCAGACGAAATTGAAAAATGAACTGCTTTGATAGACAATTAAATAAATTCACTCAGTCTATTTGAAAATGTCCTTCTAAGTAAAAATAGCTGAAGGCTACATTTGGAAATTCATTAATGTTAGTTGCAAGTTTTAGTCCTGGAGGAAATTATGTTTATAATTATGTTGCGTATTCTTTTTTGAATATCACACGGTTAAATGAATCTGCTCTACAATCTCTCAGTGTGGTGGTTATGAAAATCATTTTTTTCCCCAATGTTAATGCATGTTGTTTAAGGTTAGAGACAAAACTTTTCATATCATAATTTAAATATTTATCAGAATTCAGCTGCTCAAATAGAAAATATAGGCTTGTGTCAGATGTCATGGCCTTACTTTCAAAGAATTGCGTACTTTAGATACACAGATAGATTAAGGTTAGTGATAAAGAAAAAGACAGCAATTCAGAGCATGAGCATGAGACTATTTCGTCACAGTTGTGATCCGGGCTTAATGTTCCTCATGTGCACCAGCTGACCTGTTACTCACTTCAAATCACTTGGCAATGCATTGCTGCAATTACATGTTTCTCTTTATTTATACTCACAAGCAGCTCACACACAAATCCAGACAGAGAAACTTTCTCCGTAACCAAGGTTCAAAAACATCACATATGGATTATGGATATCATTACATATATATTGTTGTTATTAAATCAGGAAAGTATTTATGACCTTTCACTTTTCTTAAACAAAATTAAATCTGCTCTATTCTGTGGGGCCATGTGCAGGTGGCATCTGAGTTGTCTTTAAGATTTAAGTCATGTTACTCATGAATTAATTCATTGATACATATATTCTGTATCTGTATTCTGTAACAGTAATTCTGTCTTGCCTCCAGTGGCCACTTGCCTTTTCTCTGCAATCTTATGTGCTGCGTGACATTCCTCACCTTTAAGATACTCTGTATTCTTCACCTTTTTTAAAATTTATTTTGTTGTATGCATTTATTGAGGTTCAGATATGACGTGCCCGCCTCAGTCCTTTTGATAAGAGCGTAGAAAATATCTTCTGTGCAAATAAGATATTCTAATATCTTTTCGCAGTCAGTGTTGAAATGCTTTGACTGCCTTTGGCAGACACTGAAATAATGAAGGCTTTTGAGTGGGCTGCTGTTGGGAAGGACATGAAACCTAAAGGCTACAGCAGTCTCATCTCACATGAGTGTCGGCTGAGGTTTAGAAGAATCCTCTGACCTGCTGTTCTCTCCCCTCCTGTGCGCCCTCTCCAGTGAGCGCAAGCAGTCATGTGTCTCAAACTCATGTGAGGGAGATTTGAGGCCCAAGCTCTTGTATACAGAAAGCTTTTATTGTGAACGAAGGATGAGTGTCTCCCTCAGAGCAATAGGTCTGTATTGTATGTGCTCCCTACAGTCACTCTGAAGTCGTGGAGGCCTTGGAAAAAGCCTGTTAATCTTAAATCCGTACAGTCTGTCCATTATAATATTATGTGGGCCATATTATGTGTCCATTGTCAAATAATCACAGGTTACAAAACAAATATGTGGATTAAATGTCCTTTTTAAAACAGATTTACTTTCCCCAGCACTGCTGTGGGTTTGTTTGGGGATCTGAAGCTGGACTGAAGTTTTCTCAGGCCACAGATGTAATAAATCACCTGCTGTTTCTGTACGTTTCCCAAGACAAATAATAACTTCAACCGTTCTATTTTTGTTGCCATTTTTTCTATGCTCAGGGCCGACAGGATAACATGGCCAGCTGCTCAATATAGCATGAAGATGTGAGTGAAGCTGGGTTAGGGCAGATTATGGGAGTTTTATATACTGTTCAGCCTCTTGAAATCACATAGATAAACATGTTGAGTGGGAGTCTTTGGCTGCAGACCAGGTTTGACATAATACTGAGATGAACTCCCGACCTTTTGGGCATCTGCCCTCCCTCATTTCGATGGAATAATTATCACATTTAATTTCTATTAATGAAGCCGTTGCACCTTAAAGGCTCTGTCTGCTTTCTCAATCAGCTCTTTACTATCAGCACAGGGGTCTACGCATTAACACACAAGTTTTTGCCATCGTAAAACAGTTTGGTTTATTTTATATGAGAGATCTATGTATTTATGTTTTTGTCTGAGTTCTTTTTAGCAGTATAATTTGGAAAGATTCAGTTTCAGAAAGGTGATGTCAATTAAACCTGTGCATCAATCATGATTTAAAAATATTTAAATTAAAATGATACACTGTCTGTCAAATCTCATCAAACTACATCCACACAGTCCTGATGAAGTAGAACAGATAAGGCTATCTTTTTCTGAACACATTTAATCATGAATATTATAGTTATAAAGTTTGAAAACATTTTATAGTATTTTTACTTGATCATTGCCCGGAAAACATTGGTATGTTTTAGTTGGTTCAGACAGAAATGTGGGAACATTATTTTTCATTTGGTATATGGTGACACTGTGATACTTCTATGGATCTAATACAGTGTTCTGCCTTCTGACATGTCCTTGAACTAGACACACCTTCTCCCAGCTGTTCTGCAGCTGACCCTGTGCTCTGATCCACCTGTGCAGGAAAGCAGAGGCCTCATTACAGAAAAAAAAATATCCTAACTGCTTGTGCTGTGTTAACTTAAGTGTCAAAGACAGGAAAAATCCTATCTTCCTATTACAGAGGCAATTCCTAAATTCATGGGTGTGTGCTATCCTATCTCAGAGCTCTTATTTTATCTTATCTTATCTTATCTTATCTCATATTGTCTTATATTGTCTCGTCTTGTCTTAAGAAATCCTAACTACAACTGTAAATTACATTTTTCGGTTTGTACTCATCCTGTCATGCCTGCATCTATGTTAAAGGAATACTTGTCCTACAAAATGACCATTTGTAAATCAGTTAGTCATGCCGTGTTACTTTGAATTTGTGAAGAAAACTCTTCTCGCGTGTCTCCACGGTTAACAGTGAACATGAATATTCCCTGAAAAACCTTAGCAATGGAGTTTGGCTTCAGAGAAAGCATAGATAGCTTTCACTTTCAGTTCAGTTTTAAATCATATGGTTTTTAGCAAAATTCATTCATTCAAAAAAATCAGAATTACTGAGCATACGACTGGTTAAATGAGATTTGAATTATTCTGCTCGAGTTGTGTGAGAGTTTGTATTAAACGTGGCCCCCCGATAAATCAATATGTTCGCCATGTTTCATGAGGCATGTGAGAAAAAAAAATGACTTCACCAACTCAAGGTAACATGGAATGACAAACTGATTTACAGACGGCCATTTTGTGGGTGAAGTGCAAGAGACGGTATGTATCTTTGATAGAATGCACCAGTGGGCTGCTTGGGATGGACGAGCAGTTTTGGCAGTTTTCATGAATTTAGGACAGAGTCTATGCCATCCTAATTTAGGATTCATAAGGTGGGAAATCCCTCAGTTAGGACAGTTGTGGCTAAATTGATGAGATAGGATTTTTTCTTTCCTAAATGCAGTTAGGAAATGTGTTTCTGCACAGGCTAAGAATGCTAACTGTCATCCTAAACTAAGATAAGATCGGATTTCAAACTTAGGAAGTTTCCGAAATAAGGCGCCAGGTGAGTAGCAAATGATCCCGTGGGCCTCAACACAGTCGCATGTAAAGCAGGGGTATCAAACTCTACTTAGTACAATTACATGTGAATTTTTCCATACATTTCCACTCCTGTGTAGTAAGGCTGGCATCCCCACACCAAACTAACCTGGAAGCTATTCAGGAATCAGGTGAAGTTATGCCTGCCTTACCAACAGTTCACAAATCTAAAGGTATTGCTTTAAGTCAGAAGTCTGATACATGTTTCTTTATACTGAAGCTGCTGATTGACAGTATTTTGTACAGTGTTCAATATCAAGTTGAATATGTTTTGCTGTGTTCTGGTCAGGGTGGAAAAGCCTCTGAGGCAGTATTGTTGTTTACCTTGCTCCTGAAACTTGGCTCCTCTTAGCCTTTGCAAGTACATCAATATTTAGTGCGTGAAGTCGTCCACTTGGCTGGATTGGACCCTTTGGTGGGTTAGTTCTGGCCCATGGGCTGTATATTTGACAACCCTGAAATTAATACCATCTTGATTCCTCTTCCTCTGGATGCAAACTGCTTTTGAGAGGATCGGTTTAGATTTTTGGGGTTACTCTACAGTGTGAAAATGTCTTGCCCACAAGCTGAACTGTGAGGCTGGTACTGATGGTGCTCTAGCAGACGCTATGGATGGGAAAAATCTGTGAGGATACAACATTCCTACAGAGCTTATCGAATTAATTTTACCCTGAGGAATTTTTACAGTTCACAGGCAGGCACACACCAAAGACTCCTCTCTCCTCCTCCTGTCCTGCCTCTATCCATATCTACATCTTATCTTTCTCTTTTTGCAGATCTAACAGTTAAAAAAATGCATGTAATTATGTGTGTGTGTGTGTGTGTGTGTGAGAGAGAGAGTGGGTATGTCGGGAATGCTTGCATGGTAGCACATTTGAGACAGGGGTGTGATAAAATGAGTAAATCGGATGTTGCATGCCTCTGTGTCTGTTTGCTGCTGAGGTGAAGCAGCATCACTTGCTGTTCTTTCAGTGCCAGCATAAAGCTGATCGAAATAAAAATAGAATTCTTCTATGTGCATCTGTGAAAGTATAACACATCTTTACATCTTTACACTGGTACCAAAGTTGCAGTCTCTTTCTTTGTGTGTATACATCTATGTCCTTGTCCGTGTGTGTCTTCCAGGTCAGGAGAGGTTTGGCAACATGACCCGCGTGTACTACCGTGAGGCCATGGGCGCCTTCATCGTGTTTGACGTCACAAGGCCCGCCTCCTTTGAGGCCGTCACCAAATGGAAGGAGGACTTGGATTCCAAACTGACACTTGCCAATGGGAAACATGTAGCCACTGTGCTTTTGGCCAATAAATGTGACCAGGGCCGGGATGTTCTGACCAATAATGGAATAAAGATGGAGCAGTTCTGCCAGGAGAACGGCTTTGTGGGATGGTACGAGACGTCTGCCAAGGTGAGAAAGATGGCACATACACACATACATGAATACAAAGCAGCAACACAGCTGTCGGGATTGTTGCTGTGGCTACATAGAGTAGCCTTCGACGGAGCGCTGAGGTTCAAGCAAGCATGTCCTTCCTGTTCAGATGTCCTTGAGAAGCATCTGACGCCCTACCAGCTGGACTGTAGCAGACCAAACACCTGATTAACCCGTGGAGACACTACCACAGAGGCACATTCAGGAAGTGAAGAAATTCTTTAAAGGAATACTTCACCCACATGATGACCATTTCTATATCAATTACTCACCATGCGTTACGTTTAATTAGCAAGGAAAACTCAGTTGAACAAGTTGAACAAAGAATCCATAAACGGAGAAAATGCGCAATGAATCTGCTCAATGGAATGCAAGAGCAGAGTTCAAAGTACGTCCTTGCCTAGGCGGGCTACTCGTCTCCCATGAGAATGTTAATGAGGAAGTATTTTAAATAGTAAGGTTGTGGTGTAAAATACATGCATTTGGGAAGCAGTGAGCATATGACTGGAAAAATGAGACTCGCATTATACTGCACAAATTGTGTGACGGTTTGTAAACGGATGTTTTGGTATAGTTTTACCATTGTTGCCTCTCCTACTCCAAGACATGAAGAATTCTCTTCATTTTGGATTCCTCATTTACTGGGGAGGTATGTAAAAATAACTACGTTTTCCTTGTGAATTCAAGGCTACACTGGGTGAGTAAGTGATTTACAAATGATCATTCTGTTGGGGAAGTATTCCTTTAAAAGTGCTGAGTTTAACAGACTCTCAGTCTACTCAGTTTTTGCTTCAGTCAGTGAGCAGATCTGAGTCTCACAGCAGACATTCCCACTATGTTATTTTAGGTCAGCTGCACTTGCATCAGTTTTTTTCTTGCATCCAGGGAGGGTGTCCAAGAATGATGAGGGAATATATCAGTTCACTGATTTCTACTAATGGATACAGACATTAAAGGAATAGTGGGGCATTTTGGGAAATACCCTGACTTGCATTCTTGCCCAGAGTTAGATGAGAAGACTGATTCCACCAAAGGGAAAAATGCCAGCACTCACAAATGTCCTTTTGGTAAATTTAATAAACCAACTTGGGTGGCAGTACCAGAAACACAGACGTTTCGACAAAAAGTCTTCATCAGTATGTGACAAAGACTTTCTGTTTTCTGTCTTTTTCACCCAAATTGGTCTATTAAATTTACCAAAAGGACATTTGTGAGCACTGGCATTTTTCCCTTTGTCGCTGTTTTTGGCCGTGCACCTTTCGAGGGGATTTATTTTGAGAATGCTTGCTTTTTTTCCTATGTGATTTAAGACTGATTCCACTGTCATGGTTGTTAAATAGGAAGCTGGAGCTAGAAGATGGTTAGCTTAGCTTTGCACAAAGACTGAAAACAGGGGAAAACACCTGAAAATATGAAACACAAATATAAGACTTTTAAACTAACAAATAAATGTACAGTATAAGTCAAGACTCTTAGACGCAGACAGGAGTGAAAGAACGTGGTGACTGAGCTCTGACTGTGAGATGAGCTGAGGATTCACCCACCTACACACTAACTCAGTGAGACACCGACACAAGCCTGATAGTGATAGCAGCTAATGTGGCGCAGGAATCTCACAGCTGGATGGTAGGTGAGGGAAAAAAGCCGAGACGTGTTTTCTCTCTCTTGTTTTCTTGTGCACTGTAGCTGTCGGAGGTGCACAACTGTGTCAAACTGACAACAGAGAGTACTCAGTGTGTGCCTTCACCAAGGCAATAGAAAATGTTTATTGATTTTAATCTAGCGTGAACGGTTGTATGTCTCTTTGTCTCAGCCTTGTGATAGTCTGGCGACCTGTCCAGGGTGTATCCTACCTCTTGCCCAGTGTCAGCTGGGTGGGCTCCAGTCCCCCTGTGACCCCTAACAGGATAAGCAGTTACGGAAAATGAATGAGCACACACACAAGCATATACGCGTTCATGCATTCACACAGGCACACAACCTCAAAAACACTCGTCACTCATCCAATGACACCTCCCTACGACAACCAGTTCATGAGCTGTGAAAAGAGACATGGCACAATGGTGTGTGTGTATTTGTCTATGAGTGTTTGTGGCTGTGTGTGTGTTTGTCTGTCTACAAAGTTTAGTTATGTCACATTAATCCGTTTTTAAAGTTATATGCTTTTTTTTGTTATAGGCCGCTCCCATTGATACCCCATTGGCATGAACTGTTAATCAGCTGTCCTTTGGCTCATGACCATGTCTTCCCAAAAGAAATCTTGTGGAAGACTGTAGATCCATTTGGAAGTTATGTACCTTTTTGTTAAAGGCCACCCCAGTTGCCAAAGATAAATTTAGGACTGGAGCAGTTGAAATCGAGGCAGTAACCCACAGATGTACAAAGAAAACTTGATAGAGTGTTGAGACGGGCCCCTGGTCCTTGCTCAGTGGTTCGGCTTCCCAAGCGTAAAATCAGCCAGCATCACTGGGCCCATAGAGCCCAATAATGCGGGAGACTTTTAGAATGAATGGATCAAATCTCCACTGCTTTACAGACATTTCCTCTAATATAAGTATATGAGAAAAACTCATATTTGGGCCCAATGGCGTTACATGATGGACTCGGAGGTTGTATTTATACAATTTGGCCACTATGTCAAATTGGCTTCACAGTGTGGCACACTCACTGAGAGCCTTCAATAAACCAGTAAAGGAACTGAGACGCCACCACAAATCATGTGACCAAGAGTCATCATATTTATAACCATAAATATAGAAAGCCATTGACCATTAAATCCATATGCCTCAAGTGTCATTTGTATAAGAAAGTAGTGTTGTCAAAAAATATTAATTTATCGATACATGGATTCTGAGTATTTGAAATGGTATCGATACACCGTTACCTAATTCTTCATCAGCTGTGTTTTCTCAGCCTTGTTATATTTGTCTTTTAATATAAGTTTTACATTTAATGCCTTTTATGTCCATTTTTCTGTGGTATTAAAAAATGGTATTTATGTATTGATATTTTTTCAAGGTATTGTAGAGAAGCTAGAAATTCCAGTTTTGTGACACCACTAGAAAGTATACAGTTTTGAATTTTAAGTGAGTCTGTAACATATCAGGATGATATCTCACGTATTCTGAGCTCACTGCCAAATAACATGCCAGGAGAATCATTTCAAACTTTTATCTTCAACAATGCTGCACACGGTCTGCATGCACAAGAATTCTTTGTTCCAGATCCAACAGTAAGCAGGATAGATCACGACATGGCACACAGAGGGGTTTTTCTGTATGTGGGAGAAGCTCAGGGAGCTGCAGACGGCACCATGTCACATCCAACTGAGCACACTGTTAGATCTTATGAATATTCAGCATCTCTGCTGCTACTGCATCACATATTAAGAACGAGTGTGCATGTCTGTGTGTGTGTGTGTGTGTGTGTGTGTGTGTGTGTGTGTGTGTCTCATTAATACTCGCTGGTGCTGCTGGTCCTCTCCTCATGTGAACCTCCCTCGAACGCCCAGGGCCATTTCTCTATTTCCCTAGTCCTTCAGCTGCGGTCCAAGTCACTCTGAATCTTTTGTATTGGTGCTGTCTAATTTCTGGGTGCTGTTCAGAATGGTCATTTTGCATTTGTGTTTTATTTTGATGGGCAGAATAGGTAGAATCAGGCAAGACAAATCAAGCTACTCACCTGTAACAGAAAACACAGTCTTTCACATTATCCAGGACCTAAAAAATTATTTTTGGATGAATTTTGTTTGACGTTGTGAGATACATGTTGGAAAAGGAATACAATTTGCATAGATTAATCATTACAGTTAATTTGGGTTGGCATCTGTATTGTATGTGAGTGCTTGTGTTGTATTTTTATGTAACCATAGCCTTTTTATCATTGTGAGTGTAGCCAGCTCATCCAAAATGAGGAGACGCTCAATACCTTATCTGCTAGAGCGTGTAAGGCACTGACATTCAAGCTGAGAATAGTTTCTAATACTGTACATGTAGACGCACTGTTGAAACTTCTGCTTTGGTTTACTGTCTGTATTTGTTACACTCTAATGCTGTTGTTCAATTCAGAGATTTCACACGTTACAATTGTTTGATCAGTCATCGCATCGTGTTTGTGCGTAGATGAAGCATGAGGTTGTATTGTCATTTGTCACTGCCCCCACGGCAGCGACACAGTGGCAGCAGCTGGGGAGAAATTTATGTAAAACTCCCTTTTCACTTTGTGTTCACATCATGGCTGCTGGCTGGTGCGTCATCCATCTACTCAGTTTAGTAATGGTCCATTTGCTTCACTCACCTGCTCCCACAGGTTTTTCCTGCTGCACTTTTGTTTCTTTGATAAAAAGTGTTTCTCTTGCCTCCTCCTCTCCTCTCTCTCCCACCTCCTCATATTTCAGTCTCAATTTTTATTTGTTTCTTTTACTTTTTCCTTCTCTTTTCAGGAAAACATCAACATCGATGAAGCGGCGAACTGCTTGGTGAAACACATCATTGCCAGTGAGAATGACATGCTCCAATCAGAAGTCCCCGACACCATCACCCCCCAGTTAGAGAATGACAAAGGCGGGACATGCTCCTCCTGCTTCAGATCCCAGTAACTGCCCCCGACAGTTGGATGTCCTTTTGTATCTCTTTACACACAAAGTTGAGTTTGTCTGTGAGCAAGAGACAGAGGGAGAACCACTTTTTAAGGAAGGAAGTAGGGTTGCCAACTGTTTTTCCTGTGTGGTAGCTCGGGTTGGGTGGAGTGGTTGGGTCGGTGGGTGGGTGGGGGTGAGCGGATGACAGACAGGCAGCTGGCTCAAGAAAAGGAGACAGAAAGAGAGATGGATGCAGCTGTGTGCGCTTGTCCAAGGCAAGGTCACCCTCTGGGCGACTTCAAACCTTGACACTGCCACTTGGGTTACCATGGAGACACAGTTAATGAGCACAGGCACAGAAAGATTGCAGAATATCACAGTAAATCTGTAGAAAGGTCCATGGATGTAATCTCTATTTACGAACCACGCTGTCTCTCTTTCTCCCTCCTTCTCTTGCCCACTCTTTATTTTTCTGTGTCTCTTCCTTGTTGCTTGTTGATAACACTACAGCTACATTATTAGCAATGGTTTCTTAAGATCTGGTTTCATCTTGTTTTACACGGTCATTTGTCTTTGTATGTCTTCCCTCATGCACATCTGCCACCTGCAGTAATGTATAACAGATTATATTGATCTAAGTGCCTTTTCTAATACAAACCATTTTATTTAATGTCTTCAATAGATATGTCACTACATATTTTATTTATAAGTGCACTTAAAGGTATGTACCTTACTTTCCATCACTGTGATAGAACTCCACTTAAAGAACTCCTTAAAGAAAGAAGTTTCCATTCTAATTCAATGGTTTTATATTACATTTATATTCTATTGTTTGATATTTGTAATATTTGTAATTATGGGATAAATGCATATATATATACAAACATGTACATATTATATACAGAATAATAAGACAGATTATAGAACCAAAGATGTATCCAGTTTTCAACATGTTCTTATGAATAAACCATCGCTTTACTGACCGATGTCTGGATGTGATTTTATGATTTAGTCTACACACCTGGGTTTTTTCAATCACTCTAGCAATTTGGACCAATGATGATAAAGGTGTGAATAGTCCCGCCCTAACAGGTGCGACAGATTTACAGGAGAGTGAGGGGGCTGTTGAGTAAAGGGGATCTGTTACGCTTTTTTGCAATTTCTGGGTTTGTAGTTGTATTTTGGGTTTTTACTAGGACACGTTAACAGGTTTTACTGTTCAAATCACATTCTTACTCCGACCTCGTCACATATTGACGTTTGGTTATGGACCTTCTACTTCAAGATATGTTATGAAAGGTAGCCTGGGTGTGTTGGTTGTTGACGTTCTGGGAAGCCGTGTCAAGTTCTGCCTGTTAAATGCACTGTCTTCTTTCAAAATACATTTCCGTTTTCACAGGAAATTTATCATTTTACATACAGTCTCTTTCAAAATAAAAGCACTACATCAGTACAACAACACAAATTGAAGTTTTTTTCCCTCTAACAACAAAAGCACATGGTTAGGTTTAGGAAAAATGAACAGGGTTTAGCTTTATAATCTTCAAGACACAAACACCACTCTCACGGGTGAAAGTTGCTGTTTGTTGGACCCATCCACCACCCCTCCCACCTTCCCTCCTTGGACTTTTGCCGCCTTAATTGTTGTTCTTGTCCCACCGCGTTTCCCCCGACACCAGCGAGCACCGTTAAACCATAATGGCGACCGGCTGTGTATCATGCCGACGTTAAGGATGACTTTTTTCTCAGTGTCTGACACCGCAAGTCACAGCCCATGCCCTGGATTTCAATGACTTCGGAGTGAGAATGGGTTGTTAAAAACAGCACCTTATTTCCCTTATACTGTCTGTGCTGGAACACCCATATTCACCATCTGTATGAGACTCTCAATTTTAGCACCTGTCTTTTTAAGCCCCTCTCCTAAAAAGGCCCAGTCTGCTCTGATTGGGCAGCATTTCTGGGTCCATCACTGCAGCTGGGGAATGACTGTAATGGAAAAATGCGGCACTTTGCGGCACTTTGCGGCACATTTTTGAAACTTTGGCCATGTCTAATATGAACATCTGACACTGTGACATTACATATGAAAGAAAATACTTTTGAGCAAAGGTGGTACACATCTACACAGCCCCAAGAAGGGGCCTAATCAGGAAACAAAGTGAAAACACCTGGGTGAGTTGACAGCATTCGTACATCTAAATCACTCTGATACAGTGGGCTAAACTACCGTTAAAAACATGCTGTTTTCTAACATAAAATATACAGTGGATTTTGTTTTAATGCGGGATACATTTCACCATTATTTCCCTTGTTTTAAGAGAGCGTGTCTGTGTCCCCGTAAGCAGATCCAGATATTTTGTTTTAAGTCATATACACCAGTCAAACAGCAGACATTTAGAAGGGGCTCTGGTGGAGAAAATCTTATTTAGAGAGTGTCCCTGGTACAATGACAATCAATTTGAGGGTTTTATATCTGTGGGTAGTTAGTTTGTTTTTAGGTTGTGACCAGATTGCGCGTGACTGACATCCTCCTGTTATTTTTCTGGTAATTTTATCAGCCTTGCTATGAACCAATTTTTCTAAGAGTAAAGGTTTTGCAAACGGCAACCTCACAACCACTCAGGTCAGATATCCTTTGAAGACGCAGCTAATTAATGCACCATTTTCCAAATCACCATCATCATTGCTGGACCCACATGAGAAATAAATGGTGTATTATGTTAGAAGGTGGTTACTAAAAATCAGACTGCATCATACCTTTTAGATTCACAGGTTCAGTGAAAGCATAACACATTTCAGTTTATGCAATTCTAAGTCTTCTGGCACTGAACAACAGGATTTATTTACGGTGTCTCTCTTTTTAGGAAATTTCAGGCTCATGGATAAACATTCATTCAGTTCCTCTTAGGAGAGGGTTATGTTTTTCTCACAGTATGAGTTACCAGTCACCCCCACTAAATATGATGAAAATCCAATTTCACAGAGAGTTCAGATTCCAGTATAATAGTTTTGTTTGTTGATTTACTTTATTCAGTGACCTGCATCTGACCTGCCATATGACTGCAGCCAGCTGGAACTGCACAGTCTTTACCTTCATACCAGATAACACTGTAGTGGTCCATTGTTTCAGAAACATAATACGTCATACTGTACCTAGAATTTCTTGATGTTGATGATCATTTCTTTAAGACCAAGTGTAGCTTCCACCTTGGCTGTCACAGCAAAGAACAGGCAAACCTGGGGCTGACCCACACGCCCTCTCAATGACTAGCACCAATTCGTCATGTCAGGAACCAAGCAGTGAGGCAAAAGGACATGGGAGTTGTTGACAAAATCGTGGGTTTTTATTTCCACCAAAAATGCATGAAAAATTTCAAACCAAGAAATGGACAGCTAGGCCTATAAAAAAGGTCAACATAACAAAACTAACGAACTAAATCCAAATCCCCCCATGACATGGCAGCACATGGTTTGGTCCAATGAGTTGGCTCCAGGATTTAGGAGCCCTCAGCCCTCAGCCCTCAGCCACGCCTTTTGCTCCACCAGGAAGGGACCTCCCCAGACAACCACGGTAACTTGGAGACAAAGAAACAGATAATTAATATCAAACAATTTGCCTTTGTAACCTTACAATGCCAGAATGTGTACACTTAAATTAAACAACGTAACATTAAAAGCAAATAAACAGATTCTAAATTGAACTAACTGTGTGATTTGACTTGTTCAGGTATAGTTGACCGTAAATGAAAGTAACCTGTGTTGGCTGTGACCATCACACTGTAGGACAAAAAAGCAACCACACAAAGTAGAATTGTGACATTTAAATTAGATTTACTTGTATATGTTTTTTAATCCAGCTGTGTCTAAATTGAATACTTCTGTTAATATACTTTTATGTAGAACACTGTGTACACTGTGTACTTGTGTAATGGGTGAATTTTGACAGGATACTGTCATCTCAAATCAAACACTGCTGTTGTGCACTTCACAGAAATGGTTATTGCCAACATCTGACCGCTTCTTCTTTTCTTTTAATGCCAAATTGCAACTGGATGGAGCATTGCCACCAACATTTGATTGAGACTGTTGCCTGCCACAATATCTGCTGGCTTGTTTGCTTGTTCACCAGCAACTGCAACTGCTGTGAGATTTGTATAGCTGCAGCACTGTTCTTCAGTTTGATGCCTTCACAACATGGAGAACATACAAATTGCGCCCGCCACCACGACAAGACAAATCCACCAACCCAATGGTTATTTGAACTCTGCTCCAACGCAACAGTGCAGTGGTGTGTCTGTCATTCTGCAGTTACACCTCCAAAACACTAGTGGGCGGCGGGGTTTCTGTGAAGTGCTGTAAAGTTTGGTTGATTCAAAACACACATTAAACACACATTAAACATGGCTTAATAGAGACAATTTCAAACACAACTGCACAAATCAGCTTCACTATAACTCGCAGCATTCACAGACAAAGTACTTGTCTTTATCCGGACACATTTTCCCCACAAATACAACATGCTAATGTTTTTAGCACAAGCCTATGGCGTTTTACATTGTATAAATTAGCCAAGCAGCTAATGGACTTTTTCTCTACTCATATGAAACCAGGGACAACAGCAACATTTAACAAAGGTAACATTACAAAATTCAGCTCCATAACAACTCACAAGATTCATTGACAAAACAATTGTCTGATACTAAACACGGTTTCCAAACAAATACAACATGCTAACGTTATTAGCCCAAGCCTATGGCATTTTACATTGTATAAATTAGTCTAGCAACGGGCTGATATTTCCTCTACTCATATGAAGCCAGGATAAATAACTCACAAGACTTATTCTATTCTGTGAAGGCTTTGTCTTTACAAATTATTTTTATAATCTGTGAAATTAAAGTTAAAAGCTTTGTTTCCACTGAGGGAAATGGTTTCACCTTGCAAAAATAGACAGGTGGTCTGTGTCGCCGCAACGTGCAGTTACATTTCTGGAGAGCTGCACATTAGGCTATGGCGTAGGGTATGGTGTAGGTGCTACGTCTACGCAGAGCCTACAATATAGGTAAGCATCGATTTGACGCAGAAGTAGCCTATAAATCCTACATAACATTTCATAGCTGGTGAAGTGCTAGCTTGTCATTTTGCTATAGGGCTTCTGCTTCTGGATCAAGGAGTGAAGGCGGCTGATTGTGTGGGCAGTCATGTAGCATGTGGGTGGGTCACATAGCTGCTCCAGCTGCAGATATATCTACTCAACCGCTGTAGCTTCCTCAGACGCTAATTTCACTAGTGTGGTGAGATGATGCTCAGTTTGTAAATTTGTTGTACCAAAACACGACTGTCCTGTTACTCAACCTTTTCCAGTCTTTTGCCTCCACCACCACTCCTCTCCTTTATCCTGACACACACTCCATCTAATTAACACCCTCTGAAGATAACATTTTTTGCCTTGTTTAACACTGTGGTTTCTTTTTATCCCAGTGAGACCAAAATACACAATCTATTGTTTAACAGAGTCTCTGTTGGTTATCGGTTCAGATGTGAGGGCATGTGCTGGAGAAAGACGATGCCACTCTGTAATTTGTAATAATAATTGGATCCGATTTTTCAGCTTTGATCTAACAATTTGTGAGAGACAACACAGGGCGGAGGGAGCAAGGAGCGAGGTTATGTGGGAATTTTCCTCTGCCGTGTGTCAGATGCCGACCCCCTTCTCTGTGCACCCACACAGGCACCCTCCTCACACACACTGAAACACACACACATACAGAGATGATCAGAAGATTTCACAGATTTATCTGCTCTCTGCTGGTCTCTAAGGCAACACGCTGCAGAGAGAGTGATAGTGTCGTTTCTCTTTACTCACAGGCCCTGTCCTTGTCGTTCTTCTAGATTCCTTTCCCGTGTAACAGAGTGAGGAGAAAAATGAGAGAAAGAGAGGAACCACAACAAGGGACTATAATCACAAGACTTCTCAGTCATACAGGATAAGGGGGAAATAAGCTGCACGTGATTGCAGAATGACTTAAAAGGCTTTTCTCTCTCCCTCTTTCTTACACACACACTAACTCAAACACACACATACACACCAATATATATATGCACACAGCTCTACCTGTCAGGGCGTCACAGTTATTGTTCGGTACATGGTATTAAATGTTTGCATTAGCCTTCAGCTGGAGTTTGCAAGGATTTCTTGGCAAGAACAAACTTTGCAAGAATAAATCCTAATGGCTGTCCACTGTAAATTCAGCCTCTTGTTCTTAAATGACAAAATACCCTTCGAAGATAAAGCATCTTGGTTTTGCAGCATTGATACATATGAGTATGGATAATATGATTTATAAGTGCAGCAATAAAACAGCCACAGTGAAAATACAGGCACTGAGCTCGGCTGCAGTGCAACTATACGGTCGATAAACATTGAGAGAGGTGTTGGAAGTGGAGACTGTGGCAGGCGTACCCTGGCTGTGAATTAAACACCCGGTAAAACGGAATCGATAGCAGGAGCCAAGGGAGACTCTGCATGAATGAAAATAGCGGCTGCACCTCCAACTTTCATCGATAAGTGTGAGGTTTTGTCTGCATTTGCGTCTACCTGTGTGTGTGTGTGTGTGTGTGTGTGTGTGTGTGTGTGTGTGTGTGTGTGTGTGTGTCCGACCTCACAGCAGCAGTTTTTAAATGGAGTGCTATGTGGAATATCAAAGGCCTACTCTGGATGATTCATCATTTGCAACCACGTTGGCTGGAGAGAGAATCCGCTTCAATGCCAGACCCAGGTCGCATGCACACACACGCAGGCAAATGTAGTACTGACTACACCTGAGGATTTGCTTACACATACAGCAGTGATACAGGACGTGATATTGTTTGTACATTTTTGCCACCAATACCAGCCTTTGTACCTTTAGATTTGATGGGATTTACAGGCCTGTGTATTAAAGGATTGTTCATTTGTGTTTGTTTTTAATGATGTCATACGTTGGTACAAATTAGTAGATATTCCCTCAGAAAATGCTCATTTGTGTTCTGGTTATGCCCACTATTTGATTCATCTAAAGCTGAAATGCTAAAATTAGATGGAAACTATTAAATGAGTCAAGCATTTGGGTAGGGTGCTTGTGGAAGCGTGGATGAAACAGTGGCTACCAGTTCTGTGTCTGTTTGTTTGTGTCTGTCTTTTTGTAGTCATTTTGAGTCTCTTTGTTGTCATTTTGAATCTCTGTTGTCATTTTGTGTCTGTTTGTAGTCATTTTGAGTCTTTGTAGTCATGTTGTGTCTCCTTGTGGTCATTTTGAGTCTCTTTGTGGGCATGTTGAGTCTCTTTGTGGACATTTTGAGTCTCTTTATAGCACTATTCGGATGGGATTAGTTTTACATGGGCACGTGGGGTAATGTCACATTACCACAGGACGTCGGTAATATTAATGGCCAATTCACAGGGGATAAGAAATATCAGTAAAACAACCACAAGTGGGAGGGGTAAATCCTTTCATGCACCGCCGTCCCCTCCTGTTGTCATGTGCGTATGACGTTGCTTCCTGTGCGTACCACACTTGAATCGTGTTCGTCGTAGGCCCACAGTACCTGAGGTTTCACACGGACTTGTCCGACTGTGAAGTGCAAAACTGAGTGCTTCTTCAAGAGCCTTCGTGCTTGAAAATCCGTGAAAAACCACTTGTAAACAGGATATGACGAAATATCTACACACGCATATTTACTGCTGGTCTATTCGCACGGGATTAGTATTACCTGAGGTAATTTTCCGGGACCCTATTACAGAAGGTAAAAGTCGCGGTAATCTTCACTGACATCATGCGGTAATGATTACTGACATGGCACATTTGGACGGGACTAAAATCTCTGGTAATTATTACTTTACCCCACGTACCTGTGTAAAACTAATCTTGTCCGAATAGGGCTTAAGTAGTAGTTTTGAGTCTTTGTGTAGTTGCTTTGCATCTTTGTAGTCAGTTTGTATTTTTTTTGCAATTGTTTTGTCCCTTTCCTTAGTTGTTGTGAGTCCCTTTGTTCATTTATTTATATATTTAGTGTTTTTTTGTATAGGGACAAGTATGTAGCATACATAAATGCCACACACCACAGCATTTATAGCCTTAGCTAATTTGAAATGCCTGTCCCTAGCTGGGCTGTAAAATACAAAAGACAAAAGACTCAGCAACAAGAACACAAATAACAGTGCAAAGTACAAACAACAATAAAATACAGACAGAACAATACAAGACACAAACTGCGATACATAATTAGCACCATAGAATAGGAAGCACCAAATTATTCATGACTGCATGACTGATTCCTCTTCAAAAACTGTTTCAGTTTGAGTTTAGAGGGATCTAAATCAGGATCCAATTTGAGTTCTGTAGGTAAAGAATTCCACATGTTAATTCCACAGACAGAAAAAGCTGTTTGCCCAAATGAGGAGTTACACAGGGGAACCTTACAATTCCCGTTGGCTGCTCCACGTGTTACTGAGCCAGGAGCTCTAAGTGGAACCACAAGGTCACTGAGCACCTGGGGAGGCTGATTATGTCGGCATTTATGGATGAGTTTGAAACTGGCAAAAATTAATTCAATTATCAAAACTTAGTTTCTGAAGAACATGACAATGATGTGCTCATATTGGTTTCCTGTCCAAAATTTTAATTGCTTGATTGTATATCATCATAAGAGGCTTAGTTATTGTAGATGCTGCTTGTGACCAAGATCTTACACAGTAACTTAAATGTGAAAAAAACAGCATGCACAAAACTGTGAGATAGTAAATAGTCTCTGATAAGTCTAAATGTATGTACGTTTGCTCATCATCTTAACATGCTTCTCGAATTTTAGCTGTGAATCTAATATGAGGACGAGGTATTTATTTTACGTCTGAGATAAAGAAAGTCTCCAAGTTCAGGAGTATTGGAGTGTTAAATAATGTGCTTAATGTTTGGAGGATGTCCTTCTAATATAAACTCAGACAGTCCCAGAATATATGAAAACGATTTGCTCTCTGATCCACATTGTCTCCACCTTGTCCAACTCAGATTCTTGTGACTTTTGCTGGTGCAGGATTTTAACATTTCTTGATATTTCTTTACCCACATGTTCTCTCCAATCCATGGAGGTATTTGAGGATGACTGAAAACTGCAAGTTTCCCCTCAAACCTTTTCAGAAAGCTCAATTGTTGCTTCTATTTTCCTTTTTTCTTTAACATTCAAGGCGTTTATAATGTTTAGCATGAAGGAGAGCATTATACAATCTAGAGATGTACTTATTTGGATTTGAACTGAGGCCTGATTTCATTTTATAAAACTCAGATTCTGCAGGATAGCACCTCCTATTAAAATAATATCCTACTTGGAGGTAAATAAAAACCTCATTCAACTCTCGTTCATGTTTCTTCTACAGAGACCGAAAACTTTTTAGTGCACTTTTACATCATGTCTAATTTCATGTCTTTTCTGCCCTCTGATGGACTTAAAATCCAGAAGCAAAGGTTGTTAGTGATGTAATGTACTGCCAACTGGGCCAAAAACACAATAATGTACTGTGGGCAGCCCCTGACTGAGTGGTTGTCCAGACAGCAAAGAACTGCCCACCAGGGGCTTTTTGTCTAAATCCAAAAAAAAAAAACCTGTGCTGGGAGAGCTAAAGAGGGCACATCAGGTATGTCTCTGTCTAAGCCAGACAAGTGCTCCTACACTGTCACTCTAACAAGCACTGAATGAGCCAGAGAGCAGGAAGTAATTTCTTTGAGATGTTTCTGCGCTGAGTTAAAGATGGAGAACAACACAGACTGTTTGTCCTTACACATGTGATTAAGTTTGACTTCTTTGTTAGAGTGTTTTTTTCCAACACTATATTATTGACACCAAGCAGTGTAGTCTTAGTTTCACCTGATTAACCACACTGTCAGACAAAGAAAACATCTTTAAGTCCCTGGATGAACCTTTGAAAGAAAATGCAGCTCTAAGATCTCAATGCTGTTCCTATGCTACAAGAACTCCCTTCTTGTGTTTGTGCACGTTATGAAAGGAAAAGGAGATGATTGCTATCATCTGTTGTTACGATTAGAGACTGAAAATCCCTGAAGAATTCAGTGGATTGCACATGTACACTTTCCTTTTAAGCCATGTTAGAGTTTGACTTTTAATCATCCACAAACTTTAAAATGGTTGTGATGTTCAGTTCACGATTTTCAGTAAACTGGCTGCTATTAATTTTACATCACACACATAAAAAAGCAAGTAGTCACTTACATTCAGGTTCACACAGTTAGGGGGGGGAGTGCTGGAATGTACACAAAAGACAAATACTGTTTTTACAGACTCATCACAGACCGCTTAGTATGCAATTGGATCTCTGCCTGGTTTGAAAACCTGGCATCGTCCCCGAAGTTGCAAATCTCGGCTGTCATCAACACCGCCGCGCAGATCATCAGTGACCGACAGCGCCTGCTTTCTATTTGAACAGGCTGTCTGTGTATGAGGTGACATAGTGACTCAGTGATTAGCACTGTCAACTCACAGTGAGAAAAACTCACACACACATGCTGTGATAAGTTTGCATTGTCTTCCTTTTAGGTTTCCCCTTATAGTCCTCAAGTTTCTTCCAAGGCGCAGTCTGCAGGTATGTGTATGAGTCTGTGTTAACCTTGTAGATTGTTGACCTTTTCAGGGTGTTTCTCTAGAGCATGCTGGAAGAGCCCGAGCCTGCCGTCATGCAAACAAGAAAGTCTGAGCACTCAAGGCCATTTTTTCTCATTCAAAAGTGCATCTAGTGGAGTGATGACATGATGTATGATGTGTCCTGTACTGTGGGGTATAGGTACTATTTTGCATTCACCGGAAATAATGGTATGATTTATATTCAAATTAAATACAGCACACACACTGAGAGCATTTTAAGAGACACTGATGTGTAAAAATAAGTGTATTGTGTCTTCATGTCCTCCCTGAGTGATTTTTACTTTATGTTGCACATGTTATGCATCAGTTCCAGACTGCTGTCAGTGCATCAACAACTCTGTACCCCTGCCTGTCCCAGGATCAGCACCTTGGACAGCGATGTGACACATTTTGGTGCCGAATGTTAAAAATAGGGCTGTTGATTGTCACTGCAACGTCTTATACCTTATTGCCCAGCCAACATCTGTATGAGGGGTTCATGTGGGTAGTAAATGGGCTGAAAATGGGTGCTATATGGCATTGTCCATAGGTTTTGTAACGGCCCCATGACACATGCTCACATAGGTGGGTTTACCTGTGGGTCCAACATGGGTTACGCCACAGCTACCTGGGTACCAAGTGGGTGTGAGCCCAAAATAGGCATCTAATCTGGCAGGCCTATGAGTAAACCCACCCATGTGGGCAATTGGCATGGGGCCATTATGGAACCCATTTATAATAATTATGATAATGATAATACATTTCATTTATAGAGCACATTGGTTGAAATCGATCACAAATTAGAATACAATAAAATACACACATTAAAGCCGTTTTGAAAAGATGAGGTTTGAGTAGTGATTTCAGTCAAGAGGTCAGAGCAGTCTCGAAAGTTCCAGAGGGAGGGGGCAGATATGGAGAAGGCTCTGTCGCCCCAGGTCCAGAGCCTGGTCCTGAGTGGTGGAGTCAGGAGGTTGGCGTCAGAGGAGCGGAGGCTGCGGGGAAGGAGTGTGGTGGTGGAGCAGGTCAGTGAGGTGGGAGGAGGCTGGTTATGGAGGGCTTTATGAGCAGTGGAGGTTCTGAAGGATGGGGTGATGCAGACGGGTAGCAGAGTCCTGGATGTATTGGAGTTTATTTAGGAGTTTGGATGGTGTACCATAAAGAATGCTGTTACAGTAGTCAATTCTGGATGTGATGAAGGCATGGATGAGAGTTTCAGCAACAGTGGGGGAGAGTGAGGGTGGAGACGAGCTATGTTTTTTAGGTGAAACATAGGGTCCATTTTTCAGCCCATTTACCACCCACATGGGCCCCACATACAAATGTTGGCTGGGTGTCTCTTTAATTGTTGTTTTTCCATGTACTTATTTTATACAGTCTATGGTACTTATTCATGTTCTAGGTGCACAATGCCTCAGTGTCCCCTGTCGAAACAATAGGGTTATATTTGTGTCACATTACCATACAATTACACTCAATTTGTCCAGTTAACCCTCTTTCGACTGTGGCAAAAGGAGGTAGGAAATGTCAGCAAAATTTATGTCAGTATGGATTTAATGGTTTCCACTTTATAACAAGTGTCTCTCCGCTCAGGAAGTTGATTGCTGCTGCATTGTGTTTGTCCCTGGGTTTCTTTTGGCCAAGGCCACTGTGTGTGTGTGTGTGTGTGTGTGTGTGTGGCAGCAGCAGCATGTTTACTGGCGCTCTTTGCCTTGGCAGAGAAAAAGGCTAGGTAGAATATTGGTCAGCAATGCCCTTCCCTTCTGTGCCAACTGTCTCTCCTCCTGCGGATGTGTACAGAACAGCATGTGTACAGAATAACCATGTTAATGTGACCTTGTGCTGAGTGTGTTCAATCCGGTGTGTCAGTGAGTGTTTTTTTTTTTTTTCTTCTCCCCCCACACATTCAAAAACTGTGCATGGATTTGTACTCTGGAGTCACTGTAGGTGTCTGTGGATTCGGTTCAGCAGCTGTGGTGCCTTACAGCGCTATCTAGCAGTGCATGTGTTGCATTGCACAAACACTGCATACCAACAAACACACTCCCACATAATCTGGCTGCACAAACACATAGACAAACATGTTAAACTGGAGATAAAAAAGAAAGGTAATGCTTTGCAAAGTTAAACACATGATCTAAGGCTGTGATACCTAAAGCATTTGTACATCTGCAAAACTTTCAACACTCGTCTCTGATAACTCAAAAGACATCCCTAAAGGAAGGAAATGACTCCGTGGACATATATAAGGGTGGTAGACGGTACAAGGAAGCATTGATGCTGATGTGCTGGCTGCACAGATAGATTGATGGCTGGAGAGTGGGAGGACGGATAGGAAGGAGGTGGGCGGATGAGAGGTAAGTTGCCAGGCAGCGTGGGAGTTTGAGGGCATGTTGAAGAGTTGTGTCTATGAGCATGTGTGTGTCTCCTCTCTGTGTGGGCGAGAAAGCATGGGACCGAGCGATCGCTCACGTGGAGGCAGTTGTCATGGCAACAGAGGATGTCGTCTTGCTCCGCAAGATCTCAGCTGTCCCAGAATCCTACAGACATCTCTCTCCTCTCTGGTCTGTCTTCGCCTTTCTTTGTCTCTTTCTTGTGTTCTCATGTTCTGTTTTCTTTGTACCAAAAACACCCGCTCACTCCTCATCCTGCCCCCCACCCCTCCTCTCCTCCCACCTCCCTATCCTGCTATTCTCCAGATCCATCTCTCTCTTGCCCCATTTCTCCGCTTTCTCCAATCCCCAGTCCTCCTCCTCTTCCTCCTACTCCATCCCCCTCCTCCTCTCCTCCACGGCCGTAACAGATATAAATAGAGGTAATAAATCGAAGCGAGGCTGCCACAGTGTTTATTTGTGTGTGTGTATGTGTGTTTGGATTTTCGCTCTAATGACCTGCATAGACTCAATGGTGGGATATCCCTACATAGGGAGTTGTAATTCACCATACCTCCCCCTCTCCCCAACTTACATGGCACACACATGGCCCATTAATTCTAACATCAAAACACAGAGGCCGCTTAACTCTGTCAGGCTTGTGACCCTCAGGCATTTCTAGTTTCTCACCGGTGCTTAGAGTTTGCTGGAGTTTGTACCAAAGATCAATAAATTACCATCAAAGATAAACAGACACAGTTTTTGAAAGACGGATCCTGTCAGTAATCTGTACTTTTGGATCATATGTAATGTAAAAGGTGATCTCTGTGGTGACGAGCCCACAGAAAACCATCACACAACTCTGCAGTTTCTCTCAAATACTTTAGTGTATCTCAGCCAAGTGGCAACCTCCAGGGATGAAAAATGAAGCCAACACAGAAGAGCCAAAAACTGCAGTTCCTCTAATGGCCACTTGAGGCTGGCTCCAGAGGTGACTCAATCCCCGTAGACCCCCCATGTTAAAATGCCCAATTTTACAGCAGCAATAAACATGTTTGCAGCCTGGCACAAATACGGTTTTGGTCTCTATTTCTAATTTCCCCCTTCATGACAACTGGACGAGGGGTTTATTTTTATATAAGCAACTTGTTTAAATTTAATTAAAGCTTAAAGTTATGCATAAATAAAGGGGAGGGCAAGTGATGGCTGTCTGCTAGGCATCGCTATGAGTCAGATTCATCCTTTGCCCCTCCACAGCTCCACCCTACCATCCAAATATGGTCACTTCTGGCTCCAAAAATCCAAGATGGCAATGGCTGAGATGCCAAATTCAAGTTTAAAACAGCAGACTGTGAACCAATGGCTGGGATCACGGTAGCTACGTCTATTATTTATACGGTCTTTGGCATCAGCTCATTGTTTTGGTTTGGATCAGTCATTTCCAGCTGCTAGCTTAGCAGCTAAACAGTTAGATAACTCCCTCAGGAGTTGGTGGGGAGCAAAACAGAGCTTCAAGAAGACTGAATATTCAACTTAGATTCCTCAGGTCAACAGAAACACGACTCCTAATTATGTGTCTGCGGGGTGTATAGATAGGCCACTATCTGCTAACTTGTTAGCGATATAAACTTCATAAGGTGATGACATATGGCAGGCTGTTCTCGTGCACTGTTTGTACTTGTGTATAATCCACATAATCCATGCAACCATGTATTCAGGAAGGCTGCAATCAATGCACTGACAGGAGTAGAGAAGGAAGTGCCATCACTCATAGGGCACTAATTCATTAAATAACACATGAACCACTGTATAAGGATATGCTACATATGGAAGCTTTAATATCACATATACATGCTGATAAAAACATCAGCTGACAACTTCACCATGGAGCTAGTGTCTGTGGTTGTTTGATTGTGGCTCCATGTGATGTGTTTTTCTGCCCAAGACTAAAACCAGTGCGTAACCTCGACCCACTGCTCCCAGTTATAGTAACAGCAGTAGCACTGGGAGCAGATTAGGGCATTGTTATCAATGCTGCACATCACATGCAAGGTCAAGGAATGTGACCTGCGTCAGACAAAACATCTAATCTCTTTCTCAGGCTCAGTCTGTAATAACAGTCTGGCGCCATGTTTACATTTACCAGTCAGCTGACACTCTTATCCAGATCACACTCCAGTCAAAGTTACTGGACTCATAATAGTGCTGCAGTAACATATCATTAATATAATGCTAATGCTAATACTGCTCTGTGCACAGCAGGACTTTCCTTCCAGGGTGCTGATTATAAACAGGAGTTGTCACAGAATAATCCATCGAAGAAGCTCATTGCACACAAGGAGGTTTGTATGCTGTATATATTTCATTGTACCTGTTGGTTGTAACTGTGCACACAGAGTGTCTCAAAGCATCAAAACAGACAGACTCTGTCAGGTTCATTATCTATTAGCCTAATAACAGATGCACTAAATAAACTGGGTGATTATAACTCAGTAGATGAATGATGACTGATTAATGTTAGATGGTTTCATTTATATATGTCCCTTAAAAGCAGTACTGTATTATGACCTATAGATATTGTCAGCATTTAAAACTAGCACTTCATTATAAAATCACCCTTTAAAGCAATGGTTCCCATGTGGTCCACCCACGGGGTCCAGATTGCTCCTCAGCCATTAGTTCAAGGTCCATACATACATTTGGCCGTGTCCTTGACCTAGTTTGCTGTCTCTGTCAAGTAGCTGTCATGTCCTACAGCAGGAAACGGCACTTCACTGTAAAAGCTTTGTGCCAAAAATTCACTGTTCTTCAAATTAAAGTGTGTTTTTACAAACCCAACATGTTCCCGAGTCACTTCTGATCCATTCAGAATGGACCCGCAACTTGGAAACCACTGCTTTAAAGGTATACTATGCAGGACTGTCAGTTAATGTTTGTAAAGACCATCACCAGCGACACTGAAAGGAAAAGTAAACCTCAGATTCACCCATATTTGCCATTTCACCTTGGGATGTTTGAGTTTTTTTGGTGCTGTGCCTCTTGAATGCCAGCTGCTTACAGTCTGGCACCTGGTTTCTACCTTTTTATAGACCGCCAGCCTCACCTGAGACCTGTGGGGGTACACGTCCATAAATGTCCCAGGTACAGAAAATATTAAAAGAATAAGAAAATAAATGCAGAGGGCAGAGTCTCTGCAGAAAAAGGTAAACCCTGTACAGCATATTTTTAAAGAAGTAAATGTTGCAACACAGCCAAAACCTTCCTTTATTCCTCAACAATGGGTCACTCAGTTTAGGCCCACTTATAATTCTTCTCTCTAAATGTCTAAACTGTAAATTATGTTATAATGCAGTCATTTACATCCAGAAATCCTCTGTAAGCAAGACAATGTGTCTGTCTCACCTTTACCATCCTGCCACAGCCTTTGCTTCACTCTCTGCTCCTTAATCAAGTCTCTCTCTCTTTTTCTCTCTATCCCCCTCTGTCACACACACACACACACACACACACACACACACACACACACACACACACACACACACACACACACACACACACACACACACAACATACAATGTGATCTATAACTCTCCCTGGGAGAGGGAATAAGGATAAAAACAGGAGAAACACATGAGACCACCTGAGACCTGACGCCGTACTCATCTGTGCACATTCACAGCGAGGAAGGAGAGAAAAGACAGAAGATAAATGGACATAGCAGATAGATGAAAAATCTGTGAAAAGAAAACAAATATGAGGTCTGTTGCGATGATGCACACGTTCTCCAGGATTCATATTTCACAGGCAGTAAAGATAATGAAAGAAGAACAAATGCTACATTCTCTCTGTCCTGATGTATACACCAAGAAGACCTGTGGATATCACATGCAGTTTATAAACAGGAAGCCATACTGTCGCACTATTGGACAAGTAGGATTATTGGGGTAGTTTAGCTGTCAAAGAAGCACATCCTATCTTTTTTTCATGGACCACAATCACTATTTTCCTGATCGGTTTGGGAATAATTGTAATATTGTGAGTATATCATACAGATTGGCTTGCTCCTGATCTGTACTAAAACTGAGGCTCACCTACCACAGCTATATCAGCACTGTCACCAGAGACAGTTAAACACCACATTGTTTTTAACCTGTCTTATTTTCCTGCAAACACACCAAGTCTTGAACTGACCTTTCGCTAAGCCCCGCCCCGTTGTGATGGTCCGACAAACTGCCAGAGTAAGCATGCAGCCCACACTGTAGCTAACTGCACTCCCTGAAGAAATATTATCATATTTTTGGAAAAATGAAAGAGTGATTCCAGAGAGAAGCAGACAGAGGGGTCTACAGTCTGTGTTTGAAGGATATATCCAGGATGTCAAACTGACTCAGCAGCAACAACAGGTTCAAAAGACAAAGATAGTTAGAAGCTAAAGCCGAACTATAGGCTACAGATCACAGTGTAAAAGTGAACCACCACATCACTGCTGATCGCCACAGAAGACAATGAATATAAAGGGAAACTTTGCTGATATTGAACCAGCTGTGTGGCATCGCAGTGTGTGCAGATGAACTGTGTTTGGCTTCACCCCTGTGCCAGTGCCCCACCTGGGATGGGCAGGGCTCTCCAGGGGAAGTCAAACATCGTTCATCTGTGCACACTGTGATGACACACAGCTGGTTGAATATCAGCAAAGTTCCCCTGCTTCCCTTCACTGGTTCCTGTACAGCAGGGTCAGTCTTTGTTTCACTGTTATAATCATTAAAAAGCAAAAGCAGCATGTGTATACATTCAGTAGGCTGTATCTTCAGTAGCTAGCTAGCTAACCCTACACTTTTCAGGGTTTGATTTTGGTTTTGGAACAGGGAAGACACATATATCTTTTTCCAACCTCTCCAGGTAGCGAGTATCATTAATACACTATGTGCTCCAGGCAAAACATTTAGCTCCAAATCCACAAAACCAGCCTGAAAATGAAGGAAATCTGAAACCACTGCATTAGAGTCAGTTACTCTTATTTGTTAAGGTATTTGAGAATGGCAAAATGTTACCCTGAGCGCTCTCTGTCAAATAAACAGCAGTAATTAAATCAGGAATCATGGGACATATTTATAGAAAAGGCACTAAGAGCGCACCCTAAAACACCCTATGCACAAACTTGTAGATCGTGCACTGAACATGCACGAGTGCCGGCGACAGAATGGCTAACATGCACACTGTAGGAAAAGTGAGAAGATGAGTAACTGAAAAGAAAGCTGTGAAGAGGGGGGTCTGAGAGGAGAGATGCCAGAGTATGAGCAACTCTGGAGGAATCGTGAAAGTGAGGCGTGATGAGGAGATGAAGAGGACATGATGATGGCAATGGTGGAGAGGAGAAGAGAGAATTTCATTAGAGAGATGTTGGATGAGCTCTGAGATTCACAGCATGCCAGTGCGGCCTCTCCACACATCTGTCTGTTCATCCCATGGGGGGGGTGGGGGGATTGCAATTGCAGACGCAACAGGGCACGTATGCGCTCACCTTTCCCAACCGCACAGAAACATCTGTCTCCCCACACAGGCCATATGCTGTAACACAAGCCCTCTCCCATCTCCCTCACCCCGTCTCGCTTTCATGTCTTTTTCTCTTTCTGTCCCCATCTTGTTGTCTTTGATGAAGTGCCAGGGGCTGGCAAATGCTCCTGCTGCAACGGCTTCATGGGCACACTGTCAGCCTCTGCAACTGTCCCTCACAAGCCAACTCCTACACACACACACACACACACACACACACACAGATGCCCACAGAGGAGAGACAGATTTGCTGTCATAAAATAGCAAAGCTGAATATGCCCACGGCTAAAATTACATAGTTCAGTTTTGTATTAAAATATAATGATGCCTCTGGATCTACAAGTGGCCTCAACCACTGATGTGGGACTGGGTGTGACTGAATATCAACACACATTATGCTTCAGTATTATACTGAGGCTTGGCATTGGTCGTTGCACTGTAGGCCAGCATGTCCTTAACATTTCAGACCATCAGTCTTAAAGGCAAAATCCATATTATGACAGTCACTTCTGAAAGCGGATTGCTTTGGATTACTGCGCCTGCTTTCATTGCTGGTTTATGCTGTCATTCCCGTGGTTAACTATCTAACCGTAGATCAATTTCTCTCAGCACAGATAGAACAGAGCTTGACAGCAGAGCCTTTTTCAATAATTTAAAACATCAAGTTTCAGGGTCCCTTAAAATTAAAGACCTAAGGCTTCTTTTTGGACATGTTGAACATTAAAATCACACAGGGAGAAAATAACATTGTTACAGAATGGTCTCTTAAAATGACCATGAGATCTCCAGCTTAATGTCTAAGCTACAAAATAGATAACACCAGCGAGTGAAGCACTAATATGGTGTCTTGCCTTTAATTTATTTTTCTCCTAAACAATGAAGATGGAGGGACAGGCTAAATTTAATAGTTTGTGTTTGTGTTGGCAGTTTCTGAACACAGGACACTGCATTAATTTAAAGTCATTATGAGATGTGGTCAAGAGGATTACACTGTGGCATAGATTATAGATGTTGCATCTTGCTGAATGTAACACCACCCGGCTGGCACGCTGTGTGATCCAAATCAAACACACCTGCAATGATGCGCAGCAAACAGACAAGGTGCATGCTGGGTGTGGCTGTGCGCATGGTAGAGGCTTGTAGCTGCAGACAGGTGCGCACGGCCTGTGTGGTTTCCCTAGTAAACTCCTGCGCTGTGACTGCTGAACACTCAGTTTAGGTGCGTAAAATTGGGAATAAAAAATAAATACAGAGCGCAGCGGGACAGAGAGGCAGACTGCATCGGTTGGACCAGACGCAATGAGGGCGCAACGTTAGGTTCGTTCGAGATGAGCCAGTCCTGCGCAGATTCGATCACCGGCAATCGGCGCACAATGCATGCCGGTTAGTTTTGTGTCCGACTTCATCCCAACCTCCTCTGACGTATTACAAAAGTGGACAGCGATAAAGCCGCGAGAGCGAGGCGGCCGCAGTTTTTAGAGCCAGGCACTGCAGTTGCTCTCCAACGACTGCCTGGCTCTCATCTGATATAACAGCTGATTGGTTCAGATGTCGACTCAACAAGATGACGTTTTAGATAAACTACTCATTTTTGTTGAATTTTAGAGATTAAGATTGTATTTGTCTTATCTGAAGGCTGAGCCTGTTGAAACTGGTGAGTACAGGTGAACTCCCAAAAGAGCGTCAGCGCAGTGTTTGCGCACTGAATGATGCCCCCAAACTGCAGTTTCTGCAGGTGTTTGTATCGCTTTTGCATCTGTGTGTTACTGTAATGCCAGATAATTTGATTTTTGTTGCACCCGCCATGGTGTTCATAGTCTGACTTTATTTATGTCGGTCAGTTTCAGGAATTGCATGGTTTGTCCTTATGTGTGGTTACTTTCAGTGAGGATCTCCTGAGGAGCGTGGCTGTAAAGTTATAGTCAGTTGTATGCATGGGCGAATTATGAGACAATATGGGCCCCTGGGCACAGATATGCAAAAGGCCCCTCCCCCTCTCACACTCAGAAGCAAGACACATGGGGCACATCGCAAATGTGCATTCCAATACCCATACTGCCACACTATATAGCATGCCAGAAAAAGATTTAGTATTATGACCCGGCGGTCGATATGTCACATCTACTGGCTGCAAACAGATGACAGCTGATTGACAGCTGTCAGAAGTCGTAATGATGGATGACGGCGCATTTAAGTAACTGATCACCAGTCCAATACTAATAATAGGAATACTGATTGTTTAAGTGCACAAAATAATAATAATTATTGCAAACAACAACAGGACATAGCTATAAAAATAACAGACAGAGCTGTAGATGTAACTTCACTGTCACAATTATAGTATGTTAGAGTCTACAATCTGTGCAGCAATAACTTTAAAGTTAAACAGCATATATTGCAAGCAGATCACTCCAGGTTAATCAGATAAGAGATAAACAAACTCGAGTGTATCAATCCCAAGTTTTATATTTTCTTTCTCTGATTCATCATCTAGTTAAAAATCAGCTGTGTAAACAGTAGGTCTTAACAAGTAAAGACCGACAGCTTTCTTCATTTATTAGAAAGAGTTTTCCTTTCACAACATTAACATATATTATGGAGATAATTAAAGTCAGAGAGAGCGTATCTGTCAGCAAGAAACACTTCTACATCACCGATAATCATTTCCATTCAGTCACATGAGGCTAATCATTTCTGAGCGTCAGGTTGATGAGCTGCATAATTTAAATTTTCCCTGAAAAGACACAATAATCATACTCTGGGTTATTAGAATATGAATTAACAATCAGAATATCAATAAATACTGATGCAAATAATGAATAAATAATATAAAGACAGTCTGCACCTTCAAATGGGACACAGTACATATGTATTTCAAATACAGAATGCAGGTTATTTATGTTAAGGTGTTTGTGAAACAGAGAATAGATAGCTCACTGTTGTGCTGGCAGTGAGAACTTTGTGCCTTTATTAGTATGAGCACAGTGCACATGTGCAGAAACAAGCTCCATCAAAAGTCTCTACAGCTGTTAAAGCCGTCTGACAGCTGATCCAGCTGTGATCAGATGTCACTTTTATCAGAAACGGTCGTTGCTTGACAAGACGCTTCAGAGGAAACAACATCTCATTTCTTCAAAAACATATTTCAATCTGCATGGTTTTCTTGCATCTCTCCATGCATCCCTGGTGGGAGGGACTAAGATGCAAAGAAAAGATGCAAATGAGGGAAACATGGGTTGCACCCGTAGACTTTGTGCTGGTTTTGCCTCTTTTTTTGTTGTTGTTGTTGTTGTGTGTCTCTTTGTAGTCGTTATGCATCTTTTTGTGGTTTTGGCAATTCTGTGTGTTCTTGTGGTAGTTTTGCATCTCTTTGTGGTTGTTTTGTGCCTCATGATGTAATTTTGTGTCTCTTTGTGGTTGTTTTGGCCCTTTTTGTGTAGTTATTTTGTGTCTCTGCAGTTCCTTTGCATCTCTTTATGGTCTTTGTGTGTCTCTTTGAGGCCATTTTGAGTCTCTTCCTGGTCCCGTGCACCTTAATTTGACTGACATTTTTCAGGTGAAGGCCAGGTGGTGCCCCTAATGCTTTGGGCCCCTGGGCCTGTGCTCGGTTGGCCCATTCAGTAATCCATCCGTGATTGTATGCATAGTTTGCAAAGTGGCTGTCTTCAGAAAAGGGATTAAACTTCCTGCCTGCATTTAAGGGCCTGGTGCAGTCATAAGATTTAAGTTTTAAAGTTTGTGGAACTTTGGTGTTATGCAAGTTTGTTTAATATGCTTAGAATACCTTCTTCTTCTTGAGTTAGTCTGAGGGCCTTTCTGGACTTAAATGAGCTCTCCCGCTGTAAAGGTTGTTTGAATAAATTGCACAACAAACATCCGGGACTGAGATCAACAAACACACACACACACACACACACACACACACACACACACACAGATTTAGTAGCCAGACACAGATTTATTATGTGCACATGGACATGAAGAGTGAAGCACAGTTGTGCTTGAGCACACACATCTCTTATATATCTCAGGAATCGATCTAAGCCACGTACCTGTCTAAAAGGGGATTTGGACTGGGAGTGTATAGCCGATAGGTCACACTGCACTGCCCAGCACACATTCACAGACGCACGCACACATAACCTGCCTATTCCTTGGCCTCATCCACGTCCATGCATAATGCATGCAACTCCTGCATGGTTATTGGAAAGAGACAGAGCATGTGTGTTTGACTGCATGTGTCTGTTTGACAGAAAATGGAGCTTAACAAGAAGAGAAAAGTTAAACGTAAATGAGGGCCAGAGATCTCATTCCTATGTTCAGGTGTTCCTCCATCTCTTCTCATACACTCACCTGCTTCTGTCTCTCTCTTTCTCTCGCTCACACTCGCAGTTACGCACACACGTGCTCTAACACACACGCACGTGTGCACACACACACACACACACACACACACACACACACACACACACACAATCTATTTCTCAGTCACAGCTGCCCTGCTGCTCCACCTGTCTCCTGCTGCCATTTCCCTGCGGACCCAATCAGCGGTGAGCACTGGAAGACAGATTATGGCCTTAAGCAGCACTCAATAGGAGGAGAGGGATGGAAAGGGATGGATGGGATGGAGGGGATGGAAAGGGACAGAGGGGGTGTGACCAGGAATGAGGCTAAGGTGGAAGCAGGAAAGATAAGTGCATGTGGGGGATTACGAATGTGGAACAAGAGGTTATGGAAAATAGGAGGTGATTGTAAAGGAGAGGAGAAAGGAGTGTGGTCTATAGGAGGAGATGGGAGAAGGTGTCAAATTCAAGCGGAAACTGCGCTAAGAAAGGATGGGTATATGGAAAAGTGTAAGGCAGAGAAAGGGAAACCTCTTGAAACTGACAAACATCATACTGCCATTTTGCTGGTATTCTATCTGAGAACATGAAGTTTGTCCTGAGGGTGGCTTTGCTTCCACTGAAATAAAATAGCATGGGCACATAAATGTACTCCGCAAATTTCATTTCAATCTAGCTATTAGATTATAAGGTATCATGTCCAAACTTGACAATTGGACTTTAGGGTGAAACTAGAGCAAAGCTCAAAAAGTATAATACTGATCTTCCAAGTGTGCTCATTAAATTTCTCTTCTTTAGAGAAATTGTTGGCGATGCCACGAGGAAGATCAAAGGTTACCAAAAAACAAATCATCCTCTGGGGTCTTTGAATAACAACAGCCAATTTAATGAAAACTTGGCCAAAAGTTATTGAGGTTAGAGCTTAAATGATTAAAGTGACACTTTGCCATTTTTTAACCAGCTTTGTATCATAACAATGTGAATATTATATGTTAATGAACTGTGCTAAACTTCCCTTCATCTTACCAGCATCCAGATCTCCCATCTCAAATCTGCAGATCTTATATACACCTCTCTAGTGTCTATAAAATGGTAGCATCTTTGAACCCATCAGCTATCAACAGTAGTGTATCCGGAAGTGTTGCAAAAAGGAGCAGCTTATAAACTTAAGAGTGAAAAACAAAAAGATGTTTACAAAGTAAAAGACAAGAAATGTCACCAGTGAATCCCAGGGATACATTTTAAACCTTTTGATGTGTTATTTATTCACTTTGTTTATTTATTTATTCATTGTTTATTTTAATGACAAAAGAATAATATATGCTACCCAAATCCTGGTTTACAGCAGCATGAATCAAATAAAAGTGATGTAAATACATATAAAGATCATAAAATGGGAGTAATTTTTTTCTTTTCTCCATGGTTACCAAATATAATGACAGCTCCTTGTGTGGATGTGTGTCCCAAAGCTTGCCACTATGTTTACACCCTACACTTTGATATTGGGTGCTTCATTCAGCTATGAAGGTGACTACAAATGGAGCCACACTCCAAGATGAAGTGGGAGTGGGTAGGATCCGGTTTTGCAGAGGCCCAAAGACTATAAAAGCGGATCAAGAGAGAGAACCTGTCTAACTCTCTAAGTCAGACCAAACTTTGATCAAAATGTAAATCCAAGCAGTGCTGATCAAGTAAGGACCAAGATTCTGTCACTGCGTTGCATATTTCTCACCTAAAATGTTTTCAGAAACATATTCTAGCTTTCTGTCTCACTGCAATCCGAGTTCATTTGTTACCAGCTGGCGGCCATATTGTTTCCTGTGTCAAAACGGCCATTCTTGCATTACATCACTCACCAGTGGGAAGGTTTATTGGTCCAGTGCAGTGCAGTGCATTCTAGTAGGTGTAGTTGTAGTAGTTGTATTTTCAGTTACCACTTATCCTTTTAGGGGTTGTTGAGGGGCTGGAGCCTATCCCAGCTGACACTGAACGAGAGGCGGGGTACATCCTGGACAGACAACCATTCACGCTCACATTCACACCTACGGACAATAGAGTCACCAATTAACCTGCATGTCTTTGGACTGTGGGAGGAAGCTGGAGCACCTGGAGAAAACCCACGCTGACACAGGGAAACAAACTCTGCACAGAAGGACTCCCCAAACCCGGGGTTTGAACGCTCAGGATGGGGTTCAAACCAGGAGGCCTCTGTCTGTGAGGTGACAATAGGCCCGTTTCCACTGAAGAAGTTCCTGGTACTATTTGGGGGGCAGGAACCACTACAGGAACGTCCTCTCGTTCGGCCCTCTCAACCGCCGTGTCTCCACTGAGAGAGCGAAGTACGAGGAAGGTTCCTGTAAAGTTACGGGCTGCCTCTGGATGTGACCATTTTGACCGGGGCGACGTAGGGATGCCATTAGCCGTTAGCGGTGTCTGTAATAACTCACTAAATGGCCCGTGAAAAAAATATTTTTTCCAGCGGATGTCTTAGTTACAACATGATTGAGCTAACTGGAGTAGTTTCATGTCGTATCCGACAACGGGAGGCTTTTAACAGATGATGTCCTGATGTTAGCTTTGCTGCTGTTAGCCGTCCCTGTCAGCTGATGCTTTCTAGACATCGTGATTTCCCATAACTTAATAAATACCACACATAACAACACAAAACTGCTTTGCTAGCTCAATCATGTTGTAACTAAGATATCCGCTGGAAAGAATAATTTTTTCACGGGCCATTTAGTGAGGTTTTTTACATGGCGGCGGAAGCTATGTGAACAAGCTAATCCTCGTCTGCTGAGTTTTAAAAATGCCGGCTATTTTGTTGCTTTCTGTTAATAAACCCCAAGCCCCAGCCAGGAGTCTTTTGGGGCCGTTCTGAGTACCTACTCCGAGGCAGGGACTTGTTTAGCCCCTGTAAAAGTTCCGGAACTCTGTCCTGGGGGTGGTTCCTGCGGTGGAGACACGCACCAACGGCCCCGGCCCCGTAAATTTACCCCAAAGTTCCTGCGGTGGAAACGGGCCTTATGCTCACCACTGCACTACTGTGCCACCCATTTCAAGCAAGTTTATAAGCAAACATGTTTAACAGTCGGTAGTTTCAGCCTTTTAAATATGAGGATTTTCTGCTTTTCACTGTTTTATATCATTGTAATGTGAATATCTTTGGCTGTTGGAGTGTTCCCATGGCCTTAAAGGAGTAATGATCGACATTGTTTAAAATTTTGTGGACCAATCGAGAAAACGATCATAAGAATAACTGATGATAATAATCATTAGTTGCAGCCCTAATTGAGATACTTTGTCATGGACTGCATTGTAAGAGGGATTAATGACTGATCGAAGACAACTGACATCACCGTCACCATGAAGTAGGAGACGAGAGAAATGTAAAAGAGAGATGAGAAGTGAAGAGAAATGGAAATGTGGAGTAGCACTGGCACGATGTGCTTGTTAATAGGTATGTCAGTGTGTGTCTTTGTGTATGTGTGTATCTCCGTGGACAGACCCAGGAAGCGAGAGGAATGTAGATTTTCTTGACATTTCAGATATAAAAGCTTTGTCATTAAAGCTTTGTCTGACATTTAAATTTACCATAGATGTTCGCAGACTGCTCCCAAGATGTTGCTGTAAAATAAGACTGATCACCCACCTCAACGTTTGTTAAGTGTGCCTCCATGTATGAGAGTCATTGTGTATTCCAGGAGAGTATCCCTTCAAAGACGTGAGTGCACTTATGTATGCCATTTCACATTCAAGTGCATGTGCGTTTGTCTATGTACTTTGGCTTCTTTTGTTGCGGTAATGTCTCTCAGACTCGGCTGTGTGGTTTCAATCATTGCATATCCCCATGTGGTGGGCATACCAGTGATGAACCGATGTCCACACTACCTTTGCAGGATCTGCAGGATCCTGCAAAGACTCCCTAAATTCCTCAGTATTACCCAGGACTATCCCAGCACAGGGAGAAAAGATAATATTTGCTCATTTGCGAGGTGAAGGATGAGGGTGGTGTGTACAGAGAACAGGGCAGAACGGCCTTAGATGAAGCATCATGTAATGTTGAACGTGACAACATGAACTGGCTCAGGGAATTTGGTGCATCATTTCTCAGGGGGAAAAAAGGGGAGGCAGAGGTGGAGTGGAATTTTAAGTACCGATATACAGCAGCCAGTCTCTGTGTGTTGCTCCTAGACTGTTCAGACCACATTTATTGTCCTGACACATGGTGGTTTATAAGTGCAATTAGTGCCAGAACTCATCGAGTTGGTGATTAACTCTGTAGTTGTTAAACGAGACCTGAAGGCATATGTTTTGGACATCCGCATGGATCATTGGAAAAATTGTGCAGCACTGCCCACTGATCACCCTCTGGTGGTGAGCTGGCTCAGACAGCAGGGAGGCTGCCTGCCAGGAACAGGGCTCAATCTGAAAGTAATGAGTATTTTAATGTCTGATCCTATAGGATTTATTCATCTATGTGCATTTCTCGAAGCAAACACTTTGATGTTGAAAGCTGCTAAATGAAGTTATATACCTGGATCATCAGATGTAGTGTTAATACATCTAATAGCCCAATGAACAAAAGGGAAAGAAAGAAAACATTTCCTGAGAGTCACATGACTACATCACTAAATCAGAGATGGCACACAGCCAGCTGTTACATCATGTATTCAATATTCATACAGTAGGTTCATTGGTTTAATTTTAATGCTTGCTTCGACTGATTATTCTGTACTTTCCCTAAAGCAATAACTAATAAGTAACCACAGATGTGGCAGTGTCAGCTTTTATTAGACCACATAGTCTCCGAAACCAGAGAGCTGTCAGCTTCAAGGGGATTTTAGTTGGATATTATTACATCATCACTTGGCCAGGGCAGTGCTACCTGACTGAGAGGAGAATTGGGAGGCACAGCAGGGCAAGAGACTGGCACATGCACTACATGACTCATGGTTTCATTGCACGTCAGCAAGTTATTGAACATTTCACGTGAGAATAACTTGTCTGCCCTTCCAAAGCTAACTCCTAACTACTGCTATGTGTCTGTAAAAGGTTTGTCGGTCGTGCAGGTCATGAGATATCTGGCAAAAGTGACTGAAAGGCAGGGCCAGAGCCAGGACTTTATAAATACTGAGGTCAAGAGTTTTAAGTCCCCGAATGCAACCTTAGCTCCCTAGGAAATTTTTGGTCAACCATAAAATAAGAGTAAAAATTCTTTCTCCACATTTTTGGTAGGGCTGTACCCAAATATTCAGATATTCGTTTCTATGGGTAGGTATTCGTTATGAAAATTTGGTATTCGATATTCATTTTTTTATTTACTTTGTTTTTTTTTTGTTTTTTTTTACATATTTCTTGGTGCTAAATGTAGTCTTTTTGTTGTTGGTAAATGTAGATTATCAATAAAAATCCAAACTTTTAAATTGCATTGTTAAAAATGTGAAAATATTGTATGGCCTACCAACTGAGCTTGTGCACACGGCACGCATGAGCGCATCCGTCTGAGGCTGTGGATCAATGCCAAGTTTTACCACTCTATCACTATTCCCTCTAACTTGTAGCTGTTTTTTCGTTATCTTTTGAATTTAATATGAATTATGGAACCGTTTTTGTAATTAAACCGTCAAGGTTTGTTTCCCCCGTTTTGTACAATAAATTATTGTTAAGTTTCAACAAGTTTCTTTTGGAGTGCGTGACACAAGTGTGTTTTGAAAACGACCGTGGACTGTCACCTGCTCAACACATCAGTACCTTTGGATGCCATGACAGTAATAGCCAAAGATGTCAAAATATCATTTACAGACCGATTTAACAGACGATCACTGCTGCCCGACCTGCAGGTCCATTTGCGGGCCCCGCGGGTTACGGGTCGACCCGCGCATCACTACTCAGCTCGGTCTATAAATGCTGTACACAACAGCAAGGCTATAGACATTATATTCTGTTCAGGCCGGCAGAACCAGCAGCGCATCGGCTCTACAGTGCACGCACGGCACTGCTGATTAACCATTTTATTGCAGCACAGAGTGTCTGCCAGCAACCAATTACTTGCAGAGGCTTCCTACAACTTGTTTCAGCGGTTCCGATTTAATCAGAAGACAAATTAAACAGGGTGACTAGCCAATGTGAAAATCAAAAGAAAGCATAGAATAATGTACTGAAGGAGACTGTTGTGCCATCACATTTTTTTGTGGTTTGAGAGCAAAGATCCGGACGTCGCTGTGCAAAACTCCCCAATACAATTAGGTCCGAAAACCCCCCGGAGGAGTGCTTTGCAAGGAGTCTTTGAAAGGAGCCGAGCCCGGTGTAAAACCAGAGAGAGCAGGCAGCACGGCCACAGCACCCCCATTGACTCCGCTTGTCTGTCCTATCAATTAAAGGCCAAAATGCCCCCAAAAAAATCTTTAACCAAAAAAAAAAAAAAATATGGATGAACTAATTAGATTTTGGTGGTCTGAGGTCAAGGTCACTGTGACATTGTCTTATTTTTGTGAATGCAATCTCTCAGGAACACCTTGAAGAATTTCTTCAATTTTGGAACAGGCGTTTACTTGCACTCAACAATGAACTGATTGGATCTTGGTGGTCAAAGATCAAGGTCAGTGTGACCTTACATCTGTCTCATTCTTGTTAACACGATATCTCAAGCTCACCTTAAGGGAATTTCTTTAAATTTGACACAAACACCCACTTGGACTGAAGAATAAACTCTGTGGTTGAATGTTAAAGGTTAAGGTCACTGTGACCTCACAAAATACGTTTTGGGCCATAACTCAAGAATTTATTGGCTAATTATGACAAAACTTCACACAATTGTCTAATAGGATAAAATAATGCAGTTATGACATTTTATATCCAACAGGTCAGAGATCAGCTTCACTGTGACATCATAATATTCTACTTTAAACGTATCTCTGGCCATTATTCTGTGTCATATCTCAGGAACAGAAGGACAAATATTTGGTCAGATAATGTGCTGATGGTGTAGATCTTCTGTGCTGTCGGGGGGACAGTGTGTTCGAAGCATCCATATTTTCAAAGACATGGATTTAAACTGTAAGATAAACTTGACTGGTATGTGGAGGCATACATCCATGTGGCAGTAATTCTAATTTTAGTTTATGTTTTTGACCTAAAGCAATAACACTTACCTGATATCAGACAGAACTTTCAGCTGGTTTTCATTGTTAGCATGACAATGTGTCCACATTGATTTTTATTAGGGAAGGGGATTCAATTTTCCCTAATCAGTCATGTGAGACCCATGTATCCTTTTGAGTCTAACGTCATTTTAAGTCCACAGCCATGCCAACTTACCTATTTTGCCAGGGTTTTAAGAGTGGAACGGAGTTAAGTGAAACAAACTACGTTGTTGGGCAATATGTAGAAGACATCTCAATTAAGAACAGCCTTGATAGCAGTGTCTATCTTCTCTTAGTCTACAGCACTTGCCATTGTTGTTATTACTCCATACTGGTTCTTTCATGCCGTCAGTGATAGCTACCACCCTGGTAAAGACAGATGAACTTGCTGTAAAGTTTTGAAGATGCCATTCGTCTGAGTGGCTTCCTCATTTCAGCTAACTGGAGGGCGAGTTCTGCAGTATTTAACCTTCTGTGGGTGATTCACATCTTACGAACACGAGAAAAGTGGGAAGCCAGTTGCCTTTGATTTCTCAAATAGCACACAAATAAATACATTTTAAAGGCAGAGAAGGGTAGCTTAATGTGCAGCCAACACAAGTGAGTCATAAGTGCTTATGTGTCCCCAGAAACATGGAGGGGTGACAAGAGAATGTCGCACCAAACAAACAAAATTAAACTACACTATAAAAAAAAATCTTTCTGTAACATGAATTGATTTTGTTTAGATTGTCACCAGCTTCTACAGGTGAGGATGTACTTATTTGGCATTGTTTCAGTCACACTATCTCCTCCTGCTACGCTCCACAAATACACCCAGATGGTTCCACTCAAAGAATGGTGACAGACTGTCAGTGAATACTGTGAGCTTGCTGATCTGTTTGTTTTCTATGATAATACTCATATATGTAAGCTATATTGCAGATAAAATATAGTATAAGATCACCTGGGAAGGTTGCTAGTACAACAATGTGGGATGAAAATGATGTTTTCATTCATGGTTGTGATGTTACAGAGGGATTTGCTGTTTTTAGTAAAGTACACTTTGATGTAAGCCATTGTTGCCTTGGCAGCTCAGTGTTGGCTAAAGAATCTCTTGGTCTTAAATCTTGGCTCCAGCGTTGTTGTTATTGACATTATACTCAGGTTTTCTCCTAGGTAAACTGCAAAGGGATTTCTTTCTAGGACAGAGTACTCAATCATTCTTGATAGTGGTATTGCACTGGAGCCAAAAACTCTCCTCCTCTGACAGCTCCATGGTGGCATCATTGAAGGATGACGGCACACTGAAGCACTCACCTGTATAGTTATATTCTTCTGTGGTCACAGGGGATAGTGTTTGTTGTCATACCAGGGCTGAGCCAGTGGCTCTCACACGCTGCAGTATGTGGAAGGAACAGGTGTCCACGTCCTGCACTTATGCAAACAGCATGGCTGAATTTCATAAATGCAGCAGCATCTGTCCCTGATGTCCCACTCCTTCATGAGAGACGCTGTTATTTGGCAGTATGGCTCTTTGGCATTCTCCCCCAAACCCCAAAACAAAACTGTTTAATTCATGATTGACAGGAAAACAGCAGCTATGCATTCATACTTAATAGTGGTGTAGTATTTGGTGCTCCCCCGATAGAGCCTGAAAAAGCGAATATGATTAATTGTCCAATTTGAACATTGAAGGCTCTAGTTTCCCGGCGCAGCGCAGGGTGGTGAACCCCGCGCAGAGCTAGTTTCGAGCAGCGCAACCCGAGGCGCGCTCAGTTTGGTAGTTTGGCAGACCGAGGTACGCTGAGATGGGTGTGGCGGTGCAGCAGGGGGAGGTGTCGACAGATCCAGCTTGGCACAGTGACAGTTTCGTGCCAAAAGGCTTCGCCGAAGGTGCGCTAAAAGCTCGCCAGCTGAAACCACGTCTACTGTTAGCGCAGGTGGAGCGCAGCTGGTGTAAGTGGAAGATTGGCTGACGGGCATACAGTGCGCACACCTCACCAAAATGTCACAGGCAGGTTTCCAGAATATCAGGCAATAAATACCCAACAAAACCACTATTCAATGCAACTATCTGCAATCAGCACATAAATGTATCTCTATATCGACTGTCCCGTCACATCTGATGTCAGATCAAAGGGGACTGGCACGTGTAATGGAAACCCAACCTGATTTGATTAACAAAACTAATGAGTTCACATCCCTCTCAGCCAACCACAAACAGCCACAGCATCAGATAGGGAGTATATATTCAGCATCTGTCATCTTAGAATAGTCAAAAGAAAAGAAACAGAGTGAGATTGCGAGAGAGAAAGAGACAGCGCGCGCGCTCGAGAGAAACGCAACATTGATTTACAATTGTGGTGACCTCCTCCCAGGCTACCTTTGCATCATCAGCCCGTGGAGGTCTGCTCGCAGTTCCGTATATTCGGACACTGCGAGCAGACCTCCCGGACCAAAACATCAGTTTCCTCCTGGGAGAAGTTTGGCCGTCTGACGCTGCTGCTCTCTTCTGCCATGGCGAATTCAGTAAACTCTCATTACACCTTCGCGTGGTGCATTTAAGGGCGAGGAGAAGGGCTCATTTGATTGGTGTGATGTGTGTAAAACCCACTCCACGTTTTCTCTCCTCCCTCTTTCCGACTTGCGCAGGTAGGAAGGACGGAGGTGGGAAAGAGGAGTAGCTGCACCAGGAGCACGGTGTGTCAAACTTGCAAAATCCACCTGGCCACACCCAGTTGGCGAAGCGCCGGTGCGCTGTGCCCCCGCCTCGCCCGGTCTGCTAGAAACTAGAGTCCTGAATGTTTTGTGCACATTAGGGCTGCCACTAACGATTATTTTCATTGTCGACTGATTATTTCTTTGATTAGTCGACTAATCATTTCATCGAAAAATGTGTTAAAATGTTGAAAAATGTCAATCTGTCTCACCCAAACCCCAAAGTTATGTCATCTAATCTCTTGTTACATACTCATGCCAAAGGGTTTTAGTTCACTGTCATGGGAGAGTGTGTAAAGCTGCCAATATTTCAACATAAGAAGCTGCAGTAAGAGTATTTTGGGGTACTTTTATAGTACTTTTCTATGAAAAATGACTCAAACCGATTAGTTGACCACAGTCGATTAGTCATCGATTAGTCGACTAATCTTGGCAGCCCTAGTGCACATTCACATCCTGTATGTGCACATGCCCTTGGAGTTGGTGTAATTTGGGTCCAGCCTGTGCAAAAACCACCTGACATCCTCATCTTTTACAGCTGGAGGCCTGCAACTAAAAACCATGGCACTCTCCTTCCTTTGTGCTTTGCTCAAAACAAATCCATTCTTCTTCCATTTCCTGCTGGACTGTGTTCGTACCACAGCATCATCACCGCTGACAGTAAAAGGGGAGATTAGTTGTGACTTGGCCGCTGTGGCCCAGCTGGTTTCTGTCTGAAAAAGTAGCATATTTTTTAGTATTTTGAGCAACACTGTGGCCTACTCATATGTTGCCAGTTGTGATATTTGCAGAGAAGCTGCCCGCTGCAAACATTATACCACAAATTTGATAAAAAGTAAACACAAGGAAGGGCACATGAAGCTGCAACCAAACAGAGAGGAGGAAGGGAAAGCCTCAGTAATACGCAAACAGATCTGAAATATGAATGTTTCTCAGAAAGCACAGAATATCCACTCTGTCTTCATGAGCATCTACTGCAGTCATCTGTTAGCTGTTTTCGTGAAGACACTCTAATTATTATAATAGAAGTTGTGTTTTAGATTTACTTCACTCTTCCATCAAAAGCTTTTAAATCTTTAAGCTCTTAAATCACTGAATCAGTTAAAACGGTTGACTAACTGTCCTGGTGCTATCTGGCAATACATTAAAACTCAAGTTTCTAAAATCCACCATCAGTGGCAGAAACTAACCTTTCTTCTCGATTCAAGCTTTGAAACTCCAGTTATCATCATTAGAAATAACCCGCAGGCAAACATTTTTCTCATTATGTGTGATGTACTGTAAACACATTATAACTTAACTACTTTAGGCGCAAGCTGAATGGGTACTTGGGATGTAACAGTTCACAAAGTTCATAGTTTGGTTCGATACAGTGGTGTCACGGTCTGGTATATTTTCAATACAGCAAAACTGTAGAAGTGCCGGAGAAATTTCCTTGATTTGTAAAAATTTTTTCCTTAGCCCTTTGTAGATAGGAATTGTGCAAATTTGCAGGAAAGCCCAATCAGTGCAGCAAATTGCCGCCTGCCTACTTTTGTTTATACAGAATGCGCCTTTTTCGGAGCAATGGGGGGCGTGAGCAAGTAACAAAACGTGTAGCTCAGCATGTGACGTAAACAGTGACGTGGGAGGGAAGCTGGTCAGTCCTTCGGCGATTCTCTCGTAGGTCGGCCTGTTCTTCACCGTTCCTGCCATCTGATGATTAATGGCCTCTTTGTTTGCGAGGTCAAGGAGGCTGCACAATTCCTTGTCTCCTAAGTTGTTCATCTTTACAGTGTCTGTCAGGTCAGGTTTGCGTTTCCCTCTTGCTACTAGCTGCTTGCTAATTCCTGCTATCAGCTGTTTCCTGTTTATCCACCACCAGTGGCTCGCACGTGCGGCGTCATCAACAGCTCCTCCCACAAGTCTTCAATAGCCCCTCCCGTTGCGGAATGCTGCCTGGGTGTTTTGGGTTTTTTTTAAGATTATTTTTGTGGGCTTTTTTTTGCCTTTAATGACAGGACAGTTAGTGAAAGGGGGAGACAGAGAGAGTGGGGACTGACATGTAGCAAAGGGCCACGAGCCGGATTCAAACCCGCAGCCACTGCAGCGAGGCAATGCCTCTGTACATGGGGCACCGGCACTATCCACTACACTACCGATGCCCCCGCCTCGGTCTTTTTAAACTAAAAGAGTTCCGCCAATATTGACTACCCTACGAGGCGGAAAACTGGGCACCTCGGATCAACTCGCCAATCTGGCTCTGTGTGTCTAAATGCTCACAGCTTGCCGGCAAAACGGTCCAACATTCACAGAAAATCTGTCAGTGTAAAAAGGGCTCTTGATTTATCCAGTCACGGGGTCCAGATTTCTCCTTAGTCATTAGCTCAAGGTCCAAACGGTTTAATACATTCAGCATCCTACTTCTATTTGGCCATGTCTTCAAGCTAGTTTGCCGTCTCTGTGAAGTAGCTTTCCATTAGTTACTCACTTGACAGCATAAAATGGCACTTCAAAACAAAAGCTCTGTTGGAAATTCACTGCACTTAAAAATAAGGTGTGTTTTTTACAAACTTGACATGTTTGCGAGTCACTTGCAGTCCATTCATAATGAACCCAGGACCCACTTTTGGATGGTGAACCACCAGTTGGGAACCACTAGATTAAGCTGTACTTTATTTTCCAAATGTAATAGGATCATTCAATGTATTGTCCGGCTTCTAATTTGTACCAAACTGAAAGCCTCAATACGAATGTGTGTATTGTTGCACCTCCAGAATACACACACAAGGTTAATGTGGTGTGAGTGTTGTAAGGTATCAGGTGGCTACACTATATTTACTTTTTTCTTCATTTTATCCAGTATTTTAGCCTTTTCAAATGAAAACTGCAACTAATACTTTCGCTGCATTACCCCGAGGCAGTTTTTGTGACATACTTGTCAAAAATGGCCTCTTGGATATGTGCCACAGGTTAAAAATAAGTAACTAATGTCCTCAATCCTAAACATATGATTCACTTGGTGTTCATGTGTCAAGGTTGACAGTGTCACATGGTGATAGAATTAAGGATAGGCATTGAGAAGATAGCATTTTTTCCATTAAATTATTGAATGTAAACTCTTTAATTCAGCCTTTCATAAATAATCATATTAAGACTGTAAATATATGGCACTGCGATAAAACCCAAACCAGCCTCCACTGACAGTTGTATTACATTTGTCACTGCAGAAAATGTTTTATATTTTTGTGGCCTAAAGCATCTTCCTCATTCCTCTGTGCACTTATGACTTGAATTAGGGGTTCAACAAACCAGCAGTAAATAAAGTCCCCAGTAATAATTTAAGAGTTTTAAGTAGGTTATCAATAATCTTCAATGAATGCTGTAGCGTATCAGTTCTGGTCCTTTTTTGTAGAGCACAAACTCTTGGATCCAGGTCATATGTTTATTACCGTAGTCATGTGGCTGATAAAACATGCAACAAAAAAGATGCTATCTTTTACCCTCCTGGCCTCTCCTCCTCCCCTGCTCTGTCTCTCCTCGTATTCTGCCTGCAGTTCTATTCCTTGTCTGATGACTTTTGATTTGTAACTGTGTCTGTATTTGTGTGTGTGTGTGTGTGTGTGTGTGTGTGTGTGTGTGTGTGTGTGCAGCGTGTGCACACCATTTAATTTCCATATCGGTTTGACAGGGGTGCAGGTGGACCAGTTCTAATAAGCAGGGCACAGTGAGTCCTGGATCATAGGCTTTAGCTAATTGTCTCATTGCTATTCAGGTGTCCAAAGTTTAAAACTGGCAGTACAAAGTCAGTGACCCATGAGGCTAAGACAACACACACACACACACACACACACACACACGCAAACACTGTCAAACATGAGATGGCACATTAACGTGCCAACACTACATACAGACACACAGACCACCCAAACACAGGAACTTGCATACAAATCCAATGACTTCCTGTTACCAGTGTTAGAGAGGAGACATTCAGGGTCTAATTAAAATTTGGGCTTTAAAGTTTGTTGTTCTACTTTTACATATTCGAAGATGAGATCATCTGAGTAATCAGAATTGTGTTACAAGCCAACCATCTGCCATTAGAGATTTAATTTTGTTTGCTGTGGCCGTGCTGCCTGCTCTCTCCGGTTTTACGCCAGGCTCGGCTCCTTTCAAAGACTCCTTGCAAAGCATTCCTCCGGGGTTTTTTCGGACCTAATTGTATTGGGGAGTTTTGCACAGCGGCGACTGGATCTTTACTCTCAAACCACAAAAAAATGTGATGGCACAACAGTCTCCTTCAGTACATTATTCTATGCTTTCTTTTGATTTTCACATTGGCTAGTCACCCTGTTTAATTTGTCTTCTGATTAATTTGGAACTGCTGAAACAAGTTGTAGGAAGCCTCTGCAAGTAATTGGTTGCTGGCAGACACTCTGTGCTGCAATGAAATAGTTAATCAGCAGTGCTGTGCGTGCACTGTAGAGCTGATGTGTTGCTGGTTCTGCCGGCCTGAACAGAATATAATGTCTATAGCCTTACTGTTGTGTACAGCATTTATAGACTGAGCTGAGTAGTGATGCGCGGGTCGACCCGTAACCCGCGGGGCCCGCAAATGGACCTGCAGGTCGGGCAGCAGTGATCGTCTGTTAAATCGGTCTGTAAATTTTTGACATCATTGGCTGTCATGGCATCCGAAGGTACTGATGCATTGAGCAGGTGACAGTCCGCGGCCATTTTCAAAACACACTTGTGTCACGCACTCCAAAAGAAACTTGTTGAAACTTTAAACAATAATTTATTGTACAAAACGGGGGAAACAAACCTTGACAAAAACGGTTCCATAATTCATATTGAATTCAAAAGATAACGAAAAAACAGCTACAAGTTAGAGGGAATAGTGATAAAGCGGTAAAACTTGGCATTGATCCACAGCCTCAGACGGATGCGCTCAAGCCTGCCGTGCCGTGCGCACAAGCTCAGTTGGTAGGCGATACTATATTTTCACATTTTTAACAATGCAATTTAAAAGTTTTGATTTTTATTGATAACCTACATTTACCAACAACAAAAAGACTACATTTAGCACCAAGAAATATGTAAAAAAAAAAAAAAAAAGTAAATAAAAAAATGAATATCGAATACCAAATTTTCATAACAAATACCTACCCATAGAAACGAATATTCGAATATCCGAATATTTGGGTACAGCCCTATTGGTTTCCCTCGCTTTTATGTATCATGACAGAACAAGAGCAAACACTATCTGCGAGCAACCTTGTTACAGCTGAGAGAACGCAGTTATAGTTTACTTTTTGACTCCAGGCTGAGCCCCAGCAGCAGGCATTCCTGGTTACAACAGGCCGCAGTGGAAGCGCGGAGGGCAGGGAGGAGCAGAGCGAAGGCTCCAGCGCTTGGTTAGCAAAGGAAGGGTAGTCCTCCTGGTCATAGTGCTTGCTAATGTCCAGAGGTGCATCTCTCTCTGTCCCTTGCTCATGGCAGAGCATGGCCGTTTTTTTTGCACAGACAGAGCAGCAGGGTGCCAAGCACGATAAAAGTGACTCTTAAGCGTTCGTCAATTCACATAGTTTTAATGTCATCTATCGGTTCAACCTGCTTTAGATGAAACAGGCTGCATTCCCATGGAAACTGTGCCCACTATGGTCCAGCGCTGGGTCCAACCATCGTAACGGCAGCAGAAGAAAACTGCTTTCACTTGCCTCTGCAGCAGCTGCTCCTCTAATCCATCAATCCAATCTGATCAGCTCAGATTGATCTGATTACAAACTGATCGAAAGGTAGTCTTAAATGTGATAATCAAACAGTTTGTTCCTTAATTATCTCCCCCGCGACTCAAACTGAAGTCATGAAGTTTGCTTGAGCTGCATTCAGGGACCCCCAAAAACCTCTGAGTTCAAAGAACAGACATGGGATGATCACAGAGGGACATGCCCCTGCATGAAGTGGAAAAGTTGAGGAAGATAATCTGAAAATATTGAAAACAGAACTACATTTAACAAAAATAGTAAAGCTATCAAGTGTGTAATGACACACAAACAACAACTAACCATTTCCCCATGAGGGCTCAGGGCTAGGTTGACGACAGGCAGCTGGAACAGTGATAAGACCAGCTGACTTCTTTTGGTTCAAACCACATAAAAGCAGAACACTGAGAAAATACGACATCAACAAAATGACCTTCCAGGTCTTTCTATGCCTTCTATTTCTGTACCGTCTGAGCTCAGACGCACAGGAAAAACTAATGGGAAACAAACCAAGACGGGCTCTTGGAGATAGATTATGTTTGTATGAGTCATTTCCAGTCATTTGGCTGGCCAAACTGGCTTTCTGATTGAGGAAAACAATAGCATCATTTATGCTCCGCTTGTTAGACTCTTCCTTCCATCTTTTTCTCCGAGTTTTTCTCGACAAGCACACAACGCCGCCACTGTCATTCTCTTTTTCAATCCCCGCTTCTTTCCCTTCTCTTTCCTGTCCTCCCCCACTCAATCATTTTTTTCTCTCCTTCTCTGTCTGTCTCCCTGTTTGTCTGTGAGAGTGAGACGGAGAGAGATGAAGTGACTGTATTGACCGGTTGACATTCTAAAGTTGACAAATGGCCTGCTGAAATAACATGGAATCACTCAGCCTCTCTGCACCATCGTACCACATTTATTCATGGTAACACACTTGCTTCACCTCCAACAGTACAGTCTCTATACACAATACACTGCACCCCTGAGTGCCCTTTACGTACAGCATGAGATAGATCAATGCATATTACTTTATGTGAGGGATCATATATTTTGTTAGCCCCTGCTCATCCATAGTCCACTCACACAGTGTGCTCTCAGTTATCCTCTTATTGTATCCTTCTCAGGACTATGTGGGTGAGCACGGACTGGGCATGATTGACGTTCCCCCCACAGGACGACTTACACTTGTATCATTCTTTGGCATCATTAGTACATTGAGTATAGCGGCATTACATGATTGCATAGCTCCAACCATCTTACACCTCACCAGAGGTCTAATTAGCAAGAGTAATTAAAAACATCTGTGTGTAGTTCAGAGCCTAATTTGCAAAGTAATAAGTAACTACAGCTGTGGGAAGTAGTGGAGTAAAAGGAATAAGGAAGTAGGAATACACAACTTAATATACTATAATCCATAATGATAAACAGTGATTTTATCTTTCATTTGAAATATGTTGTCAGTTGTTGAGCGGATTTCAACCCCCCCCCCCCCCCAAAAAAAAAAAAAATATGGTACTGAAATGACAGAAAGTCATGAGTAAAATACAAAGAACAGGTTTAGTTATCACAGATTTATTTTTGATTATCAGATCAGTCTTCTTTTCTTGTCCAACCAGTAGACATGATGATCTCAGTAAAATAGCTTCCCCAGTAATGTGCTGGATATATGTAAGCAACATCTATGGTCAATTAATATTTCCAATTCAACCAAATGAGCATAAAACTAGGATGGGTGGATGGAAACATGATGGATTGGTCTGCACAAAGAGTGACATCTAGTGGTGACAAAAGGACAAGGCACCATTATATTGTGGTGTAATGTCATAGCAGTAGCACTGCTCACACATTAACATCAAATTGTCTTGTGTCAAGTGCAGGTTTTATGAGGTTCAGTCTGATGTTGGTTGTTTAGGGACTGAAAGGTTTTGAGATATCATGACTTTGTGAGGAAAATGAGGCAGAAATCTACCATGAAGACATTAAGCACAATCTACAGTCTACACCAATCAGCCATGACAGGTTGTGTGAAAATCATCTTGTTACAATGCTACGTACTGCTGGGAAACCTTAGGTCCTGGCATTCATGTGGATGCAGCTTGACACGCACCACCCACCCAAACACGTTACGGACCAAGTGTGCCCCCTCATGGCAGCAGCACTCACCAATGGCACTGTGATAATCAATGTTATTCACTTCACCCACCAGTGGTTTTAATGTTGTGGCTGATCAGTGTATTTCACTATAGCTCCAGTATTGCTCCACTTTATCCAAACATGGTGCTTTAAAATGCTGTTTTAGTTTTGGGCAGTAAAATTGACAGATTATTCTTTGACTTTAAAGTAATATGTTTTTTTAAATACCTGACCTGACCTTAAACATACAGTATATCTTTGTCTAGCATGAAATAAATCCAATCCTTCACACCCCCTGCTGTGCATAAAGAGCTCTCTGTTTCAGCTTGATGGTGAATAATTCTCCAATCTCCCTCTTGGCCACGCTTTCAGATTTCAGTCTCAACTCGTTAGCTTGTTTGGCCGGGGAACCAGGATTTACAAATCCTTCTTGCACCAAATTGGCTCTCCGGCCAAGATGACTACGTCACCCAGAATCCCTAGTGGTGGCCATTACTCAGAACTATTCATACAGCGTAGACGCTGAGCAGAATGGGAAAATGATTTCAACATTACTGAGAGGGAACAGCTGCAGCATTCTGCCGTTGGAGGATGACAGATTTCCTTTTCTCTCTTCTTGGCACTCTCACTTTCCCTCCCTTCTCTATTTTTGTCTCCATATTTCCCTTTTCTTTCACTTCTTCTTTTCTGTCTCTTGAATTTCTCTGTCTCATGGTCCTTATGTCAGCATCTCTCCCGCTCTTTGTCACTCAGTTTTTATTGCAGTCCCTTTTTCCCCTTTACACACGCACACAGCCATGCGTGCACACACAGACGTATACACACAAGGGAACTCAACACTAAAAAATACATTCCCAGGAATATTAGTCCAAGGAATTTTAATAGGGCCCTTCTACATTTTGGCTTTGTAAGAAAAAAGAAACACTAACATGCTGCCTGCTAACGGAGTGGAACAAAGTGTGTGTTACTGAGTGTGCATGTGTGTGAACCGCTTGTGTCTAAATGTCACCGCAAGAGCGGAGATCCAGAGGTTATACGGTAAAAGCTGTCATTTGTGAGTAAGAATTAAAGTTAGAAGTGTAATTTTCTGTTATTTTTAAGTCTGGAAAATCAGCATTCAGGGCGAACTGTTAGCTGTTAAAGATTTGTATGTGTGACAAGTTACTGAATCTCCAAAGAACCACAGAAACGTGGAAACTGCTGCCCGGGAGGAGAAGCCTGGAGATAAAATGACCTGTGGCATTCAGTTGTGTGCTTTGACACAGACTTACACAAACACCCACACACGCACACACACACACACACTCACTGTTGTATACAGAAACCACCATGTAGGGTATGAATTTCAGAGCATTGAACGTCTCCAGCTCCTCCTCTTTCTGTCTATTTGTGTGAATGTGCATGTCAGATTGTGAACATGCATGCGTGTGCGTGCGCGCATGTGTGTGTGTTTGTGTGTGTTAGTGGAGCCACATCTGGAAACAATAGAGCAGTAGATGCTGTCACTTTCCCTTTACCTCAGGCCTTTGAGTGAGTTCTTAAACAAACACTCAGTTCACTCACAGTAAATTACAGGAAGGCAATCTGAGCTGCAGACTTAGATATTTGGACTCTGTCTTTTTCTCTTTTGCCGACACACACACACACACACACACCCACACACACACTCTAGAGCATGCCCAGAATTAATCAGTTTCTCCAAATGCAATTTTACCCCTGCGCTGGTAAATTACAGCCTAGCTTGCATTAAGTGTAATTGTGAAAACCAAATTACAACTAATTTCGAAGTGCGAGGAGGTGTGTGTGTGCCTCTGTGAGTGTTCCTGTGTGTACGTGTAAGTGAGCATGTGTGTTGGGGAGGTTGTAAGTTCATAGCTGATGAGATGTGATTGATGGTACAGTAATGTTTACACAGTATAATCACTGTGTTTCCACTGTGGATTCAAAACAAATTTTAGTGGTCATGGAGCATTTCTTATCCTACCCCAAAGAAACTGTTAAAAAGAAACGTGAAAGAGATCAAAACAGAGTCGCTGCTGTATAGATGTTCTATGTGGAGATACTATAGTTAGTGCCTGATGAAGCACAGACGGTTAATTTGTTCATCAGACAAGAGGTGGCAGCATTGTTCAACTCATTAAGTGAACACAAATGAGAGGAGAGGAGTTTCAGATGCAACATAGACCCAGAATCACTCAATCATTTTGCTCACTCACTCCTAACAACCCAGTAGCTGCTTTCACAGGGCATGGAGATGTCTTTACATGACACACTGAGGCAGGATTGCTCATTAACCTCTAAGGGCCCTGGCACACCAAGCCAGCGGTCGAACCTCCAGTGAGCATCTGTTGCCCCACTTTTTGAGGTGTGTACTGCACTGGTCAGCCCTCGTCCCCTTTTCGGCCGATTCAGCATGTTGAATCAGAATCAGAGACGGCGAGGCCCATTTGTGCAAGACATAGCTCTGACTGGTAGTTCAGCTCAGTGCAAGAAAAGGGAACATGGTTATGGAAAGCAAACAAATGGCTAAAGTCAGGAGGGCCTGAGATTGAAACAAACGTGTTGTTAGGTAAGTTGTTTTTTTTTAGCCAGTGAGTTCAGCAGAAACAGTTTGGGATTCTTTGTGTCACTGCTCAGTAAATATCCCTTGTTTTTTAAACATCGGGTTGTGTGTAACTGGTTAACTAGTGTCTTGAATCCGTCCCGTCTGTCCTCTGGTTTTCTTTTTTTAAATGACAAATACAGACTACTGCTGCCTGCTGTTTGGAGAGTTATTTTATCTTATGCAGGCTCAGAATGTTTGTGCGAGTTGGATGATGACTGTAGTTTTGTGGCATGTTCAAGTGCAACTTTTTGGCTGAGACGCTTCAGGCGACGCAGCAGTTGGTCTTGTCGCCATGGGTTCTTTGATGCCACTCCTGGTGTGTCTGGGCCTTTGTCTTTGATCCCTGCTCTATATGGCTCGGTGATTTGGAGACAATCAAACATCACAGTATTTTTGACCAGATACCTTGATTTTTGACTAATGGTAACAAAGGGCAAATAATAGAATAGCTAGAGCAGCCTGGTAAGTTCAGAAGATTACACCACTTAACTGTAATGCAGCCTTTGAAACTAAGGGCCTTTTCACACCTAGGTTGTTTGGTGCAGACTTTTGGACTTTCCAGTTTGGTCCGCAGGTGTGAAAACTACCCCTGGACCACGGTCCGGACCAAACGGCTGAAATTTAGTCCGGCCAAAAGAGGTTGCCTCGGTCCGGACCAAACAGAACTATGGTCAGGTCCGTTACTAGTGTGAAAGAATTTTTTTGGATGGTTCAGACTTTCAGACCATTGACAAGAAATTCTGGTGCGCCGGTTGTTCATTTCTGCCATGAGAGAAGTCAAGTCCACCATCAAAAACGAGCCGTCTATGGTCACTCACCTCGACACTGGTCACCCCCATGTTGGCAGGGCTCTCAGCATTGCTAACATTGCTAGCTGTCTCCTCCACCTCCTTCCTGCAGGCGACGATGACATGTTCGCACAAGGTGTAGATTTATATTTCGTTTTTGTATGAGCCGCGAGTATTGTGCTCTAGGTTGGTGCTGCAGCTGATAGCAATGCCATAATAGCATGAGTAGCGTGGCAATTATTAGAATCGGTTCGTCCATTTGCGTGAGGTAATGTTTGTAAACATTGAGGGGACTCCTACCCGCCTACTTGACAACATGCTGATGTCAGACCCCCGCCCATTTATAAACCAATCGATGTCAAATATAAGGTGACGCAACCCATGTAGATGAGCGTAAATATGTCATGTAAAGTTCTTTAGTCCGCTCACAGAATTGCATTGTGAATGCAAAACCAAGGGACTAAATGTATACAATGTAACAAAAACATGAACCTTGGTCCGGACTTTTAGGTCTGCAAACGCCCTAAGAAATATCCAAAATCTAAGATGATACGTCTAATATCACGATAGCAATATAATAACATCAACATGTTTACCAGCCGTACAGGTGTGAATACATGACATTAACTCTATTTGAAGTCGAAGTTGTTAGTCAATAAATCAATAGATCAGATTGATAGATGGCTTAACCACTTAAAAAACTCTTTTGTCCCCTTGTCCATTAAAGCCTTAAATGGGAAGCTAACTGTAGCTCAACCATACAGTGTGTATGTGTAGGTATGTATGTGCATGTAAGTGTCTATTTATGTGTGTATATATGTACATATGTATATATAAATATGTGTGTATATTTCTTATTTTTAACATCATAACTATGTTATGTTATGTTATGTTATGTTATGATGACAGATATGTGGTGCACTGGGCAGTGTGGAATTTGTTGGTTGATGGCAGTCTGTACATGTACTGTAGGTACTGAGTATGTGGGATTGAGAATTGCAACAGCTCTGTGTATGGACTGAATACATAGGAACTGTATATACAGACTTTTTGTATCTTTTTAACGGCAGGTACGGCATGTATCCAAAACATATTTCCTCAGGGACAATAAAATCGTATCGTATCGTATCGTATTGTAGAGCAGTAGTTATATAAGTTGGCAGATGAGTTTGTTAGCATCTTTTTTGGAAAATCTATTTATACTTTTATCAGCCAAGATACCACATGTAAAAATAGGTTGCTTTTCTTTGTCGAATGTGATAGTTAACAGAATGTGTTTTGGTTTTGAATTATTGGTTGGACAAAATAAGACAGTCAAAGATGTCACTCTGGGCTTCAGGAAATTGTAAAAGGCTTTTTTTACCTTGACCAAAAAAGCAGTCACAAAAAAAAAAAAAAATCAGCTGATTAATTGCAAAAAAAAAAAAGAAAAATTGTTGCAGCCCTATTTCTATTATACTTATTTGAAGCACACACACACACACATGCACGTGAATACAGAAACTTGCATCCACATATTGGAAACCAAAACGTTTTTATTCATCATCTTCTTCTGATACAAAAGTGTTTTTAAATAACAAACAAGTCTTAAAATTTGCTGTCACGTTTTTACAAGGATAAATTAGCAATTTCTTTATAATACATTGATGACATCATCAAGACAACATGTTCTCTACACAAAAGGAACAGTCTAGACCTTAAAGGCTATGATCAGCGCCGACGAACTGACCCCCAACTTTAATGCATATCTGGGCTTCTGAAAAAGCGTTCACACATCTGTAGTAACAGTGGTTCTCAGTCTTCATTACGCCGCGGCACACACTCAGCATGTTTCAAGGCACCACTGTTGAGTGATTGTTTGGAAATGTCACCTGAAGCTCAGTGTGGTCATACCAGAGTGGACGGCCAGAACTTGAGTTTCAGAGGGAAACTGCATTAGCTCAGAGGGGAGGTGGTCAGAGGTTAATTCAATTCATTTTAACTCGCTGTAATGTTTGCCTGACTCTGGAAATTCAATAAGTGTGCCAAAGTGTGCTGGTTTGAGAAAAACTGCTTTTTTACAGCATTCTAGGTTTCACCAGAACCACCAGAAGTAAACTGAATGCAATAAGGCTGCTGTTACATTTAGCATGATTTAGGTAAAAGGCCGTGCACACTTTAAAGCTACTTTCTGTCCCCTTCAATGTTAAAATACCTGTGACAAGCTGTGGGAGGCACTATATGGTTTCAAATGACACACAGGGGCAAAGCTCCAAATTATTCAAGCCCTTATGCATTGAAATAGCCAAGAATCAAATTTTCTTTACTTAAATGTAGAAGGCATACGTAATGTGACACCCCCCACGTATTATACATTCAAAGACTTACTGAAACGCAAGAGCTTTGCTAGATTGTCAGGCAAATATATGGTACACTGGAGCAGTTGCAGAGTTTGGTGAGTGCAGCAGAACGACCAGGTGTAACTCACTGTAATTAAAGCTTATAGTACATTCTATAAGCAGTTATCTCGTCCCTATCGTCCGTGAATTTCTGAAATGTAATGTACAATAATCTTTGCCAGGGATGACTTGATTGTCTGGGAAATGAGCTATGCAGTAGAGGAGGTTAAAGAGCAACAGGCAGGCAGCGGGCTAATGAGAGCATCAGACACACGGACAGACAGATATGCAGGTAGAACAGACAGTGATGGCCTTATGAATTGAAGGGATGAAGAATCATAGCTTAAAAAAGATGGAAAGCAGACATAATTAAGCAGATACCGTTTCCTATTATTGGAGTTATTACTCTGATAGCGATCATAACTGCTGGCGGATGAGATTCGTGGGAACTGATTCCTCTGTGTGTATCTGCATATATGTGCATGTGCACATGCATGTGTCTGTGACAGCTCTCTGTTACTGCATAATGTGTCTTTTGGCAAGTGATTGTCTAATAACGTGTAATTCTTTGACGTGCCTCGGGTCCGGTGTTTGGAAAAGAGGGCAGAGGGAATAATTTCATTTCCTGGATTTCATGGTAACTCAAGAGCATATACAGTACAGGGTTTGCACAAAGGCTGCACACATCATTAGAAGTTAGCTGAGCTTCCCGTAGATTACTGAGGTAAAACACACAGGCCTACATTTCCCAGACGCCTCACCGCTTGCACATTTATGGGTTAATAAAAGGCACGGCTGGGGGGCTCCCAGGATTCATTGTAGTGAGCTTTATAGCTACCACAGACTTTACCTCAATTACACATTAAAAAAATAATCTCACTATGTTTCGCTGCTCCTGCCTTCACAATATTTGTTAAAAAAGTGATTGTGACTTAATTAGTTATTTTTTCTGCAGCGTTCACTATGAAAATCGACCAAATTGTTAAAGGCTCTCTGCATATTAACATACTGTGTAATAATTTGTTGTTACATCACTGCCGTCCCTGGTAATGCACTTGTGACAAGCACAGACACTTCACATATTGTCGAGAATTATAGTGCATTATTACAGCTTAGAGCTGGTTTCCCCAAAAAATTCTGAGTAATAAAATCACCTGCTCTTTCATATTGTACAAAAGGTAATAATTTACAAAAATGTAGAATAGCGTGGTTCAAAAGTAAACAAATCACAGGTTTAAGGCCATATTTTATGTTTTTATGATATTATAATTACTCTTGGTCTGGGATTTCATTTGTAATTTCCCGTGTGGACATAAAAAAAACCTCACAGGAACTCAGATGCTTTTGGGAAACATCAACCTATACCTGTATAATGTCTGCACCAGGACTCTCCAGTGTAAAATTCAAAACTTCAAAAGACCCCCAAAAGACACAACGGCATCAGGGTTACTGTCTCCAGCAGGTTCAGTCTCTTCTGCTGAGGGCTCTGGAGGAAAGCGAGGCAGAGAGGTAGACGTGGTGCTACACAGCTTGTGGGTGTGCCTGGTCTGCATATTGACGCTTCTGTTCTGCCTTTTTTCGTCTCTCTGTCTCCTTCATTTTCCACTTTCTCTATCTCTCTGGGCAAAAGAAGTCTAACAGAGGTAGAGAGGCTACTGTTGCTACTAATGTACGACCCAATCCTCCAATTTTCTCCTCCATTATCACTGTAAGAGGCAGTTAGAGGGGGTGAGGCATGCTTGCAGACTCTCAGCGAGCTTTTATGATGCCATTACATCCAGTGGCTTCCTTGAGAAACTCCTGCTTCTCCCTCTCATCTCTTTCCTCTGTCCTCTCCACCTTTTGTTCGGCAGAGTGAGTATCTGTAAGTGACAGAGAAGCAGGTAGAAGTCCATTTCCCTCTCTCTTCCTCCTCACACAACTGTCTCGTTGCCTTTCCCCGGTTTGATCCAGCCCTCGCCCGGAGCCCTTTTGCCCCCTCGGTTTGCCCTGCTGTCCCTGAGCAGGCGGGCAGAACAGCGCTGCCAGGTGTGGAGGGTTTTTGCTGACCAGATCCACATGCCTGATGTGATGCCTACGAGCAGTGACATGAAGATTCGAAGCATCTCTGATGCCACGTATGAGTCCCGGGTGCTGGCTCTGAACTCCCCCCAGTGGGAGAGCTGGTAGAGGTAACAGCCAATAACGGTGGATGCCGGGACGGTGTAGAGAACAGAAAATACTCCAATCTTCACCATTAAACGCTCCAGCTTGTCTGTTTTGGCGCCGTCCTTCTGCAGATTGGAGCGGATCTTGAAAAGAGCCACGAGGCCAGCACAGATGAACAGAGTGCCTGAGGTTCAGAGAGGGTAACAATAGTCAAATAAAGACCAGCAGATATAAGAAAAAAACATAATGACAGTCACACAAAGCAATTAAAGAACTTGGGATTATACATGTTAGAGAAAGACTGTGGGGCCTGTGTATATGTAACATAGGTATAAGCCAGAGGTGGGACCAAGTCATTGTTTTTGCAAGTCACAAGTGGGTCTCAAGTCTTTTCACTGAAGTTCCAAATCAACTCCTAAGTCCTAAACTTTGAGTTTCCTAAACAAATCATAATGCACTCTTCACCGAATGTAATGTCATTTTAACAACAGAGCAATAATACATTAAATTTACAAAAAAATCACAACTGTTTTTTTTAAATTTGTGTTTTATGTCTTAAAACATGTTTGCTGGAAGTTTTGCGTCATCGCGTGCAATTTTCAACCTTCATATTTTACATACTGCAATTTGTTACCTCCACCAAGGAGGTTATGTTTTCGCCGGTGTTGGTCTGTTTGTTTGTTTGTCTGTTTGTTTGTCTGCAAAATAACTCAAAAAGTTATGAACGGATTTTGATGAAATTTTCAGGAAAGGTGGATAATGGGACAAGGAACAGATGATAATTTTGATGATCAGTTGAAGCAAGTGGATAAAATAATAAAATAGCGCTAAATGGCACTGTGTATTCACCGAGTTTTAGAATAGACTCATTCCATGACCAGACGTGCGCCACCGGCTGGCAGTGCGAGTAGGCCTACTGGGCTCGTCAGGAATACATAAAGTCTATCGTCTGACTGAATGGGGGTTTTCCTGACTCAATGACACAGTATGTACAAAATGCTGCTGTTGATTAAAACTGCCTCCCAACTTGATGTCTGGGTGGGGCTAACATGGAAACCTGTATCCAGGTGGCAGAAGCGACGCGGTTTTTGTTGGCATTCTCACCAGACACGTCACGTTTCGGTGCGCAAGCGCCATCGCCATAGGGAAAACACATGCAAACACTTCCAAGACGCGCGCCTCACGCGAAAAAATAGTATTCTATAAATAACCTAATTGTGATGCAGGCTGCAAAATCTGATGCAGAGGGGGAGGGAATATCACCTACTTGGTGGAGGTCTGCACTCTCTGAGTGCTTTTCTAGTTCAAACAAAATTCGGATAGGTTCAAACAAACTGCATCATCTGAGGATTTAGGGCCAATTCATAGTTTCCGTGTCTGCGACGGTCTGCGTTGGTCTATGCGACATAAATATCGTCATCCACCCATGTGACCATGCAAACTGTATGTACAGCAAGCATGGCGACTGCGCATCCTCCAGCCTCTTGTTCTATACTCCAGTCTTGTCCAAAACACTGTGGTCAAGCTCTCCACAGTCACTGCAATAGGAGGACGGTAAGCTCACCTACCAGCCCTCCTTTTATTTGCTGGAAACTGAGGCAGAGCCCCAAACTGTACAATGAATAGAACCATTCGTGCGCCCAGGTCATTACAGCTGTCTGCAGACGTTCAATGCGGAAAATATGTCAGAGCACTCAAATGTCGACTTGGGAATGAATAGCGTGAATGTTAGCTGATTCAGGAAATAAGGGAAAATAAATTGATTCACGGCACACTTTTTAAATGACCTTCTTTAATATCTTTGGGGAAAAGTATCAAGTATTTTCAAGTCAAAAGTCAAAAGGCTCAAGTCCAAATGAGGACATGAGTCATTTTGTCAAATTGTGTCAAAAGTCATCAATTTGTGACTCTAGTCCACTCAAGTCCACACCTCTGGTATAAGCACTATTTATTTTAAAAAATAAGGAAACTTAAAAAATAGATAAACTGATTGTACTATCATGTTGTAATTACCTATTAGAAGGTATGTGGCAAGCGGTGCCACCACAAAGCCTGTGAGTGCCTCCTGCTGCTGGTTGCCCACATAGCAGAGTCCTGTCAGGTCATCTGCATCTACCAGTCGCATAATGAGGATGACGATGGTTTTAACGGCTGGGATTGCCCAAGCTGCTATGTGGAAGTAGGAGCTGTGCATTTCAATGGCTTCATGGCCCCACTTCAGTCCAGCAGCCAAGAACCATGTGAGGGTCAGGATCACCCACCTGAAAGAAAGAGAGCACAAGGAGAGTAAGAGAAAAGGTTAAACACAGCTCATATGTGCAGTTATCAGATATCTGAACCGGCATTCAATTCAGTTGCAAATAACAATCACATGTTTCCTGGAAACAAGATGCTGAGGTTACAGTGGGCTACTGTTTACTGCTGCAGAGCTCAAAACTTAACTTTGCCCTCTATATAACATTTCCTTAAAATTCCCTCTGTTGTAATTAGCTCATCGTGAGATAGTTATGGGTTACATAACAGAGGGATGTGATCATGTTTAAGGAGACAGTGAGGTCCTTGGGCTTTTCAGTCTGCTGCTCTTCCAAAAGGAAAAAGTGAAGACAAACAGGAAAATGAGGGCAAAGTGAAAAGGAAAGAAAAAGCGCTGCGACAGCAGAGTGCTTCCACTGAGACTGTAGTATAGCACGCACTCAAAAAGTGGCATTTTCTTTTTCTTTTTTTACAAAGCCTGCCTTTGTGCGTGGAAATGAATTCATCTAGTCCAAAGGTTATGAGACAGGATAGTTAGACTTTAAAGAAAACAGGATGCAAGTCTTGTGTTCCAATTGTTCTACAAAAGTCCATTCACAACAGCTGATGACAATGGGACAAAGACATGAAAGATTGATACGATAAAACGTGTGTGTGTGTGTGTGTTTGTACTAACCAGAGTGAGGAGGCCATGCCAAAGAAGTAGAGCAGGAGGAAGACGATGGCACAGCCAGTGCTCTTTAACCCTTCTTGTACTAGAATCGGGACAGCGGTGGCATCCAGGTCACAGGAAACACGCTCCCTGCCCAGTGTCAACCGTACCTGCAGGAAAGGACGGACAGTGACAGTGGAAAGAAAATGGTTAAAAAAATATTAATACATAAAAGACATAAAGTCACATAATCTGTTATTCTTATTACAAACCAACTCAAAATCTGACTTTTCCATTTAGATATGCAGAACATAAATATGTTTTATTAGTATTTGGTAATTAAAAAAGCCTAAAACTAGGTTTATTACTGCTTTATTGTTTTGACTGGTATCTGTATTTGCTTTGGTTTGTTGAATAATGTACACATTTCATAGGGATCAACCCATTAATTTCTTGGTGCAGTTATTGTTCTTTTAATGTATTTAATTTAATTATTTTTATTGGACAAAGCTCATTGATCGACAGGAATAAAAACTCTAAGCCTTGTTAGCCTAATTTGTATCTGTTGACCCCGGCCAAATGTTAAAAAAGGCAAGGGAAAGAATCGATTTATCAATACATGTGGATTCTGAATATTTGAAACTGTTTGGGTCTCATTTTCAGCAGTATAATACACGGGTAGGAGTGTGTTAACATTTACTACAGTCATTCTGCTGTTCTCTGCTACTAACTAGAAAATAAGCATCAGTCATTGTGTTGTAGCCTTGTTATACTCATTTTTTTAATAATTAATCCTCATGGTATGGCTTTAAATGAAATTGAATATGGATATTTTTCAAGGTACTTTTTTGTGAACAATTTTTTATTGGCCATCCATTTTTTCCTTTTTTTTAAACAAAAAACACAAAAAAATTAACATTAATACAAGACACAAAAACAATAAGGATACACCAATGACAAAAAACCACAAGAACCACAAACACTTATACAAGCATACACACATATACTAACATCCCCCCCCACCCTCCAGGACCCATAACCACCCCTGCAAAGATTGAAACAATCAATCTGCTCAATCAGATACAAAGAATAACTAATGAAGAGAATCATAAAAATGACCTTTAAGATAGGCCAACACCAAATTCAACAATCATTTGAAACTGAACAAATCACACTTCTGCAGGTTCAGCGCCCGCTTGCATGGCATCAATAAATAAAGTCCATGAGCTAACATTTACAACTTTAGCACATGCATATTTTATTTTTCAAGGTACTGTATTTAAGCTAGAAATTCCATTATCTTGCGAACACTGCTATATCTAATCCTGTATATTTTGAGATTCAAATATTAAATATTAGCATTATAGTCCATATTATAATGACCACTATAGTCTAAATCAGTGGTTCCCAACTGGTGGGTCGTGGTCCAAAAGTGGGTCGCTGGTCCATTCTGAATGGACCACAAGTGATTGGCAAACTTGTCGTGTTTGTAAAGTGAATTTCTGGCACATAAGTTTTGTTTTGAAGTGTTGTTTCCTGCTGTAGAGTGAGTGTTTAACAGACAGCATACTAGCTGATGACATGGCCTAATGAAAGTATGATGTTGAATATATTTAACTGTGTAAACCCTAGACTAATGACTATGGAGAAAACTGGGTCTAAATTATGTTTTAGTTAATGTTTTTATACCACCGTTTTTTGATAGATTCTTTTTTATTCATTCTCCCCAAACAAATGAACTTCAATGGGACAATATAAATGTACTGTAAATCTTCCACTTACCAGGTAGGCAACACTGTACAGATTGCAGCACATAGATAGGAAGATGATGGGCCTTTCCGGGTAGGAGAAGCGCTGTGAATCCAACAGAAACGTCAGGACTGTCAGGGTGGTCGACAGGAAGCACAGCACGGCCCACACTGCCATCCACGCATCCGTGAAGACTTTGGCCCCGCGTCGGTAGAGCCCGCTGTCGTAGCCACACTGGAGAGTGCAGCTCTCAGTCTGCTTTAACCAGGTATACTGGTCGGGTGCCGATCCCAATGCCTGGCACTCCTCCTGGTGGGGAGGATGGCGGACGGGCTGGTAGGGCGGGTCCTCGTCCCCCGGGCCCTCCATGCACATGTGGTTGTGGTCGTTTTGAGGTGGGAAGAGGCTGCAGTTGAGCACCTGGAGAGAGGCGTGGTGGGAATTTTGATGGCTTGTTACAGCTGTATTTCACTGTTAACAACATTGTTGAGCTAATTTACATAATAATAGTCATAAAAGAGAACATTGTGTTTTACAGCTTTGGTTTCCTATGTCCTATTTTGTACATTCTACTTTCTTAAAACATGCAAGGAATCCTTGTGATGGTGTGACTCACCTCAGGCCATATGAAGCCAAACTCGTGGAGCACAGGCAGGCATTTCCTCTTGACGGACAGACACATGCTACCACAGGGACCAATGGGGATGGGAACCTTGTCTGTGCACATTGGCACATAGACTGAGCACAGGAAGAACTGGAGAAAAATGGAGATAGAAGATCACAAGTTGAACATTTAGCTTTTAGTGTGTGTGTGTGTGTGTTCTTTAGTGAGATTTCATAGCATACCGTGAACTGAAGCACAAAAGTCATTAATTGAGCTTGAACTGATGATGCTACAAGTGTATTAGGTATTCAAACACTGGCTATTCTATTTTTATAGAGAGAAAAGGGAGAAACAAAAATATTGAGGAGAGTTTTAAAAGTGAAAAATTGCAGTATTCCAAAACCAATTTAAGCTGACAGTGCAGTAAGAGTGCAACAGTTATCCAATATTATGTCATATTTCAGTGCGCTGGTTTGGAGGCTTTGTTCCAGTGAAGTTAAAGCAAACTGTGAGGCAGAGGGTTAATCATGTCATGGGCGTAGTAATTGTTAAAGAAGTGGAAACTGTGCGGTGAGAACCCTGTGGGCCAATCTTTCTATATATTACAACAGGATTACAGCTGGTAGATGGCTACACCTTCTACTCCCACACGCATGGATCCTCCATCTACTTCAATTTACCACTCACTATCCTGCTGCTGTCTCTGTCTTTACTTTCAGTACATTGCATCACCTCTTCCAGTGGTGGGTTTCTGTTTTCACTTCTAATAAGAAACTCCGCGACTTGAGTGAAGACGCCGTGGCCAACACCAACCTGCTCCAAGGTTACACACACAACTCCACGTCTTTAAAAACAATCTGTGGACTTGACAACACTGAGGGCATGTGCCATGTAATGCTCCATAATCCCCCCTAATCCAAGGCTCAGTTTTCTCTGTCCCATGGCAGTGGTTTTGAAATAGATATCTAAATCAGGGTGATAAAGATAGTGAACGGTCTGAAGTCACTTTTGACTCTTTGAGGTGGTGGTGATGTGGAGGAGTACGTACTCTGGGGTTACAAGAGGTTGCAATTTTTGGTGATTTCATGCCTTAACAGTGAAATCTGTTTGAAGCCGGAATGTAAAATCGCGCCAGGCTTGTGATATGAAAATACACATAAGCAGAAAGTATATTTCACTCGGATTCCTTCAGGTAAAGAAAACAAACAAGCTCTCCAGGATCAAAGACATGGTGATAGCTGACTGTAAATACTAAAATGTGTCAGAATGGAGGGTTTGCTGCAGTTTTGTCATTTTGGAAATATCCCTAAATATTTACTGGACCACATTGAGAACAGAATGTTTTGGGCTTGCAGCCTTGGTCCAGTGATAGCGAAATCTCAGCTTGAAATCAGGCCTTGAACGGAGCCCAGATTGAAACATGAATCCCAGAAGGGTGTCAAGGTTGGGAAATAAATACACACAGAAATATTATACAACTCCTTTTCTGTGAGAATTTATAAGCCAGGTAAACATAGAAAATGTGAATCTGTGTGTCACGTTCATATTAGACTATAAAATTACATGTGTGATGAATAAATTGTGTAAGAATTAAAAGTTATAGAATCGATAAGCTACTTTCCTGATATACACCTACATGCTAATAATGTTTCTACATTTGCAAAAAGAAAAAAAAAGTGTGCTTTAGATACATTAAGGCCATACTGTAGGGAAGTATGTGATGTCAAAATCAATTATGGAAGTCAGAGGGAACTTCCTTTAAAACTATTTTTTACACTATTCTCTGATTCATATCTGGGTTGTAGCATCGCTTTATCTCTGCAAATAGAGCAGTGGCTGATCTGGAGACAGTATTGAGTGTCTCACTGAAAATAGAGAATCTTTGTTCCCAGCTGAACCACACATATCAGGGACTGTGTGTGTAATTCTCTCTTAAATTAAAATTTAAAAGCTAACAAACCGACAAAGTTGCCTCGCGTGTGAGCATCAGTGGAGGGTTGGTTTGTGTGATTTGCACATCATTCAGATTCATTTAGGAAAAAAAGTTTCCAAAAACAGAAGATATTAAATTAGATGAAATGCCATTCCTGGGATTTCTCACAGTGAATTACAGCAGTGACAGTAATTTAACACATTCTGGGTGTTTCCCCTCCGACCGTTGGTAACCTGAGTGCTGTCACTTCACTGCTAAAAGCTGCTCCGGTTACTTGTCAGGAAGCCTCCCATTAGAGCAAATGTTAGGGGATATGGTTTCCCTTTCCCCTTTCCTCCCTCTTTAGCGTGTGTGTGTGTGTGTGTGTGTGTGTGTGTGAGAGAAAGAGAGGGGGATAAGGAGGGGGTTGTCAGCTAATCTTACGGGACAATTTTCAGCTGGAGGAGGACAGTTTGGTTTTATGCTGCAGTTGCTCCTTGTTCTGCCTGGCTGTCTCACACACATGGACACAAATGTTTCTTAAGAGCTTAAATTTAACATGTAATATATATGTTTTTACTTCTGTTTCCTAACAACTGTGTGCATTAAATAACTGAGAAGGTAGTAAAGTAATAAAAGTAAAATGTAACTTCAGGAACATCTGGGAAACAGTTTCTTTTCATGTCTCTCTCTTTAGACGTACATTTGTGAGACATGGCATGTCTAAATAAATAGAGTAACACACGTAATCACTGACAATTTGATTTGTTGTGTCCTTTCGTTCCAATTATAGTCTAAAGTCAAATCTTAAAGACAAGGACATGGCCAATCTAATTTTTTTTCTTACATGGTGCATGAGGCAAACAAGCAGCATTTGTCTAAGGGACACTGAGGGCACCATTGTTACCAAGAAGACGGTACAGTATATAGCACTGAAGACTCAGCTGTTGCTGTGTGGGGCATGAACTCAGAATGTCAACAGACAGAGGGGGCATTTTCACAGAAATTAGCATGACAGTCTGGCACAACAGGAAGGAAGGGAAAAGGCAGGGACCCCTCTACTTATTTTAACTCTCTGGGGGCCAACCTATATTATGCTCCTGATTAGAACTGGCACCACCAGTCTAAAGTGTTCACTGTTGCTGGTAGCTCCCTGTCATGTGCTCTGGGACCACACTATGTTCCCCCCACTCTCTCCAAACACACACACACACACACACACACACACACACACACACACACACACACACACAAATATAGCAGACTATGTCGACTCAGCCATGCCTCTTTTTTAAGTCCAGGATCAGTGCTCCTAAAATTGCGCTCCAGCCTCAGTGTGTGCTTTTAGTAACGCGCCGTCTATTCTATTCTCATATCAGTCTGCATTTTCTGTGCCTCCCATCATTCCCAGTACCTTGAGTTGACTGGAGCAGCCGTACTGTATGAGCGGCGTGAACGTGGTCAGCTGCAGCTCGGCGTCCGACTGCAGCACGTTGCCGACCAGATTGGGCATCTTGGTGACGTTGTAACCGAGACCCTGGCACATGCTGATCCGGATCGGGTCACAGGTCATTTCCTCCACCTCATCGCCGAAAGCGTGCACCACGCACAGCGGACCGACCAGCCCGGACAAGAGGAGCAGAGCTGCCCCGCTGAACGACATCATCATCATCACCATCCCGGGCATGGTCACCGCGAGCACTGACTGCACGGCTGCCCTGTGTAAATGCTGGCACAGTTAATATCCTTAAACACAAAGTTAGGTTGGGTCGCCTTGGAAACAGCAGCGCGTGTTTATAGTCCAGCCGGAGTGGAGCGCGTGTAGTCCCGTGCGTTTTTGGAGGTTTATAGTATCCAACGAGCCATTCAGCAGAATAAAATATCCATAAAGCTGCAGTGAATCATTGCGAGATCTGCGCGTGTTCTCAGTTAAAAATAAATGCGCGCATGGAGTTAAAATAAAAACCTACATTTGGATAAATCCCGCAGTCCTTGTTGCGTTGTTGCCCGTTGCGGAGACGCGGAGCGCAGCGACGAGACACAGCGGTCTGCTTTAGCGCCTGCAAGCGTCCAGCTCTAAACTTTATTGTGTCTGTGAGGAGAGACTATTTTGCCCGTCCAGAGGAGAGCCGACCAATCCGTGCGCCGGAGTTGGGTTTCCCTGACCAACCCCTGACCAGGAGGGCGGGCTCCAAGAGAAAAATAGAAGAGTGAGCCTCATCTCCTCCCCTCTCCCCCTTATCCCCTCTCCTCCACTCTCCTTTCCTTCAGACTTTTCTCCTCTTCTGTCTTCTTGTTTCTTCTCTCATCCCATTCTATTCTCTTCTCCCCGTGTTCCCTCCTCCTGCAAAGAAAATCAGCAAGCACTCCCCAACTAATTCTGACAATATCCAGAACCTGTATTTATACTGGCTGATGTGGCTTACATATATTTTTATTGGCTGTATTTTTAGAAAATAAGCATCTGAAAAGTTGATTTTTCAGTGCGTGTGTGTTTTTATTTTATATTTAAAGTCCCTAATGGTCTTTTAAGCCCGTCTGGAACTTCACCACAGGTTCCACTCTCCCTCTCTAAAGGCCCGTCAGCTTTAAGTGCTCGTGACATTGTAATTGAAAGTAGGGCCTTAAGTGATGCTGAAGCATTGGAAATCTGTTTTGCATTGCAATGAATGCGCATACTGGACAGGTTTTGTTTGCTCGTGGCACCCTGGGAGAAGACTTCTCTTTTACAGCATGAAACTAGCAGTGAAGAGTGTTGTTTTGGCTTTTCAGTGTTGTAAAAGTGGACTTGGGTGAGAAAGTGCTTGGATTTGTTGCAAATATTCCAGGAGGAGGAGAGCTCAAGAAATACTTGATTTGTGTTTGCTTCCAAGTGATTTGTACGATTCTGAGGTGCTTAAACCATCTGCCAAGTGTAATCAAACTCAACGTAAGAGCTCCACAGACCTTTTCAAATACCACAAATACCTGAAACTGTATTCTAGTGTCACTTTGCCCAGAGTTTAAATGGAACAGGATTCGGATAAGATTCAGTTTCAGGCAGAGTGACGCTTTATTTTAGTTGCCAAGTTTATTTTTATTTATTTAGATATTTTTCTGGGCATTTTTAAGCCTTTATTTGATAGGACAGATGAGCGTGAAAGGGGAGAGAGAGGTGGAGTGACATGCAGCAAAGGGCCACAGGCTGGAGTCGAACCCAGGCCGCTGCGGGAACAGCCTTGTACATGGGGCGCCTGCTCTACCACTAAGCCACCAACATAGTTGCCAAGTTTAACTCAATCTAAATGCACCCAGAGACAGGGTGAGACTTCTGAAATTAACAATTTCTGCATGTCCAACTGCATGCTAGTGTTATTTACCACAAGATATAATAGGTAACTTTTCCACATTAAAATGTCTTAAAACAACTAGACCAATGTCGTATATTTTGTTGAGTTGTGTATGACATTATCCCAACTGTTTCCAACAATGTTAAAACCCAGAGAAACCTGTAATTTTCATCATGGATGCAGTCCGTGTCATTTGGTCACTGTTGCCGGTCAGTGGCATCATATCCCCTTTGCCATTGCGTCAGGGTCTTGGCCGACAGAAGCTGTTATAAACGGACTTTTTATCCACTTTTAAGCCGCATTTTTCCAATACACTTTTTAGATGTTGGTTGTTTTTAACTATATGTTTGAACTAGAAGAAGGATCTTAGCCTTCAGATGTCTGGATCCTCAGTTATCAGGCAAGCAAGCTGAGCAAACGTTAGCATCAGCTTGGCTGCAGCCCTGGCTGTGCCAAACAGCATTGGAGAAACACTGATTTTTTACAACACTTTTAACATGAAATTGCTTTATACTGTGTTTTTAGTGGTTTAAATCACAGGGTCCATTAGTTTTAGAGAGGAGGAGATCCCTGCTGATAATTCGGCTCTTGGTACAAACCTCCTGAACATCTGGATCTCAAGTCATCAGAGTAAAAGGTGAGCAAATGTTAGTATCAGCTCATAACCAGCCCTTGTTGTGCCGAACAGCATTGGAGAAACACAGATTTTTAAAGTGAAATCTCTTTATTCAGCGTTTTTACTCGATTAAATCACAAGATGTGTTTATTTTCGAGAGAGGGAGAACTCTGCTAATAATTCGGCTCTTGGTAAAAACCTCCTGAACATCTACATCCCAAGTAATCAGAGAAAAAAGGTGAGCACACATTAGCAAGCTCTGAGCTAGCAGCCCGTCCTCGATGAGCCGAACAGCCTTAGTAAAACATTTATTTTTAAAGTGAATCTGCTTTAGTAAGTGTTTGTACCAGTTTTAGTCACCTAGTCTGTTTGTTTTGGAATGGTTTGAACCTCTGAGGGTAATTTGACTCCCAGTAAAAACCCTAAGGACCACTGAACACTGAAGGAATTCTAACCAGGAGAAATTGACCGCCATGATGGCATTGCTTCATCTTTTATTGTTAAGATTGACCCTAGAGGCAGAAAACTACATATTGTACATTAACCCTGTGAAACAACTGAGTTTGGGAAAGATAGTTTTTTTAAAGGACATTTCACACATGACCCAGAAGCACACGACTACAATAAAGAAGTGAGGCTGAGCCCAAAATATGTGCCTTCTTGATCTCAAACCATCTATCTTTGTGTGCCTTAAGACACAAAGCAAATAAACATTAGGAGCCGGCACAGGAGGGACTGGAGTCAGACAAGAAAAATTACCAGGGTTGCAGACTCACAAATTATTCCGTGCATTACTAATCCTTTCCTTTGGTCATATTTCTTCACTTGGCATGTTTGTGTCAGGTATTTGTAGGGAGTTGCTTTTGATAAGACACTCACATAAATGCCTAAAACACCAAATCATCAGCAGCAGCAGCCTGGCTGGCTGCTCTCATTGTGCTGCTGTGTTTTCCCTCCTGGATTACTGTGATGTTTAGGCGAATCCAGTGTGACAGTTGATTGGCAGCAGCAATGACCTCTCCACCCAGCCTAGCCCAACCCCCAACACACACATATACACACACTTCTCTCTACTCACACACACATACATATGCATACACACCATCCCCCTCCGCTGCTCTTTGACTGAACCTGGGGTCAAGACCTGGAGTAATTAGCACTGAGCTGAAACAATAGATTCTTCCCTGGAGCTGATGGTTATCAGGGGTGTGGTGTGTGAATGTGTGTGTTTTCAAAAGAAAGAAGTAATTGAGATGGGGAAAAAAGAAATGGAATAAACTTAGAAGCAATCAAAGCTCCATTTGAAGGACATTTGAGCCAACGGAGAAAAAGGAAAAAAACACCGGTGACTTTATCAACTTTTACACACTTTATCACGCAAATTAATTAAGGCAATTAATTTTCAACTGTAGATATGGAGAAGAAGAATCAGGCAAGCAGAGAGATAAAGAAGGGCGAGGTAAGGAGCTGCAGCAGCACATTATCAGCGCGAGCCACCAGCACACTCCGTCCCCTCTGTTTACTTTCACAGTAGAGTGTGAATAGCAGGGGTGAGCAGACAACGTGTTGGAATTGACAGACTAATGACCATCACACTGAGTGGATAATGACCACAGTTACCCTTTAAGCTATAAAACCACTGAGTTAATGATCAAGCAGGCTTTCCCATTCAAATGGGCATTTGGCTGGTGAGCAAAGAAGAGGGCACTGCTGCTTTTAAAACCCACTACATTTAAGGTGCATCTAAGGTCACAGATATAAAAGTTGAATAATGCTGATACAGGCTGTTTTTAATAACTTACTTTAGTGCATTGGTGCTGGTTATCATGAACCCACAAGGCGTGTATTTTCTGACCATCCTACTTCTATGCACAACTCGCTTTCTGACCAAACCGGCAATTAGGTCCAGGGGGATGTCAGACTGCCAACATTGGGTTAGTGCAAGCGTAACATAAACATTTTTGCTGACTAGTTAATTGATGGTGACTTTATGGAAAACAGTGTTTGCAGGCTGCAGGAGTGGGCTCTGGACACAGTAAATATCCAATCAAAATGTATTAAGAACATGATGTGGGTAGCGGGAAGTGGGAGGTGGAGGAGGGTTTAGGAATTTCATCCGTGCATGTCAGTGATGGCAGCAGCTGGACCAGCTACAATGATTATATGTCAGTGTGTGTGATATGTGAAAGCAGTCCTACATGTTTTTATGGCTCTATAGCCGACGCTCTCTGATTATTAAACCCAATTGTTAAATTTAACTCAGGACATGCAGCATGACATCTGAGCTAGAGTTTGTTTTGCAGTCCAGTAAGGCTGATTTCCACTGCTGTTGGCCAAGCAAAAAATAGTCAGGGCTTTCTAATTATCTCTGCCACACAGTTTCCTCCAACACAACATTCATGTGATTCTTTAATTGTGTTGATGCCAATAGAAAGGACTCGATGGTGTGGTTTCCCTCCCCAAATTACCCACCCTTGCTAACATTTTGATGGTTTAATGCTTAAGAGCCCTGCCTTTGGAAGGACATGTGCCCTGGCTGGACTGGGATCAAACCTCCCCACAGTCTTAACTTCCCTAATCCTCACTCTGCATCACTGCCACCTTTGTTACTTCCACAATAACAAAAAATACATGTGCAGAATTATAGGTACCACATGAGGTAGACTGGCTGGGCAAATATAATACGCCAACGCCAACTTTATGGTTTGATTTAGCTTCAGTCTGTAGTTATAAAGGAAGGATTTTGGGGGAGGAGAGACTGGTTAAAGCTATGCCTTGTTTTAGGATTGAAATACCCTCAGTCGGTCCTGAAATTAGACCATGTTGGAATGTTGATGCATTGATTTATGGTTATTAATAATGCAGCCGACAGCTGTAACTCCTCAGTGATGCTAAAATCAGCTACAACACTGATATGGGCAGTGACTGCATCTGCTCTTAATGATTTAATGTCAGCTGTTCAGAATTAATTTAGATATTATCGCTAACTTCCTTTTTTTGTAGCAGTGCTGTGACTATTTAATATCCATTCATTTTGTTTGACTCGTTTTTTTAATGAGTCAAAAAATTTGAAGTTGCTTTTGTCACATAAAAACATTCTGGGGTTCAAACTGTGTCGTAAGACGAGAAAAATCCACCACTCTATCATGAAACGCTTTCGGAAAACCGCTAAATAAATTCACAGTTGATGTACGAGGTTTTGAAGGGAGTCAAAGTGCAACTCTCCTCACAGTATTTGGTTCTCTTACATGTGTAATACACCCCCCTGCTCCTTTTTAAATGAATACATAAACACGTTGGGTTGACCACAGCCTTGTTGAGGCCAACTTGGTCTTACTGTGGGAATGTAACCAGTCTAACCTTTCAGCTTGGCAGGCAGAGTGAAAGGCAGTACCCCGAGGACAGAAAGAGAGACACAAGTGTGTATCAGTCACCAGATAGCATCTTATGGCTCCATGCCCAATCCCTCAGTCCTTGAAGTGTGGTATTAATAGGCCTGCCAACTCCTTGGAATGGTGTAAGTGTGCATAACTGCAACTATTCTGCATGCGGGAGTGTGTGTCTGAAGCTGTGTGGCTTTACTGCCATGATTTGGGTATTTTGAAGCTTCTGTGTATGTGAGTACAGGTGTGTAGGATAAGTGGGGGGAGAGCATGTGTGGGAGTAAGTGCTTATGGCATTATGGGGGTTGGGGAAGTTTGATAGAAGCGAGTAGGGGGTTTCTACAGGTGATCTGTACCCTCTGGGACTGCAGGCTCACGTTACCCTGTAGTAGAGTATCACACACTTTTTCTTTATCACCACCCTCCTGCTCTGACTCCATCTCTTACTGCCACTCCCACCCTCCCTTTTTAACACCGTCACACATCTGCTCCTCTTCTGTTTCTAACTTGAGCAGCTTGTCCAAATTGAGTCCAAATTGCAAACTGTGACATTTTTCTTCTAGCCATTTTAAGGGCTCAATTTTTTTTAATGCAGGCACAAAGCTGACTGCAGCAACACTTTTTTTGTGCTCTCATCATCTCTTTCTCCAATTTTCCTTCTTTCCGTTTACTGCTTGTGCTGGGATGGATGAGGTGATGCAGAGGAGGTTGTTTTTCTGAAGATCAGCGTCATTTGATTAAATTTCATCCATATTAAAGGGGCTTACATAATAATCATAATATTACATCACACTGATGTCGCTACAGTGTTACAATAACAAATGTACAGTTTCTCCATCTCCTTTGCCAAAATAATAGTGCCAATAAGGTTGGACCTTAATTTGTTAGCTTTTAATATATCTGGCTGTATTACGACATTGTGAGCAATGTTGCGAAAGTAAAAGCAGTGCCTTATGGCAATATTGGCTTTTAATACAATGTGTGCATTCATGTGACAAAATACTTTGATTTGTAAGATATTCCATTTTGCTGGGTTTGCTAAAAACTGTAATTCCTGTCTTATTTCATCCATAATTAGGTTCCCAAAAGACTAAAAGATACTATATCACAATATATGTCAATATCATGTCATCACTATGTGTAATTACCCAGCCAACATTTGTATGTGGGGCCCCTGTGGGAAGTTAATGGACTGAAAAATGGGCCCTATATGCAACTTTTACCCAAGTGGGCCACAGATAAGGTGCCCATTTTGGACTCATACCCACTTACCCAGGTAGCCCTAGCGTGACCCATGTGGGGCCCACTTAGGCAAACCCACTCATGTTGGCAATTAGTATGGGGAACACATGGACAATCCAATATAAGGGCCATTTTTCAGCCCATTTAGTACCCACATGGGCCCCACATACAAATGTTGGCTGGGTAGACATACTATAATGAAGGATTTTATACACTTTTGCAGGGTTTCTGTCCATGTTCTAAACAATTTAGAATCCACAGCTAACTGGAAGAAACTGTTGCTAATAAATGCTAATCCTTCAAGCCCAGTTCAGACCAAAGATTCACGATGAGTCGAGTTGAAAGACGCAACTACTTGCAATGTGCCGTACTGCAACCTTCTAAAAACCTGCCAGTTCACACCAATACAACTAGATGAGACGGTGTATCACCTCTATGCAACAACTCTCTGTACTTCTGTTTTGATTTCCAGCTTTTTGTGGCTGAATATAATTTGTAGCTTCTTAGAATATGAATGAGGATAGTGATAAGCCCTTTTTAGATAGGAATTGTGCAAATTTGCAGGAAAGCCCAATCAGTCTTTTTTCAGCATTGGTAGCATAAAAACAAAATTGGGGAGTGCGTCAAAATGCTGCCTACCTAATTTTGTTTATACAGAATGCACGTTTTTGTGTGTCTAAACGCTCACAGCTTGCCGGCAAAACGGATTGACAGGAATACGGCGTCTGTGACCCCCGTTCAACCTTCAACTGGCAGGATTCGCCTTTCGTTTCTGCTGCTGGTTGAAATCTGTACTTGCATAGTGTGCTGAATGATTTGTTTTGTTGCAGCGCATGGACACTCACCCTCTTGCGATTGGACTTTGAACTTATCCCACAGTAGTGGTACCGTAGTACTACGGTACTCCAACAATGCTAGCGCGGGTGGCAACCAATCATGCGGGACATGGTCTCAATTTGCGTGATGCGTGAAAAGAGACAGAAATGCTGTGCAGTCCCACACAATGCGGGATGTCTGGTCACTCTACTTAACCACTCGCAAGCAGCAGCTAGTAGGGGGCCCCATTAGGGGGGATTCCAACGTGTTGTCATTGTTGCAGTGTCTATAGGGGTTCCATCATATTGTCATTGATATGGACCAATGTCAGCCGTCTCTGGGGGCCCCCTTCCAGCTCGGGGCCGTAGGCAATTGCCTAGTTTGCCTGTCCAGTTGCGACGGCCCTGGATACTGGCTACAGTTGCATTTGTAGTTGTGATGAAATGGTGAAAAACAAATAAAACTAGCATCAGATGGACTGTATTCATATTCATATTCTTATTCAATACACCACAATAACGTAAATAACCAGCGAGCAGCAGCAACAGCGACCCACCATCTGCCACCTGCACACCGTGAGGATGGAAACAGAGGGCTTGGCAAGGATAGAGAATCTGCCACAGCAAGCCAACACACCATCCGCGATCATTTCGACTTGACCTGCAGACTTCATTACAGGTTGATTGGCTGCAGAAACAGGTGGCCAGCCTTGCGTTCTTAGGCCAGATGCCAGTGATTTGACCAGATGAGTTGCAGGTGACACCATCAGCCGGCTTGAGTTGAGCTCAGACCAGCCAGTTCACACCACTGCAACTTTTCCCCGCAATGTTCGAAAATGGTTTTGTCCTGTTGCAAATCTTTGGTCTGAACTGGGCTTTAGACAAGAAGACTACAACACTTGTTGTTTTACATATGAATGTCTTACGAGTTACAAATTAAACTGTTCAGTACAACACGATCCTGCTTTAAAATCATCTGAATGTACAAAATAGTCAAAAATGTGAGGAAACTGATGTCTTAACATACAAAGGTAAGCCTGGTTGTTCTGCCAGTACGATGCTTTCAGTGAGACCTATTGTGCTTATTTTGATTATACTCATATCTTTGGGTTTCTACTAGAACATGTTTACACGCTTTGATGTTTAAAAAAATTTTTGAAAGCGCAGTTTACTCTAATTGGTCAGGTCTTCCATATTACAGCATATCTGTACTATAAGTGCAGCCAGAGAATGACTGTAACAGAGTATAAGGATACTTTCTCCTGTAAAACAAAATTACCACTAAACACTTCTAAACACAACCAGACAGTTCCAGCAGGAATATGATCAGAAATCAGAGAGAAATTAACAATATGACTAATCAGGATTACGTGCTACATGTAGCAGTGCATGTCATGTCAACACTTATAGCATTGCTGGGGCAGATGAAGAAATCTGTCCCAAGCTAACGTTGGCTTGTCTCAAAAGTAGAATAAAACATTGGAAACAGAGTATTCAGAACAGTCCGAAGCCTGAGATTTGTGCTCACAGAAATTACTTTTAGAAATGGTTACTTAGTTATTTTGAAAGTTTGGCCACGTTTAATAGAAATCATTGAATATGACAGAAAATAAGTAAAAGCATACTAAAAAAGTTCTCTCATGGGATCAATGGCTCCAGTTAAACATTAATTTTCATTGTAGTTTTCAACCCATTTGATCATAAATGAAGTCCTGTTCTATACATCTTTCTTCAAGGTTAAACATACAAACAATCCAGGAACTCTCACATTTTCTTTTTTTTTTTTTTTTACACCCATTTAACATTTCATGAACTTCTGCTATTAAGTGTCTTATTTCTGATGTTTTTTTACACTCTTGACCACATATTTTAGACTTTGTCAGCACAATGTATCATCAATGAAGCTATTATTCATGCCTATTCAGCAGAAAAACTGTGTGGTTTGACATTAAACATCATTTTTTTGGGCGTGTGAGTTTCCTAAGAGCTTCCACGCCTAGACAATTCTCTAGAACCTCAATTTTTAAGATGCTTCACATGCCAGTGCTAGTCATCACAAGCTATTGCGCAAGATTGATAAGAAACTAAGTTGAATCACTTACAAAATCCTTCTGTACACCTACAAGTCTATCCATAACCTCGCCCCTCCTTACCTCTCTGACCTCCTGCACGTTATTACCCCATCCCGTGCCCTCAGATCTTCCTCCTCCCTCCATCTCACTGTACCCGCTGCCCGCCTTAGCTCTATGGGGAGCAGAGCTTTCAGCCGCTCTGCTCCCCAACTCTGGAACTCACTGCCACCTGACCTCCGTAACTCTGCCACCTTGCCCATCTTCAAATCTAAACTCAAAACTCATCTGTTCAGACTTGCTTACTCTCTCTAAACTTCTTCACACCCCCCCCCCCCCCCCCCCCTTTATTGTTTGTTGTCTTTTATCTTGTATTTTATATCTTTGTTTTTATATTTTCTGTACAGTGACCTTGGGTGTCCTGAAAGGCGCTTTCAAATAAAATGTATTATTATTATAAGTTACCATAACTGATGTAGTCTGCATTATTAATTTTTTTTTTTTTATTTTCCCAATAAACACTAAAAAGACCATGTCGTCACTTAGTTTCAGAATAAAGTACGGGAACCATCGTCATGTCTCTTTTTGTCACATTTTTATTGCGTAAATATCACTGAAGTTTAATCCCTAGAAACATCACTTTAAGGCCTTATCCGCTGTCTAGGGATACCACAGAGAATTTCCTAGAAAAGCCTTCCTGTTAAGTTTGTTAGGTTGTTTTTCTCTCTACTCTCTGTCAACCACAAACAGAGGATAGTAGTTCATCTTGTGCACTAAATATTGGATAAGCAGATAATAAAAATCATCTGGACTACTTGTATTTATTTTATTTGCTCGTTTGCTTGTGGTTGTACACTACAGAAGCACTATAAAAGCAAATTCATGAGCAGTCTCAGAAGGAGGCCCTTTTAAGGAATATCTAGATGTCTTTAAATTCAGTCTTTGTCTTTTTTTTTAAACCACAGGCTAATGGAAAAAAAACAAAAGTGCTTGTCTGCATGGGTAATATCCCACATAAAAATGTCTTTAATAACAGCGTAATAAGATGAGCATCATTGGCAGGGTGCTACCACGCTCAGGAAATGTCTCGTCTATTCATTTTTAATTCTATAAGGCATTTTTTTGAGCGGTGACTTTGGCCTAAGGCAGCAAAGCCTGGCCTGTTTGGTGACAGGCAACAGAGTGCTGATAGATGGTTCCTGTCCGTGGCTGTAAATCGGCCTCTTGTTGGAGAGTTAACCCCTGTAACCCTGCTCGTCTGTAACAGCAGACTCCCCTCTCACAGCCTAGGGCAGCTGATGAGCTTTTCCCAGAAATCTGATGAGCAGGTGGTAGCGGTCCAGTTGGGAAGCGGATGGACGTGCTCGCCTCGAAGAATTGTCCCCATTGCTGTATATGGCTGCGTGGGTGAGAATTTGGCTCTCGGAAGGAAAAAATAGCAAAGTAGAAGTCGCCACCCGTCCATCGAACATCTGCACCGCCAGCTGAAGGCAGCTTCCTGTGATTATAGAAATATCAGGACAGTGAGGTTTAATGGATGGAAAAAAACTATCGTAGCGGAGCATATCATCACTGAGGTCAACCAAGTGGGCTGGGCAAACTAATTAGGTAGCTGCTGAATATGTTTCTTTGTGCTGTGACTGTGTTCTTTTGTAGTCGTTATTTAGAATTAATCATGAGGGGAATACGTCATGTGAGCGCTCAATTGCAATAAAGTTTGCACACATACGGAGCATTAGGGAGTAGTGTTCCTCCTCGTCCTGACCTTCTACAGACACAGCTGTTTCTCCTCTCTGACTGGTGACTGGGATGAGTTTTATTAATGTGCTGAAACTAAGTAACCACATAATATGGATCTCTGCTCACACACTGATTTATCTCCCTGCTCGCTGCATTTGCGTGTGGGTGGGTGACTGTGCATGCATTCAATGTATGTCTGAACTGCATTAAACATATGAATACATGCCTTTTGTATGCTATAATGCAGTGTGGATTTGTTTCTGCAGTAAATTACTGTGGAGCCTTAAGTGTTGCCTGAGAGGGATTAGTGAAATACCTCAACAAACATACATTTGTTTGACAAAGAAAAGCATTAAAATAACATTTACAGACACCCAATCTGCACTTGCAACCTGTTTTTAGAGAAGCAGAGATGCAAACGTAGATGTTCTATTGCTAGAATTTGACCAGCGCCTGGAAATAATGCGAGCATTTTCATAGTGTGGGATTTTCTGGCAAGTCTGAGTGGCCGTTACAGTTTGCACGTTTAACCAAGTGTGTTTCCATGATCCGTGTTTTTCGTTGTACATCGCACAAAGCCAAGATGCTGAACCTTTTCATGAAGGCATGTGTAATTGACTAGTAGGATTACCACTTGACAGACAACTTCTGGGAACCACTCTAGCATGAGTGTGTGTGTTTGCGTGTGTGTCCTTGGAACGTAATTCATCCGTGGACTCTGCGGGACCACCGTGACACCATCAGATGAGAATGTAGGGCTCGCACACGCATACACACAATGCTCATATTAGACGTGTGTGTAGTTTGTGCATGTGTTGCGTTTGGCTTTAATAGTGACATTTTTTTGAGTCAAAGCAAAATGGACTTTGGAGGTGTTAAGGACGGGTATATATGTGTTTAAGTGGAAATGTTCTATCAACTGCTGTGTTGAAAAGGTGAAGGGCCGGCGTCCAACATGCAGCTGTGCTAGAAGAGAAAGAGAGAATGATTTACTGCACATAGTGAAGGGATGTGGGTGTTTTTCCGACAGAGTTCCTCACAGAGAGGAAAGAGGGACGACTACTTTTGAGATGTAAAGTTGGGACGAATGATTGGTCCATCGAATCTTCTTTGTGTGATTTGACTGAAAGAGTTATCATAACCCTCTAAAACTCAGAAGTGAATCATTGTTTTCTCAGTTAGCAAGCTGCTTTCTACTGAAAACACGCCATCATCCGTTTCTCCTTCAGTTTGTTATTCATAGACCTCTGTGCTGACTTCCTTGGCACCTGTCTTTTCCCTGTCTTGTTGCTCCACTCCCTGAAATAGAACACATGTCTCCAGAGGAAAAGTAAACACCGGCCCTGCCGTGGGATTACTGACCCACTCTAACGGAACACACACATGCACACACAAGGTTATCTCTATAGTAATACACTCTCAGTTCATTTCTGACCACACAGAGGGCAAGTCTGTGGCCAATCTGCAGCTAATGTTTTGATTAACATCATACTTTTTCAATGGCTGCTCAGTTTTATGAAACCACTCTCTAAGATTTCAGCTTGTTAGACAAATTGATCAAATCAGCACACAGTAAGCTCATGCCCCACATGATTTAATCTGGCAGTGCAGAAGGTTAAATAAAAAAAACTCGGCTATACACCCTATTAGGGCCGACGTCACAGTGACGTCAGTTTGATAGCTGGAGGCAAAACATGAAATGTCATCTTGTTGTGTTATTGGGAGCCAGAATAGAAGGAGTCATGGCTCAAAACTTACATTTTATCACATACCAGCCGCCACTGCCCATCTGCAAAAACACAGACAACTATGGTTAAATGTGATAAGATGAAAGGACTGGATGGAGGCGATCATCAAAAATGCTCACATGTGCAGCACACACTTAAGGTTCAGGCTAGGGAGAAAGTATTTACTGTAGTAGGGATGAATAATGTTATGTGTATTAAGGGCTGTACCATGTCCACCTCATAAGAAACTAAGAATACTAGAGTTCTCTCACGCTCCCTTTTTAGCACATTAGCTAACATTAGCATCAATAGCAAAACAAACTGGAGGAAACCGATCAAGTGTCACCCTCTTTTGTAAGATTAGCATAGCAATCAACCACAAAGCCGGCCATCAAACCTTAGGCAAGCCTATCAAATCATCCATCCACTGAGTGAGAGCATATGGGTCGGCCAGTCTGGTCCCGTTGGTCAGTGTTTACTGTTTCAAGTAACACTGGCGGTCCCAGAGAGTGTGTGACCTGACATGCTATGTTTGCAAATACAGTAAAATAAGAGCCCTGTTGGTTGAAGAAATGAAGCATTATATTTCTGTATGAGGTAATGGACGACTATTAAGTTAATCATTCACTCCGCACAGTGCTCTGCTGCTCCGTCTCCCCAGACAGAGTGCCCAGAGTTCGCTCTGTCACTCCGAGAGTGCGGTGCTTTTGATAACTGAACAGTACATTCAGACAGCGCTCCGAATTTCTGAATGGTCAAGTTTGTGCCAGAGTGGGCTCCGGCACTCGGAATGAATATTTCTGAAAGCACCGCTTGTATTTTCGTCTTATATTGTCTAAAACTAAGACAACAGAACTTGCCTCCAGCTAAGCCCCACCCACCATAAAACATCATACTGTTTACTAACAGTAAAAGGGTCTATTGCAAAATTACTAGGGCTGTACCCGACTCCGAATTATGTCGAATCAGATTCAGTTGTTTTCCATATAAAGTTTGTACGGAGTTCAGCAGGACGTTCAGTGTGAAAGCGGCATTCATGTAATATAGTAAACAAGCTAATGCCAATAACGACAATCATATTACTCACAGCAATATTATATTAATGCTGTGAGCTGTAATTTCACCACTTCCAAGCAGAAGGCAGGAGATAATGTTATCTCAGAGCCTTACGGTGCAAAGTTTCTTTATGTTACTGCATCTTGTCCACAGCTGTGCCAAAGAGTAAGCAAATTCTGGGGACCAAAACTCCCCCAGAAGTACAATGCACAACACACTGACCAGCAAAAAACAAACAAAAAAAAAAAAACGGCTTCTCAACTTGAAGCAATCTCAGTTGACCGAAAGGTCTCCGACTGATGATCCCAATCTCCGACTCTCAAAGGGCAGCTATAAAAATTACATTTGGGGAATTACTTAAATTACTTGCCTTGGTGATTTAGTGTTATTATCATTAGCCTTTTTACACAGAGATCGAATGATAGAGGGGCCACAAAGTCCCTTTATCATGCAGCCTTTGCTTTTTTACAAAGAACCAAACAAGAGCGACATCACGCCAGCCCTGTGTGTGATTTGAGATAGCATACCAAACAAAACAGATGTGAGGGGCATGATGTGAGCCACAACAGCTTCGGCACTTCAGTGTGGAATATAACATGCATGTCGGCAGCACAATCGAAACAATAACAATGGCATTAATGTGGCATAATAACAACAACCATATACCGTCTCTCTTATATATTGGCTGATCTTGCCTTCTGCTCAGGGGGAAAGGAGCTCCCTGACCTCATTGTTTTTCCAATTTGCAGACAGCTGCTAACTGCTGCTGGCTGTTTTAAATCTCCTGGCGGTGGGTCACACACATAACACATCCTCAAAATGTCACACCCGTCCCGTCCATGGTCCTGTCCTGCCAGCTGTCCCTTTTACACAGACGTTGATTCGGCACTGTTACTACCTCTGCTGCCAGCTTCAAGGTGAGAAATCTCTGTCCTCCCTTTCCACAAGTGCATCTTTTGTACAGAACAACAAGGCAGGATAACATGATACTCCTGCCTTGAACAGGCAGTGTAAAAGAGGTACTGAGATATGTCCTTCCTTAAAATCAAGCAGCTAATGCCCCTTACTGTACAAGGCTATCACAGAATGAACAGCTGGTTTAATGTTTGTTTACATGATTAGTCAGTCCGAGACACTCCTGCAGAGCACACTGCCAAGATCTGGTCCAGCCTTGAACCACAAGTGCTGTGGAGTCTAGGTTTGCACCAAAACTATTTTCACTGAATAATTTTGCACCTCATGCACAAGTGTCAAACTGTCTCCTAGTTTAGGTAATGCAATCTGCAGGCCTAAAATAGACCCAAGTCCTAAATGATGGCTTGAACCAAATATATTTATCAGGGCTATCAAGTGATTTAAAAAAAATGAATTAATTACATTCTCTGTGATTAATTAATCTAAATTAATTGCATACATCAACTTTTGCTGTTAAAGTATTTGAAAGATTTCAGCTCAAAGGAATTTTGGCAGATGTATCACAGTGAAGATGCTGGATTTTGGACGCAATTGTCCCCCTGTCCTCCACCACCCAAACTGGTCTGCGGTCCATTTTGTAAGGGAGTTAGTCGGTCTCAGGTAGACTTAAGGCTAGTTCACATTATACGATTTTCATCCCGCAAAATGTGTCGCGGAGGTAATCTTTTGAGTGTTCATACCTGGCGACATATGTTTCTGTCATCGTGAGTCTCGCCAACTGCGTTATGACCTGTGTGTGCACACCACAAGATTTCTCCACCGAGCCCTCGCCGACAGAGCCCCAGATAACGCGGTGACGTAACCAAACTATGTTTTTTAACTTGGAGACAATACATCGTAAAGGCATGGATATTCTTCCCAGTGTTGAATCAGATCTGCCTCCAGGGCCTGGGTCCAAACACTACATGCTCCCCGTAATCCTGTGGACGCCGCCATTGCTGTTGTTGCTTACCGGCTTGACTTAGTGTTGCCAGGTCTTGGGAGAGAAACAAGCAACCAGGGCTATGGAAACAAACCCAAAAGAAGTGATGGATATAGACAAAGGCGACGTTTAGAGAGCAAGCCCAAATAAGCAACTCCACTTTAGAAACAAGCCCAAAGAACCACAACCCGCAATCAATATTTGTGAGTGACTTTACAAAAAACAAACCCAAAGTAATAAGCGGACCTGGCAACCCTGTAGCTTCTCCTCCTCACATTTCTTCTGTCCTCCTGCGTGTTGACGTGGGACGTATCCCGCCTCTCACTGGCGGATGCTCTTTGTCAGTCGTGTCAGACTCCACTTTTTTCTAGCATGCCAGATATCCAGTCCCAGTCACAGACAAGGGGGCGACTCACTCGTAGGCTTGCTCACACATGAGGACTCGTCGTGGCAGATTATCTGCCGACTCAACTCCGACCCAAGGTGGCTCTCAACATCCTCTGCGACGTCAAAATCGCGGTGAAAATCGTGTAATGTGAACTAGGCTTTATTCAGTTTGTGTCGGAACGCCTGGTGGAGTGTGGCTTGATGAAGCTAGTGCTAGTGCTAGCATCAGAGGCTGTGCAAGCTCGGACCTCCGGGTTCGCTGCTAAATGCTTTGTATCGAGGTGATATTTCACGCTTGAGGTACTCTGATGGTATGAAAATTCCTTACTGCAGAAAATGCAAAAAACGATGCTCCTATCAACAGTTGTGCTTGTTGTGCTTCTTCAAAATGTAAATGTTCAAGTCATGGGGCCAAGCAGCGTCGTCTTGTCTGCCTCAATCATGTGACAAAGCCACCTTCACCACCTTCAGCGACGCACCAGGTCAAAGGGCACCTCGAAGCGTGACTAATCAGCGTTAATTTTTTCACACTTTTTTTTCTGTGATTAATTATTTGAAATAAATATACAGATATATATATTAATTCAGTGTTCACAGTCAACTCCCCCTCAGGTCATACCAGCTTAGACAAGCCTGCAGATCTCAGCAGCAAGATGAGCTGTTCACTGCTCCTTAGACCTGGACTGGCAGCCTGCGTGGTGTCCTGTGACTTAATCACTGAAAACACTCACACACTGTTTGCGTGTGTGTGTGTGCATGTGTGTGTGTGATCGAGAGAGAAATACTGTAGAGTAGAAACATAAAACCACAAGAGAGACAGTACAAATATTTAAAGTTTTCCATCAGGGTGATTGTGTGTGTGTGTGTGTGTGTGTGTGTGTGTGTGTGTGGTGTCTATAGAGTGTATTGTTTAATTAAAACTGCTAAAATGAAGTGTACACAAGGAGGTAGTGGACATTTGCATTTACATGGACGACAAAAATCAAACCCACACACACAGACAACACACACACAAACAGTTTGATATGTGGTCTGTCTGGTGGCCTCAGTGTACCGCTCTCACAAACACACACAAGCACTTTTCATTCAATAGTCAGATTCCTGTTTTCTTGCCGCTCATTCAGAGACTCTGGACAAGAATAACTACAAAACAATGCATGTTCATGCACACACACACACACACACACACACACACACACACACATCGGAAATGAACCCAGTACTTATGATTTTATCTTTTGGTACTTTAACAAAGTCGCACCTGAGCATTATTGGAGTTTATTTCACATTTAGAGGACACACTTTTTGTACCGTACTTGTACTTGAGTATCGTGTGCGTGTGTTTGTTTTTGGTTAATAAGCCTGTCGAAGCGTGTAATGCCTGTGTGTACATTATACGATCATGTGGGTGTTTAGTTTTGATATTTGATGTGGGTTCACAGTCATACGTCATCCAGCATATGGTGTGTGTGTGTGTGTGTGTGTGTGTGTGTGTGTGTGTGTGTGTGTGTGTGTGTGTGCAAGAGTGTGTGCTGGGAAAACACTTTACACAAATGTCTTATTCACGTTTGTTGCAGCAGTGGGCGCCCCGTCGTAGCATTCTCACCATACCAGGTCCGCTCAGCCCAATTGTGGTTTGACTGGTGCATGTGCGTGTTTATGTGTCCATGTGTCCCATCTTTGTCTCACAACTACTAGATTTACCACAGACAGCGGCTGACAGACATAATCTACATGCACACTGAATCATTCTACACACACCAGCACATGCACAGACTGGAAGACAAATGGACCTTGCTGACACACAGACAGAGATGTGGACAAGCTGCTTTTCCGTTTGAATGCTCAGCCAAACCGCAAGCCACAATTACACTTGTCCCTGTCTGTTTGACTGCAGCAGAGATAGAGCGCTGTGTATTCACTGCGCTGTGAGCTGCAGGGTGATGATGTGAGACAGCAGGGGTGTGACAGCACTGCGTTGTATTTGCACGCTATTCTTTAAAACCTATTGTATGGTTAAACAATTACAGAAAGACACAAGGAGCTTTTCTTAAAGTATTTTGTGCTGTTGTAACTGTAACTAAGTGTCTGCGCCAGGAAAGGTCTGTACGGCGCTTCTGGTGCTGACACATTTTATAGATAAATGTTATTGCTTTATATATTTAATACAAGATACAGCACGTTATAGACCAAAGTGATAAAATAAAACATGACTCTAATCTGACATTTTTTCCCCTTGCGTGACGCAGCAAGGAGGCACTGTGGAATGTGATGCGAGGCATTTTTCACAGACATGGTTTATAGTTCCATTGACTCCTACCAGCATTTCCTGCAACTTATTGCAAACATCTTCTCTTCTTTTTTTTTTTTTTACAGTAACATATTACACAGGTGAAAAGACATTTTGGATGGATGAAAATTTACAGAACTAATTTACAGAACGTGTGCCTCGAGTGGAATGAAGAGGAGTATGTGAGGGTCCAATAATTCATGCTGGATTTAGAAGATACTGCCTCGAATCTGGAAAAGAGTTTAGTATTTCATCCTCAAACCCGACATCTTTAACATACCTTTTCCATTTTAGGTAGCCGCAAGACTGTTTTCAAAAATACGTACGTCCCAAAGGAGGAGTTAACATGATGTTAACTTGCGGGACGGACTTACTATGATGAAAACGCATGTGTCAAGATGTGTGCCAGATTATTTCCACAATAAAAAAGATCTGGTTCGTGCTTAATGATAACTTATATTCCCACGAGCTGACATCTTGGCCAATGGAAACATTTTGAAATTATGAAAACACATTTATAAACACATTTTTATAGTTTACATATTAAAGCTGTGTAAAAGCTTTTTATAATGTGTCTCTGACGTAGTGGCAAGTCAGGAATCGTTCCTCTCCCCCCTGCCTCTCTGTGTTTCTCTATTTTTTTGTCTTGGTATTTTCCTCAGGGTGTGCGACCCTTGACCCTAATGCGGTCACTTGTGGCAAGTCATCATCTTGTTTTCCTGGCTGCTGTCGACAGCCCCCCTGAATTTATGTTTTTCCACATCCCTCCTTTTCCTTCCAAGGCGGAGGGAAAAAACTACATTTCAGGATGTAAAGTTTTCAGTTTAAAAAGTCTCAGCAGACACTCAAGGATGAATCTCTGTGTGTGCGTGCGTGTGTGTGTGTTTGTGTGTGTTGCTGTGTTAAAACGTCCAGAGGGATTTTTCTGGCCACAGATGTAAAAGTCATTCCTGTGCTGCTCCTCTCCTCTTTCTTTAGCTTTCCTCTATCCTCTATCATTCTTCCTGTCTCGTTCTTTTTCCCGCTTAGTTAACTCTCCTTTTGTTTCCTTTTCACCTCTCACATTTCCATTACCATTTGCTTATTTCTCACACTTCTCTGAGTATTCCTGTTCTTTTTCCTTCATTCCTTCTTTTCGTCTCTCTGTTTCCCTATGGCCCACTTTCTCCCTCCATCTCTGTTTTTTCTCTTTCTTCTCCGCTCTCCAAGGCCTAGTATAAGTGTATGTACCTGGCAGAGTTTTTTATTGCGCTGTCAGGGGGTTGGGGACGACTAATTTCGCCTATAAAAGCAGCTCGGAACAAGAAAAAAGGGGCGGCAGATGGGGATTGGGGGCAAATTTATTGGAATAGTTTGTTTTTTTAAACTGTGAACAGCTATTATTTTCCCTCTCCTCTTTCTCCTTTCTTTCCATTCTGGCAGCGGCGTGTAGTTTTGGCTCTGATAGTTGCGACTGAACACACTCGCACTCCTACTCACACACACCGACACATGCTAATTCATTAATACTGTGCAAATACGAAGGTGTGTGAATACATGCGGAGATGCAAAGACTTGTAATATGCACACACACCGCACACACTTTGAGCGTGGTGGTGGTTGTGGGCTGGTGTGTTTGTTTGTCTTACTGAGTGCTACCGCTACCACAGACCACAGTGTATTTAGCAAAGCTGTAGCCATTTTGTCTGACTGCAATTTGGCAGACGGCCTGCGATTCTCAACTCAACACAAGGAGATGTATGTGTGTGTGTGTGTGTGTGTGTGTGTGTGTGTGTGTGTGCGCACGCACGCGCATGTGTGTTCCATTAGCCTGGTTCCCATAACGTAGTCCAGCCATAAGCTGAGCTTCCAAAGGAACTCCACACCCAAAACACAAGCTGATTAAATGGAACAAGGTATTGTTAATTGTAAGAATGTATCCGATACGCCATGTCTTGATTTATATATATGTGTCGGTTTAGTCCCATGAATCTGTCTCTATTCAAGATTGCTACTGCTGCCTGACTCCTTTTTGTTTTGTTTCTTTCTGCTGCACACCAAGCTCCAAGCCACTTTGTCAGCATACAAACTCAGATACCAGATTACTTTCAACATTGTTTTTAGTATTAAAACTTAAAGTTACAATGTGTAATTTACGTGGTTGTTTATTAGTAAATATCAACTGTTGCTTTCATAAATATATATATTTACTAAAGTGTAATGCAATTCACATACAAATGGAAGCTTTCTCATAGGCTTAGAATGATTTCTCTATATATACACAGGCAGGGCACGGTCTGCTGGAGGCTGCCCTCTTGCGCCGCCATATTTGAATACAGTGGCCGAAAGGGATATATACGCGCTTCGCCTTTCGCGTTTATCTAGAACTTGCCGTCACTGGAGACAGAGGGTGAAGCTCAATCCGGGGCGCTTCTGCGTGAACCTGCTTTGTACTTTTATGATTCTGTCGCACTTTAAATGGAGGACCACACATATGTTTTGCCCCGTAAGAGGGAAACCACACCACCAAATAAAAGACAAAGATCAGATAAGTGAGGACGGGACAAAACGCGAGTGAATATCGGCGTTGCTTGTTCCAGGTGGAAAAAACTCCTGTGGAAGAAGACTTTGGAGACGCATATATTATAATCGTACCAACCTATATTTGCCGCACTGTCCCGTGACTATCACATAAAACGTGTTATTTTAACATTACTGTGCTAATGTTTGCTCATGTTACCAAAACAATTAGAGATAAAACACTCCTAACATAACGTTATATCTCACAGATAACCTATATCTCACTGGTAAGCTATAACATATTGTAGCGCCCGCCAGGACGTGTGGAAAGGATGACGCAGTTATTCGGCAAACCACCGTTTATTACTGAACAGTACAGGTTACTGTTGGCCGTAACTACGCCAAAACAACCAACAAACAAGAACTTAGCTGTAACTCCAACTGTGCACTGCTGCTCTCTCCTCCAGCTCGCTCATACACACACCAGCAAGCGCACTCACACAGCCCTCGTCCCTGTCACACTCGCACCCCACCCCCCTACCTATACTCATTCAATCCCAAACATGCCATTAACTCACAGAACACTGACATTATAACAGAACATTTACTGCAGGGTTGCTACAATATCTTAACATGGTTTAGATTCCTAAATAAATATTCACCTCATCGCTAGATAGGCCTACTCCTGAAAAACTTGAAAAACTCGTGAATGATGCCATCTCTGTCTGCGCAAGGCTTTCTGTCCTACGTGGCCACCGTCACTTACCTGACGGGAGGGGTGAGCAAGTGAGCGCAAGTGAGCCGTGTAATCTAGAATTTGACCGCTGATGTCACTGTTACTCACCATTTTTACACACTGAGGCTTTAAGATTAAATGTTACAGTCTCTTGGTTTTAGCACACAAAGGCACCTGTCAAATGATGTTATTGATCCCTTTCCAAGTGGTCTGGTGAGCTTGACCTCCAGTATTTTAAGTGTCAAGGTCTACAGGCCTGAAACTGAGCTGGAAGAATGAAGACAAGTAGGAAGGTACTCAACTATTGAGGGACATGTGAAGAAAAGTCAAGGCAATACTCAGCTGAAAGTAGACGGCCTCTTCACAGCGTTTTACGAGATTTGTAATGACATTTCTACTATATAGACACAGTAAGATAGAGTTCAAAAAGTTCTCCAAATTAAACAATAAAATGGTATCTCAATTTGTCAGTGTCTTCCAAATCTGTTACAAATCATCCATCCATCCATCCATCCATCCATTTTCATCTGCATTTTTGGGGCTGGGTTGCGGGGGCAGCAGGCCAAGCAAAGCACCCCAGACATTCCTCTCCCCAGCAACACTTTCCAGCTCCTCCTGGGGGACCCCAAGGCATTCCCAGGCCAGATGAGATATGTAATCCCTCCAGTGTGTTCTGGGTCTGCCCTGGGGCCTCCTACCAGTGGGACGTGCCTGAAACACCTCCAACTGGAGGCACCCAGGAGGCATCCTGATCAGATGCCCAAACCACCTCAACTGACCCCTTTGGATGCGAAGGAGCAGCCCCTCTACTAGGAGCTCCCTTTGGATGTCTGAGAACCTCACCCTGTGTCTAAGGCTGAGCCCAGCCCCACGGAGGAAACTCATTTCAGCTGCTCCTGGGCTTTGACCATGGAGTCAAATAGCATTAAATGCGTAACAGAAGAAGAAGCCGGTAACAGCATGGTAACAAATCTACATACAGAGCTATGCATTTTTGGATGGAACAGGATTTACAGTTCATGCTGTGTCAACTGAAAGACATGGATGGGAGGAAAACACAGAATGACGACCTGTTGAAAAAGGGACGGAACAGCTGGACGTCGCTCGATTGTTTGGTCTGTGACGTAATAGGTCAACTGAAAAAAGGTCCAATACTAAAAAGCTGAAAGGGGACATCTCACCATCTATCGTTGTAGAGTCAGACATACAGTCAATGGATCGATTCCCCTCCAGTGCTTGTATACTGGGACAAGGACAGTAGTCCAATTAAATGGCCCAGTCGAGCTATAACCGTAGTTCGACTTAACTATGCATATAAATGTTCTGTCTCTGCCTGATCAACAAGAGTCACATTTCCTGCAACCACCAGAGGGCTTTGCTATCTATCAGTGATCATAAATTTTGGGAAGACAGACTGCTAGAGTAAAACGTGTTGCATTGAGGTAGTTATTCGGTTGTTGGAAGATGAGATGCACTGTTCAGCGGGGATGATAAACACATGTGCACCATGGAGGAGATTTGGAGGATGCAAATCATTCAGTGACAGAAAATGAAAGAAACACTCCTGTCACAAGAGCATAGCTTCCTTCATTATGATGCGGTTGCTGCTGGCAACGTAAAATACTTTCTGGGCTAGAGAGTGTGGTTAGCGTCAAGAAGAAATCTCAACAATGTCTCATGTTTTTGCAGTCACCTAAATTTAAGGTATTATTAAAGCGGTGCTAAATTGCTTCTATAAAAATGTTTTAGAAATATTTTTAAAACATGAGAACATTTAAAAAGAACTCTCTCTTAAACCACTCGTTCCAGCATAATACCATCCAACCATTATATTAACTTCTTAGAGTGTTTATATTTACCTGAAGGCCTGTTTTGAAGAAACACGGCTCTTTGTACCACCTACGATTGGTAACCATAAAAATCCATAATGAAGCAATTAGTGGGAGAGACAAAGAAAGCTGTAGATGCCAGTTCACAGTGTGTACAACCACCCAGGAGCAGGAGTGCTGTTCTCAATGAGTGTGCATGCAAGTATGAGTGTTTGGATGGGCAGGGGGTGGTTTAAGAGAAATAAATTCTTTGTTTCTAGGTGTGTGAACAACCACATGAACTTACTTTTCTGTGTGGGTATTTGGTGTTTTGTTTTCCTGATTAGAAACTTTTGTAATTTTGTTTTTTAACGGGAAAAACTTCACAGTTCTCTGGCTGGTGTGTGACAGTTTGTCTAATGTGTGTGTACGAATGAATGAATGAATGAATACTTTTTTGATTATGTGTGCATTTATGAAGGCATCCTTATGTTTGAATGTGCACAACTGTAAATCTGATGTACTTGATGTCCTCTTTGATAAAGCTTATAGTTAGGGCCGGCTCAGGCTTGCCCTGTACCAGCCCCTAGTTAGGCTGACTTAGGCCTAGTCTGCCGGAGGACCCCCCTATAATACACCGGGCACCTTCTCTCCTTCTCTCTCTCTCTCTCTCTCTCTCTCTCTCGTATTCTATTACTGCATCTTGCTAACTCGGCCATTCTGGATGTCACTAACTCGGTTTCTTCTCCGGAGCCTTTGTGCTCCACTGTCTCTCAGATTAACTCATATCGCAGCGGTGCCTGGACAGCGTGACGTGTGTGGTTGTGCTGCAGCCGTGGTCCTGCCAGATGCCTCCTGCTGCTGCTGCTGCCATCATTAGTCATTAGTCATACTTCTACTGTTATTATACACATATGACTATTGTCACACATGTATACTGCCAGATATTAATATATACTTTCAACATATTGTACCGCAGTAGCCAGAACTATAACTATAATATTATTACTTTCATTAATGGTGTTGTAAGCTACTGTCATTACCTGCATCTCTCTCTCTCTCTCTCTCTCTCTCTCTCTCTCTCTCTCTCTTTCTCATTGTGTCATACGGATTACTGTTAATTTGTTATGCTGATCTGTTCTGTACGACATCTATTGCACGTCTATCTGTCCTGGAAGAGGGATCCCTCCACAGTTGCTCTCCCTGAGGTTTCTACCGTTTTTTCCCCGTTAAAGGGGTTTTTTTGAGGAGTTTTTCCTTAACCGCTGCGAGGGTCATAAGGACAGAGGGATGTCGTATGCTGTAAAGCCCTGTGAGGCAAATTGTGATCTGTGATATTGGGCTTTATAAATAAAATTGATTGATTGATTGATTGATTGATTGATTGTGTGTGTTTTGCCATGTTTGTAAAGTATGTTGATGGTTTTCAGCTTCCAAATAACTTTATAGACTCATTCGAATCCAGTTCCCTCTTAATGTATCTTGTTCTCTCTCACACATAGCTGTAAAGACAAACAAACACAGCCTTTGTCTGCTTATCCCTTACAGAGCACAACTAAAGACCATCTTGTGATGGGATGACTCCAGCCACGATATAGCAACCTACAACTAAAAACAAATCTTTGCCAAGGGCTTAAAGTGGACAAGCAATGTCCCCTTCCTGACTTTCTACCCCCCTACTTCCAGACCCTTGCTTGGGCCACACCCATCTTTAAAGTCAGCCGTCGTTTAGATCTCGAGTACACACCTATAAGGTTTTGTGAATGTGTCTTGCACCACTGGGACACTAATACATTGACGAAATCTGTTCACAGGCAATGAGACCAAAAGACAGCAGGACAGACATATTAACACCCTGCAAAGTACTCAACGGCTGATACTCAACGGCTTCAGCGGTAGTTCAATAGGTGTCAGTAGGACCACATTTTGCCATGATGACACACACACACACTCACAGACGCACTCAAAGGCTAGCCAAGTGAAAACAAAACCAGCCGTCGCTGAATAACACACTTTCTGTTCTTACACAGTAATTCTTTGAAAAATTGAAAGTAAAGCTTTATTTTATCCTACAGCAAATTGCTTTCAAGCCTGCAAGGGCCAAGCCTGCAGTCTGTGTGTGTATGTGTGTGTGTGTGTGTGTGTGTGTGTTTTGGGGGTAGGGGCGAAAGAGGATATCTTCTGCTGCGTAGAGGTTTCAGGAAATGCCGCCATAGGAGCCTGATGTAGCTGTAGGGTTTTACTTAGTCCACACACACACACACACACACACACACACACACACACACACACACACACACATTCGCACACACACACAGTTAGACAGGCCAGTGTTTTATGGTCACCAGTTGGCTCAACTTCTTTTTCCTTTACATGTGCCACTAGTAAATGTGAGTGTGCCTGTGTATGTATATGTGTGTGTGTGTGTGTGTGTGTGTGTGTGTGTGTGTGTGTGTGTGTGTGCCTATGAGGTCATTAGGAGCAATTAGCTGTGGCTAGTTAGGGGCCTGCTGATGGATTGGAAACATCCAGGCATACACACTTTTTCAGATACATCCTCCTCTCTCTAACAATCTCTTGCATTGCTCCCAGTTTGTGTGTGTGTGTGTGTGTGTGTGTGTGTGCATGTGCTTCTTTTTGTGTGTGTTTGTATGGCTGTTGGTTTGTGCGTGTGTGTACGTGTGTACACTTTTGTGTGGTTGTAAGTGGATTTGATTTCAAAGGTATGTCTTAGGCCCATTTGAATCATTAAGTGTGATTAGTGGAGAGGGAAGGAGGTCTCCTACCTTCTCTTTACCCACAGAGAGCAAAATGTACTGTACTACCAACTGTGCCTCGGCCAAAAAATGGAAAACTCTTCCTCTCTCTTTCTTGTTTGGGCTTTCTGTCTCTTGTTCTTGTCTTTTTCTCTTTTATTTTCCCTTTATTTTTAACTTTCTCCCTGAGTATTTGTAAAAGTTGTAAAATGTTTGATTTACTCTTAATTATTTTTATTAATTCCTTTAAGTTTGTGTCCCACACTGAAATGTAAAAAACACAGTATAAAGCAGTGAATTGATTTAGGATCATTGAAGCTGCTACAGTAATCCCCAGGCTCTGTGACCTGCAATCACATGAGTATTTCATGCTTGCAACACAAACAAAGATGTGTCAAAACCACTGCATTGTATGATCACTTATATTCAAGGACTGAATTACAGAAAGAGGCAAGGGCAATAGTAGGCTTGGGTATTGGTGCTTGATACCTTTAAGGGATCGGTTGAAATAACCCAGTACCAAGTAGTATCAAAACTTCTCCAGGCAAATGATACTGCATTTGATCCTTCTTGTACCCAGATCGAGAGAAAAAAATACTATTTATATTGTTGTGCTGGTAGCCAATCACCGCAAGTGTTCTTCAGTTTAATGCAACATTTGATTGGTGCACTACTGCAGCAGCTACAACCCATATAGTCTGTGGTGCGGTGAAGTCGAGCATGGTGTGATTGACAGAGCAGTTCAGAGTGTCAATATGCCACCAAAACATGATGAAGTATGACTATACTACATGCCTTTGGCATATTTGGCAACTTAATACTTTAATTCACATGATGTTTATTGAACTGGTACTCTTTACCTTTAAGGTAACGACTGAAATAACCCAGTACCAAGTAGTAGCGAAACGTCTCCAGTCAAACGATACCTGCATTTGATCCTTATTGAGCCAGGGATCTGATCCCAGACTGCAACTACTGCTGACCAAATCAGCAAACTTTCTGTCGTTGATGTTTCCGTAACAATGCAGCAGTTAACATCTAACACCACAAACACACTGACACCAAATGGCTTGACTCTGTCATCAAACCCATGAATAACCATGTGATTATTCTCTGTGTTGAAGTTGAGCATGATGTATGTAATGGTGTTGGGTGTTCAGTGTGCCGATTCGTCCCCAAAAGTTTCAAAAGTAAGGCTAAGATACACGCCACTCCATTCAGATTATGGGTAACGAAAGTCCTCTCAGTAATACATTAAAGATACTGATATTGACTTTGGTATTGTTTATTTTTGAGGAATACCTAGCCCCAGTATTGAATGACGTAGAAAATAGGTGTCAAATAAAGTACTCTATTGTTATCAGTGTCACTTTGAGGATGCTGGTATTGTAACCATTTCTGCACTCCAGGATCTAAAATGTCTCAAATTCAAGGGACTCAGTAGGTCTATAATCTCGCATAGCCTGACCATATCTTGAGCTGGGCTTGAGCTTGTTATGATCGTGTGCTGAGTGATGATGATGATGATGATGATGTTGTTGATGTTGATATTTCAGATCTCTGTATTTGATCTGATTGTTGAGTATTTATATGTTTATGTGTTCTTGCGTGCCTTTTATGTTTTTACTTGCTGTGCAACTACTTGCCCTCTAGGGACAAAATAAAGTTGAAGTTTGGCCAACACTGGCTGAACCCATCATAATTCCACAGAAAGGGGGTAAAAAATTGTTTGTATTTCTTTAAACCAATCACAATCGTCTTGGGCAGCGCTAAGCCCAAGACGCAGTAACAGAGCTCTTGTAAAATAGTGTCAGGAGGGAACTTGTTTTATGGGAACATTTGCACATAGGAAAGCAAGCCCTGACGTTAAAATAGCTAAATTCCTGCCAAAGAAAACACCACATAAAACATTAAAAGATATTTTAGCATGTAGGTTGCTAACTCGGAAGTTGTTGGTTCACGCAGAGCCCTAAAACGAATGCGGAGATTGGTCTTAGTTATGTGAGACCAGTGTTGAATAGCGACAGAGATTTTGAAAACGGAAGGGGAGAATAATTCTGTCTGAGCTAGGTGGCCAATGACCGGCTCGAACCAGCAGTCCACATCTTAGCAAGGCTAATACTGAGGCAGTTCCCCTGCTCATTTTTGTGTGGGCTATTGATTGTATCTATGGTAGCAAATCTGTCTAGGATGTTGAAGCAGGAGACGCGTATATTTATATGTAGCTTCCACAAAAGTTGCTTTTTATATTTTTCATTTCTTTCCTGATAAACCCTAAAGTGTTTGCAAAGCAGTGCAGTAGAGGTAGCTCCCCTCTGATTCGTTTCCTAGAAGATCTCCTGTTTTCTCTTCAAAGTCACAGTACTTTCTTGCTGCGATTGACAGGCTAAAGCTCACTTGATACAGATGCACCCATGATGGATGGGAAAATTTTTTAACATTGTAGTAGTAATGGTGCATTCATTTGTTACTCCCCCTGAGTTGTACTGACTTTCTCCTTTCAGTCTCACTTCAGTATGCTGCCATAAATCTACAGGCTGGGAACCTGTCCAGCTGGCTCTCCCTTCTTCTGTAGATGAGATGGGCTATTTGTTCCATAATGACCCTCTGAGACCTTCTCCACTGTCTCTCTTTATCTTTGTCTCTTTGTCACTCACTCAGTCTTGCTCGCTGATGAACACATGTCCACTCCTTTGTCGTTACACTCATCTTGTACATCATTTGTCAGTAAGACCATGTCTGCAGCTGCACATTTTAGCAGTACAAAGTGTACACACACCCACAATGCACAGAAACACATGTGAACTCTGACGTACACTACACATGCACATACACTTACACACTCCACCACCAAACACTGCCAGCTCTCCAACAGGAGAGCAATTACATTCAACAATGTCTAAAGTGGAAAAAAAAAAATCACAATGAACAGAAAGTAAACATGACTGCCAGCCCTACCACCATCACACCATCTGCTCATACAGACTGCATGTGTATGTGGTTGTGTCAGGTTCATTTGGGTTTCTTGTTCTCACCTGAGGAGCCAAAGGGAGGCATTACAGGGCCCCTCACACCCTGCAGGTCTTTGGCTACATGCCTCCGTCTCTCGTTTTTCACTCTTATTTATTCAAGACTCTTTAATTCCCTTGTGTCTGTAGTAGATTCCAGGTTGTTGTAATTCTTGTTTTATGGTGTTGTCGCTGTTCTTGCCTTTCTTCTTGCATCTGTGCCCTTAGAAAAGATTGATTAAAAACAAAATGTTCATTGTAGGGGGCCAAGAGTGGTTCTTTCTTTCTTTCTTTCTTTCTTTCTTTCTTTCTTTCTTTCTTTCTTTCTTTCTTAACATGTCAATGTAACAAAGCTGTTTTCTCGAGCTATAGGATGGACACTTTAACCCAGCTCATGTTGCTGCAATATGAAGGAAGCATCTTTTGACAACCCAGTCACTAGAATAAATGTTTATATTATATGTTTCTGCAAACCACAGGTATGTGACCATTCTTCATTTCATATTTAGCCGATCTGTTGAAACTTTACATTTGATATTTCATTTTTTTTTGTTGTAACAATGCCATGTTAGTGTGTGGTAATCACCATGTTATGGTCAGGAAAAAAGATCACACTTTGGCTCAAATTACCCGCTGTTGTTGCTACAAACACAGCTGTAAATGTCCCAACCTGTTGTTAAAAATACCAATTATGTTGATCTTTAACGGTGGTCTGCTGTTGTCTGCTTCTTGGCAGCCATCTTGCTATCTGAGGTGTCACACCATTTACCATATTGTCCTCGCCCTGATGAAAAACTCAGTCAGGACCACTTGAGTCAAGGAAAACTTTATTTCTGTTAGTATTATATTTGGCAGTATGGCTCTGTTCTGGGGCCTCTCTGCCTTTCTTAGGCCTACACTAAGGCAGAGAGAGCACAGATTCGCAGTCATCCAGGTCTCTGCCCTTCCATGCGCAAACGAGGAAAGCTGGAGGCAGAGAAAGCAAACCTCCCTGCCCTTCCATGCGCCTACATGGAAAGCCTAAGGCAGGGAGAGCAGCAGCAAAGACAAACAGAAATGACACTGATAAGTCAGACACAACATAAAAGGAGGAGCTGGAGTGGAGGTGGGTTGCAAAGTAGCTTGCAGAGGAAGCAGCAACAGTAAGCAGGCCAGAGCAGTTTAAATAGGGCGCCCTGAATGAGATTTTGATAGGTTTGTTGCATAGAAAGGAATCATGTGATCTATCAGCTGACTCTCTTTCATCAGTCAGCTGCTCCATCAGTTGATTGGGCTGTTTGAGATCAGCTGATGTTGCTGGGATGTGAGCTGAGCTTGACATCTTGTCCTGCCTGAACGAACACTATGCTCAATCTCATGTACTGTACATGTCATCTGAGCTATGTTAAATGTACAAATGTAACACATGGTTTTCAGAAGTGCACAATGCCAACATTTTATGCCGGACTGCTTTTGGATGCCTCTTTTTTGGATTATCAATGAATGCACTTCACTGGATGGTGAAAGTGCAAAAACTTCAAATTAGATGTTTTGACTGCAGCTTTCCATCATCACATTTAAATTCAAACATAAGCAGCTTTTTTCCCACTAAAGAATCAGAGTCTGATCATTGTTGTGTCAGCTAGAGCCAAACGTGAATATTCAACTATTTGGATGTTTATTTTTTGGGTAGGTTTTTGATTTTCAATTCTGGGATTCGACATGTCGTTGTTTGGTTTTTTCTTTGTTGTATAGTGTTTAGGATGGGTTAAATGCAGACAAGTTTTGTTACATTGTATGCAAGTACTGAGAAATGACAATGAAGAAGTTATAAATCTAAAATCATGTAAATATAAATCTAAAATCTTAAATTTGTCCGAGTTAGTTTGCTGTTTCTGCGCCACTGGGGGTCTGTTTCACAGCACTTTGTCAGGCGTTGTCTTGGATTCAGAGCCTAATATATGAGCATTTATGTAGGTCTATAATAATTCAGAATTTTCCATGATCAGAAAAACTGTCTTAAACTAGGGCTGGACAAGATGGAGAAAATCAAAATATTCACATACACATGTAATGTGGATGTAATGACTAAAGCCTTATTTATGAGTCCTGCGTTAAATCAATGATGTACCTATGTCGTTGCCGTGACGCCTTCGTGAACCCTTCAAACTTCTCCGTCACTCCATTCCGTTGCGGTGCAATTCACCGCCAGAGCGGTAGGGGGCTGCGTTCCTTTCCTGAATGGTTATCGTCGTCTCTAGTTGATTCTTTGTTTAGCTTCCGGCTTTTCCGTCACAGTGAACAATGGTGACCGAGAGAGAGAGAATCTTGCTGGAGTTGGAGTTGTTGGATGTCGAAGAAAGTATGTTAATAGTGCAACATCTACATCACAACAGAAGATGTTTAAAGATGGCAGGGAAGGCGCAATCTGGAAATACCAAGCAAACCAATCACAGCCCTCTTGGTCTGCGCTGGGTCTGCGTCGCCTCGACATGTAGTCACATTTTTTGGGAGGTGCACGTCAGGCTACGCCGGGAGCTACCGCAAGCCTCCTGTGTAGCCACGTACCCTACAACGTACTGTAGGTACGTCGTTGATTTAACGCAGGACCATAAATCAGGCTTAAATGGATAAAGGCAAATAACATAGACTCTGGAAGCATCAGAAAATAACATCACTTTACTGTCTTTAAAACCAGGAAAAGACAACACTTATCCTATCACGATATTGATATTTATTTAGAACGGGTTTCACAAAAGCTGGTGGGGTGAGTTATATGGTCCTGCACTGATACACTTCTGTTCCTTAGAAAGACCTTGAACAGAAGCCTTGTTACAAAGGAGAAGGTTGCAAAGTGAAGGAGCTTGTAACCTAATGCACGCATTGTTTTTAGTCCTCTTCTTCCTCTTCCTCCTCCTCTACTTCTTCCCCCTCTTGTGTCAGACTCTACTTCTTTTCCTCTCTTGCCTGTTCCCTCCTGTGTGTTGTTTCACTGGTGTTTGTTTTAGGTAACAGTCATCACTTCTCAGCACTTATCCCACACCACACACCACAAGTAATAGTTGTTTTAAGATGTTATCTGGGTGCACTTAGGCTCGCGTGTTTCTGCTGTGTTTTGTGCACGTATGTTCTTCTGCTGTGGAAGTGTGTGTGTTTATGTGTCAACAGCCGCAGAATTGCACTCCCAAATTAGTCTGTGGTTTGTCTGTGCTTCGGAAAATAGCTTTCTTAAGCAGCTGAAAGATGTGGTGGAATGGTGAAGATTGTGTGCATGTGTGTGATGTGAATGTGTGTGTGTGTGTGTGTGTGCGCGCCTGCTAGCCTTCTATGTTAACCTGATCCTAAGCTTGTGTAAAACTGTGAACGCTGAGAAATCAGGCAAGCAATGAGGTCATACTGTGCTTTCGGCCAAATTCTCCTATCAATTACACACACACACAAACATGTACACACACACACACACACAGTCAGTCTTTTCCCCTGCGCCCTCTTTCTCTCTCTCTATGAGCTGTTCGGTTCATCTTTTTTTATCTTTAACGTTTATCGTTTTGGGATTTAGCCTGAAAAATAATTTTTTTGTAAAAGAATCTGTTGAATTTTTAATGAATTTTCAACTGGGGTTTATTTCCCCGTGCGTTCAGACTTGCTGTGTTTTGCGCTGCATGAAGGCAGTGTTTTTCGACAGTTTACAGTAAACAGGGTCCTTTTGCAGTGAGGGCAGCTCACATTGTGCTTCCAGTAATAGACAGTAAAGACAAAAAAATTGGGAGAAAATGCAAATGAGCCACTAAATATGCACATACATATTCTTTATTAATGATTGTTCTAAACAGATTTTCCCCTGGCATTTAATATTCAAAGTAAACACTGATAAATTACCACATTTTTACAAATACAAACCAAAAATAATGAGCCCCATTTATCTTGCATCCACACGCTCCTGTCATTCTGTGAGTATGTGCAGCGTTTATTGAGGAGTGTGAGTGATTGCATCTGTCAACAAGAGCAACTTTGTTTGTTTACTCATAAAGAGGAAAAAAGGAGGGGAAGGGGAGGAGTGGAAAAAACAGAGAGTTTTATTGCATGTTAAACAGATTTCTGCACTTTACAGCCCTGTAATGAAGCAGCAGTGCTGCTGCTCCTGCTGTGTGACTTGTTTGTGTGTGCATGGGAGAAGAACAGGGATTATAGAGAAATAAAGCTGTTACAGCTCTAGATGAAGCATGGGCACGGGCTGACAGAGTGTGTGTGTGTGTGTGTGTGTGTGTGTGTGTGTGTGTGTGTGTGTGTGTGTGTGTGTGTGTGTGTGTGTGTGTGTGTGTGTGTGTGTGTGTGAACATGTGTTTCAGCAGTATCTCATGGCTGCTTCATCTGGTCTTCATTTGGCTACAAATGTTTGGCTGCTTCTGTATGTTACTGTCTGTCTGTGTGTGTGTGTGTGTGTGTGTGTGTGTGTGTGTGTGTGTGTGTGTGTGTGTGTGTGTGTGTTTGTGTGAGTGTGAGTGTGTGTTTGAGAAAAAGACATCATATGAATGTGCAGTTTTCACTCATGAAACAATCTAATTCTGATGAGTCAGATGTAGAAACAGTTATGTATTATTTTGACCTATGCATCGGTTTATGTCACAAAGCCACACAGAAAGCTACAGTGCACATCCTGCTGCTGATTTAACAAACATCTCATCTGCAGTAGAGCAAGGATACTCAGCTTGCTTTGCCTAGGGGCCCCTTTTTATCAACATGACAGGAGGCCAGGGGCCAGTCGCAGGAGCCTGGCACATGTAGGCAGGGGTGTTTCTAGGATTTGAGGACATTAGGGGCTTAGCCCAGACCTCTGTCAGGGGGTCTTGGAGATCCTTCCTGGGCACTTTTTTGATAAACTATATTTTGATGCTCTTTAATATATTCAGACACTCCATGTACATTTAAAGTCATAAAAAATCTACTTTTTTCACTGTTAATTAGAAAATGATTGGGGGCCCACCCAGCACCCTACTGAGGCCAGATTTGGCCCGTGGGCCGTAAGTTGAGTATCACTGCAGCAGTGGTTGAAGTGCACACTATGGTAGGTTTCTTAATTTTTGATTGTTGGTGATGCTGATGCACAGCACTGTTGTTAAATGCTGTCTTGTTATGACTTGCTGTTGTTATCAGTTGTGGTTGTACTTGTTTTATGGTTGTCTAATGTTTGTCCTTAATTGTAATGTTTCTTATGTATTTTTCTGACGATGCCACAGGCACAAAAATAATTTCCGAAAGGATAAATAAATGAACTAACTAACTTAGCTTGGGATCAGGGGTGCAAATGTAGACAGTGCAGGCAGTGTGGTTGCACTGGAGGCCATAGGGTGGGGGTGGGGGGTCTTGTGAATGATTCAGATTGCCTCCTTAAAACTATACCTGTGTTTATGAGAAACAAAAACACACACACACATTAAATTAAAATGGTGCCATTTGCCCTCAAAAATGTAAACCCATCTTCATCTTTTCGTCTTTCTTTTCTTTTCCTTTCTTGGGTAAAATAATCAGTAGCAATCTATAACAAAGATAAATGCTTATTCTACATAAACTATAAAAATTCTTAATAAACTATATATAAAAAGCTACTCAATTACATGAATAATTTCTTATTTTCTTTGATATTGTTGTCATATACAGGTATGCAACGATGATTGTTAGGTAACATGTATGTTGATGTGGCCTAATGTTAAGTCTCTTTATGATCATGTGACAAGACAGTACGATACAGTAGCTAGTTTCGGAGCAAAATCTGTTAAGACTGACGAGCTGAACACATCTGCAAGTCCAGCGAGCAGTCATGCCTTTTAAACAGAAAAGCAGTAGTAAGAAAGGACAAGAGAGAAATGAATAGGTGGAAAAAATAGCAAAGCTTCCTTAATTAGATTCCTTTGCCAGTGGTGTGTGCGTGCGCCTGATAACTAGTAACTAGCATGCAGTAGGTCCCATCACAGTAGTGTGCACTGGGGCCTGTCGTGACTACCTTACACCACTGTTTGGGATACTGTTGATACTAATGAATGATCACTACAATGCTGTTTTTATATTTTTGGTGATGTGCTGAACTTTGTGTTTGTGTCCACCTACAAATGTATCTTCAATGTGCGTCCAACCTTCACATTCATTTGAGTTGTGTTTTTGGTCTTAACTTCTTTATTTAGTCTCCACCAGCACCAAAATATGGCCCTTCAGCTACTAGATACTTAACTTTAGTCACTAGCTAGTAAGTAGCGTACAGTCAGTTTGAGCTGACACCACATGCCTGCTGCAGCCTGGGGCCGCTGAGAGTGAAACAAAAACAGGAAGGCTGCGGACTTGAAAACCAAAAATGAGCTGAATTATGCTAAAACACTCTGTAGCCATGAGGGGTATGAGGGGTGGGTGATACTTGATCTGTGGGGTCGTCAAAACGAGCAGACCGCATACAGGCAGTCATATGATCCATTGTTAATTACAATCATAACAATATTCAGTAAAGCTGCTTTACTTTGTAGCTGAGTCATTTCGATGGGCTTTGGTTTTTACACTTTGATGGATGATGCTGCTTCTAATAACTCTAGGTACCCTTGTTACAAATATCTGTGGGCTGGGAATGTAGATTAGTGATACTGATATTCAGTAGCCTTGGGCATGTTCACAATCTGACTGTTATGATTTACAGGCGTACCAGAAAAGGAGCTAGACAGCTGGCAAACTTTAGTTCCACCTCAGCTGCAGCAGGTTGCCTGTCTGTGTGGCACAAGCTGGGTTTTCTCCACCCGTGAGCGTTGAAGAATGCGTATTTGAATTCTGCCTGCTTGAATGCAACTGGTGGAGTCAAATAGAGGAAAGCATTTAAGGTGTGCATCTGTGTGTCTGTGAATATTTCACGGGGTGTGTCAGAAGTTGTAGCATGTGCAGAAATTGCTCTTGCACCTCTACACAGATGCCCACCTACACACGCTTGCAGAACAGAGGACTGGTTCTCAGGCTCTGTAGTAATTTGGGGTCAGAGTTTGGGCCCCTCGTCCATCAGCAGGTCATTAGAGCTCTTTAATGACCCCCTCCTCCTCCTCTTCTCCTACATTTTCTCCTCTCCCTCCTCCCCCGTCATCTCTCTGTCCCCTCGCTGCATGATATCCTTCAAACCTCATCTTCCACCCCTCCTCCGCGTCCTCTCTCGTCCCACATTTGATTCATATCTTATTTTATTTTCTGTCTTCTCTCTAACATTTAATCCACATATCTGCTCTCCCACATTACCCTTGACTCTCCTTTCCTCCCCACTCGTTTTTCTTCTCCTCCCCCCATTTCCAAATCTCCTCCAGGGGAAGTGAACTGGCTCGGGGTGTAGGTCTGCACTATTTCACATGTCCAAGCATTCAATTCTCTGCATTCCCTCAGATAACAAAAAACCCTAGAGTCTTTTTATCCCTTTTAGCTTCTCTGTTTTTCTTCCGTCCATCTGACTTCCTTCTTCCTCACTTGTTCCCTTCTTTCAAATCCTCCCTCCTTTCTTTTACGTATAACCTCTCCCTTCATGCCTCACTCTGTCATCCCTCTCTGACAGTGAATGATTTGTAAGCAGATCAGATAGATCCATTATGTTTGTGTCAAACTGAGAGGTCTTTATCATCAGTCAAAAGACGTCACACACCAAGTGACCTCCAAAAACTCAGCACCCAAAATGTTCAATTTAGCACCAATTTGTAATGAGCGCACACACACACACACATACACACACACACACTGATCTGATTTTTTTTTCTTCTTTGTGTTTTATTTTCTTGATTTAAGCAGCTTGAGATGATTCCAGAAAGATGTACCTGATTGTGAATGAGTGGTTCTCAAGAGGAGGGTGATCTAATACACAAATCTAACTAGGCACAAGCGTGAGAAGGTTGTGCTGCATGGAAAACATGTTGCCTTAACTTGATTTCTCCAAATAACCTGGTTTCTTTGTGTGCAATTGTTCTTCGGCCAGCTTTCCATGCTGCTGCTGCTGTTGATCGCAAATTAGCTCTTTCATCTCGCTTTCCAATTTTAGAGAACTTATTCAGACTCTTTTTGTTGTGCCTGCTGCTACAGCTCAGAATTCTAGGGAATTATGTTTATATTGAACAACTCTGCACCTCACGGATTACATCCAGTGCCAATGCTCAGCGCCAGAGCAGGAAGTAATGTGTTAGGGTTTGGAGGTCGGGGTTATGGATGGACATGCAGTGCTTCCGACTTTCAGTAGGGAGACTGGGAGACCACAATGTTAACCCAATCTCCACCACATATTTTAGTTGCACAATCCAATCTATATTTAACCATAGTTTATTTTCCATAACCACAGTCTTTCTGTATTCTTATCACTGTAGTTACCATGCCCCAATACATAAAAAGTTGATGTTAAATGTTAAAAAACTTTATCATTGAACATATAATGTGGCGTTTCACAGAATCAGCCAATATTAACATTCCTATCTGGTGATAGGGTTGGCTTGTAATGTATAACAATCATCTTCTAGACTTGATGTGCAGCAAATGGGCTATTTTTGCCCTGGTTTGTTCCTCCCAGGCACTTACAGTGGGATTAAAGCCATAGCTGAAGAGGCCAGGATCAACATAGAGGCCAACAGAAATACCTGTCTGGAAATCGCATTTCAGGGCACATTTAGCACATAATGCACTCTAGTAAACAGCAATAGTTTAAGAAATGGGTGCCAAGTTCCGTCTGCTGTGGCAAGCAAGCTGGTCTGAACATTGCGGTGACCGTGCTTTATGATATATGCTTAATAAAAGACGTAATTCCCAATTTATTGAACATTTTCAGTGTTACCAATTGTGCAGCCATTGTTTAAAACATGTTAATTATGTTATAAATCAGTTTGCACTGAGGCTATTATGAGCTGTAGACTCTGGATTATGTATTAATGTTTTCTTCTGGTTGTATTGCTGCTGCCGCCTCCCAATTAGCCCTGTAACTTTCTCAACAATTATAAAGATGGAGTACAATAAAAACACCAGTGTAAGTGTGTGTCCATGTGTGCTGAATAAGCACTGTTTGTATTCTAAAAAGCCCCCCTCCTGTCTCCACGGCATGTGGAAGTAATATCAGCCCAAATGTGTTCCTCATTAAAGCAGCGGCAGCAGCGCGTATGAACATGGTCAGGATACACAGACAAATTAGCCCATTTCCCCCCAACACGCACGTGCACACTGTAGCGCACACACACTGTCTTGCGCACATACACACATTCATGCACGTACACCGAAACACGTGTAAGCACATTCACTTTTTTACAAGCACATGCCCTCCCAATACACACACTGTAACAGAGCTAAATAATTACCATTTTAACTGTGTGTTACTTAGTGTTCTGTGTTTCCTTATGGCAGACGAATTAATGATGCTATGCTGCAGAAATGTGTGACTGAATGTGCGGGAATGTGTGCATATTATGTTGATGTTTGTGTATGGATGTGTGTGGGTGTTTGTGAGGATGTGTGTGTGAGCATGGGGTCGTTTAGCGCCAGGCACAGAGGACTCGGTGTAAGAAAGATTAAGAAAATCACACTGCTTCAGCTCGGCTTCTGTCCCTGCTGGGTGTGTGTAAGAATGTGTGTGTGTGTCTGTGTGTGTGTGTGTTTAAACGGAAGGGTTTGGCTTCCGGCGTCCTGATTGGACAAAGTCTCAGGAAAACCCCCTCTAGTTTCGGTCTCATTCACGGTTGTCACACTTATTCATAAACCTGCTAATAAACATCACATGATTTGTACTTTTGCAGACGGAAAGTACACAGTGTGAATTTCTGTGTGTGTAAGTGAGCGAGAGAGTTGTCAGTGTTAAAATTTATAACTTTTATTAACTGTTTATAAAACTCTGGAATCTAAGTGACACTTGTTAAACATTGGCAGCGCGGTAACGTTTTACGGTTTTCACATAAAATGTAGATATTTTGGCAGATTTGTCGAGGCAGTCATGCACATACCATATATGTGCTTTCATGCCATTAAACCTGGCACCGGCTCAAGCAGCCGCACACACTCACTTACTCACTGTCACATCCAATGTTGATCCTGGTTCTGACCTACTCAGTGTGAGGGATGTTTGTTTGGACATTTTGTGAATAACGGTGATAGATGTAAGCTTCGACGGACTGTATGTGTGTGCGTGTCTGGCAGGGTGTTTTTGTGATCGGGGTGAGATGTAGTCTTGGCCAGAGGTGCTAAAACAGAGAGGGAAAAAAAAGATAAATGACCATTTAAGGTATCGTGTCTTTCCAGTTTTGGGGGAAAACACACTTTCAGTTTCCGTTTAAATGTGGGGATATCAGCTCACATTTTTGGTCTCTCCTGGAAGTCATTCATGATGTTGCACTCAGCTGTTCACGTGCAAAATTTCAGAAATACTTGTGTCAAGAATGAAAAGGAGAACTAGAGAGAGACGTTTCAACTCTGGGTCTTTTCTCACTCTCACTCAGCTGGTCAGTCACAGTGTGATCACTGGTTTCGGCAAAATAATTAAGGAAATGGAATGACAGTGTGGCATCAGAAAGATGTGTGGAGAGGGGGTTTCCGAAGCTATTCTACCATCCGCCAAGCAGCTCTGATGAAATATAGTAACCCCTTATTAAAGGAATATAGCAAACTACACAACAAAATGAACAACTGGTAGATATAAATCTTAAATAGAGGGGTAAGGTCACACAAATGGCAATGTCGAACTTAAAACCTGAACTTGGAGGATTACAATGTTTTATTGCCTATAAATGGAGACACAAAAAACTCCTAATCAATCCAAGAAAACTACAGAAAGATCAACTTTCATATCTGGCTTGCAGCAAGGCAACAGCTGTGATTAGAACGTAAACTGATACTCACTGAATTAAGCGCTGAGTGCTGATTATAACGTCATTACTGTTGTTCAGTAAAGCTTACAAAGCTAACAGGTTGAAACTCCAAACAAAGACGGACTGTGAGAACGAGATGCAAACGAATAAAGGGTTTGGCTGGTGGATAAAATGAATCCTGTTGTTTGTTGCGCTCATTTCTTCCATTTGTCCCTGACCCAAACCCAAATGAAGAGATCATCTACTCTAAAACCATATTCAATGGTATTATTGGCATAGTTTGTCTGAGCAAATAACATCTAAGACGATTTCCTGGATCTTGGTTATGTCATTGTTCCCTGAAGTTCCTCCAGCAATTTCAACACAATGGAATATGCATGGTAAATTTCTATGCTGTGTTTGACTTGAGACTTACCGTTGACCCATCTGATCACCATCACTACATCACATCTAGTTTGCACAGAAGCTACGTAGTTGAGGATCTAAAAGGACTAAACTCACTATTGATGTGTCTGAGGTACACACGTTATTATTTTATCTGATGATGCTACACTGTGAACAGCAAATCCGTGTTGAAATCACAGAAACGGTTGCGTGACTTTTCTAGTTTTTAAAGTATTTCTCGTGTCACAAAAACCACTAAGAGTGAGCTGTATGTTTTGGATGTTGTTATCACTGTGTGTGATGTGTTTGTGTTTTTGTTCTGGTGCTCTGCACAGGTCTGACAGGTGTAGTGCAGCAAAATGCCACCTACCTACTTTTGTTCATACAGAATGTTCCTTTTTCGGGGCAATGGGGGGCGTGAGCAAGTAACAAAATGTGTAGCTCAGCGTGTGACGTAAACAGTGACGTGGGAGGGAAGCCGCGGCTGGTCAGTCCTTCTGTCCTTCCATAAGTTAGCCCGTTCTTCACCGTCCCCGTCATCTGACGGTTAATGGCCTCTTTGTTTGCCAGGGCAAGGAGGGCGCACAATTTTTTGTCTCCCAAGTTGCTCAGTGTCTCTTTTAGGTTTGCGTTGTGCTCATTCCTGCTATCAGATGTTTCCTGTTAGTCCACCGCCAGTGGGTCGCACGTGCGGTGTCATCAACAGCTCCTCCCACAAGTCATCAACAGCCCCTCCCGTGGCGGAAGGGTGCCTCGTTCTTTTTAAACCAAAAAATATCCGCCAATATGTTTACCCCTACGTGGCGGAAAATTGGGCACTGGCAGTGTAAAAGGGGCTAATAACTGTATATTTTAGGTTCATAAAATATACCCACATTCACAAATATGTAGGATATAACTACAAACGATGCTGTGACCGCAAGCTGTATTCACACGTCAATGATGTTTTGCCCTTTATGGGAGGCACCATGTTTTTTCCCCCTGATAATGCCACATTGTGTGCTCCTGATGATTTACTGTCTAGGGGAAGTACTGCATTATATAATATTAAAAAAATCACTCGTGGCCGCCTTATCTTACCAACTGCCTATCTCGAGCGAGATTACGAGGTCCTGTTTTGAGTGAAATAAAAACATAAACTCTTCTCAGGAGGAAAGAAATTAAGAGTGTTTCTCAAAATGTTGAACTCTGACATTCACACAATGGGTTATCACATATCACAGTCATATATCACTTGTGATTCAGGGTCGAATTCCTTGTACATGCACACATACTTGGCCAATAAACCTGTTCCTGATTCTGCTTTACTTGACACTAGGCAGATGATTTTGGTGGCCTCTATAATCCACTCAAGATGTGACATTTGTGTGTTTTGTATATAAAGGCTGTGTATGAAATACATATAGCCTACATGTATCTATCCCAGTAATTTACCAGGAACTATGTGTGAAAGGGGCTCTAGTTTTACACCCCAACAACCTTTTTTTTCCTGGTATGTTGTATTAACAGGGCAGTCCACCAATTTTACACATAAGGTCAGTTTACTTGTCATGGTTAGTACTATTCAGCTTGTAAAAACAGCTGTATTATGTCCTTTCTGGTTCTGGAGGGTGCTTTGTTGAAGTCTGACAGAAATAAAAAAAAAAAAAAATGGGCTCGGAGGCTTCACACAGGACGTTTGAATCTAGGGCACCGTAAGCCTCCATTAGGTGGAGTTGTGTTGCTACCCCCTGTCCCCTTGGATCTCCGCAAGTGATGTGAGGACTCTAAAACTTCACCTGAGCCTTCCTCGGCATATGGGTGAGTAGATAATGGCTGTAATTTTCATTTTTGGGTGCACTATCCCTTTAAGAGTGCATATCGATTTAGAACAGCCGCAATAGCAGGATCTATCTTGTCTATATTGTTATTATTCCCCATTGGTTGCAGTGCATTGCTTGACAGCAGCTTAACACCATTAGTTTCATGGCGCTGACTGACTAATAGAGTCCCACTGCAGCACTCAGTGGTTGTTTTTTTTTAAAATTTATTTTAACCGAGAAACTGCTGTTTAATGTCACGATGCCAGACGAATCAGTCTACTTAAACTCGGTCGAGTGGTTGGATTCAAACGTCTGGTCCCCAAGAAACCAACTTTATATAAATCAGTGCGGTGCCGCTGTATCGGTAATAAGAGGCTTTCATCAAATATTGACAGTTGAAAGTTTTGCACACGTTATTGTTTCCATGAAGCTGCTTAGTATCTACTCATGAGGGAACTCTTGCAATCAAATATAAACTCCTGATGTTTTTTCTCTTTCCCTTTGCATTACCGTCCTCTACAGTTGTGCTCCACAGACCTACAAAGTCCACAAAGTTGACTGTTACACTGGAAAAACTCCCAACTTCCACATTCCACTGAGTTGACTTTGGTTTGCAAATGTAGAATCAACTATTTGAAGATGATAGGAAAAGCATATGTGAGTATTGATCTTATTTGGATTGGATTGTAACAATAGAATAAGTATTGCAGACACAATGGAGAGGTTTGGAGAAGGAAAGCACTGTATCGCTCCTCTGAGAGTGCTCCGTCCTATATAGACAAAGCTACACACACACACACACACACACACACACACACATGTGCACACACAGTTAGTAGGGGGTTAATGGGGAGAGCAGGAGCTCTGGGGTCTACACTAGTCTGCCTGGTTTCCTACGTTTAATCACATTTGGGAAACAGGCCCAAATCCCTCTTTCCTTCCTCTACATCTCAGTCTCTCTGTATCTTTTGCTTCTCTGCCTGCTTTCCTCCCTCACTTCCCTGTGTCTTGGCTGATACACTGTAGTCACTATCTGGGAAAGCTGGGTAAAATCTCGATTTCTTGGCCTTATTTTACTCCTTTCTTTCTGCTTTCCATGACTGTCTTTCCTCACCTATACCACCAGCTATTACTGTTATTCTTTTCTCATCATTTTCTGCCTCATCTGGCTAATGTGATTTTTCTGTGCCCACAATCTGGTTTGTGTCATCTGGTGTGTGAGAAAAAAGTGCGTGAGTTTGTGCATTATGTTCACGAACAACCCCTCCTTCCTTTAGACAGTCTGTTGTATTAAATACAATACTAAACGCATAGCAGTGATACCTTACCCTGCTGCCTCCTATAGCCTCCTGGTGTCTGTATAGAGAGGAAGGGGGGGCGTCTTTGTGTTTCTATGTGTGTGTGAACAGAAGCCAGCGGCTGATATGAATTGTATCCTTATGGCCTATGTTTAAGAGGACAGACAAGATAGAAAAGTTCACACACAAAACAAACAGAAGGCAAGGACTGGCGGATATAACAGAGCTCAATAATTGTGAATGAGTACACAAAACAGAGCGGAGGGGTGACAGGTTTTATGGCTGCGTCTGGCTAAGTGAGTTAATGATCAAACAGATGCTGGAGTGGCTGAGTCTCACTCACTCTCAGTCTCCCTCTCTATCTAACAGGACAGGAGCACTCAGCCCAGACTAATGCCACCTTTCTCTTTCCTCTTTTGTGTTCCCTTCTTTTTTATGAGTCTTGTTAGCTGCTTAATTAGTAGCCAAAGAAAAGGAGAGTTTAAGGAAGGGAGGACAAGAAAGAGAGAGATCACTGTGATCATTAACTGACAGACTAGAGCTATTAAACTTGTCGCTGCTCCACCCTTTCTTTTCCTGCCCCCCCCCCTTTCATCCATCCTTTCTCACATGTTCTTCCTGTGCGTCTCTTTGACATTCACTGAGTTTATATTCACACAAGGAACCAGATTATTGGGAAATTCGAGTTAAGGCAGGAAATCAGCCTGGTTTCTGTAAAAACCCACTTAGACATGCAGCTGTTCGGCAGTCTGACCTCTCCTGTTACATATGTTTTAAACCAAACTGGCACAAGTTTATGAAGTTGGACATGCTTTTATCTCTTAGAGACTTGATTATTGCAACAGCCTTTATTCCTGCCTCAATCAAAAAACCTTGCAAGGACTTCAGATTGTTCAGAACTCAGCCACAAGGCTTTTAACCAAAACCAAGAAGGACGACCACACCAGTTTTAGCCTCTTTACATTGGCTCTCTGTTTGTTTTAGGATTGACTTTGGCTCCAGATTACTTTTCAGACCTGTTAGTCTCTTATGAACCTATGCATAGAGGTCTTCTGCTTGTTCCAGAGTCCAGGCTGAAGACCAAAGGGGACAGAGCTTTTGTCACCAGGGCTCTGAGGCTCTGGAATGACCTGCCCGAGGATATAAAGCTGTCTGAGTCACTGGCTTTGTTAAAGTCTCTCCTAAAAACGTACTTCTATTGGAAAGCATATCTGGACTTTATCTTAACTGTCTATTTTATTGCTATCTTACAGATGTTATCTCCCATTTATTATCTTGATATTAGTTATGGCCTTCTTTATTTTACCTTTTGGATGACATTTTATGACGTTTTATTTGTTTTATTCTCCTTGTGTTTTAAATGTGTTTAGTTTTATTGTACAGCAATTTGTTACTGTGTTTTGAAAGGTGCTGTATAAATAAAGTTTATCACTGTTAATATTATTATATGGGACACTGCAGACTATTTTCTGGTCAGCTGTGTTACGTTTCTTGTTATACAGCTAAGCTAAGTGATCATTTTTGTTTATTTTATCCCGACCAAATGCTGTCAGTGATTTTTTCTTTTTTACATACTTTCCTTTGTCAGAAGACTGTCTTGCACAAAACTAGTTGGACAAATGTATCAGCTGTCGATGTTTGGCTGAGTACATTGTTGATTGGGTGGGGGTTGGGGGGTGGGGGGGATGGGGGTCTTGAGACAATTTTTTTGGGTAAATTTTTACATTTCAACCAAACCACAGCTGGTGATTGAACAGTGGAAAGACTAACAAAGACAGTTGTGCTTGCGCCAATATATAGGAAATCAGCGGTAGTTGGGTGCTGGTTGGAAAATTTTAACATAATGCCCAACCCTAACATGTGGTCTTGTATAAATCTTGTTTGACACCCTCATACGCCATGCATATTGGCAGAGTACCAGGATTCTCCAGCAGAAATGTAGGTGTGTCAACAGGATTAAGAAAACTGTGTCAGAAGTCAACATCAGTCTATTTACCTAAGTACCCAGTTTTTCGCCTCTTGAGCTTCTTGATTTTATTCGAGAGACTTTGATTCACTCAGACATGCAGAAACCTACAGTACATTATGTAACAAAGATGTGCAGATACATAAAATCCTAACTTAATTATTCCCAATTCAAGTCCTTTAAGAATGCTTTGAAGCATTAGGAAACTAATGCCCACTTTAAGTTTACAGCAGTTAATTTGTCCTGTACATGTTACTGCAGTCACTGAGTCATATGACAGCTCAACATGATTATAATTGGGATAAAGTTGCTCCACGGGTTGCCATCTGAGTCAGGCTGATTATGGCTGAGGAGCATTGGGGCACTTGACTGTACTCTGGCACCAGAGGATGAAATGTGAGCCAGCTTTGGCTCGTATATGCCTGCCAGATCTGGGTAGGGTGTGGGGATGCGGAATTGCAGAAATCTGGGTTGAGAATTGTCTCAGGTTAGCAGCACTCGTTCTTGCTTTGGGTGCAGTCTTGGCATTTCAAATCAGATCAGTGTAAATGGTGGGGAGTCCATTCCAATTGTGGCTCGTCATTCTTCACAAGCTTGTTTGTGACTGGATAGCTGTGACGTTAAGGCAAACATAAACTGGTGTCACTCGGTTTTCACGTAAGGTGGGTTCTCTAAGCAGTTTAGACACAAGGGGGCTGGTTGTCGGCTGCTTGAGGGTCCACATCAGTGCTGAGTACTGGATTTACTTAATGAGCCTAACAAAGAACGTCATCGGAGTCCATGGACAGAGTTTAAGAACACTGATGAAAATCCAGCACATAAAAGTAATTTAAGAGTAAATTATTTGGGGGAAACTACACTCTCATGATCCAGTCTGTTCCATTCAGTCTTTCTCCATCCTTCATCCTCTCATCTCTTTCTCCCCCTACTTTTCCGCTCTGCAGGATACCAATTGGCCAGACCACCTGTTGCTGTTGGCGACGGGGCCCTGACAGGAGAATGTGATTGGACGGCAAGGTCGTTAACCTCGGCATACAGAGAGTGGTGAACCCTGGCAGGAGGGGTGATGAGGACACACACCGTCTTAATGAACACACAGACATACATGCATACACCCCCACTGACACTCACAAATACCCCCACAGACCAAAATTATACACACCCCACGAACATACAGACAAACACACACACATTTAAAGGCACTCTCCCCTTTCCCTCCCCCACTGGTCCCCCCTCCCCTCCTCCTCTGAAGGAACGTTTAGTAAAACAGCGATCGGCTCTATTGAGGACCAGTCTCTTTTCTCCTCTTCTCTTTGTCCGCAGCTGATTGGCAATTTGTCTGGAGATGAATTAGTTAGCTGGTTTCACAGGAGAGGCTGAATGGAATAAAGGCCTAAAAGCCAAAGAATTAGAGAGCTAGTTAAGAGCGAGGGAGAAGGACAGAAAGAAGAGGGGGAGTTAAAGAAAAGGAGAGGCACAGAGTGAACGAGAGGAAGAGTGAAAAGAGTGAATAAGAGTGCTGACTGAAATGGTGGATATGGCAGTCTAAAGGTTCAGAGCATGGACGGAGTGCTTCAGGCAATTAAAACGGCTCGCTGCTCCTCTGGTCCTATTGTCATGGTTGGAGGGCTTTTGCATACCTCAAAGCTCTAACGATGTTTTCTGTGGCTCTGTAGGGCTCACTTTCACTGTGGCTGAAAGCAAGTGTTTTAATCTAAAAGCTGTGCAGCATATTATTTAGGGACCTCTTGAAGTTGTAACATGTTAGAGATAAAATAATATGATTGATTTAAAAGAGAGGGCAAGTTAAGAGTACAGGCTGACAACTTTAGAATTGAGCTTGGGGTTGGCTTTAGAGTTAATGATAAAAACATCGCCTGCAACAAGTGATGAAATAACAAATGTCAGACACTGTAATGTAATATCTAGATAATGTCCCATATTAGAGGAGCATTTGCAGTAATTATATTCACACGTTTAGTAGTGTGTGTGTGTGTGTGTGTGTGTGTGTGTGTGTGTGCATGTGCATGTGCGTGTGTGTATCTGTCTGTCCGCAGCTAATCTCCCAAACTAGTGGACCAATCAGCCGAATATTTTGTGTCCACATTTTTGACTGTATGCTCAAGAACCTCTTTTGGTTGCGATGAGTCACAATTGTGTAAAAAACAGTTTTATTGACTGTTTTATACCATCATCGCTGCTGACTCCTCACTTCTCTTAACCAGCTGGCAGGGTCTGCAAGTGATTAGCAAAATCAAGTACTTGTAGCATAGAAATAGAGCAAAAGGCATTTCCAGATGTCGTCTCAGTTAAAAGGAAGAAGCTTTTCTGTCTGTTGCAGGCCATACAAAACTGGCAAGTTTGGTCTCATTTTTAACTGGAACATCTGCAGATTAATCCCATACTCAATAAGTTATGAACCACTAAAGTTAGACACAATACGAGATGAAACAAAAAACAGTTTTTGTTATCTTTGTAGACATTTTGCCTGTGAGGGAGCCAGGAGGGAAAATTCCACCTGGCAGCAGCTGCGCCACATGCATTGTCTAAAGCCCCATTTCCACCAAGCAGTACAGTACGGTAAAGTTCAGTTTGGTACGCTTGTTTTCAGTTTCCACTGTGAAAAGTTGTGGATGGTACCAATGGAACTGTTCAGTACTGTCCCCATTTGTGGCTCCATGATGACCCTGATGAAGGCCACAAGCCGAAACGCGTCGGTCAATAAAGTTTCTTTCCATACCACAAGTGTTGCTGGAGTTAATGTGACAACTTTGACCATTACTTTACTTTTTAGAGTCTTTCTTTGATGACATGCACTTTTAGTAATGAGTGGATCTTCAAGTGTTTAAAAATGTATATTACTTTTGACCAGACTATTTGAACTGCATAAATCCCAGTCCTTACTCAGAGAAAAAAAAGCATTGCTGAGCGTCTTTCATGGGCTCCAGCAGCACCGAGAAAGACTAAATGCACAAAGTGGTTATGTCTAAATATCCCATGGAGAGAGACTCTCACTCCAGCCTGCTCTGTTTCGTTCTGAAATTGTCAGCGTGCAACCCCATTCTGTGAACAATAAACGAGGTGCGGTTTAAAAGGAAGTATGTATACCATCCAGGCCTGGAATTTCGTCATTTTAGGGGCAGGGCCACTTGGCCTTTCGCGTTGTCAATTTTTTGAGGGCACAAAGGTCAAAAGCCAGGGCAGCGAGGCCATACAGTAAAACAATGATTTTAAGTCCATGTCCATAATGAATTTAATTTAAGGACTAAGGATGTATAACTATCTGTGAAATGAATAAATAAAATGAGCTCAAGTAATAATAATGAGTATAATAAGTAATAATATGATTTATTTTATAGCACTAATAAACCCAATGTGTTTTAAATATAGAACAACCAGGTTTATGTATTTATAAGCAAACAATCTTAAATATAAGGCCTAAATATATACAATATACAATATAATACAAGACTGGCTTACAATTAGCCTTTTTTTTTAAAGATATTTTTATGGGCATTTTTTGCCTTTAATTGATAGGACAGTGAAGTGTGAAAGGGGGAGAGAGAGGGAGTGACATGCAGCAAAAGGCCACAGGCTGGAGTCGAACCTGGGCCACTGCGGCAACAGCCTTGTATATGGGACACCTGCTCTATCCACTAAACCACTGACACCCCACAATTAGCCTATTTTTGATGTGTTGTTAGATAGCTAACAAACAAACAAACTACAGCAGGGCTATTCAATTACTATTTCAACTGGGCTGCATTTCAAAACCAGATAAAGTCGATGGGCCACATTTTTAGCAGCGAGCAACTGATCCACTTTTTTTTTTGCATACATATATATATTTATATATACAGGCATGGCCCTCCTCAACATGATGCAGAAACAGACTAAAAAAGAGCTATCAATGCACCGAAGCATAATAAGTGACATTAACAGTGTCTAACAACACAACATTAACAGTGTCTAACAACACACACTATCTCTCTACCAGCATCTCCCTCTCTCCTCTCCGCCACACACACACACACACACACACACACACACACACACACACACACAGTTACACACAGTCACACACACACACTCACTGGAATATAAATATTCCTCCTGACATCACAATACTGAGTGAAGAAAGTCACGTTATCTCATCAGTCATTCATCCTGCTCTCTGTCCCTCCTCTACTGAGGACACTTGCTGTCTGCAGGTTGGCTGCCTCAGGTACATGTTCAGATAAAGTGTTAGCCTACACACAGACAGCTTTCATTTAGTTTGTCTTTAACACTTTGCTGTTAGCACCGCGAACGCGATGTGCTTGTCTCGACTGCGATCATAAGTCATAATAGCGGTGAATGAGAGACTGTGGACAGAGCAGATTGAAATATGGCTTTCTACATGCTGATCACATGTATTGATAAAGTATTGGCTTGGCTGGCAGAGGTTTTATTGCACTTACTCACAGTAACAAGCATAGTTGTCGCTAACTAGAGTGAAGTTATATTCCCTTTGCACCGCAGCCTCTCTGCTGTTGAGTTTGTGTGTCTGTGTGTGGTGACATGCAGAGCGCAGGAGAGAGGCTGCAGAATGATGATGAAATCTAAACTTTAAAAAGTAACGCTGATAATGGAGGAGCTTACTACGGTGTTGATTAAACTTGCATTGGGTTGGTTAATACCGGGTCTCGGTGCCAATCCCTGCCTGGGCATTTGATGAAGTCTCCTGGTTGGCCAGTGATGGACTGGTGTCAAACTATCCTTACAGCCCGTCCCAGGGGTTCATGCCAGGCTCGAATCAAACCCACCACTGGTGATGTACGCATCGTCTCATTTGATGTTGCCTAATTAGACTCCAGAATGTCATCGCATTATTTTTTTCTCAATAGATGCAGGCGTCAAAGCCGTGTTGACAGGAAAGAGGCAGAGGAGAAAACCACAAAATCACCTGGGGCAGTGCGGCCGGGGCATCAAGGCCACTGTGGCCTTAGGGTAGATATTTTTTTCAAGGGCACAGGGCCAAACTGGGAGGCCACGAGAGCCATGGCCCTCGTGGCCCTCGTGAAATTCCTGCCCGGATACCATCAATTCCCGTCTTGTAGCTGTCTACAAACCATTCCAGTTTATACTGATACAGAGGAGGTTAAATAAAAGTCTATGGTGCATCACAGCTAATAAGTTACTAGTCTCGCTCACCAGAAAGGGCTGGCTGCGCTGACTCTCACTTTTGGAGAAGATTGGAGAAAAAAACGCCCCGGCTTTTTTAATTTCTTTCAACCAATCACAATCGTTCTTGGTGGTGCCGCAGCAACGGTGCGCTTGAAAACTGCTACACAACTGGAGGTGGTAGGGCGGGACTTCAGCGGGTGGCTCGTTCCGCCCAGTGAGAGGCTGATCTATGCGAACTTCCGCCCACTCAGACTAATAAGATACAAGCCTTCATGACGTTTTTCCACAGAAACTATCCATATCTACGGTTCGGAAACTTAATTCATATTCATATGCACGTTTTTTGAGGTTACAAAAAAATGCCACAAGTCTTGATTGTAGGCAGACAAGCATGTGGGTTTACTGTCAAAATAAGCTGCCTACACACACACACACACACACACACACACACACACACACACACTTCCGTTGGGATGTCCCCTATTCTGTTATTCTGGCACTGTTGACAATATAAACCTTCCCGACAGACAATGGCCCTTCCTGAAAGGCTGTATATGATATCCTCTGTCTCTGTTTCACTCTCATACACTCTCACACACAGACAAAACATGCACACACACACATGCACACACATATATTTCCGCTGGGATGCCATCTTTTCCCTTGTTTTGTGACAACTGACACTACAAAACATCCAAAGAGACAATCGCTCACAGGCTGGACATTGCGTCATGACACACAAACACACACAGTTGCACACACAGGCAGATAATATGACAACTTACAGTACTCATGCATTACTATACAAGCAGCACTCTATGTGTAGTCTTGATTTCCCTCACGATTGTCTTATTTTTCTTTAAATGGGACCATATAATAACTGAAAATGCGTATCATATGCTGTCAGATTAGTGTTTTTTGTCTGTCTTGTTGCACCAAAACATTCAATCATCATCCCACTCCAAGTCTGTAACCCTCACTTGTGGGAGCACGTTAGTGTATCCTGTTGATATGTTTGGGTGTATGTCACACTGTCTGTGCTGGGTCTTGGCTTTTAAGAGTGTTGAAACTCTAAATACATGTTTCTCCATCGTGGAATTTGATTTTTTTTCCTTCTCCTTTGCTCTGTGTGTCTGCGTCTACAGAGTGGTAGTAATTGCGCAGGTACATTTTTCAGATGTCTGCCAGTGGACCACCTCATTGGGGCTGTCAGCACATACAAGGCCTGAAAACGTACAGCAAGAGCAAGAGAGGAGGGGGAGAGGCACGAGGAGAGTGAAATTAGATGGGTACAGTGTGAGGGGAGGTAGCATGAAGGGTCGGAGAAGAAAGAGAAAGATGGAGAGGTGAGATTGATACCTGAGAGACAGCAGAGGAAGATGGAGGGGGATGGAGGTGAAAAAGACAGGTGGTAAAGGGGGATGGGGAAGGAGAATGAAAGTCGGAAGGGAAGAAAGAAGAGAGACAAAGAGGCAGGGTAGTTTAACGCAAAAGCACTTCTGTCATCGGGGCTGAAGCCTGAGAAATATCATACACATCCCTCATTGTCTGAGGATTAAGCACAGACACACCAACACACACAGAGCCCACACACATGCACAGATGCACATACTTGAACACACATGTATCTACACTCATATCTGCACACACAAAAAAATGCGCTCAGCAACCCGAACAGTCAAGTGCACACTGTCGCACACATGGAAAAGTTCTCATGGTCAAATTACGATGGTATGTCCCTATTTTAGCCAACCTCTGCCCCCTCTGCCTCCGAGGCATGTTTCCCAAAAAGTTCCCAGGTCAACTCAGCCCACAGAATTATAGCAAACAAGGGACTCTGAAATCTTGTTACTCTTATAATCTTAAACAATCAGCATCTGTGGCTCAAGATTGTCTCATTGGTTTTTACACTATGTGTGAGGGATGCACTCCAGTCACCCTCTAGATCCAAAGTTCAAAGTCATGATTCAGTTGTAGCCCAATAACTCTCAGCTGGAATATGCATATACAGTCATTCAAAACATAGTCAGGCAGAGAAATAGTTGGGCAAGCACCCAGAATCCCACAGAACCAGACAGAGCAGCAGACAGACGGAGCATTTTTATGTCACTGCCTCCCCAGCGTCGATCATGGTACAGTGTGGGTGATCCTTTGCTTCAGTCTGTATTTTTACATTTCTTGAGAAAAGAGCTGGGTCGTCTTCGTCTTCTTACACCAAATATCATGACCCATAGTATCCCACATAGCCACAAGCCTCATTCACACAAGAAGTGGACATTTGTTACATCACTGTCTACACTGGTGGGGCAGTTAGAGCTTATTTCCTTTTTTACTGAGCAATCTCCTCTGCATGGGAGTCCTGATCTCAAAGTGGGCCTTCACAGTAGGTTGCTGGATCCAGGTAGACATGGATCAACAGCTGTAAAGGAAGTGTTTTACATTTTGAGAAATATGCTTACTTGCTTTGAGTTGGGAAGATTGATATGACTTTGAAATTGAGTCTCTTTGAGAACGTGAGTCTCCAGTGGTAGCCTGGCTGGACCCAGCCAAGAAATAGTCCAATACATATCCCTACATACCTACAGATCACACAAGATATCACATGTAAATGAATGAGCTTTGGAGGTGCTGGATAGAGCCAGACTAGCAGCCTTTAAGCTAAGCTAATTGGTGACAGACGTGTTAGAAATCTTCTGTGAGTGTTATAAATCTTCTCTGAGCCCACATCAATTTTTTGGCACATCCAGATTGTATCCAAATTGATTTTAAAATTCTAGACAGTAAAAAAGCACACGAAATGTGATTTTTTTGCAAATCGCATCCAAACCACATCTGTTGTTGCTTTGAAATGCAATTCCAACCAGATTTCTACAGATGTGTCTCAGTCCGGGTGCTCTGGCCACTCAAAGAGAGTTTCTTTTGTATGACTCACATTGCGATATACAACGACAACCTCAAATCCAGAGGGACAAAAGTTTTGAGCAGAATCCATGCTGCCACTAGCAGAGTGCAGTGGATGACTACATGGAAAACAGCAGCCTGAGGAAAGATGAGACGCCTAAAGACTCATGACCATATACCCAAACCGCCTTTGTAGATACACCATTGGCTATGTGTGTGTTGATGTAAATGATTGGTTGTCTCTCAGTTTTGTATTTTTTCCACCCTTATGCCTACCCCATTTAAATATTTTTTGTAATGTTTTTCATGATGATCCTGATGAAGACAACAGGCTGAAACAGACTGGTCTTACATCACAGTTGTTCTATACACCATAAGTATTGCGGGAGAAGTTGTGCCAGAAATCCCCACCTTGCTTCAACAGACAAGACACCAAAATTAATAACCGCGATTTGACAGTGCAATTGTTTGGAGGGTGAAATGGTGGACCTTCATTCCTCATTTTTTTTAGAAAGCTGCATCACTAGTGTAGCTATGTAGTTACTGATGCCTACATTTGTACCACAGCAAACCAGATACGTTGGTGATGTCTGATCACTTGCAAACAGTGCAGACAGTCTCTCTTAAAGATCTGATTTGAGAAACAAATCTGACTTGGAAAGAAAGCAAATAAGCACATTTCCCAAAATGACTATTCCTTTAAGGAAATACGGTACCTCGTCGCTGTGCAGTGGATCAGCAGGGTAGCCTGCCAAACGCCTACTTTGCTTTTAGCATGATTGTTGGAGTGTAACACTGTTGACCATTTTCAGATTGTATCTTTAAATAATAGTGGTGGTAGATGGAAGTTCTCTCGGGGTTGCATTTGCAAAGAGCAGACCTTGTGGGTGGCTTCATCCTTTTCGTGTGTCTACAAATCATTTAGTATGTTTCCTGTTGAGGTAGCAGGGTGCAGTGCTAAGTAATGTCAAATAAGGTTGTGTTGGAGTTGAGCTTTTAGTCTTCCTATTCTTGGTATAAGGGGTACCTAAAGTTGTGGCCTATTTATATGTGTGTTACACATTCATTAGGATATTGTGTTGGCCTCACAGTGAGGGCTATGTAGGGTAATACCAGATTTTGGCAGTCTTAGAGCTTATCACAGGAACAGAACAAAAGTTACATTTTTACAATATTCTAGTTTTTTTTTTTTTGGTCAGGCAAATACACCCAATGGGACACACAGTAAAACACATTTAGCTGTTTTAGGCACAAATGCTGAAACACCATTGTGTGTAATGTGAGTGCATTTAAAGTAAATATGGAGAAGGATAATCAATCACACAAAACATTAAGCAATAGGCAGTGTTTTTAGTGGTGGTGTTCAACAAAATGTGGACAGACTTGTCCCAAGTCAGGCTCCAAAACATAGCCAGTCCCATATTTGAGGAATGTGGTTTATGCTACAAGAAATTAGGATAATGTCTATGTACTGGTATTCTTGAAAACGTCCTGCCGAACAAACTGACTTCTCACCTACTCCATGTTCTGAGCTGTAATTTCGCAACAAATCATAGTAAGGCAAAGTGTTGGTGGACAAAGAGAAAGAAAAGGCCAGAAAGCCTGTGAGTGTTTTCTCTCTCTTCTCCTGTTTGGCCTGTGTGTTTCTGTGTGTGTGCCCACCGTGTCTTTGCTGTATGGAGAGCAGTCAGATCAGATAATCTTTTTCACTGGCTCCTCTCCTGTTTCTCACATTATCATCCATTATCCCTCCATCTCTCCTCTCCTCCTTTCAGTCCCTTTGTCATCTCTGGCCGACTCCCCCCTTCTGTCTGCCCGTCTGACTCCCCTGTCTAAGAAAAACTCTCACATTCTGCTGCACAATAATATCTCCCATGTGCACTCATTCTCTGTCTGCCTTTCTGTGCGCACCTATTTACTACCTCGCTTTGTTTCTGTCTCTTGCTTACGCACACGCACACACATAAACTCCTTCTCTGTCCGTCTTGCTTCTCTGTAGGAAACAATGCACAGGAATGGGTGTGCGGGGTGTGGAGGGAGGTAAAGTTGCTTTTCAGAGATGTCAGGGACATCCTGTTACACACACACACACACACACTGACACACACAAAGAGGATGTTGGCTGGACAATGGATAGGTCTCGGGAGTGTTAGTGTGGAAAGAGGCCCTTCCATACCTTGCTTTCCACTCCCTACACAATATTCCCTACTCAGTGGTGGAAGTGTTTCTTTCCAGCCTGCTGCACTGTTTGTCTAGTTTTATAAGTAGTATTTTAATGGCACCTATTCTACTAGATAATATATTTAAATGACCGTAACATGCCTTAAGGTCTGTCTGACCTCAATTAAACTGAAAGAGAGCCAGACTTCTTCTCCACGCTAATATGTGCGGGTGTGTGTTTGAATACAAGGCAGGTGTGTGAGTGTGTGTGAATGAGTCTTTGTGTGCTCTGCGTGGGGAAGCAAAGCAGAGACAGAGTCAGAAGTGCAACCATGGGGTGAAGAGTTCAGAGGGAGAACAAGGAAAAAGCAAAGAGGGAAATAAAGGAGAAAAATAACAGAGTAACAGATAAAAAATGCTTCTGAATCTTTCAAATGAACTACTCTGTACAGTGCATTGTCCAAGTATATCAGACACTTCAGCCAGGTCATCCATAGCTGTTAGAAACTGGAAAGTCAAAAGTTCAGCAATGAGGTGTCGACTGAAGAGAGAGATGGAGTTATTAAAAGGCAAAGAGTTGCTATCAAGGGAACTGAGGCTCACATCAAAAGAGCTGCACAATAAGTCCATTGATAAGGCGATGGAAAGTAAATAAATCTTTTAAATCAATTAAATAAAAAAAGCCAACAGTTACAGGTTACAGCTAATACATTTTGACGATTGGCATGCTTTTGTTTGTTTGCTGTATGATAATGAATAAAATACATTTCAGTTTTGGACTGTTGGTTGGGTAAAACATGCCAAAGTGTCATTTTGGGCTCAAATGAAATGTGCAAAACTCTTTTTTTTTACGTTTCATAGACTAAACAGATAATGTATTTATCAAGTAAACAATCAGGTGATTAATCTGTAATTCAAATAATTGTTAGTCGCTCAATCTGAACAGCAACAAATGTCTTTTCAAACCCATTCAGAAGTTCACCAGCGAACAAAATGGTGATAATAACAATCATCAGTATAGAATTAGCATACCTTGCCCATTTTTATGCCTCCATATTGGCGATTGCTATGGCTGGGGGTATTATGTGTTCGGATTGTACATCCGTTTGTACTTTCCTATTCTTGTGAACAAGATATCTCAAAATTATTATGAGGGAGTTTATTTAAATTTGGCACAAACGTCCATGAGCTTAACAATGAGCTGATTAGATTTTAGTAGTCAAAAGTCAAGGTCACTGTGACCTCTCATCCGTTCCATTCGTGTTGAGGGAATTTCTTAAGATTTGGTATAAACATCCCCTTTGACTCTTAAATTAACTGATTAGGATTCAGTGGTTGACTCTCGAAGGTCAAGGTCACTGTGACCTCACAAAACACATTTTTGGCCATAACTCCAGAATTTTAAATACTAATCCTGACACAATTTTACACTCATGTCAAAATAAAATGTTGAAGTGATGACATTTTAATCCAAAAAGTTAAAGGTCACCTTCGCTAATTCATCATAATGTTCTACAAAAACATTTTCCTTTCTGTTCTTTAACATTATAACTCAGGAACACAGGGGGAGACATTGGGTCGGATACTGAATTGGTGACACCAATCACTGAGGCAATTGTATAGGTCTTCTGTGCTGCTTGGTTGAAGATGTGTGTGAAGCATCCATGTTTTAGAATACGTAGTTGTAGTTTACACATGGTGCACCTGGCTGTGCACACTTGAGTGTTTGTTTGTTAGCTTTAGAAAGCACTCTCCACTCTGGCTGCCAGAAAGTGACTTTTCGATGTGTTAAAGAGCACTTCTTTTGAAGTAGAAAGCAGCCTTAAGAATGACCAGCTGGCATCTGAGGGTATCGGATGGGTGGGAGAAGAGGGGAGAGAGTCCAGGGAATGAAAGGGAAGGTGATGGACTTTTACACACAAGCACACATGTGAAGTTCAGTTTCTTTGTTTCTTTTTCAAGTTTGATTTTCACTCTGCAGTCACAGTGCTTCAGATGCTGCGGTTTTTTTTTCCCATGGTTCACAGTTTGGCCCTGTGTTTGCTCGAGGCACCGAGATAAGAGTGGAAACTAGGGGTGAGAGTCGCCCCAGCGCATAATTACCAAAACACATGATTATGAGGTTTTGTTGGCTTTATCTAAAACTTCCGCGTTTGCAATGGTGCAACATGGAGATGAATGAAGCTGGAGAGCCAGAGATGAGGAGAAAAGGAGGGGGAGGAGCAATAGAGAGAGAAGGAGCAGTGCCAGGTGCTATTGTCCTGTCTGTCAGTTGCTGGAGGGGAAGAACAAAGAAAACTGGTGGGCTGTGGCGTATCGCATGTCTGTCTCACTCTGGGGAGTTACGCTTTTGGGAATTGCGCTCTGACTCTTTGCTCTGTTATTCACTCACACACTCAGTACATTCACTCTTGGAGATGTTTGGCACCTCTGCATTTGTCCTGCCCTCAGCGCACCTCTGTTTTTATCATTCTTGATCTCATAACCCAACCATCTCCTCTGCTATCTCCCTTGTTTACCCCCTCCAGATCCAGATCCAAACTCCCTCTTTAGAAGCAGATGGGTTTGGAGCAGGTGGAAGGCAGGACCATAGGTTCAGGAAGAAAACAATGGCAGAAGGTGGAGGAGGAGACCCCCCAGAATACCCCCCAGGTAAGGAGGTCACTGCAAGGCCAGAACACCCCACACCTGTCCCTTGGCGCCAGGGAGGGGTGGATAGGGTGGAATGAGGGGAGCGACACACCTGTCCCCTGAGGAACTCGCCTTTGGAGGAATGAAGGACAAGCTGAAAAGAGAAGGGGAAAAGAGGGTAGAGAAACACACTTGTCCCCTGACCTTGAAGAGATGGGGAAGTGTATATGTGTCTATTTGTAATGGTGGACACAAAGAAAAGAAATACAATGTACACTCACTAGCCACTTTATTAGATACACCTTGCTTGTACCAGGTTGAACCCCTTTTGCCTACAAAACTGCCTTAATTCTTCATGGCATAGATTCAACAAGGTGCTGGAAACATTCCTCAGAGATGTTGGTCCATATTGACATGATAGCATCACACAGTTGCTGCAGATTTGTCGGCTGCACATCCATGATGTGAATCTCCTGTTCCACCACATCCCAAAGGTGCTCTATTGGATTGAGGCCTGGTGACTGTGGAGGCCATTGGAGTACAGTGAACTCATTGTCATGTTCAAGAAACCACTTTGAGATGATTTGAGCTTTGTGACATGGTGCGTTATCCTGCTGGAAGTAGCCATCAGAAGATGGGTACACTGTGGTCATAAAGGGATGGACACGGTCAGCAACAATACTCAGGTAGGCTGTGGTGTTTAAACCATGCTCAGTTGGTACTAAGGGGCCCAAAGTGTGCCAAGAAAATATCCCCCACACCATTACACCACCACCAGCAGCCTGAACTGTTGATACAAGGCAGGATGGATCCATGCTTTCATGTTGTTTACACCAAACTCTGACCCTACCATCTGAATGTGGCAGCAGAAACCCAGACTCATCAGACCAGGCAATGTTTTTCCAATCTTCTATTGTCCAGTGTTGGTGAGCCTGTGTGAACTGTAGCCTCAGTTTCCTGTTGTTAGCTGACAGGAGTGGCACCTGGTGTGGTCTTCTGCTGCTGTAGCCCATCTGCTTCAAGGTTGGACGTGCTGTTGGTTCAGAGATGGTCTTCTGCAGACCTTCGTTGTAACCAGGGGTTATTTGAGTTACTGTTGCCTTTCTATGATCTTGAACCAGTCTGGCCATTCTCCTCTGACCTCTGGCATCAACAAGGCATTTTCACCCAGAGAACTGCTGCTCACTGGATATTTTCTCTTTTTGGGACCATCCTCTGTAAACCCTAGAGATGGTTGTGTGTGAAAATCCCAATAGATCAGCAGTTTCTGACAGACCGTCTGGCACCAACAACCATGCTACGTTTAAAGTCACTTAAATCACTTTTCTTCCCCATTCTGATACTTGGTTTGAACTTCAGCAGGTCATCTTGACCATGTCTACATAATGTAAATGTACTGAGCTGCTGCCACTTGATTGGCTGATTAGCTATTTACGTTAACAAGCAGGTGAACAGGTGTACCCAATAAAGAAGCCGGTGAGTGTATTAGGTCCATTGCAAGAAAAAAAAATTAACAATAACTACAAAAAAAATGAATTACAAGATAAAAATATGGATATTATCTGGGATTACCTGGATCTTAACTACAATGGCCCAAATGAGCCATCATAAAAAGGTGCATTTTACATGTGTTGTGGGACATTTCTGGCAAGATGATGCTAGGAGCTTTAATCTTTAATATAAAAAATGTTCTGAATTCTTTTTTGCCTGTGTTGTTCCATTGATCGTCCAGCTGCTGTTGCACCATCCATTTGCAAGATGGCCTTTGTCATCAGCAGGCCACCCAGATACACAACATAGAAAGCTTTACACAATGAAATGTTTGGCCAAATGAGTCTGTTGTTATGGTAACAAATCAGTGCTCAGAGAGTCATACACTGGACTACTGCTAATTTCCATGACATAACTATGAAACATTCTCTGTCTGCTTTCGGAAGTGTAATGGCTAAACAGCCCATGGACAGGGCTGGTGTGAATGTAAATGGATTGGCTCTACAAATGCCAGCCCATACAAGGGTTAAAGGTCATCTTCTCTTCTCTTCTCTTCTCTTCTCTTCTCTTCTCTTCTCTTCTCCTCTCCTCTCCTCTCCTCTCCTCTTGCTTTACCTTCTGCTTCTCCATCTCCTCTTCTGCTCCATAGTCTGTAAAAATCTTTGTGGGAGAATTTTCCCCTGTAAAGTTAAGGGAACATTTGTTGCTTCCAGAAACAGTCCAATAAAAACAGACCTCTGCCTCGCTTTCTGTCATCTCTTGCTTTCACTCTCTTGCTCGCTTTCTCTCCCTAGCTCCGTCTCTCTTTCTGCTCCTCTGTTGCTTTTTCAGCTTGTCATCACTTTAAACGAGGCTGACCATTCAGTCCCTTATTCCAAAATGCTGAGATTCAGTGTCGCACAAAAATGTAGACTTTGTTACACAGATGATAGAGATGATCTTAAACCAGCCAAGTTCTCAGAGAGTGTGTTAAAGGCCATGTGACTCTAAAGTGAACTTTCTTTTGGAACTGTGAGCAAATTTCTCAGAGGAACATTATCTATATGGGTGTATGTAATCCAAAGATAATAAGAAGGTTATGTTTTCAAACATATGTCACGTTAGGCAGTCAGTTTTTTTTGTTTTGTTTTTTTTTGTTGCCAGGCAACAACCCCATCATCTCCTTACACTAACCTTCCCATGTAATCAATCTAATGTTTTTTTTTAGCAATTAGTATCTAGTTCCTTAAATGTTCAGGCAGAGGGTACTTGCTGTAGCTCTGGTTGAGGGTGAGAGGCTGTCAGTAAATAGTTTGTTGGGCACAGGGAAATGAAGATCTGTGTGAACGCATGAAAGCCTAAAACATGGCTCACGGGGAGTACCACCTGTTGGTCCAGGAGCTTCCCCTCGATGATGGCTGTTTCCAGGCATATTTTAGGATGACTCAAGAGACTCAAGTTTGACAACCTGCTGTCTATCGCCGTATAGCTCTGGATATCCAGTAACCGCTACCACCAGTTTCTCCTCCATTGTTTACCAACTTTAAACATGTTGTCATGACTACCACAGAAGGCCCGCCTCGCAAATCATTGAATTGGACAATGGGGAAAAAGATGATGAAAAAGAGATGACTTGGGGCGCTTTACCTCTCTGAGTTCTTATTTTATTTGGAACTGGAATTTGTTTCCTGCTATGATTATTGCTTGTCATACACCATTAAAGCCCCTACAAGGAACTTTCATTTTGAGTTGATTTTGGCGACCCAGTGGACAAAAGCGGTAGTGTTTTGTCGGAATGAAGCCTACATTTCCCATGAGCTCTAGCACATATTGTGGTAAAGACGCTTACCTGGCTCACACATGTGTTTGTTTTGGGAATGAATGAAACAACAAGACGGGAAAACTTTGCCCCTGCTCCTATCGGGGATCCCAGCTCACCTCTGCCATGCCCCAGCTCCACCTCTCCGGCATAAGCACCACCGCCGCCGGGGTAAACGCAGCGGTGAAGGCCTGTTTGGCGAGCAGTTCCACGGTTTCTTGGACTGAGTATGGAGCAGTGCCTTGCCTCTTTATTTCTCAGCACTCGCTGGACCCTGTTGACACCTGGCTGGTACCTGTCGTCGGCCTGGGTGAGGTGTTCCATCCCCGCGGCACGGGGTGAATCTGCGCAACCTGCGGCCTCTGTGTGTGGCTCCCCGGACAGCTAACACCGTGGACCCGCCGGCTCCTGCCAGGATTGGACTGGTAAGTGCTAGATCGCTAGCGAACAAAATGTTTATCCTGAAAGATTTCCTGACTTCCCGAGGATTGGATTTTCTCTGTGTGACTGAGACGTGGCTGACTGTTGGTGAGTCCAGTGCTTTCACAGAACTTTTACCTGATGATTGCTGCTATTTTAACTCCCCACGGACGTCGGGTCGAGGAGGAGGAATAGCAATAAGAGTCACTATAAATGTAAGCAGCTAGGTAAGATGACGTGTGCCATCTGAGTGCCATAAATCGTTTCGTCCTGGAAGCGACCTGGGACGGACCCGGAGACAGTTTCCTAAAGGTATGGATATACACTATATAGAAATAGCTTATCTTCACACCGATGGTCTCATTTGCTGTTGTAGGTCACGCACAGACATCAGCAGAAATGAGAGACTTTTGCATATCCAGTTAAAAGTTCCTTGTAGCGGCTTTAAGCATTTGTGTTGTGATTTGATAGATAGCTTACTGTCCAAGGAGCAAGAGTTGAACCTTAACTCTTATTTAACACTGCCGAGATTGCAGTATTGTTGACCAATGTGCACCGTCCCAGTAACAATTATAACAAAGATGAAGATTAAAAAGAAAGTAGTACCTAGTGCACTCTGCAATATGACAGATAAAAACATGAGGGCTCTCATTCAGACCTTAAATGTTATGCAGATACCAGGATAACACAAATGTAATATCTCTTTAGAAACACAAGCTGGTTTAATGTGAGCTGTTTGAGGATTACTACTTTCCTATCTGGTCTTTCTTTGAGGATCAGAGGTCTTTGTCATGTTAATCCAGTGATTCCTGGCACTCTATTAGCAGGCCTGGATCAGAGCGTAAACACGGGGACACCTACCTCTGAGTTGATTAGTCGGGCCTCTTGTTCAGCTGGCATTACATGTGTTTGATGAGAAAAGCTCCAGCATTGTAGAGAGACTTTTGTGTGTATGTGTGTTTCTGCGTGCATGTCCGCCATCTGTGACGGACACAGAACCCTCTTGTGGTACGTCTATCTCTGCTGTTCTCTCCGCTCTTTCTACAGCCCCTTTCACACCTCTCCTCAATTCTTACTGATTTCATTTTTACCCTGCTATCTGTAAATGATCACCAAGCTCGTCCCCTGATAGTTTAGTCCTGCTTCTTTTTCCCCCCTTTGAAAACTTGTTTAAATCCCCTAGAAACTTCTCCATTGACACCACATAAGCAATAGTCCAAAAGACTGCAGCACTGCACACAATATTTCACATAGTCTATTTGTTGATTTTCATGAGTGAGATGAAAGGAAGGCAGATCTACTTACAAACCATTTAAAAGGACACAATATGCCATGTGTGCAGGGTATAAAGACATTTCCGTTTCTGTCCCTTTTTAAAGGGATAGTTCAAGTTTCAAACGCCCTGTTCACAACATGGGATACTAGAACACGTGTTTGACCCACATTTGGCTACCAGTCCCAGACTGTTGGACGAATACCTTGTTATTGTCACACAGGACCCAGGTCCAAAAGTGTGGTCACAAACACCACTGAGTGTTACCAAAATATAGTTCTATGTTTGGGCAAAACCTGCTGTAATAGTGATGATTCAACATGGAAGAGAAACAGTCTAGTTTACAATATTTCCTCCCCTCATTTGGTCTCCTTCCTAGTTCCTAACAGTTAAGCTTACCAGAGCTCTACTACAGAATCCTATAGTAACCCTATTACTAATCCTCTAGTTACTATAGTAACTAAGTAAGTGTGTTTACCCTCTTATACCCCAGCTAAGTAGTGTCAGACCCAGTGTATAAAGCCAGGAGAGAGCAGATTTGAGACACAGTGGCTTGTTGCTTAAGTGTGTTTCAGCAGTCATACTGGTGACAAGGGCTGACTGTTGCATTGTCTGACACGGCCTGTGTCTCGTCCAAAAAGTTGCGCCTGAACATATCGCAAAGATTACAGCCTACAGCAAACTAGCATATACATTTGGCGCCAACTTGACTTGCAGTAACTCTCCACACTAGCGGTAGTCAGTAGTCTGTAATTGTCATTAAAAAAGGGAAACTGGAAGACCGACAGGACAGATTCAAGATGCTAGTTTGCTAGTTAGCAAATTAACGACACTACCCAAAATTGAAAGAACAAAGGATATTTACCGTGTGCTAATGGACAGTAACGCAAACTTTTACAAACCATTTTTGCTAAAGAGCTCAATGGATAGAAATATAATCTTACCTAATATAATAAATTTGTTTCGACCGAGATTAGCCGTGTGTTAGCTTTTCTCACTTAAGTTTTTCTTCTTGTGCACTGAGCTAAACCGCCAATCAGAGTGAATTCATTTATTGACAGGCTCTGCCATCTCTAATGCTGATTCAACATGTTGAATTGTCTGCAAAAAAGTGGACATGGGCAAATAGTGTCAACGGTGCAGGACACACTGCAAAAAACTAGGATGGCAGATGCTTACCAGCGGCCTGACATTCACCAACGGTTGACCATTGGCTTGATATGTCAGGGCCCAAAGGGACAGAGAGCCCTGTACAGAAGGTAGGTCTGTGGGGACTTGGCTTGGGAACTGTAGGGTTGCCTTGATCAAGTCCCCACACTGGAACAAGTAGCGAGTGTGGACTGGTTATCGGAAAGGTGCCACTTCACCTCTTGGGCACTGCAAGGTACGCTTGAGCAAGTCACCGAACCCCCAACTGCTCAGCGTGCCATTCTGTGAGGCAGCCCCCTCACTTTGACATTGCTCCATATGTAATGCACGTGTATAGGTTCTGTTTGTGCATGTGTGTGTTTGTGTGTGTGGGAATATACCTATTGTGTAACAGAGGTAAAAATAAATGCATCCCCACTTGTGGGATTAATTAAGTATAGCTTCTCAATACATTGTAGTTTCCTACACAATGGTTATCCTACATAGTCTGGGAAACTGTGTAATGAGCAGACAACACGGCTCCCTCAGCTATTTGTTGACAGGATGCAGTCCAGCTTTAACCTTTGACTCTTGCCACTGGCCAGCTAAAACCTTTTGACCTCATGCTTTGTTTTTTTCATTTGTTTTTTTCCCCCTTCCTCTCTTCTCTTGTTTTGCCACAGAATGGAAACACTGGGAGAGATTTCCCAGCTGGTGACTACAGAATATATGTGTGTATTTTTATTCCTCTGTTACACAAATATGTCCATAAAATAAAATTCCACACTTAAACCAGGAGCCGTCTGTTGTGTTTACACACTGCAACTCTATTCAAGGCCTTTGTCCTTTGGCTCTGTTTCTGTTTTCCACTTTTCAAGCTGTTAATCAATTTCTGCTGAAATTGTCGGAGTCCTTTCCTCACCCAGTGGTTGTTCTGTCTACGAAGATTGATAGTTGCTTTACGCAGACGTCTTGTAATTGTTTCGACGGCCATAAAACATTCAGAAGTTGCTTCACATGATGTTTGACCACCATATGGTTGTACTTTATGTTCCTGTAGAAGCATGGTCAGCGCGAGCACGAGTTTCTTAATCCAAGCAGACTAATCCAAGATCCCTTTGTTTCCCCTCTCCATATGCCTAATTAGTAGCTAAAAGCTGAATGATTCGACTGGTTTGGGGGCAGTCGATGTATGGGCACATGTGAGAGTGTTTGTATGTGTATGTGGTGGTGTGTGTATAGTGTTCGTCTCATATTTAGGCACCCCAGAGCTGAACTTTGACTTTAGTGATGGATTGTTCTGCCAGCTTTGGTTTAGTGACAGCATGGTGGTGACCCCCACCGCTGCAGACATCCTCACAAATGGAAACAAGAGGCAGAATGTGCAACATGTTAGCAGAGCAGCAGCTTCAGTCCTCCGTCTGTGTCTACACAGGATGCGTTCAGGTGCAGTACTGAGAGTAGGTCATTCACATTTTGGCAGCATTCACAGACATATACACAGACACTGTAGTTATGCACTAACAATAGAAGAAAATAGACTTTAAGTACAGCAGGAGTAAAACGCACCCAGTTATGTAAACTGTGTAGACAGCAGGACTGATTATAACACATGCAAGATGAACAACTTAAACGCCTCCTGTGTAAATGTGCTGTAATTTTCATACACACTATTTGCTTCGACCCCGACTACAACATCAATTGCCTTTTTTTTCCTGAAATTTCTTGAAAAAGGTTGAAAAGTTCATCCCCAGTTTGTCAGAGAAATATAACAGAAAATATGAACTCTTATACCCTCCCATTCAGTAGATACAATCTCCATAGTGGACAAGTTCAATCTGTCTATGTCTTATTTATACATGTGTGCGTGTGCATGTGTGAAGGCCATGACAGGAATCTGCTGCATGAATGTGGGAGTACATATACTCCCACATTCACATATGTTGTAATGAAAAACATTAAATTACAGCGCTGAAATGACGGCTCACTTGGAATAAGTGTGTGTGTGAGTGTGTGTGTCTGTGTTTGAAGGGTGTATTAGTGTTCCAATTATTTCTGCTGGGAATGATTAGGCTGCTAGTGGGACTACAGGAATCCAGGGGTCATGGGTTACCCCTCCATACTCCCCTGTCCTACACAAACACACACAGACACACATACACGCACACACTCCTATGCAAGCATTCCTTTCCCCAATAACTCATAGTTTTGTCTCTGGAAATACAAAGTCAAATACTCGCTGCTACCCTCAAGACCTAAGAAAAACAAAAGGACAAGAGTGGCTACTGTTTCCATAGCGACTAATCCTCAGGCCTCACCATGGCAACATACAGCGGGGGGTGGCGATCAGCAGAGGGGTCAGTGGGCAGGTCAGCAGGTCCTGGTCCAGTTTGGGATGAGGCTGTGGGAGAGGATGATTGAAAGGTAGAAATGGAGGAAATTAAATACATGGCAGAGGGAGAGAGACCTTGTTCTGCACTGTACCTCCTGTAGTGAAGACAGAATACCAGGGAATAAGATGGGGAGAAGGGAAGGACATAAAAAGAGGTTCAAATGGATGAGAAGGATGTGATGGTCGATGGGGACATGACTAAACTAAAATGAGAGATAAAGAAGAGAGGAAGAAGATGGGAAAGGGTTAACTGGAGCATCTCCATTACAGTGATGCCGGTAAAGAGACTGGACTCTGAGATTATAACTTCAGCTGTTACCCTGAGCCAATTTATGTTAGACCTCCATCTTTATGTCTTCTCATCTTTCAGTTCAGTTTCTTTACTTCATTTTTGCACATGAATTTCTTTGCCCGAACTCTCTCAAACCACATGTATAAGAAACATACTGTATGTACGCACTCACTGATTAGTGCCAGCCAGTTCATGGTCAGAATATATGGGGCACGGAAGTGGTGCGACCCATCTGCAACAGCATGCCTGCAGCAGAGCGAGTCCATAATAATCAAGTAAAGATACTACACTGACCACAGAGGCCGTGCTTGCCCACACTTGCCCACCCGGGGAATGCAAGGTTCTTCCCTATTTTTATTTGGCTGGATTTTTCTATGCATGGCTCCACTTCCGTCCAACAGGTAAAAACTACATATAACTGTGTAAAAAAACAAGTACAATCTATTTAAAAAGGACTATAATGAACACCTCATTGTACTAGAGACAATGTGACGCAGCAGATTACCTCGTGAGTGTGTTTTACATTTCACATTGAAATAAATCACTCAAATCTACGCGTCTTGTAGTTAAAACGAATCTGGTAATAATTCAGTAGCAGTTAATATAGCCTGTGCTTCCAAACCCTGCATAACCAACTGCACTGTCATTTTGCAAAACTCAGTATGCACAGAGAAGCTGGCTGCAACCACACGCTGCAGGTAAAACCCCGCTCAGCCCCGCTTATGTGACACACCACGTCTGTACCCCGTCTACTGTGTCCTTGATTAACGGTCATGATGTTATAAAGCAGTGACTGAAATACAGAAAGACAGACTAGCACAGGCTTGTGTGAGCATCTCAAACTCATGCAGGTTACACTCTTTATTTTAAACTGTAGGTGTGTCTATGCATACAAGTCTGTGTGAGCTAAAAAAAAAAGGGAAGTCATGGTTGTCATGGCTGATGTCACGGTTGCACTGGGCTGGTGTTGAGTTTGCCGGCTGACGTTAGAAAGCACTTAAAAGAGTTTTGTGCTCTAAGCTCAAGGCTATCAGGAACAATTCGAGACAACAAAGGTAAAGAGAAATTACCTCGGCTCCTATGGAGACGAGTTAAAAATAAAATCTGTGTTGACTAAGAAACAAGGAGCAACAGCATCACACTGTGCTCAAACACTACGTGTCAAGTTGTAAATTATATCTTTTCCGCCTTAAACAAAACGTCATGCAACACTCACATAACTCATGTCTGTCAAATGTTCGACGCTGACGCTTGCTTCCTCCAGATGTTTACAACACACGTCTGTCCTATTTTGTAGACATGACACTGTGGTTTGTCTTCCTGTTAACCTCAAGATTTATGTCAAGAGCCGTGCAAGAGTGTATGAAGACAGATAAAGAGGAGCTTACAAGTTATAGAAACATGCAAATTGAAATAGAAAGCTGTGCACATTTAAATTTTTGATTGCAGAATAACTACTGCTGCTATTACTCTATCAACAGAATACACATAATGGATCATGTGTAAACCCTTTTGAGTGTCTTGTGCCGTATCTAAACAGAATCATGACTGTGTTTTCGCTGCACAGTATATAAAACATTTTGGTAGCAAGTTTAAAGTGAAAGCTTGGATTTGAAACCCACGTTGCCATGCCAAATATTTAGCGTGTTGCATCTGTTTGTAACTTTTGGATGAGCTTCCAAGGTTAAGTCATGATGATGTGATCGCGGAGTGAGAGCAGTTAAGGGGAGAAGTGTGAACATGTCCAGTCACACACCAGTGCTTAGATTAAAAGACATAGGGTTATAAAATAGCAACTCGCTTTGTTTAGCACACGAAACAACCGTTGCTAGGATGAACACACACACATGCGCATACAGACAGAGACAGAGCAGTGAGACACAGAGTTGTGTGACATTGTAAAGTATGTCATAAACACTGTTAAGATATTAATAACTGTGGTAGTAGTTTGTGTATGTGGCTGTGTGAAGGGGGAAATGTGTGTAGTGGATGGAGATATGAGTTATTAATAACATGGAAGGAGTAAAAGGGTTATATTTTAACAACAACAACAACAACAACAAAAACCATGCATGCAGACGGACAGTATTGGTCACTTCATGTGAAGGCAGTGCATTTCTCCATTATTTGGTGAAATAATTGTTATTTGCAAAATGCCAAGTGAGCAGATTGACTGACATGAAATCAAACTGACTACAGTTTCTTTCCTCTGTGAAGGATAAAGCTACCTGTTATTACACCGTTAGTTAGTTCCTTCCTTAAGTGAGGGAGTTCACGTATTTCAGGGTCTTGTTCACAAGTGAGGGTAGAATGGAGCTTTAGCTGGATTAGCAGTTTGGTGCAGTGCCTGCGGTAATGCGGGCGATGCACCGTACCATAGTGGTGAAGAGAGAGCTGAGCTGGAAGGCAAAGCTTTCGATGTACTGGTCCATCTGTGTCCCAACCCTCACCTATGGTCATGAGCTCTGGGTAGTGACCGAAAGAATGAGATCGCGGCTACAAGCTTCTGAAATGAGTTTCCTCAGGAGGGTAACTGGGCTCAGCCTTAGAGATAGCTCGGTCATCCCTTGGAAGCTCGGAGTAGAGCCGCCGCTCCTTCGCATCGAAAGGGGTCAGTTGAGGTGGTTCGGGCATCTGATCAGGATGCCTCCTGGGCGCCTCCTGTTATAGATGTTCCAGGCACGTCCCACTGGTAGGAGGCCTTAGGGGCAGACCCAGAACATGGTGGAGGGATTACGTATCTCATCTGGCCTGGGAATGCCTTGGGGTCCCTCAGGAGGAGCTGGAAAGCATTGCTATGGAGAGGGATGTTTGGGGTGCTTTGCTTGGCCTGCTGCCCCCGCGACCCGGCCTCAGATAAGAAGATGAAAATGGATGGATGGTTATTACTTTAGTTTCAGCGGTACATCCTGCAGTGATGTCCAGAGACACATGTGAAACAAAAATGTAAGAGAAAATTCAGGGACTGCATTGGTGCAAATTTTTTAACCTGTCCATTTTTTTTAAAATTAATGAATATGGTAACAGGTGAGGAACAATTTAGGAGTAACCAGATAATTCGTATTGAGTAGTTTCTGAATAACTCTGATTCAAGGACTATAGTAGACAATGATGAGTTACCAGACAATGACAAGGAGATACTTTATTGATGAATCATAAGGTCATAAATATCTGTTATCAACATAATGACCACTTTCTTCATGAGTCATTCCTTTCTTTTAACTCTTGACACTCCCACTTAGCCACTGAAACTAGTAACCAATGATTAGTGACTCTTTTTGTGCACCAAGTGAAATGATATATCAAACTGAGTAGTTACTAAATAGTCCCTCATGACCATAATCATGTATATGCTGAGTTTTTACTGGGGAATTCACAATCAGTTCCTTAAAGGGAAACTTACGTATTGTTCAACCTGAACCCTGTTTTCCCATGTTTTTGTGTTTGAGTGACAAATGGAAACAAATATTTTGAAATGTGGTCCAGTAATGAGTGAGAGTGCTGTAGCTACGAAAAGTTCTGCAGTGTAATTCTTAGGGGCAACTGTGCACCATCAGTGTATGTTCAGCAAAAGTGCTTGTTTATTGCCACTGACAGGCTCAGGTTGTTATTATTATTAAGTTTCTGACAACATCATGGAAAGGATACCTACAAAATATGAAACACATCCCTTTACCTTTTTCTTTATCCGGTCTGTTTGTTATGGAGTGTAACCAAGTCTCTCTTAAGGAGTGTCGTTCTGAAATCTTGCAAGAGGTGAGTTGTCAGAAAAAAATGGTGGAAACGTATCAAGCGAAAGGTAAAGAAAAACTATTTATTTCTTTGTCCTTTCCATAATGTTGTCAGACACTTACAATAACAATATGAGTCAGTGGCAAAAACAAAAACTTTAAGTGGACATACATTGATGGTGCACAGTTGCCCCTAAGGATTACATTTCGCCACTACTGACTGCAGCATTCTTATTCTCAGTGTTTTAAAAAAAATTGTTGCTGCTATTAATTAATTAAACACAAAATGCAAAAGTTTCCCTTTAATAACAAACCAGAGGAAGAAGAATTTTTAAAAATATCTCAGTCATCATATTAAGACCATATCAATATTCACATTCATCAAGAAAGTCAGACTGAAGCCCTTTAGCCTGGCGTCATGAGGATGACTTAAACTGGTGACAGTTGGAGGTTGGCGGGCTGGATTAACAGAGTCTGTTGTAATTCCCCACTGTGATTGGCTGAAGCCAGAGACTCACCTGGCCAAGGTGTCTAGGAGGTGAAAGATGAGAAGCTTTTAATGGCTTACATTTCACTCAAGTACAGGAAAATGTCAGTAATTACTAACAACATTAGAGATAAGCAGAATGCTATAAAAACATTTTTATACTGTGCACTTACACTTGAAGTGCACAATTGTGCTTTCATTAATACACACCCACACATTTACCCCCCTGGAGCCTGAGAGAGGAGGTGGAGGGGGAGGAAGAGAAGACAGGCGCCTCCCACACTATACCTGCAGGTATATACTCCCCCCTCCTCTCCTCATTTCATCCCTCCCTCTTTCTGCCTTGTTAGTTTATCACGTGTCTGTCATCCTGAACAGACCTGCTGACAAAAAAGTAGTGCAATAAAAGCCTCATTTTGATGTTGTTGAATGAAACCCTTCAAGTATGTATGTAATGTGGCTCTTTCACTGTGTATAATAATGTATAATCATGAAGTAGGTCAAAAAAGGTGCATAGCCTCATTTTCAAATATCCATTAATTTTTAAATCCAAATTGACTTCTGCATCAGTGTATGTCCTCATCACTACATTAACATTGTTCTTACTAAGGTGATTGCAGAAATCTGGGAACATGGTGACAGGGTTATAAATCTGTTAAATCTGACGTCACAAAGAAACAAGAGGGCAGACAACAAACAATCTAAACAACTTTATGTGACGGTAAATTAAAAGTGAAGGCACCTGTGACATCCATAATAATCTCTTACTGCTTTGTTAAAGTGTTGTACATGTGGTAGGCTAGGGAACTAGAAAATACTTTAACCAGAATAATGAGCATGAAGCTCCAGCTAGCAGCCAATTAGCTTAGCTTTGCTTAAAGACAGGAATCAAGGGGCAACAACTAGCCTGATTCTGTCCAAAAACTGTGCGTAACTCTTAACAAAAACTCTAACAAATGTATTTCCCAAAAATTTAATCTAGGCCTAAAGCTCCACGTTTATCCAGGAAATTGATTTAAGACGCTGTAATGGGACTGTATGGGTAATATATTTGCTGTCGGCCTTCATTTCCTTTACTTATGGTGCTCAGTGAGCGTCTGTCGCCTTGTTTTTGCGGTGTGTCCTGTACTGTTGGCATTAGTCACCATTTAGCTCTTTAGCAGAAACAGTTTGTGTTATTGTTTGCTGGCGCACAGTAAATTACCTTTTGTTCTCTCAGCACCGGGTTGTGTTGTTAATGTGCTAACTGGCTAACTATTGAAAACGTCCTGTTGGTCTTCCAGTTTCCCACCACCTGCTGCTATGGAGAGTTATTTCCTCTCACACAGGTGCAGAACGTTTGTGCTAGTTGGCCGTTGGCAGTCGTCTCTGCGGTGTGTTTAGGTGCAGCTTTTTGGCCGAGACATAGGGGACTTCAGGGCAACAGTCAGCCTGTATTGTGGCTACTTTTTGCTGTCCATTTTATGAGTCTTGGCGGTTACAGGTAAAACCTGTTTGATCATCTGCTATAGCCTAAAAACAAAACAAAGGTTAGAAACAAAGAGAGACCAAAAGAAACAGAGAGACTTCACTCGTGAGCTACACAGCCAAGGGGAGCAGTGGTTCCAAAAATAAGCCAGATGAAGTTCAGAATAAAAGAAGAGAGAAGGAAAAAGAAAGTGAAGGAGAAAAAGAGAGAAGCTGATGGAGGTAGAGAAAGGTGAGAGGAGTGGAGAGTCATCTGTGGTTCCCATGGTCCAGAGAATGAGCTGCTTGTGCTCACATGGTTGACTGTGTGTATGCGTGTGCATTTGTGTGTGTGTGTCATTAGAGTCCCCCAGAGCGCTGAGACCAAAGGGGTCTTACTGTGACACCTATTATCCCCCCGAAACATGACACACCACCAGGGAGAGAGACAGAAAGAGAGAAGGGGGGGAAGCCCACGTTTCACTTGTTTCTCCCTCCGTTATAGCGACTGTTTGCCTGAGTGTGTGTCTGTGCGCGCATGCATGTGTGTGTGCGTGTGTGTGTGAGTGAATGTGTCTGTATTTTCCAGCATCTGCTGTGTGTGTTAATATGCACACACTGCAATGTAGTGTGAGTTTATGTCTGTGTGTATGAACTCCCTGTGTGCATATTTCTGTGGTAGAAGGTGAAATGTAGCAGATCGCTGCACTGTGCCAGGTGTTTGCCTTGGCGTCACTTCTAAGGCCCTGACACACATTTTACAGAGTCCATGGGGAAATAGCGTAAGAGTTTGGGGGGTTGTCTGTTTTGTATGAGGGGTGAGAACAGTTTAAAGGAAAGGAACGGGTTCTTACCTTTTCTTGTGCTTCACTCCCACATGATTGTGCTAAACTCATGAAACTATGTGCTAAGGCCCTGATTTTTGTTCTCCTTTTGCACTTGTAATTTCAATAATCCATATGCTAGATTGACACACCATTTTAAGCAGTGTTTTCTACTGTATGGTATTTGTACACAATTCTTACTTTCAAGGCACATTTTATACAGCAAGTGGATTTTACTTTATTGTCATTCATTATCTGTTCACACAAGTTAAGGTTTCCCACACATTCTCACTCCAATGCTTCGTCATTGGCTCTACAAGTCAAACTGTGAAGCTCTAGCTACCCCCAGTCCAGCATCAGTTTTGGATGTTGAGGGTCGGCGTGTCAATTGACGCTCATTATTCCTAGTTCAAACCAAAGATTCGTAACTAGATGAAACTGTTATAGAACGTTGCAGAGAAAATTTGCAGTGGTGTGAACTGGCAGTCTGAGCTCAGGCTGGCTGATGGTGTCACCTGCAACTCCACTGGTCATATCGCTGGCGGCTGGTTTTAGAACGTAAAGCTTGTTACCTGTTTCTACAGCCAGTCGCCTTGTAGTGAAGTCTGCTGGTCAGGTCAAAATGACCGCAGAAGGCATGTTCGCTCACTGCGACAGGTGCTCCACCGAGCCCTCTGTTTCTATCCTCATGGTGTGCCAGTGCCTGACGGTAGGTCGCTGCTGCTGCATGTGCTGTCATGTTTTTTGCTGTTTCATCACCACTACAAGTGCAACTGTAGCCAGTATCTCACTATCACTGTCCTCATTCATATTTTAAGAAGCTACAAATTATATTCAGCCACAAAATAAGTCTGAAAAGCTGCAAATACAGTGAAGGTGCAGAGAGTTGTTGCATAGAGGTGATACACCATCTTATCTAGTTGCATTGTTGTGAGCCAGCAGGTTTTTAGAAGGTTGCACAACGATGCATTGCAAGTAGTTTCCTGTTTCAGCTTGGTCTGAACTGGGCTGTACATGCACTGTATCCTTTCACAGTAAACATTGGTAAAAATTGGCGTTTTTAGGTTTACGTCCTTAGATTTCGTCAACAAAAGCAAATGGTTAGGTTTAGAAAGAAAAACATAATGGTTTGGCTTAAAGTAAGTAAGTTTGTTACTAATGTAATGTCATATAACATGACATACGTCATGAGTGTTGTATGCTACATATACTAGCACGCTACGTTGTCATTAAAATAGCTCAATTTACTTTTGGTTTCACACCTGACATGACCAGCAGTGTCCTGGATGAGAGTCTGGAGTGTGTTTGACCCATCCACTTTGACCCCCGCCCACCCCATGCTCAATTTGTCAATCTTTCTACTTAAGTACTTGCTCAGAGCATCAAAAGATGATGCTGCCTGGTCGACTCATATGGCTGCTGAATGGTGCCTTTTGTGCATCGGCATCTGACGCCAAGGGACACTGACCAAGCATAAATATCTGACGAGTTGGGGGTGAAATCAGGTGAGGAAAAGTACATTCCTAATCACTTATATCTGCTTACAGCTACATTATAGCTGTAGTCATTAAATGTTTGTATGCTGGTTCTAAATGCTGAACAGGGGGTTTAACTAAAGTTTTCCAAGTGCACCGTGTTAACATGTCAAAGTTGTTTACATGTTTGGAATATAATTGAAACTTTAAGAGACTTGGGGTGTTTTTTGGTGTTCATTCACACAGCACGTTCTAAGGCTTTTTTCACCCAAATTAGAAAAATAAACTTGTTTTTATTATTGCTTACCTCAGTGGTATCTAGCCATTGTATGTAGCTTTGGTTGTGTAAGTTTTTGATATAATTTCTAAAATTTCTGCCTCGACTCCAATGCCAGTGGAATGACATTTTGTTTTAAATTCTGCTCGCAGTGAAAAATTGCATTAAAATTGTTTAATTGCAACATGTCTTTCAAGAGACTGTGTTATTGTTACCCTGGATAATCAGCAGACCTTACTTTGGCCAGCTTTCATTGAATCTACAGTTGGAAAATAGTTGCTATGAATGTTTTTGTCAGTCACTATTCTTCTACTATAACATGGAAATCATTTTACTTATGTGTTTTATTACGACATACATGATTTATTGTACCACTGCTTTTGCCCGTGCCTCTGTTTTGTCTCTGATTGACTCAGTGCCCTTTGTGACACATGCACAGAATCCAAACAGCAGTAACCAGAGCACACTGCATGCACGACAAGAGTAATTCAAAACACTGACACATAACCCAGTTTGCCTAATCAACTTATGCTTACTGTCACTGTGAGCATAAAGCAAGACAAATAACTTGGTTATATGACATTGAACAGTGTAGTTATAATAAGCAGAGTATTGCCTTAGATTAAAATCTAATTTTTACTGTACACAGCTTGTAAAAACATTACCTGTTATACACTTTGGATAATAGTGCCAGCTTAATACCTGAATGTATTTGGGAGAGGTGTTTGTTTTGGGTTTGCAACAGGCTCTGAGGTCAGTGGGGGAGGATGTTGAGGATGGGGTGTTAATTAGCATGTGACCATTTTAGGGTGGGTTGGAAAATACCCTGTGTAGTTGTGGCAGTGATGCTGCTGGAGTTGTCAAGGGGTGGAGGGTGCTCAGGGTGTCAGGGTGCTAGAAGACCGATTGGGGTTTAAGTTTGGTTGGGGTGGGTGTACGGTTGATACAAGTGGAGGCTGCTTTCTCGGAGGGGGTCGACTTGAGACATTTTAAACCCTGGCTCCTCCTGTTCTATAGGCCTTATCAGGTTTCCTAAAGGCTGCCAGCAACAAAGCAATACAGAGCCAAAAAGTCGGAGGGGTGTAGAGTGGTTGCAGGGGTAAGAGTTAAGGGGGGGTAAAGTGGGTCTTGAGGTAGAGGAAGGGGGAAGGAAATGAAAAGGCATGAAGAGTAAAAGGGGTGAGAGCGGAGATGGCAGAGGAAAGAAAGTGAGGAGGGAGGAACTTTAAATAGAAAGAGGGAAAAGTGAAGTAGAAAGGGTAGAAGAGGGGTAGATGAAGAGGAGATGGAGGCAAGAAAGAAGAGGAAAGATGGAGATATACAAAAAAAAAAAATTGGGGCCCATGTCTGAAAGTCAAAGTAACCCCCGTCTTTCTGTTTCTTTGTCTCTCTCTTTCTTTCTCTGGGAGCCGTCAAAATAATGGATTGTCACGCTAAATGGCCGGATACAAGAGGGCAAAGGGGTTGGCTGGGCGGGGGAGCTAAGAAAGAGGGGGTAATTGTTGGAGGCGGAGGGGAGGAGGATGGTTTGGATAGACAGGGAGGCGGACAGACTGAGGAGTCGGGTATGCTTCCAAGTCAATTTATTCCTTATTATTAAGGAGCGCCGCCAAAAACAACATGAAAGACAGATTGTCATTCTGATTCTGAGATCAGGTTTTCGCCAGTTTTGCTTTCCAGCTCTGAGCTCCTTTTGGTTTTGTGTAGTGACTTTTAGAAAAACAGCGGTAACCCACTAAAACCTCACATTAACTTTTCAGGATTCAGGAAAAACATGTTTGTTTTGATTGACGACAATGTATTTTTGATATTTGACAATGCATTTTCGGTGGTTTGGCTCGGCCTCCAGGTCATGTTTCGTTCTCATTATCCCAGTGTTACAGTTTTTTTTTTTTTAAATGGCATAAATGTAGACACAGGGTTTTTGGAAGACATCAAGACAGCCTTTGGTTTGTATCAAAACTCTGGACAGGCACTTTGTTCTTATGAATATAATTTGGCGGCCCTCTATAATATTTTTGAACATGTGAAAATGTGTCTTGGCTGTTGCAGTATTTGAGCAGATTTTTCCTGGCCCGGCAGTACGCTGGTCATTTTGTGGATTTATAAAGCTTCTGGGTAAGCTTGGCTTTCAGTGTAAAATAGCGACTAGCTGCAGAGCACATGCTCTCCCCTCATCAGTAGCAAAGGAATGTCTGTGTGTAAAAGACAAACTACTGTATGCCCTCCTCCACATAAACTACTCCACTGTCAATGCTATGCACATTTGTATTGATTTTATACACTGTTTGTATCTGTTGGGTTTAACACTGCCAGGTAGGTCACTTTCTGGCTCTTTGAGTGCTTGTGTTTGCCAAACAGAACTCCCCTGCCTGATATAAGAGCACGAAGTTAAAATAAATCCCACCGTTTAAATGCTCCATTGTCTTACATTGGATACTTTTGAACAAAGCACTCCTCCAGAAATGCTAGCCAGAACACCAAGACAACATATCACAACAAAAACACTCCAGCAAGAAGCGAGTGTCTTCTACTGCGGTGTTTTTTCTGGTCAATTATACATGTGTTTGTGGATAAAATTTCAGGTTATTGCAGACACATTAGCTGCTTTGCTAGAAGCTATATGTGCATCGCGCAACAAAAGGCTCACACTTGTTTACTTCTTTTTTCTCCCTCCGTCGTCTTTGCAAGTCTTCAAATCAATGAGGCCCTTTGATGTATATTTGATGTATCTCGATATCCAAATGTCAAGACATCTCTATTGTTATGCCTTCTGACAATACGGGATCAATAGCTGACAACAAATTGATGGCCTCAGGGAGAGAAAGGTGCCTCCAGTGTTTGAGTGTGGGGAGCAGGAGAAACAGAAATTCACAAACAAAAGACAATCACATCAGTAAAGGGATACTACAATAGATAGCAGCAAGTGTAAATTAATTATCTGTGTGTGTGTAATTCTTTTGTAATTGCTTAGCAATACTAAGAGTCATCCAGCGGTCTGTCGGTAAGAGGGGGAAAAAATGGTTTTTAGCCTCATAATCACTCAACGTTTGATTTGGTGGAAAGGTATGCGGTTCATATTTTTCATTTCCCCAACCTCCCCGCACACATGAAAGGAATGAAAACAAAAGGGGAACGTTTGGGAGAGGAGGTAAAATACAGTAACATAATACAGATAAATGCAGTTAAGTGTACATATTTGAGAAAAAATGTGCAGGCAATGTGAGTCTGAGCAGGCTTGAAGAACCTGTCAGACACATTTACTGCAGCACAAATTGAGCTATAAAGAACAAAACCTTCTGCCGTAACCTCCACACACCATCACTGACCTTAGAAATGTTGACTTCTGCTCATAACTGAGATAATAATGTCTACTGTGTATATGAGGTGCAGGCAGTGATATCAGTCTTGTTGGATTTACATAGCGGAGCCGCGACACACCCAGTGTGAGCAGGCCTGTTTTGTCAAAAACCTCTGACACAGCAACAAAACACAGTATTATTTAGAATCTGCCAGCAGTTTTGTCTCACTACCAGTGATGGCTTCCTGTTATATTGCTCTCCACTTGTGAAACCAGCTTGCATATTACGTATTCACAATACGAATCCACAAATTGAAAGGCCAACGGCTAATTTTCTTCGTCTCAATGTCTCACGCAGCTTAGATTCTAATAACGGTCTACAATTCTGTGTGATATATTGCATCCAAATCTAAAGAAGTCATGCTGAATATTAAGTTTCTACTTTTTTTGTGTTCGTGCTCGCAGATGTGGATGGAAAGTCTCACAGGAGCAACAAAGAATTCTGATTTAGTGGAGACACAAATTGTAGATATTCCCCGCTCTCTCGTTATAAATTCTGTGCTTCGATCACAATCTTCCTCCCCATCCTCAGGGCTTCTGATTTCCCCTGGTCTTTTTGCATACAACATGCTTTTGATTTACACCCAGTCTCTTGTGAGTGTTAGCTGTGGGTGTGTGTTGCTCAGTGTTTGCTTTTCCCTCCGGCCTCGGAGCGATTGTCTGCATGTTTGGGTGCATTTGTCTCTGTGAATGTACATCTTTCTCAGCTATTTTCTGGGTTGTGAAACAGGAAGGTGAGCCTGAACCGCGTCCCATGGTGACGTGCTTTATAAATGTCTGTTCTGCTTCCAGAGATTTGTCTCACTAGAGCTGCTGGGAGAGTCGGCCAAGCATGCGTTGCATCCCCCCCCTCTGATGCTCTACTCTGAGAAAGATGAGATGCTGCAATACCTTTAAAATGGATTGATGGTGCCTGTGGGCCTCTCAGCGTTTTGAAATGCAACCAAACATGGTCTCTGAGCAAAGTTTCAAACAAACATAGGTTGCTCCTTTTTTTCCAGGCATTTTTTCAAACAAGCATCAACTTTATTTATTTTTTTTTTTACTGTGTAACGGCTCCAAAGAAGACCAAAATCCTCATTAAGTAAAGGTTAGAGTCCACGTTTGGTTGAAACTCTAGGCAGAACAACACTCAGAGGTAGCATCAATCTAACAAGACCTTGTTCTTTTCTGTCCCATTCCCCTGGATCTCATATCTGGTCTAACACCCGGGGACATGTTGCTGTGCAGGATTTACTGCTGTTGCTTTACACAGATTAGGAACCAGCCCAACAGCATCATTTTAAGAAGGGCCTGCCAGCACTAAAAAGATTTCCATGATTGCACTTCAAACAGCCTCATAGTCTTTACTGCTTGTGCATGCCAGTGACAACATGGTCCTCTCAGAGGTCAGGAGGGCTGCGAGAGGATTTGTTCATTTGTCTTTTCATGTTTTTTTTTCCTGACATAAGTTTGATCATTTCTATGACACCTGCAATGATGGCAGCTGACTCAAAGGCTAGCTGCTTTCAGGAAAGGTTGTGGCAAAGGAGTTGCCCTCATCCAGCCCTTCTCTGTCTCCCTCTCTCCATCCATGCATTTTCATCTGCTTGTCCGGGGCCGCCTGCAAGGACAGCAGACTGAGCAAGATACTCCAGATGTCCTTCTCCCCATCAACGTTTTCCAGCTCCTCCTGGGAGATTCCAAGGCGTTCCCACGTCGGACGAGATATGTAATCCCTCCAGCATGTTCTGGGTCTGCCCAGGACCTCCTACCAGTTGGACGAGCCTGGAGCACCTCTAGCGGAAGGCGCCAATTATACCGAACAGAGACTCAATAGTTCTTCTGGAGGACTTCAACACTCATGTTGCAATGATGAAGAAACCTGGAGGGGGGTGATTGGAAGGAATGGCTTGTCTGATCTAAACCTGAGTGGCGTTATGTTATTGGACTTCTGTGATATTAATGGATTGGCCGTAACGAACACCATGTTTGGGGTTGGAAGGCACCCAGTACATCAACTGGGGACTCTATAGTTCTTCCAGGGGACTTTAACACTCATGTGGGCAATGATGGAGAAACCTGATGAGGGGTGATTGAGAGTAACGGCCTGCCTGGTCTGAACCCGAGTGGCATTATATCATTTGACTTCTGCAATAGTCATGGATTGGTCTTAACAAACACCATGTTTAAGCATAGGTTGGTTCCCTTTCTTTAGAATCACATTATATCCGCAAGGTTGAAAGTCTAAAGCCACACTAGCAGCTAGTGAGACTATAATGCTTACTAATAAACCAAAAGACAACACTGTTGCTCCAAAGTAGCCTGGTTCCAGACCATAGACCCGGCCCACTCAGCTGAGTAGGCTTGCATCTCTGGTCTGGCATACTTCAGTGAATTTGCGATTTATCTCGTCCAAACAATGGAGGGACCAATGAACGCCAGGGGTGGGGGCGGGTCTAGCGATTAGCCAATCAGCGCCACGCTAATGTCAAGCTGTGCGCCAGTGGGTAACTGGTGAGGATAGCAACAATGGCGACCGCTACAGATCTTACAGACCACATTAACGATGCTATCGAGGTATTTCGCCACTACTCGCGTTAATGGAGGACCAAATTAAGGTAGCTGCTGAACTGGATTTAACGGCAGCTGGGTGTGCACGACGACGGAGACATTTTAAACGGGCAATGCTCGCTTGTTTTCAGCACCCTCGAAGCATGGATACTAATGACGTCAGATTCTGGGTGAGTCGTTGATCTCTACTGATTGGTTAGGGAAAAATCAAATTCCCTCCCCCTTGTTAATCGCCTTCAATGGAAGCCATGTCAGACTGAAGGTTCTGGGAGCTTCAGTCTGACACTCAGGCTAGCTCCAAAGCCCTGAATCGTTTAGTTTTTTTTAAACTTTGTGTCATTCTGAAAATAAAATATGCCCATGTTTTATATCCTGCCACAAAAAATATAATTGGCCACATTTACTTGGCATTGTTGGGGATCCTGGATTTGCAATTAGAGCAGCCCAGATTATTATCACATAGATTTAAATGTAGCATATTTGTGAGCGAAAAATTAATTCTGTGAACTGTACTACAGCAAAACCAAATAGGTTTCAAGATTCGAAATGCTGGTAACACCGAATTTCTGCTCTATGTTATGGAAATTAAAAACAGTAGCATCAGATGGTAGGAGTGAAAATTAGGTATCCTCACATTGTGTTATGGATTATTACACAATAAGGAAATAGGATGTAGGCTCTACAGGATGATTTTTCTTCCAAGTGATGTTCAGATATTTAGGCATTCCATTATCTATAATTGCTTGAAATATAGTGCATATAGCTGCCCTAAATTTGGGGGAAAAATAAATCTCCTCAGGGGAACATGCCCCCACGTCCCCCAAGGTTTGGGCTAAGGCCTGGGTGTTTACAACATCTGGCTCCTCCCCTGGCAAACTATGGCCTGAGGTTGATGCTACAGGAAAGATTATATTGTTAACTAAGTAAAAAGGGTTTTTCATTCGTACAGTGGCCATTTTAGGACATCAAGCTCAGCTTTATGTTAAAAGACTTTGTCTAAACTGCACACTGTGGGCCTCAGCTGTTCTTTGAGCTGAGCTGGCATCGTGCTGACTCCAGCATGTTCACATAGCAACAGTAACAGTAGCATGTTTACATGCATGTTATCAAGTACTTGGATATTGGAAGGAGCTGGATGGAGTTACATTACATATAGCAAGCAAAGATATAGAGCAGAACAGTTGTGTATGCAGCAAAGATAAGCACTAGATCCATTTATAGACCAAGATGTTTATATTACGTTGTGGTTTTATACAGTGGGAGAGTGTATAAAACATGTGACTATGAAGAAGATGTCTGTCTGAATAAGTGTACGGCTCCATTACATCAGATAATAATACTCTTGCTTTTTTGCATTTGAAGGCCTACCAGTGTTGCTCAGCCTAGAGGTTGAAATAACTAAGGAGTAAAAACAATTATAGATGTACTTGTTACGCATAAACTGGCTTTCCTTTTTGTGCTTTTGTGTGAGGAAGTGGAATTTCCAGCAACTTTTACTGGGCAAAAGTAAGCAGAAAGAAATCCCTCTTTGGTATTTGAAATTCTGAAAACACCATCATTTTAAAAGGTAATTTTCCAGCTTTAATGCTTTAACTAAATTATGTAATCTGTGCTAAATGTCTCCGCTCAGTTCCCTTCTCTTGTGAGTGCAGCTGCATGTCAACAGAAAACTGGTCACACACTTTTTTTTTTTTTCTGATGGAAAAAGCCGAATCATTTTTGCCTGCTGGGTGGTTTTCTTTCACTGTTGATTGGTGCCCTGCATGGTGAGTCATTTCCCATCTACATGTGTGCAGCTTTATGGGCAAATTAAATACTTTAAGGCCTTCTTGAAACTCTGCACTGAATAAATCCTTGCCTTACAAGGGTTGCTGAGGTCATAATTCCATAAACCAAACACAGCACAGGGCATCTCTTTCCACAACATCTACTCCTGCCCCTCGTAAGCCTGTTCTCCAACTTGTTAAAATACCACACCCCATTAAAAAGCCACCGTCAGTGAGATGGAAATTGATCAACACATTTGCTAGGTATGTAACTATGCCACTCAAAGTAACTACAATAGTTGTGACTTCAAATCTAACAAGCTCAAACTCATAAATGACATGCACACTAACATAATGGTGATGTTTGCAGAATGTTCTTTATATAATGAACTTAGTTTGCATCTGGGGCCTTCATGACGGTAAACATATATTCACAAAAGCATTTGTCTCTGTCTCTGTGTCTCTCTCCAGAACCCATATACATTGGAGTAAGTATTGTTTTGGGGCCCACACCAGTTGGGAAAGACACTGGGCTTTAAGGGACCTGGTACAACAAGCACTGTGGCTCAGAAGGAGAGCGGGTCATCCACTAATTGGAAGATTGATGGTTGAAGCCCTGACTCCTCCAGTCCACATTTCGAAGTATCCTTGGGCAAGATACTGAACCCCAAATTGCTCCTGATGGCTCACTCAACGAAAAAAGCCATCCTTTAACGTCGGCATGATAAACCACCGGTTGCCGTTATAGTTTAACGGCGCCTGAAGCATCAGGGGGAAATGCAGTGAGACAAGGATGAAAGTAAAGGCGGTGAAAGTCCAAGTAGGGCGGGCGGGAGGTGTGGTGGATGGGTCCAGCAAACACCGCAATCACCTGAGAGAGCAGTGTTTGTGTCCCGTAAGATTCAAAGCCAAACCCTGTTCTTTTTACCTAAACCTAACCACATGTTTTTGTTGCCTAAATCCAACCATGTGTGTTTGTTGTTGAAGAAAAAAAATGTCACTTTGCGGTGTTGCGGTGTATTTTGAAAGAGACTTTATGTAAATGTTAAATTTCCTGTGAAAATGGAAGTGTATCTTGAAAGAAGAGAACTTGACACAGTGTCCCAGAACGTCAATAACCAACACACCCAGGGTACCTTTCACGTTGTACATGGACGTGGAAAGTCCATGACCGAAACGTCAATATGTGACAAGGTCGGAGTGAGAATGTGTTGATATAGTAGCCTCAGCCACTGGTGTCTGAATGGGTGAATGTGACATGTAGTGTAAAAAGTGCTTTGAGTGGCCGGAAGACTAGAAAAGCGCTATACAAGTGCCGTCCATTTACCATTTGCTGCCCATCGGACATTGCTCAATGTCGGACCATCAGTAAGGGTCTGACGTTTTTGCCGCGCGTCTCCCACCATTTGCAGTAGTAGGCCTTTGTTGGCTTTTAATCAGCTGATTCAGGATGATGAATTGGCATCGAGACACTGGAGCCCATCGGTGAGTGAAATCACTCTGACTGGCAGCTCAGCTCAGTTCAGCTCAGTGAATGAAAGGAGAAACAAGTGAGAAAAGTCAATGAATGACTAATGCCATTAGGACATGAAATCAAAACAAATCTGTTATAGAGATGGTTCGTAATTGTTTGTGTTATGGTTCACTGGTGCATGGTAAATATCATTTGTTCTTTCATGTGCTAACTGGCTAACTAGCGTCATAAATCCATCCTGTCAGTCTTCCAGTTTCCCTTTTTTGATGAGAATAGAGCCTACTGCCTGCTGCTGGTATGGACAGTTATTTCCTCTCCTGCTGATACAGAAAGTACGAGCAAGTTGGCCGATGGCTGTAGTCTTTGCACTGTGTTCAAGTGCAACTTTTTGGCCAAGACACAGGCAATGAGAAGCGACGCAACAGTCTGCCTTCGTCGCCACTAGTTCTTTGATGACGGTTTGGTGTGTTTGGATCTTAAGACTGTGTTCTGTGTGTGTCTGCGACCAAATTTGCATGTGAACGGTGTGTGATAATGTTGTCTACATTGGGGCAGCTCTCAGAATCTGATGTGAGACCCATGCAAGAGTGCACGCACACACTGTCCCCGCACACATTTGCATACATATGCATGAACACTTTCATGCAGCAAATGCAAGCAGTGCCAAAGAAAGGTATTGGTGCGAATGCATCAGTGCAGTCATGCAAACACAGGCTTGTGCACTACAAACAAGTGCCGATTCCCTGTCAGGCTGTTGGGCTAGTGCGCTCCCTTGGTTACACACACACACACACACACACACACACACACACATACACACCATCCTCCCTGGTCTATTTCTGAGGCGACGAGAAAATGATCAAAGCTATGTGACCAGACTCCAGGAATGACCTTCTAACTGTCTCAGGTGTCTCTTATTACACACACGCAAATACACACATGCATGTACGTGCACCTTCGTTTCTCTCTTACACATTTAAGCTCACACACAGGTCATGCTTTGATAAATACAACAGCAAACATACCCAAACATTTTGTCTTTACTGTAAATAAAGTGCCTTCATTTGTCTGTATTTTAGCCACATCGGCGTCTGTACACCCTGTCCCTCCTCAAATCCCTCACCACGTCTGGGGTGTGGAGATAAATTTAAGTGGAGGTTGCCGTAGGGACCTGTTGGTGTCAAGTATCTCCAGCTTGCACAGCATGTCAGCCATTTTTCTTCATGTCTTTACTCAGTTTCAGTGGTGTCCCCTTCATCTGCAGCCCTTTGGCCCGAGCGCACACACAGAAACATTCAAATTTTTGTTGTTGTTGTTGTTGTTAGTTTCCCATCTGTACACCTCTAACTTACGGCAGCAGTCAATATCCAAAAGATGCAGAAAATGATAGGACGTCACACAGCTGTTGCAACAGCCATTGCCAGAGGTGACAGATTCCATGCATCCAGACACACACACACACACACCCACACACACAGCAAACAGTCTGATCATCTTTCAGTGCCATAACTTAGATATACTTAGTATTTGCTGGCTTAAGTACACATCTGCTAATGAACAGTTTGTGATCTTCATTCAGTGAGGAGGTTGATTATTCATCTGGAAAAATTTGATAACTCTGATATACCCAAGGAATCAAACCCCAAATTAGCTGTGTATTAGTAAGTAAGTAAATTTATTTATATAGCACTTCTCACAGAGAGGACTTACAAAGTGCTTCACAAGATAAAATACAAAAAATACAATAACAGAAACAATGCAAAATACACAAAAACAAATAAAAAGTAAAGTGCAGCGAAATACAGAGATGATACAATGGACAATTAATGGAACGCAAGTCTAAACAGATATGTTTTTAACTGCTTTTTAAAAATGTCCACGGAAGAGGCCGCTCTCAGCTCATGAGGTATTAGTTATGGCCTATTATTGTACGCCATATTAATTAATCTCTTCCAGTTTCATTATCTGGTCTCCAATAAGCCACCCTGTCTCTTTATTCAACACTGAATTCCTTATTCATGTGCGTGAAGAGAAAAGCAAACAAGCCAAGACTCTGCGATTTATGGCTGTGCAGTTGCCTGCAGTGTAAAAGAAAATGTCACAGTAACCAAATAAGGTCACAGCACAGGAATTTTCACAGTAGTCGGCTGTGAAATGTAAATATCCATCCTCGGTTATCACAGCACCGTGGAGCAGCGAGTGGCCAGACATGAGATGTCGTAGCAAGTAACAAACATCAGTGTGATGTCACTTACAGTCTCTCACAACACACATTAGAAGCACTTTTGATGGTCTTTGATGTTCAGCCTCTGCAGAAACATGAGGCTGCCAACCCTCTGCAGCCAACTGGGCATCTTACCCACAAGTCCCTCATTCTGTTCTCGCTTGTTCTCGTTGGCTCTCCTCATACGACCCTCCCGTGGGACAGTCGGCTTCGGTATGATCACCTGTCTGAGTGTTTCAGGCAGCAGAACAATGTCTACTGTACAGTTTCATACATGGATACATAGACGGATACATAGACTTTTAAAGTGTTCTCTGACTGTGTGTATGTGTGTGACGGTGTCTGTGTGCAAAAGTAAAGGTCACATCTTAAGCAGTTCTATAAATATTCAAAGGAGATGTGACTCTAGTGAATGTCTGCTCAGATTTCGCTCATCGACACACACACACACGGACACACAACTTTAGGTATTGGGTCATAGCCTAGTTGAAAAGGCCTTGGCCAAGAACTCCTTTGGTGTATCACTATTACAGAGAGGTGTTAATAGTTCTATTGGGCTGCCAGCCAGCAAACATCTCTCTCTCCCAACTTGTTTCAAGCTCTTTCAAGTCTCCGCTGATGGTTTTTGGCTCAACCAAAAACAGGACCACACATACACACTGGCCATGTTTTCATCCTCTGACCAGGACAAATATTGCCATTGATGCACGCTCATGAAGTCCACGCCAGTTTCCAGCAGTTTCATAAACCTGCTATTATGACTTTAAAGTACAGAAACCAATTCCTCTCACGTAACAAGCGATTCTATTTTACTAATTTAGCATAACAAATAGCTATTTCTGCATTGTTGCATTAGTCACCCCTTCCCTGTGTCTTTCTTTATCTTCCTCTTTTCTCTCCGGTGTGTTAGTGTTCTTTTTCCCTATCTCAGGCTTCAGGTCATGGGTCAGAAAGCACAGAGGTGATAAATGCTTCCAGGTCACCTCTCCTGTCTCTGGAGGTCAGGGAGACGTTTTTTGCAGTGACAGCAACAACATGATCACTCAGCTGAAGCACCAGAGCTGAACCTCCTGACCTGTCTCTGCTCCATCTGTCTCATTCTGTTGCTTCTGACTACCCCATCTACAAAAGGTATCTGCTTAAGTGTACACAAAAGGGGGCACGCATCACCAAAATTCAAAGCACAGGAAACTAACAGATCTTGGAGAGCAGGGATAAACTTAAGATAATAACTAAATCAACTATTGTTTGTGATGCCTCCAAATAAAATGTGATTTTTCTTCATGAGAGTTCCACTTTACTCTGCACTGTTTGCATTACTACACACATGCACACACACACACACACACACACACACACACTTATTTGATTTTGCGACAGTGAAATGCCTGATGTTATTTTGAGACCGTTAACAGCCCAATCTCCCTCATGCTGATCAGCTCCGCTCTCACGCTGTGAATCGATGCCTTGTGCTCTGGCTTCCCGCACTAAAACTAATCTAGTTGACTTTCATAACTTGCATAATCTGATTATAAATCCCCCTGGTATGGACGCCACACAGAACAGTGCAGCAGAGGTCACGCGCCACTTGCTGAGAAATGCCACAGGACTGTGTTCTGACTGAAAAGGTTCCACCGTTAAGCAGGAGATTACACACTCTGCTGCGTCACTGGAAAACAGAACAGTGTGAGTAGATTGTTCCTAATTATTAGATCGACTTTATTTGCCTTGACTCCTAATGTGCTAATAAATACTTTAATTCTTGCATGTTTAATTCCATTTGGAAAGAAAGTGTGACCCAAAGAGGGCAGTATCTCAAATACAAGCATTTCTATCCTCTAAAAATATTTATTTTTAATCTCACAATAGATTTTATTTATATGTAAAGTTAGTTTACAGGTTATAATGGATATTCATCAACAAATACAAATGAAATCCAAGGCACTCTTCATATTAAAAGTATAAAAAAACTTGGGTTGTGCTTTGTAGGCTTTAACTTTATTGTACAAACCAATGAAAGGGGTGTTTAAAATTGTTTTTCTATGCAGTCCATTGATTTTAGTCCTTCTTTGATACAGTTGCCTCATTCCAAAGAATATACATTTGCCAATATACACCAAAATATACAGTTCTCTGCTCTGATTTTTTGTATACACAGTGGTACGTTTTAGTGTTAAGATTTCCTAATAGTAGCTCTATCTCATGTTGAACTTAAGCGCCTCATATCCTTTTCCAGTACCTCAAATTGACTAATGTTTATGTTTAAACCAAGTCTGACATGTGGTGTGTTTCTCCTGCAGCCACCACAGAGGAAAGTCCTCCCTGGTTTGTTTGGGTTAGACAGCAGAGGAATGAGGGAGGGAGGACAGAGGGATGGGGAGGAGTGGGAGGTGAGGGGACGATGACAGGGGAATGTGGGGGGTGCGAGTGAGTTTGGACAATGCTCTCTGAATTTTAAAGAGGGGGGATAAAATAAAAGGGCGAGGGAGAAGGGGAGTGGAGGTTCGGAGGAGAGAAAGCGTGGGGAAGAAAAGAGGAGAGAAAGGTGGCAGAAGGAGAGGAAGGGAGCCGGTGTTGGGGAGGGGGGGCTGATGGGGCAGAGGGGAGGATAATTAGAGGGAGGAGAGGAGCAGAGGGGAAATGATGGAAGAAGGAAAGTGAGAAGGGAAGGAAGTGAGTTTGTGCAATGAGGGAAAAAAAAGAACGAAGGAGGGAGAGGAAAAGATGGGGAGGATAGATGTGGGGAGAAGGGGAAAGAGGAGGAGGAGGAGGAGGAGGAGGAGGAGGGCAGGGACCTTGGGGGTTACATTCCTGGAGTGCAACCAGCCTGGTGCTGCTCTGCTGCCCAATGTAAACACTGGGCAGAGAGGTGGACTGACAGCCTGTCACAGTGACTCATGAGACTGGGAGAAAGCAAGCGAGGAAGAGAAATGGAGGTGTTACGAAAGAATAAAAAGTGCAAAGAAGGAGAAAGAGAATGGGAGCAAGACAGAGTGGTGGGGGGATTCGTTTGAGACAGAGAAGTATGTACAATGTATATATCTATCATGTCTATAATATCCTGTGTTAGACAGGACATCCTCTTGTCTCCTCTCTCATAGACTCAGTCCTCTTCCCTTTTTCTTCAGTAAAGCAGGGCTACTCATCCTCCTCCTGGCAGGTGACCACATACTGAGGTCAGAGAGACATTGTGTATCCCCATTAAAAAGGACTGTGCTCACATTTACATCATGTGCCAAGTAGACAAACATTGTTTCGTTCCTCAAGCAGGCGGAAATGAAGTTGGTTTTGCAGGCTAGCTCACAATTGTGATGAGGCTTATGGATGTGGTACTTCAAAATAATATTCAGATGTTATAGTATACACAACACCAATCAGTCATGACAGCAGGGGATGTGTCGTGACTTCGTGGTGCTAGTGTGACATCTAGTGGCAATAGAACTACACTTAAAATAAGTTAGGGTACAGATCTATTTCCTGCTTTTTGGGTGACTAAAAACCCGAATCACATCTTAAAACAGTGTAAATTGTGAATACAGTCTACTGCAGCAGTTCAAATATTATATTCTGACCATATCAAATCAAATCAAATCAAATTAAACTTTATTTATATAGCACTTTTCATACATTAAAAATGCAACACAAAGTGCTTAACAAAATAAAAACAATGAAAAACCTGCCCCTCCCACCCCCCATGTATAACACACACACACACACACACACACACACACACACACACACACACACACACACAGCATTCACTAACTGCCAGTAGGCAGTATAGTATAGTATAGTAACATGGCAGGGCACTGAGGCACCAGTTGAGGAAAAACAACCTATGAGGAGCCATCCACACGACCACCCAGACCCAGATAGACTGGGGTGGACTCCACACATGGTGCAGTGTCCCCCAGTCCTCCGGGCCTGAGGGATCTCCAGGACGACGTCCCCGCAGGCAGACCCAGTGTTTCCTCATGGGCAGCCTCCACACCTCCCAGTGTGGAGGCTGCCCATGAGGAAACACTGGAGCTAAAAACTGTAAGACTAAAAGACAATAGGGTAGGATAAAAAACAGGCATAAGAGTTAAAAATTAAAAATAATAAAATGCTGAAAGAAGATCATTAAGAATATTAGACATTAAAAAATAAATAAATAAATAAATAAATAAAAATATAAAATATAATAAAAGAAGAGTAGAAGAAATCAGTTAAAGGCCAAATTAAAAAGGTGAGTCTTGAGCCTCCTTTTAAAAACATCAACAGTCTCTGCAGCCCTGATGCTCTCCGGCAGGCTGTTCCACAAGTGTGGGCCATAATGGCTGAATGCAGCCTCCCTGTGGGTTTTTGTTCTAACTTTTGGGATGATTTAAAGGCCGGTGCCGGAGGACCTCAGGATCCACGAAGGTTGATATGATAAAAGCAGGTCAGATAAATAAGATGGCCCAAGACCATTAAGACATTTAAAAACAAATAAAAGAACCTTAAAATCAATCCTGAAACACACAGGGAGCCAATGCAGCAATTTTAAAATCGGCGTAATGTGCGTCTGCCCTCTGGTCTTTGTCAGCACACGTGCGGCTGAGTTTTGAAGATGGTCTTTTTGGGAAGACTAGAGAGCAGGGCATTACAGTAGTCTAAACAGCAAGAGATAAAAGCATGCATCAGCACCTCCATGTTAGCCTGAGAGAGAAACGGGCAAAACTCAAAAACTCAATGTAAGTTTTGTCATTCTTAAAATGACAAAAACTTATCTTTGTTACATTATTGATGTGTGGAATGAAATTAAGCTCAGAGTCAAAAATGACGCCCAGGTTTTTTAGACATTGTGAAGGTTTAAAATCTTGTAGTTTTGGTAAAAGTTTCTCTCTCTTGCCTTCAGGACCAATAACTAAGTAAGACCTCTGTTTTGTCCTGGTTGACCTGTAGGAAATTCACTGCCATCCATGACTTGATATCTAAAATGCAGTTAAAAAGGGCATCAATTGGCCCTGTGTCATCAAGAGACACAGCGATGTACAGCTGTGCATCATCTGCGTAACTGTGGAAGCTGATGACGTGCCTCCTGATGACATGTGGAAGCATATATAGATTAAAAAGAATTGGGCCTAAAATTTACCCTAGGGGCACCCCACACCTAATTTCATGTTTTCTGGAGGAACATGTATCCATACTTACAAAGAAACATCAATCTGTGAGATAAGAGCTGAACCAGTTAAAAACAATACCAGAGAGGCTGACCAGGTTTCTGAGTCTGTCTAATAAAATGTGGTGATCTACTGTATCAAAGGCAGCGCTTAGATCCAGTAGTACCAAGACAGTGAGTTTGTGAATCTGCATTATACCTGATGTCATTTGAAATCTTTAAAAGGGCTGTCTTGGTACTGTGGTTCATCCTAAAACCAGATTGATATTACTCTAAAATATTGTTTATACTTAAAAAAAAAAAAAATTACTTAGTTTTTCTGAAATCTTACTTAAAAACGGTAAGTTGGATACAGGTCAGGAATTATTAAGAATGTTGGGATGTAACTTACTCTTCTTCAGAAGGGGTCTCACCACTGCCGTTTTAAAGGAAGTGGGGAAGACACCCATCTGAAGAGAGTAATTTATAATATTTAAAAGCTGTTCCTCAAAGAATCCATAAAATGTTTTTAAAAGTGTTGTGGGAATTGGATCTATAGGAGGTAATTCTTCCCATAACACAATAAAAAATAAATGACACAAGTTTAATTGGTTGAACATTTTAGTACCAAAGAATGAAAACCAGAGACAGAGCAGGATTGAGAGGTCATGTAAATGCCACACAAACAAGACAAATTCAAAATAGCTATTCATAAGGAGTGTTCCTAACAGATTTAGGAAATGAAAGCAGCCCTTTGAGAAGGTTTGGTAGTTCTGAGGAAGGAGGATTAACAGCCAAAATTACCCCAAACAGTGTAAACATGGCAAATAATATAAAATAATAAATAGCAACATTTTACATGAGAACAGTCACCTGAGGAAAGAAATGTCAGAGTTGTTTAAGGGCTACAATATTAATCATGAGGGTAACAACAATTTAACTAATAAAGAACCCCCCCCTTCCCTTTGTATCTAATATTGCACCTTACAGGGGAATCCCGGAATACTGGAATCAATTGCAGAAAACTTGCATAATAAACTGTAGAGAACAAATTCATGTGTTCTGACTATCTTTTCTGCATTGACACATATTTTTCACAGCTTTTTTTTTTTTTTTTACTGATTTCTGATAGACAACACTCCTTTTTGATCACCCTCAAAACAAAAATAATCAGATTCTAATGTGACATGACTAATATTGACTGTTCTATTGCGTATATTAAATAAAAAAAAACAACAAATCCGAACACTAAAGGGCTATATTTGAAGAACTACTTCACCACCATAATGACCATTCAAATATCAGTCACTCACTTTGTGTAACGTTACATTTACGTTACATGGTGAACGAAGAATCCAAAAACGGATAATACTCTTGATGATTTGAAGTAAACAGGAGCTGGCTTTAAAACTATATCAAAACATCTGTTTACAAATTCTCACACAACTCATGCAGTATAATCTGAGTCTCATTAATCCAGTCGTATGCACAGTACTTCCCCAACACATGCATTTTCATTATAAACATTCCAATTTAGATTTAGATAAGATAAGATAAGATAAGATAAGATACACCTTTACTGATCCCATAATTGAGAAATTCCATGTGTAGTAGATGTGTAAATATACGGATGATGCCTCTAGTGTCCAATACAAATAAGTGCATTACTTTACAGATGGATAGAAACCTGATAGAAACTACCTGTATCTGTAGGGGAGAGGCTAATTTTGTCAGTTTTTTGCCGTCTAGTTTGGAATATGTCCTTGGAACATTACTGGTACAGAAACAGGACCTACCACGTACATAGCATGTTTTATGAAATATTTAATTAAAAAAAAATCAAAACAACGTATGAACGGCTGAACGAGTGATAATGACGATCCCATGTATAAAATGTATAACCATATTTTAGCAGAATAACATTACTCAGATTCACAATGTGTTAAAACTAGATAAACAAGTTCTTTTTAATTATACAAACTCACTTGACAATCAACACAGGAAACTGAATTGAAGAAAATAGCTTGTTAGCTAGTTAACTGCCTTTTAGCTAAGCTAGCACACTGTCATACAGTCCCTCCAAAATCCACCTCAGAAGTTTTTTTTTTAACATACTCGAAGCAAGTTGTAGGCCGCAATATTACAGAGGGGAGGGGTTTCGCAGGCACATCGGATATCACGGAGATACCCACAGGAATGAATGGGCATCCGGTTGACTCCATACGTGCGTTTAAACAGTTCCGCGCGGAAGTAACGTGCCTTGGCAAGCACATGCGTTTGAACTCTGCTCATCCCTTCCATTGCCCCAGACTCCATTTTCTCCTTTTTGGATTCTTCATTCACTGAGTGTTACAATGAATGCTCACAGAGTGAGTAATTGATATACAAGCGATCATTTTGGGGGTGAGGTATTCCTTTAAGAAAAAGGCTTGGGGTAACTTTAAAGTGCAACAACAATAATTTACTGTATTTAAAAAAGATGAGCCACAGTCAAAAATTAACACTTGTAGCATGTAACATATCCTGCTCCATCCAGTAGAGGTCACGTAAAGATAAAACAGATATTTCATACATTTCTACATTTCTTGTGCTTTTGATTTCACTGATTCTGGGAAGTACATTCACCCTCACCTCCGCTACCCCGACACTGTTTTCCAGTATACAACATCAATCTCACCACAAACCACTGGAAAAGTCCTCTTTTTTGAGAAGTAAGCCATTCTCAGTTGGATGACACACTGTACATCACCTTTAAAAGGATACTTTGTAAGGAATACTTCCTCAAACACTTAAAAGTCACAAATGTCAGTGAAATGTTGACGGCATGCAGCCTCCAGTGAGTCACTGACCATTATGGACACTGGCCATTCATGTCTTTATGCAGCCAGTCAGTCACTAATGTAACATACACTTGAGTGACATACAATTTTAGTTCTAGATCCTAGAACTTTGAAACCCCTCTTCGCCAATTCAGCACTCAAGATGCGTCTTTCCCCTCTTCTTAAGTTTCATTGAGGACTGTTAATTCCCTGGAGAACATGAAAAATAGAAAGGAAAGGAAAGGGAGGGATAACATTAATCTCATGGAGCTATTGTATTAGTATTGTGACCTTTCACAATGTTGGCAATTGCAAACAACCACTTACTCCTGACATTCATTTCCTCGCTGCACATCTGCTGCTGCTGCTACTACTGCTGTTGCTGCTGCTGCTGCTCCTGAAAACCAAAATAGAAACTGCTGTGAGTTTTTGCCCGTCTCTGAGTCATTCACACTTCCATCTTTCTATTTTCACAAACAGATATGCAAATGTGTGTAGAACAGCTATTCTGGGACAAACCCAATATATGTCCTTACTTCTCTGTCCTTTCTTGCATTTGAACCAGAGCACCAGTGCAATGATAATGGCCACCACCACTGCACAGACGGCTGCTGTTATCACATAAGGACTAAACGTTTCCGGTGTTGTTTTTGGTGTACCTTCAGATGAGAAAAATGTTTATCACAGTCAAAAATGTGAACTGGGACAAGTGAGCTTAAAAGCATAAGCAATGTGTTATATCATATGTTGTCAACAAATCCCATTAAGAGACCAAAACTGACAGTGTTGTATTTAGTTAGTCCTCTCAACATTTTCACTAACATCAGTACAGCAACAGGTCAACAGGTGTCAGCAAATCCACTTTTATATCTGCTTGGACATATCCGTGACTCTCTTAAACAGCATAAGGAAGTGGTTCAATGGCTTTTAATGCTGGTGAGATGAAATGGGTTTGGGGCAACCCTCTTTCTGTTTCTATGTGGAAATCTTTGGTCTCTGAGGTTGTGACTCAGAAAGGACTCAGCTTTTTCTACAGAAGTGGATGGAACCGTTGGAATCACTTGGACTTAAATATAATGGATAAAAATTGGATCAATGTCTGTATTGGGGACTAAACCATACTGTCCTCCATAATAACTGAATTTTGTCGCACTCCCACAGGTAACATAAACTAGTGCCTACATACGTTTTACAGTTAGGACAATTTGGTGAGCTTCCAGCTTTATACTTACTATAAATATGTGGTGATACATTACTGTCATGTAGGAAATTTTATTGTAACTTCTTATATGTATTGTAGATTGAGATTCTGGAAGGCAACCACAGGAACTCAACCCACACATCATTATATATATAACACATATAGTTTCATTTTTAAAAGGGTAAATGATTTCCGAAAACAGCTGAACACTGTAGTTTTAAGCAAATATTCCTGAAGTAGGAGCACATTTTGTATTTGTTTGGGACTATTTTTAACTGTCTATTAATACACATTTGATGCGCTGGCGAGTGTTCTGTGTATACATGACTGACTCAATGTAAGCTACACTGCCCACGTTCATGGTAGCGATTATTTGGCTCATTAAATAGTTATTGAATAATAATGGAGCTCTATGGCACAGAAGAATATAGCTACATCAGTTTATTGTTGGTTTTATTCTTTGCATGAAGCTTGTTGACAAAAGAAATATAAATCAGAAGTGACAGAATCCTTTAAAGGGTCAGTCCACCCAAATTACCAAAAAAATAAAAATAAAAAATACAACAACCTAAAAAACATTTTCTCTCTTGATGGCCACGCAGATAATGTTGGTTTATATTTTCCCTGGTTTTAAGATTTCTTTCATTCCTGATTCAATCCAACTACAATTAAGGTGAGTTTAACTTTTTGTGAGTTTAATACTATAACACAAATGACTGAATTTAAATTCTGGTATCATCTGCTTTAAGTCAGAAAACATGAGGAACTTGGGAAACTGGCCATATACATACATATATATACATATATATATATATATATATATATATATATATGATCCCCATGTAGGTAAAGCAAAAGCACATAGCTGTTTATCTGTTGTGTAGTGTATGTTATTCTTAGAATATTTTAACCGCTTTACCTTGCCGTCAGACAGCCCTTTCAAAAGGGGAAGTGAAGCTGTGATCTCAAAGCCACCGGACTCTATTTACAAAAGTCATTTTAGGACACAGGAGTTGCTGGTCTACCACTGTCTCGATTGGTTGGTGTGTAAGGTAAAGTGGTGAAAACACTCCGAATGTAGCGTATACTTAAACTGATATTGATTTTTTTGAGGTAGGTTTTTTAGGTGGCTAAAATGTGCTGGAGCCCCCGTCCACAGCAGTACATTGGTAGCTTCCATGCTGGGAGATTTGGTTTATAAAGGACATTACTTGAGCGACTGAGTACATAAAATAAGCACAGCAGTAACGTAAGAAAGGTCCGACCACTGTTTTTATATATCTTAAAACGGTACAGTTACAGCTGAAAATGACAACTGGAATACTGTAACCAAGTTTGCCAATTTCACATATCTCTGCAATTCAGAATGACTGGAAGTTGTCTATCTGGAAGTGATAGTGTGACGTCACAGTGATTTGGTCTATAGATTCCTTAGAAATGAGAAACCTAAACATGTGATCCAGCAGCATTTTAGCTGAAGTTAGTTGGTCAGCTCACCACTCTGGCTGAGACTGAAAAATGTCAGATTGGAAATTTTGTACAGACACTCGTGTTCCACAGTGGGTGGACTTTAAAACCTATTGTGACTTTTCATCTAGTACTATCATCAGGTCAAAAAATTCCCATCAGCTTCAGTTGTGCCTGTGGCTAATTAGCAATGTTAGCATGCTAACCCATGGTGAACAACAGCATTTTCATTGTTAGCATTTAAGCTCATAGCACACCTGTGCCTGATTCCATCCTCACAGACCTGTTGGCTTGGCTACAGTATCTTGGTCATGTTAAGGCTTTAAAATAACTTCACAGAATTCAAATATTACCAGGATGTAAAAGGACGCAAAAAATCCCTCACACATTCCTTAAACAGTAGTCATCAAAGGGCATCTGTGCAAGGGGTTTCCATTATTATTCACACTTCCCAAAACTTACCAAGGGGTCAATACAAGAAACTGATTTTGGTGGAGAAACCATTGGGACAGTTTTTTTTAATCACTTACAGACTGTGAACATCTCGGAGGTGACGCCGCCCACAGAGCAGCTGAGGGATGTCAGCTTGCCGTTGGAGCAGTTGAAGAATGCGGTGCTGGAGCTGTTAACCAGCATGGTGTGTGGATCTTGTATTTGAGTGTTGTTCACGTCCCTCCGTGTCTGACTTTCCGGTATGGTCCATGTCACCTTGGTGCCTGGGTAACCGCCATGTGAGGCACACGTTGCCCAGCAACTGAAGCGATGGTTTTCACTGCCACAGTTCACCGTTAGTGTGGGTTTGCTGTAGTTTGCTAGGAGAGAGCGGCAGAGAAAAAAAAGCACTGTCAGGGTGCAGGTTGTATCTCCAACATGTCAAGGTTTCTGTAAATGACCATATTTCACTATTCAACTTTTTAATGATGCAAGGGGTTTTTCACAAAGCCCTCAGTTGTGATTCACCATTACTGAGAGAATGATGGCTTAAAGCAAAGGGATTTTTTTTTTAGAATTATACTGGAATTATTTTAAATCTGTTCACAATGGTGGTTATGTGATAGATAGCCTATCAAGAGTTTCCCTGCTTTTTCAAAGGTCGTGCTAGGATGGACTCCAGACTGCTTCATCCCTGAATAAATGGGCTTGGAGAATACTTGTCATGAATTGTCCTGTGAGTGAGATTTCCTTTACCCCAACCAGCATATCCCCGCTTTAACACGTACAGCTAATTGACAATGAAATCAAGGTTTAATACTCGCATGACAAAGGATTACCTTTAGATCCAGCTGGCTAGGCAACCCTGTCTCCCAGAAATTACGTTTGTAAGTTACTAAACTGCTTTCTTTTTTAAGTTGTTGTGGTTGTTGTGTGTTGTGTGGCCTGGATTATGTTGAAGAGGTGTTTCTTTACAGAAATGAAACACTACATTCATGTGCCATGTCAGCTTTGAAAGGAGGTTGCTGGGGAGGATGACAGACGCACAAAGGGCAGGACTCTGACACCAGAACACTGGGTTCACGTCCAGACCCCTCTCCTAGGTTTAGGCAATAATAGATAAAGGCAATAAAAGCACCTTGGTTGAGGAGAGATCACAGTTCCAGTTACATTTCAATTAAAACAACAACAACAACAAAAAACACATAATGACAAAGACTTTTGTTTTAGGTTTAGGCGATTTTGGTTAAGGTCAGGGAAAGATTGTGATTTCGGTTAAATGTTAATTTAAAAAAAAAGGTAATGAAAACAAAAAAAAGCTATAGTCACTACCATAGAGTGTATGAAATAATGCAGTGGTTCTCAAATGATGTGCTGCGATGCACGTTTGGCATTTCGGCCGTCACGATCTTGCGTTTTTTGGAGTCAGAAATGACCATATTTGGACGAGAGGGTGGAGCTATAGAGGAGTGACGGGGGGATCTGACTCACTGATTGTAGCAACGGCTCGCAGACAGAAAGTCACTCAAAGCAGCCCCACCCAGCGGCTGTGGCTCAGAAGTAAAGCAGGTCATCCACAACTTCGAACATCAGCAATTCGATCCCCGGCTCCTCCAGTCTGCATGTTGAAGTATCCTTGAGCAAGATACTGAACCCCAAATTGCTCCCAATGGCTGTTCCATTGGTGTGTTAGTGGCAGGTGGCACCTTGTATGGTAGCCTCTGCCACCAGTGTGTGAATGTGTGTGTCAATGAGTGACTGTGACTCGAAGTGTAAAGAGCGCTTTGAGTGGTCAGATGACTAGAGAGGCACTGTACACGTCCATCCATTTACCTTAAATATGTATAATTTTATGCCTTAATAAAATGTAAACGGGTGAGTAATACAAACATTCACCCCCTGTTCAGTTTTTTATTTTTCTGCGTCTTTTATTTTTGCTGTAAAGCTGGGCATTTTAACATGTGTCTGTGGGTATTTACTTGCTTCTGGAGCAAGCCTCAAGTAGCCATTTGAGGATTTGCAGCTTTTGGCATTTCCGCATTGGCTTCATTTTTCAGCCCCGGTGGTTGCCACGTGATCACCACCAGTGGGTATTGTATTGCAAGATTGCCTATTTTGGCGGAAACAATGTAAATACATTATCTGTGAACATTTTGTTGGTGCATATTACGTACGTAAGTATCAACATTTTCATTTCATTTTTATTTTAGTAGAAAATGCAGTTTGCTCAGCATTATGTTTCCCTTTATTGCATATGCTGTTTTAAATTAGTTTATGTGATTTCTAGGAGACAGGACTAGGCTAGAGCTGGAGAACTGATTTCTAGGTTTTAAAAAGTTTTTTTTTTTTCCTAGCAGAACAGAAATATTTCATTTTGACAGATTTTCACATACTTGTTGAAAATTAAAAAAAAAAATCCGTCTCATCTGCACCACTCTCAGGGGTAAAAACTAATCTTCACTTCTGATGTTAGAAATGAGCTAGAGAAATGCCTAACTCAGAATATATGTGCAGTATACTGCATTATTCCTACTGTAAAGAGTTAGAAACAGAAACTTATTAGAACCTAAAACTCAAACGATCAAATACATTTAAACACATACCTGTGACACTCAGATGGAAGACTGTATGGTTCAAATTAATCTGACCATCATGGTAGCGGATATGACACTGATAGCTGCCACTGTGAGAAACATTTAAATCTTCCATGTGCATGGTCATGTCACGATCCACTCTGGTGTTCTCCCATGTGTTTGTTAGTGGTTTTGATGCATGGTAGCCATTCACAAATATATCGCCCCGCTGAAAGTACAAAAATATTAATGGCCTTTCTCGGTCAACAGGGCACTGAAGGGTCACATTCCCACCAACCTCCCCTTTGAGCTCAACAGGAGCACCAGTTTCTGGAAAAGAAAAGTAAGAGGGGCAAAGGGTCAGAGCATGCAGGGAAACCTTTTATGACACAGAATGAAATTGTCTTAAGTGAGAAATGAATGCAAGACCTTGTACACAAGATACAGTTTTAGGCTATTTAACATCAGAAATGTGTCATCTTTAACTGCAGGCAAATTGTGTTTCACATAATGTCTGAGTTGGTAGCATTTTTGTTGAATATATTATAGACACTATGCACCATGATTGCTTAAAGTAGCCTAAATGTAAGTGAGGATTGAAAGACTAATGATATGTGAAGTGTAACATGGAACAAGCCGAAATGTTGGTTATGTTGCTTAACAGAAAACCATGACCAAAATGGTTTGCTATCTTTATTATTTGATTTGAAATAAAGCTAAGCATTGTACTTTAAGTTAACAGCTCTGGGAGTGTGTAAAGGTCAGGGTTTTTGGTCAAGGCTTTTTTTTTGATAGCTCCTCTTTATGACGTGCTAGACTAATTTTCAGTTCCTCTTCAGCCTGTTTGCCTGTTTGTGTAAAGTACGCAGCTATCAGAGTCCCTTTCATATGTGTAAATAGTCTTAAGGTCACTATATCGAAAGGGACCTTACAGCGTGCTGAAAGTTACTTTTCGTTGTCACTGTGTGTGTATGTGTGTTCTTGGCCACCCCATCAAAGCTGTAGTTGGTAACTTTTATTTAAAAAGAAATAGGTTTTTGTTATATTTGCTGAAACTGCCTTTACATTTACACAGCACTAAATGAGAGAAATAATCTGAAAAAAAAAATCACATTCCTACTGAGGTAGCCAAAATGAGCTGGCCCAGCATCGGCCCAAACTCGGCACACCAGAAGACATAAGTCGGGCTGCATGTGGCTGCCCTATTCAGCGTTAATTATGCCCCAGAATTGGGCCGAATAAACTGTCCTGATTTCTGCTGCCAACACTGCTATCACTAGGTATGCTATTGCCTTGTAACGCTCCTACTGGCCTTACCACACATGAATGAAATCAACCAATCAGAGCAGAGGAGTCTTGAACACAGCTGTCAATCATGTCAGTCACTGCTTGTAAACTGCTGTCAAACTGTCAAACTAGGCAGCGCTGATCGAATGTTAATCAAGATTCTGTAACTGCATTGCCCATTTCTCACCTCAAATGTTTTCAGAAACATATTTTAGTGTGGGCGGCACAGTGCTGTGGTGGTTAGCACTGTCGCCTCACAGCAAGTGGGTTCCTGGTTCGATCCCAGGAGGGAGCCCTTCTGTGCTGAGTTTGCATGTTCTCCCCGTGTCAGCGTGTTTTTTTCGCTGGGTACTCTGGCTTCCTCCCACGGTCCAAAGACATGCAGCCCTTTATGCATGACTCTAAATTGTTCTTAGGTGTAAATGTGAGTGTGAATAGTTTGTCTCTATGTGTCAGCCCTGCGATAGTCTGGCGACCTGTCCAGGAGGTCCAAAACCTGCCTCTCACCCAGTGTCAGCTGGGATAGGCTCCAGTCCCCCTGCGACCCTCGAGAGGATAAGCGGTTACGAAAATGGATGGATGGATATTTTAGTGTACTGTTTGGCTGTAAAATGAGTGAGTGGGCAGTACTTTCGTCTACATTTATCCAGCATGGCGGCCGGGTCACAAACGTTCTCATTTTACAGCTAAACAGTACACTAAAATATGTTTCTGAAAACATCTGAGGTGAGAAACAGGCAACGAAGTAAAAGAATCTTGATTTCTATTTCATATTTTCTTCAGAACATAGTGACAGTTTTAGTACCTATGACCCAAAGTTGTTTTCATAGAAGTTACCAGCTGTAGCTTTAAGCTCCATTTTGATTGCCCCCCCCCCCAGGGCAGTTGTTTGGTAGCTTATCTCTCGCATTGTATGTAGTTAATTTATCTGGAGCTTCAATACTGCCGGTTTGTAATACATTTGGTGCTGCTTTACTGGTGTGACTGTGATCAAGTACTGCTGTGATACCGCTTTTGCATGTGTGATCTACTTAGATAAATAACTGGTATCTATGAAACCAAGATAAATGTGTGTCGTAAATGCATTGTTACGACGGCGCTGCTCACCTGTGTCAGCCAAGTGCGTTGTCATAGTCAAAACAATCAGCAGCTGGAGGGGAAACTTTCTGTTTCTTGGAAGAGGAGGAAACACAATTATTTGCATGGTTACGCAGGTAACTTGGGGGCATTACGGTGACACATATTGATGCATTAATTCAATTCAGATAGCCCTCCCCATAAGAAATCACTTCCTTACTTAATACTTAAATTCCTCTGGCCCTGTGCCCAGAGATACTGTAATTGAGTGCCAGAGTACGCTGCCTCTGAAACCACACGTGCTCATATTGATTGAACCTATCCTCCTCTGTCAACAACCCTCATTCTTTCTAACGCTGAAACGACTATTCCACCTCTACTCTAAAGCCCCACATTTGGTTTAGCAATATGGTTATGAATGTATGAATATGTGAGCACGCTAGCCTACTTTCTGGGGGTTTATTACAGGAAATACATTAACTCTCAGTTCTCAGTATCCTTATCCTGATAGATAATCTGGGTCCATGTTGCTGTCATACAGTTTTAGCGCTGGAGCTTCAGGTGATGACCCTCGATACCAGAAGCAATAGCTCCACTGAGTCATGTAGCGTCACAAGCATATTGTATTATTGTTAGGTTCATCGCTTTACATTGGAATTATGTTGGCAACCACTGGATTATTTCAGTAGTAGTACAATCCAAGAGTTAATCACAGTTGCAGCTAAATGGAGTCTGTTCCCTTCTCCAGCGAAATTTGTGTGCATATGATGTTTTTTTTTAAATGTGGGAAAGAATAGGTGATAAACAACTTTTCCATTACCAGTAGACAAGTGTGCCTTTTTGTGTTTTTTTTACTGGTGTGTTATGTTCTATGACACAAACACGCTGGAAAAAAGGTGAGTAATCAGTAGAAGGCAGCACAGAGGCCAGTGAAAATGTTAAGGCGGTTACTTTTTTATATGTTTTACTTATTCAATCTCCCTTTCAAAGTTGGTGCCAATTACTTTGGAACGATGTTTGAGGTTGCCTGGATGGAGATGGAGGAAATTTGTGGTGGAGCGTTATCGTCTCGCACCGGAAAGGGGGTGAAAATGAATGTATCCACCCATGTTTCCATCATGTTGAGACTGTCACAGCCATATGTCCCATGAATCATTGCTGACAGTGATCTTTCCCACTAAAGACAAAAGCCAGATGTTAGTGGGTGTTTGTGGGGTTTTTGTCCAGTAGGAAAGGGGTTATTTGTGTCATGAGGAAACCTGTTAGTCTCACTTAGTTCTCAGCTCAGACTGATGGGAGCTGGAAGGATATTTTTGGTGGTTTCCTGGCTATCCATTGTGACTGCCTTACAGTATGATGTTTGACACTCACATGAACCAGATTAGTGCTAATTTCCATGACTACACCACTGACTGTTCTGTGGAAGTCATCTTAGGCGCCACACCCAAATAAAAATTAGAAAAATGCTGACAAGGGTTAAAATTCAGGTCATGACATCATTCTCTAATGCTATAAACATGGTAGAACAACGCTGACCATTTTGCAATAGATGTCAAGTGAGTTACAGCATTGTAATGTCTACTGCTGATTTCAAATGACAGAAAATGGCAGGGGTACTTACAGAAAACACCGTGTGTTGCAACAGGATGCCTGTTGAAAAGACAAAAAAGTTAATCACTGGGATAGGACTGATTATCTTTTAAATCAGTGCACTGTAACATTAACCAGGCAGTAAATCCTGTTTGCTCTAAATTTTTCATAAATGTTCATATTAAAGTACAAGAGTAGGCCTAGTGCTGCAGTTGCTTAAAACACACCCAATCAGCTCCTCTCAAACAACCACAGGTTTGTTTCAGTTCATTGTATATTGTCTTGTTTTGTGCAATCTGTGAATCTATACACAAACAAAACTCAGTCTTATCTGAAATATATATCCGGCCCGTTACAGTCAGTCTTGTGAAGGAAAGTGGTTTCTGTCACACTGAAAGAAAACATCCAAACAGTGTTTTCAGCAAACATCAAGCGAGAGGAAAGTCCCAATGAGGTGTGCATTAGAGTACCTGCTAGTTTCAGACAGCACCTTCTAGTGTTCTCTTATTTTGTGTGTGGTATCAAAGAAATCCAATGCTGAAAGTATCAGACTCTACTGCATATATTGTTTCAGGTCGTGCATACTTTTGTGTTTAAGTTATCAAATGCTCAATTTCCTGAAAGACATGCATGTCGGTAGACCTAAACTTTCAGGAGATTCCCAGGTGGAAGAGATCATCTGAATTGTTTTAGATGTAGGCTGTGGTGTAAAGCAATATATACAAGGAAAGGGGCAGTAAAAGTCTGCCAATCAAAGTCTGTCACATTCCTTATCTTTATAAGCACCTGGTTTCACATTACTCATAAATCCAGTACATACAATCTAGAAAGTACACAGGCTGCTGTCACTCTTTTGAGTTTTGCAGTTAAAACAAATTCACAGAAAATCAAGTGCTTTGCAACAACAACAACAAAAAAGTAGAACCTTCTCAGAAACTCCAGGGGAAGCACCTTGCTTCAGAATGACCAGCAGTGTCTTCCCTTAATAGAAACCACAACTGAGGGAATTCCCAAGGGCCCCGTATAATTACCTAAAGTACTCCGCACTGTGTTCAGTTTCAGGAAAAGTTATACCAGATGGATCATGAAAGTCTTATTAATAACCGTGGAATTTTTGGATTCATTATGGGGCTAAAATAAGCAAAAGGCATCGTGGCTTCTACAGTTTGAAATGATTGTGATGATGGTTTCGTTTTGCGAGATTTCTGTGACTCTGTGTCTGTTGCTACACCGGCAGCTACAATAATTATCCAAACTGACATAATAACTCTCTCAAGTTTCTTTGTTGAGACTATCAGAAAGGTGTTAAACCAACTCTAGAGCAATTTTTGAGGCTATAGTTTGAATGTATTGTACAATACAATGTATACGAATCCAAGTAAAGATATATGACAAAGCAGAGAGCACTGACTGACTGTGGTGTGTGTGTGTGTGTGTGTGTGTGTGTGTGTGTGTGTGTGTGTGTGTGTGTGTGTGTGTGTATACTCTTCTACCACTTCTGCCTATAGTCATTACACCGATGATTGATTACACGTTCACACACTGGAGCTGTATTAGTCTGGGGAATCCCACGTGACGCAACACGATTTTCGAAGCACTGCTTCTCCTGTATTTTTTCAAGGCAATCAACCCAAGCATGCCTTTGGCCAGTCAGAAAGGCTAAGAAACCACATACCACCTTCACACGTTCAATTAATCTCACAGGGAGTTTCATATCTTTTTGAAGTGGGAGCTGTACAATGCTTCATGAGTGTAAAAGTAGAGAGGAAAACAAAGATTTTCTGTTGGGTGAAACCGATCAAACTGTGGTGAGAGACCTGTGGCAAGAGAGGTTTTCTTGTTGAGCTGCTGTTCCCTCACAGCTGAAACTTTTATAGTCAAGAAAGAAAAAAGCACACACTCACTTTCTAATTCCTTTCTCATTTTAGATTCCAGCAGTATCATACACACTAGATACCTTTTTCATAATCCCATTCAGGGAGCAAGTGTATCTTCAACTCTAGCTCTGCCTCGTTATCCTTTAACTAAGCCAGTCAGGAAGAAATCATTAAATGTGTTTACACTGCTAACACACTCATAGCATTCACTTTCTATCTCTTAGCCACAAATATTGTCATACACGCAAAGCTGGGTAAATATCAGTGGCACATATTTGCACTGTGAAATAGATCAGTCTTGCAGAGGCTAAAATGATGTTGTGATTTGCATGCAGGTGTTAGTTTACTTATGAGTATAACTAACTAGATTCTTCTTCTGCTGCATGCAACGATCTAGCAACTTAAACTGCCACAGGGCACTCAGAAACAAGCTCTTCCTGCCGAGATTTAGATTCTGGGAAGCACCAAGTCGACACACACACGCATCCACACATTCATACACACCTCCAAACACACAGTGTTCACGGACTTCTGCTCAATGGAATTTCAAGTATGTCTTTCATACAGAAAACTAAATACATGAGAAAGAGTCTTCCTTTCTGACCTCAACATGACACAAAATAATAGCCTCATTCACTATAATAAAATGAACTGGTTTTAAAAGAGACAAGAGAAAAGAAAGAGGAAAAAAAACAGCTCTTACCATTGTGATGTGTCGCCTCCACTGGCAGTGTGACCGAGTAAGAGCAAGAGAACGAAACTTCCTCCTCATAAAAAAAACAACATGGGTGGAGCTGAATGAGTCATTTGCTGTTTTTTTAATCCTTCTTTTAATCACATACAGTCAGCAATCTATGACAAAACACTTGGTGTTAGCCTTACTACTCATAGTAAGGAAAGGTTAACAATGGCTCAATTCTATTCAAATGTCAGTAATCCATCCAGCCAACATGAATCCCATATGTCATAATGCCTACTGTTAAACAGGCCTGTAGTAACAAATGTAATATATGTAGCTAAGGTTTATTTTGCTGTGAATAACTTACTGTTGAGCAGCTTGAAGAGGGCTTCCACAGGAGCATGTAAGTGTGAGAGTTGCATTTGCACATGACTGCGCCTGCTTTCACTACGTTTATAGTGACGCCACAGATGATATCAGGAAGCTCGATGAACTTCCCTGTCTGCTTAGAAGTTCAGTATCAGCCGACCTACTGTCATTCTTTGGATGGGATCGTAATGATTAATCATGGCAGGTAACAGTTGGGGTGCATCCAGAATATTCTGTTGCCATGTTTAATTGTTTAGTGTTTTTTTGATGATGTATTTTGGAATATGTCACAATGGGCAGAAGTGCGTCAGAGCCAGAGTCTGCTTAGTGAGAGGGGAAGAGGAAACAAAAGACCAGAGTTAACTTACGTTTCATGACAAGGTCAACCAGTATTACACAGTCTGACTTAAAACACGACAGGGGAGAAGTGGAAACAAGGATTTTTCTTCCTGAGAAAAACCTTTTGTTTAGTCTTCACCAAGACTGAATATGTCATAAAATAATGTTCTATTGTGAAAGCAGAGAGTCGTTGGCAAGGCAGTAGCAAACGTGCAATGTAGAAAATTTATGAGTAATAAAGCAATACATATTTCAAAAAGTTAAAAAAGACTGGCCACTATGGGCAACTTTGAATGGTAGAATACATGGGTGGATTATGAGTCAACAGGCCCCTGGGCGCAGCTATGCAAAAGGCCCCAACACCTCTCCTACCCTACTGTAAGACACAGACAGCGAGTGCATTTACATGGACAGTTTAATTCCCTTTTCATTTGGAATGAAAGTTCATTCCTATTACAAGTGATCTTGTAAACACCTAATTTGGAATGAAAATGGCCAATGCGATTGAAAATTCATTCTGATGTAAGGGGCTGGAATATCCATCCATCCATTTTCTAACCGCTTATCCTTTTGAGGGTCATGGGGGGGGCTGGAGCCGATCCCAGCTGACACTGGGCAAGAGGCGTGGTACACCGTGGACAGGTCGCCAGACTATCACAGGGCTGACACATAGAGACAGACAACCATTCACACTCACATTCACACCTACGGATAATTTAGAGTCATCAGTTAACCTGCATGTCTTTGGACTGTGGGAGGAAGCTGGAGTACCTGGAGAGAACCCACGCTGACATGGGGAGAACATGCAAACTCCGCACAGAAGGGCTCCCACACCCGGGATCGAACCAGAAACCCTCTTGCTGTGAGGCGACACTGCTAACCACCACAGCACTGTGCCACGGGGGTTGGAGTATTCTGTTTCTAATTTTGAATGAAAAAATTTCTCGCACTTGTATATAATCATTCCTCTTCAGGTTTATTCCGGTATTTCTGCGCATGCTCGTTTCCTTGCCTTTCTGGTGTGATGACGTACAGTACAGGCCAAAAGTTTGGACACACCTTCTCATTCAATGCGTTTTCTTTATTTTCATGACTATTTACATTGTAGATTCTCACTGAAGGCATCAAAACTATGAATGGACACATGTGGAGTTATGTACTTAACAAAAAAAGGTGAAATAACTGAAAACATGTTTTATATTCTAGTTTCTTCAAAATAGCCACCCTTTGCTCTGATTACTGCTTTGCACACTCTTGGCATTCTCTCCATGAGCTTCAAGAGGTAGTCACCTGAAATGGTTTTCCAACAGTCTTGAAGGAGTTCCCAGAGGTGTTTAGCACTTGTTGGCCCCTTTGCCTTCACTCTGCGGTCCAGCTCACCCTAAACCATCTCGATTGGGTTCAGGGCCGGTGACTGTGGAGGCCAGGTCATCTGCCGCAGCACTCCATCACTCTCCTTCTTGGTCAAATAGCCCTTACACAGCCTGGAGGTGTGTTTGGGGCCATTGTCCTGTTGAAAAATAAATGATCGTCCAACTAAACGCAAACCGGATGGGATGGCATGTTGCTGCAGGATGCTGTGGTAGCCATGCTGGTTCAGTGTGCCTTCAATTTTGAATAAATCCCCAACAGTGTCACCAGCAAAACACCCCCACACCATCACACCTCCTCCTCCATGCTTCACAGTGGGAACCAGGCATGTGGAATCCATCCGTTCACCTTTTCTGCGTCTCACAAAGACACGGCGGTTGGAACCAAAGATCTCAAATTTGGACTCATCAGACCAAAGCACAGATTTCCACTGGTCTAATGTCCATTCCTTGTGTTTCTTGGCCCAAACAAATCTCTTCTGCTTGTTGCCTCTCCTTAGCAGTGGTTTCCTAGCAGCTATTTGACCATGAAGGCCTGATTCGTGCAGTCTCCTCTTAACAGTTGTTCTAGAGATGGGTCTGCCGCTAGAACTCTGTGTGGCATTCATCTGGTCTCTGATCTGAGCTGCTGTTAACTTGCGATTTCTGAGGCTGGTGACTCGGATGAACTTATCCTCAGAAGCAGAGGTGACTCTTGGTCTTCCTTTCCTGGGTCGGTCCTCATGTGTGCCAGTTTCGTTGTAGCGCTTGATGGTTTTTGCGACTCCACTTGGAGACACATTTAAAGTTTTTGCAATTTTCCGGACTGACTGACCTTCATTTCTTAAAGTAATGATGGCCACTCGTTTTTCTTTAGTTAGCTGATTGGTTCTTGCCATAATATGAATTTTAACAGTTGTCCAATAGGGCTGTCGGCTGTGTATTAACCTGATTTCTGCACAACACAACTGATGGTCCCAACCCCATTGATAAAGCAAGAAATTCCACTAATTAACCCTGATAAGGCACACCTGTGAAGTGGAAACCATTTCAGGTGACTACCTCTTGAAGCTCATGGAGAGAATGCCAAGAGTGTGCAAAGCAGTAATCAGAGCAAAGAGTGGCTATTTTGAAGAAACTAGAATATAAAACATGTTTTCAGTTATTTCACCTTTTTTTGTTAAGTACATAACTCCACGTGTTCATTCATAGTTTTGATGCCTTCAGTGAGAATCTACAATGTAAATAGTCATGAAAATAAAGAAAACACATTGAATGAGAAGGTGTGTCCAAACTTTTGGCCTGTACTGTATATAGCGCGCAGTGTTGCCAACTTAGTGACTTAAATGTAAAATTTTCTTTGTCTAATATTAATCACTGAGAGAAGGTTCATTTGTAGTTCTAAACATATTCAGGGTGTTTTTACTCAGTTTTTGTCTCTCCCATGATGTTATTCCTCTCTCCTACAGCGTCCATTACAATTGCATGCATATGGCCAATTATGCAAATTAGGCGATGATGTCATTTAGCGACTTTTAGGACAGCCAATAGCTACTTTTCTCACTGAGGAGTTGGCAACAATGATAGCACGTACATGACAAGATGGCAGCTTCTAAAAACAAGAGATGGTCCCGAGCGGGCTTCTACCTCCCTTCTCCCCCTCAACAGACGAAGCATTAGCAGAACAAGGTTGTTGTCATACTGCTGCTTCAAGAATGTAAGCAAAACAAGCCCGAAAAAGGCACTAAGAACGGCATCGTCAAGCATCTTGTTATCCAGAACGAGGACTACAGTGTTTTTTTCCAGTAAACGTAAACACGTAACATCTGCCCCGCCCCCTATCCAATCAGAAACCATCCCTGCCCCAAAACTTGCGCAGACCCGAATAAAGGCGATTAAAAGGCCATTAAAATGATCTCCTATGTAAACCTTCATTCGGAATGAATATTTCCCATGTAAACTACCTGGAAAAACTTTAATTCTGAATTATTTCATTCCGAATGAGAAGCCATCATGTAACCGCACCCAATGTGGTGGTTTTGCCTCTATTTTGTGTTTGTGTGTCTTTTTTAGGTCATTTTGCATCAGTTTTTGGTCGGTTGTGCATTTTTATCATCATCTTGTGTCTCTCTGTTGATATTTTGCTACTTTTTGTAGTTGTTTTGTGTCTCTTTGGTCATTTTAGTGTCTTCCTGGTTGATATCTGTTAATTTGAGTGGCACTTTCAGGCAAAGGCTTGGGGCCAGTGTCTGCTTGTGTAGTAATACATCCATGAATATAGTAAGATGCATAATTTAAGATTGTAAAAAATGTGAAATTGCATTATATGGAGTTTGTTCATTAGTCACAGCCAGTATCTCTTATCTGTCATCTTCCACGGTGTAGTGATTGGTCTGAGCAGGGTGCTGCAAAGTGTGCTTAAATGCCTGTATGTCACACAATATCTCAAAAGCCGCTCTTCAAAGTGGACATCACTGACATTAGGTTCATAAAGATGATGGTTTATCCATGAAAATCAGTCATGTGTGTGAGTGCACAATCTGACTCTTGGGCTTGACTGGCCTTTCTCTGACATTTGCTTCAGGTGGTGGGCTATTTTCTTGAAAACTTACAGTATACTCCCACAGTCAGTTTGCTCGTAACACCTCAGAAGCTAACCACAGCGTGTTTCACATTCAGGGTTTGTTCTTTTTTTCCTCTGTCACATTCGGTGGAACATCATTTCACTTCTGTTTTTTAATCAATTTGTTATAACACCTTGTCTTATAATGGATATTAAAATTAGTACTGTAATTATTGATGCTCATTACCCACCCTGTCAATCATCGTTAAAAAAAATGATAATTTGCAAGGTTCCCAGGTAACTGAAGTAAATAAAAGGGACAGTCTGGACAGTCTCTAATGTATACATTTTAAGTTTGATATTTATTTCAATATCTACTTTGACATATGGGGAATAAAGCTTGCATGATAAAGTGTTTTTTTTTTGTTGCCCACAATGCATGCTTATGTCACCCAGTGTTAGCCCAGTGAGATTCTCTTTGCTTTTCATAGCTCCTTTCAGGATCTTCTTTGCAGCTGATATTAACCTTGTGATCGTTTTTCTGATTAGGTCAAGAAAATGTGGTAAGAGAAAAAAGTCCAGTTTGGGAATAGGTCTATCTCAGCTGTGTGGAAAGCAGGGGAATGCCCTAAAGGTGTTAAAGGTCTCACACTGGGACTGTGAACCTGGTCCATATGCCTTTGGTCTGTAGCAAACAAACTTACACCGTAAGAGGATAAGAAGACTATAAATCAGCTATTGCTGCTTTGGCAGGGAACATGCTGCTTACAGGAAATTGCCGGTCCTGAATGTAGTCACAACAGCAGAGTTTAAGGAAGATACAATAAACAAGGAATAGAGGGTGTTTTCCATGTGTATCCCTGAGAAATTTGACAAAACTACAGAGAAAGTCAAGTCTCCTTCTCACTTGTCCTTGACTCACCCCCATTATGTTCCTGTAGTCTGTCACAACATACTATCTGGTGTCCCCTTGAATCATGGCACTGCAAATGTTACCAGTAAAGATATTTATGAACAATGAAAATTAATTGCCCCCCTTACAGAGTTAAATGACTGTGGGACAGAATGTGTTAAAGTCAAAGAGGAAATGTGCATTGTGCCTTATCAAAAACATACTGACATGAAACATGAACATTTGTGGAAAGGCGATGTTACACAACAATTAAATAAATCAATCAACAGTGTGCACATTTTTCTCAGATGACAAAGAATTGTGTAGGATCTTTTGTTTAACCTCGTGGAAAGTTTAACACCCACACAGGCTTCCTTAACTCAAAGCCTTGGTGAGGTAATGAACAGGAATTTGTTGGCCACTGAGCAGTGTGTGGGAGGAACGCCTCTGAGATCATAACCAGGTCCTCAGTAGAGTTAATAAACAAATCAGTTCTCATCATTCTGGGGGTTTTTGAAACTTAAGAATAATCTCACCTTAACCACCATCAGCTCTTTTCAGCAACTTCCTGTTTGAAAAAGTGCTCCTTTTAACTGAGCAAATGCACAACATCTCTGGAAAAAAAAGAGATGGTGCATGGTGCTGCAAAGTCTGCAGTTGGTGTGTCTATCTGCTATCTGCATGTCTTTCTAAAGCTCTGTGAATTTGCTTGTCAGTCTGGGAAAGTGGTAGAGGTTTAGAGGTTGTTTTATCAGTGTTACTGTTAATCCTTGTGGTCAACAATAAATGGTTTCCCGGAGCTTTAATTACATGCAGTAGGGTAAAAGAGCAGTTTAGACGCTGTGTGACAGCAGAGTTTCCCTTCTGTCTATGTATGGTCAGTGACAGAAATGAAACTCTAGCAAGGGATTCCCTGTCGTTAAGTGGCTTTGTTTGTTTGTGTGTGTGTGTGTGTGTGTGTTAGGTAGGTCCTTCTTTATCAGAGGGCTCATGAGAGGGGATGCTAAATTCTTATTTTAAGACAAATATTTCAGTTATTTATTTTTTCTTATGGTGCTTAATTGTGTTACAGATACATTACCACATAGCAAACCTGGGGCCAGGTTATCCAGCACATAAATACTACACATAATGGTCATAGAAGAAGGGTTAATAGGGAGCAAGCAGCTCATTTTTGTACTAGGGTCCAGAGGAGACATTAAGTTCTGTTATGATTTTTTAAGTAACATGTATTTTTCTAAAAACAGAAATGTAAATAATAAAGGGAATGACTCACTGTACACTTTTATGGATTGCTGTGACAGGCCAATAAAACAGAGCCATCGTAGTTCTATTAGTAGCCATAATTTCTGCAAAAAAGTGTTAATCATTTCACAGACAACATTTATACACACTCATAAATAGTCTGCAAGTATCTTAAATAAATAGCATTGCCACCTGATTGCCTATTACTTTGAAATTTAAAAAAACATGTGACACACAGTGTCTTCTTGGAAGTCACTAGGCCACAGAAAAGGAATCACATGTCTTGCTCTTTCTCAGTGAAGATCTATTGAGTAATGCTGCCCACATATGAGCTGTGAGATTTGTTATGTAATGCAGAGAGGTTAATTGTTTTGTAAAAGTAAACATGCACAGTCAAATTTCACCACCTAAGACACTAATATTTTTGAATTCCTTAAGCTTCTCATAAAGACCTATGTGAGAAATATTAAATTAACCAATGCGTACGGCTGAAAGGAGCAAGTGCCTGTGCACCTTCTCTATGTGAATGACGTAAGTACATTGAGTATGAGTCATTTTCTTCTATGTCATGTGCTACGAAGGACCGTAGTTTCATGGTAAATGTTTCATTTTCAATATGTGTAACCGAGTGGAAAAGCGGGGATTGGAAAAGGTATGGGTGGCCCCTCAAGTCCTCTGGCCAGCTGTACCTCCATGGCTCCTACCCACATCAGAAGTAGATTGTAGCATACTGGACACCATAAAAACACAGGGAAGTGCTGTGTGCTCAGACTTGGTAACGGACAGACTAAAAAGCAACTGGTAGCATTATCTCCAGATTTACACGGACGGGGCCCAAGATCCCAAATCAAGAAAATCAGGTTTTGCCTATTACATCCTGGATTTCAAAATGATAAAACTCAAGCGACTGGCTGAGGGGGTGTCAAACAGAGTTGACTACCATAATATGGGCTCTACAGTGGGTGGAGGAGGTCAGGCTCAGGAGGGTAGTTATATGCTCAGACTCAGACCTGACCAGACCTGGTGGTCGAGCTCCTCACTCTGTTGTATAGAATTGAGCAGGCTGGAGGCATGGTGGGTTTTCTGTGGGTGCCTGCCCGTGTTGGGGTGGAGGGGAATGAGATGGCAGATATGACACTAAAAGGGCTTTAAGAAGGGATGTTGTATTGACTGCAGGCATTGGGATATCTGAATGTCACTCTGGATGACGTAACAGCTCAGTGGCAGAAACAATGGGAGAATGGAAAAAAGGGCAGCATTACTTCTCAGTACAAAATAGTGTAAAGGTAGACCAGTGCTACTTGGGCCGTGAGCGGAAACACTCTGTGATAATGACAAGACTAAGATTTGGACACTGTGGACTGGCATGGAAAGGGGAAGGGAATTAACCAAGATTGGCAAACATGAGGATGGATTATGTGGAGCCTGCAGGAAACAGCAAACTGTGAAACATCTACTAATGGAGTGCAGCCTGTATGAATGGAATGGAATCAGTCACAATGAGGAGTCTCCTTAATCCCACAGAGAACCAGGCAATGAGTGAAAGCAGTCCTTGACTTCGTCACCTCCACAGGATAGCAACTTTGGAAATAGGAAGGGCCTAAAACTGCAATCTCAGCCCGACCTGCGGGGGGCAGCAATGTGCCGCAAGGCATCCAGCCTGCCGGAAATTCATAAGAAGAAGAAGTAGTTGCTTGGTAACCGCGCAAGCATAATCTTCGAGGCACACACCGAGTAACAGATTGATACAAGTTCCCTCCATGAATTGAGTTATCAAAACTATCCGGGAGTGGGACCTTAGGTGGCAAAACGGTACGAAACCCATGTTTCTATCAGTTCACTAGCGTGCTGCAGTCAAGCTAGCTAGCTAAATTGCTTAACTTTATCTCACAGAGGCGATGAGCTAACGCTAGCTAGCTAGCCGATGGTATCTTTCCTACCATAGCCATTGCTTAGTTACAATGCTGTACCACAACATTGTGAACATTAATGCAAACCCTACAATGTCAATAGAAGACGCTGCCTAAACAAAGAGGACTACCTGAACGTATGGTGGTCTTATAACTTTAGGCTAACGTGTCAGCGCTAGCACCTTTAAGATGGTAACAACGTTAGTTAGCTAACAGTTTAGCAAGCAGTATCACCTCAGGTAACGTTAGCGGTGCTAACGCATGACTTTAAATGCGTTAAAGCTTCCTTAAATGTTAACTTATCCACCATTCTTTAGGGCAAAGTAACTAGTTATAGTTGTATAGACAGTGAACCGGGAAACTTGAAAGGTCATGTGGTTTGACGAAGGCTTATTATGTATATTTTCATATTTCTTGGTCGGCAGAAAAAAGGTATAACATTACGTATTCGTTCAAAGCACAAACAACGATGTGTTTAACCGAAGTCAAAGTCAAAAATCTGCAGCAATAAGACACTTAATAATGATTTGTACAAGTATCTGTTTTACACAATAACCACCTGTTAGCCATATTCTTCCCACAGGGTGGTCATTTACAGTGTTATTTTCTTTATACTCCAGCTTTCTCAGCTTCAGTACATCACTGCAGCTGAAAGATGCCCCAGGGGTTGGATGATGCTCGCAAAAAGTTTATCTTGACCACGACTGGAAGCTTCTATGGGATAAAGCCTTCGTCGTCCCTGGTGGACAGCCCAGAACTCAATAACTTCCTGGATGATGGGAATGAATTTGTCCTGTCCGTCAGTAGACATGACAATGACCTTCACTTGTCAAATAAGGTAACACACATGTTTAAAACATCATTACAGTGATAAAGTTTCCCAGGACAGAGCAACATATCCATGTGAAATCTTTTGCCTCATGACTCATAAGGAAATATCCCAACCTTAAGCCAATTTGTGTTATTAAGTGGTTAAAAAAACAAAAACATCTGGTTTCTACTGATTCTAAACAGCATTTCCTTTACAGATTTGTATGTGTCAGATAGCCTGGTAGTATGTATATGTGCAGGTCATGTTGTGTTATACTTTGAACAGCAACAGTTGGTTCTGAGTCAGCCTCTAAAGAAGGCAACCCTTGCAAGAGGTGTGGTCTCAGATATCTATGAATTAATGTCTATAGCTGCCCCTAATGCATATTTTTCTGTCCAGCTGGCTTGGTAGCATGACCTAAAGACATCTCTGACTGCTTCCCAGTGGAACATGATTTGAGGCTGGCTTTGAGATCTTCTCAGTGTGTAAGATTTAGGATTATACAATATCTGGGATTTTCCAGCTGTAAAAACACTGAGTTTTTCGATGTCATTTTCCCAGTTTGCCCCAAATGCTTGCTGGGCCAGAAGTTTGACACTAATGTTGGAATAACTGTTGAGCGCCTATAGACACTGGGTTGCTTATCTACTAAACGACTAATTCTTCTAAAGTGGAGCGAGCGTTAAGCAGCCTGCTTCACAAGGGACTGTGGCTGAAGGAATACCTGGATTAACTAGACATGGAACAGCTTGTTAAAAGACTTCGATAAGGGGCTGGAAGACCACTGAGATACTGTCTGTGCACTTTTAAAACAGCAGCCCCTAGTTTAACAGGCTTGTATACAATGGATGTACAGGATCCAATGTATGTTACATATGCTACATGAATGTAGCATATGTAACATACATATGCTACATGAATGTCACCCTCACATCCTCCTCCATCCTTTTTTCTGAATACTCTTTGCTTTGTACTGTTTTGTTTTGTTCCGTCTTGTTTATTTCCTATTCTTGTGCCTTTCTCATCTGATTTGCCCTTGTTGAACGTGTGTTAAATCTAGAAGAAGGAAATAACAATAAAACTGTTTATAACAAAACAGCAACAATTGACTCGACAATGAAACTGTGTCATTTTGCTTTGTCAGATTGAAGCGTTGGGGGACAGCGGAGAGAAGGTGTTGGTGTTCTTCAAGCTGCATCCAACAGTGATCACAGAAGACAACCTTCACCAGAATCTCCTTGTGTCATCCATGCTGGAGTCTCCCATCAACACCCTCTACAAGGCTGTAAGACAAGTCTTTGCACCTGTACTGCTGAAGGTGAGCCTGTCTCTGTGTATTAAAGAATTCCATAGATGGTTTTTGAAAGATGTAGGCTTTGTGTAGTAGCATCAACCAGAGTGGAAGATTGTTCTGGACCACACAGTCAGCAACATCCAAAGCAAGTGTAACATTTCTGAAACTACTATTTGGAACATGTTTCAAGTTGGATTTAGTTAAAACATTTCCTATAGTTGTAGTTAAAAAAAAAACACTTTTTAATTTGAAGTATTTTAAAGGGTTTGTTGAAAAGAGATTAGGCAAGAGCAGACAACAAGACCATTAGGTCTAAAAGTTGCAGCCTAAATGTGTCTCTTTCACTTCTCTCCAGGATGAGCACTGGCGTTCAGCACTTGACCCTAAGCTGGCAGGCCTGCTGAGTGAGCTGGAGCTTGGCCTGGGCTCAGTGGTACGCCAGTCTGGAGCACAACCCTCTGCCAAGAGGGGCCGCACAGAGGAAGATGTTCTCGGTATGCATAAATATATATTTGCAGAAAGAAATTCACAGGTCAGGGCCAGAGTGACAACAGAGTGATAGACAGCTATTCAAATACTTGGATTTTAGAGGGACATAACATTATGCATGCAATTTGGTAGTAGTATTTACAAAAGTAAAGTTATTCCTCACTGCTACAAGCTGTAGTGACATGCTCTTTCAGCTAAACTGTACTGGACTGCTGCAACTAAAATTGCAGTGTTATAATAAAAACCCCTCTTAACTGAATCTGATAAGAACAAGGTTACGTAATGATTTTGAAACAGTGTACTCATATTTTTGTCGTCCCCATGCAGGCATCCTGACTTCTAGTGATGAATTCCAATACTGGGACGATCTCTCTCAATCTGCAGAGAAGAACAGTGCGAGAGAAAGGGCTACATATTTCACAGAGCAATTTAAACCCATACAGAAGGTATGCATGCGAACCTTTATGTGTTAGGACTGGCTACATTACAGCTACCACATATTGTTTGTACACAGGGTGGTTCCCAGTTGAATTAGTTATTGAGATGTAAACTAAAATCTGTAACTGTATTCAAATAAACACAAGAAGTTTGTGCTCTAAAAATAAATAAATAAATAAATAAATAAAAAAAAGGGATCAGCACTCAGTGAATAACCTCCTAAGCCCTACGACAAGCTATTATGGCAAGGCTTAACTATACAGACCAGTGAGCAGTGATAACTAACATGTCTTTGGGGTCATCGGGTGGGAACCTCCTTTCACCGGTGTTTCGTCTAGTTGGTCCCACGACACCTCCAGGAGGCTAGACAGTGATCTCTGGCGTCCCAGAGACACTCCCCTAATGCCAGGTCTCACTGCTCCCCACACTAACCGAACAACCTCCTTTACCTTACCTATACTACCACAGAGGAGGTAGACCCAGGGAAGAAAGCCTTGTTGGGCTATCACACTCCCCCGCCGGGTTAGGCTGTACAGTCTACCTCCCCAAGACGAGCCCTCACAACAATGACACCTCCAGGAGGCTAGACAGTGATCTCAGCCCAAACAGCACTGCCACCTTCAACCAAACCCAGGCTCCGTTTATGCGAGCTCCAGGCAGAAGCAATGCTGATACTACCTTTACTAGCACATTCACCATACTCTATTTCACACGCTACATACCATAACTACAATGTAAGCTAAAGTTAAAGGAGATAAATGAACTCACAGGATCAGCAAACACACTCACTTTACTGTACTTAGCATTGACTTTTCAGACAAGTTGATAAGTTGGTTTTGAACAGCGTTTAATAGTTCTTCAAGAAGCTGAAATTTAAATCACATTGAACTTACTGGGATTAAACTACATTTAACTGACACACCAAACTGTGTATCTCTTTGTGTTTCCATCAGGAGTATTGTGGTCTTGATGGCTTGTCTATGCCTGATGTTGTGGACCTGGTGGAGCAGACCAGGGACACTCTGGATGATGTTTGGAGGCAGACTGATTTTGAGCCATATCCCGAAACACGCATGATCCGACTCATGGATGTTATCGGTGAGACTCTCTCACATGTACGCGACCCAAATCAGGAAATGAAAACAAATATTTGCTGATGTTGTCTTTAACATACAGTGTGTGTCAAGACTTCTGTGTTAGCTCCTGTGATTGTTGATGAAATGTACATCTCTTGAGAAATGAAACTGATATTGTTTTCCTTGGAACTCCTTGGTATACAGAAGTACAGTATGTACTACCGTACATACAGAACATGAGCAGTCACCAGTATGTTGAAATGCTTGAGATTGCAGTGATATATTGGTAATGTTCCCTCAGTGCATGTGCGTCACTGTGTGTGGATGCCTATGTATGTGGCAATTTTGTAATCTTTTCTGTTTGTGTTTGTTTGTGCACAAGGTGGATCCCTTGGAAGATATGTTCAGAGGAAGCTGAGTGATCTTAAAATCTTTGAGGAGCCGTTTGTATCGATGAGAGAGAACCTGAGAACGGGTATCGCCATTTGTGAACAGTGGGTGGTAGCCTGTGAACATCTGACTGGACAGGTATGGAAGATTAGTATGGGGGAAAAGTATGCACAAAATGGTTCCTCAAAAATCAAAACCTTTACTGTTTACTGTCACATTTAAACCCATCACTTCAATTCAACTGGAAGCAATGCATTTAAACATAAAATGTGACTGAAAATCCATTTCTACTTGTAATATAAAAGCGAGAAGGTGAGCATTAAAACCATTTAATTGCCTTATTTTATCTCAGGTATGGAAAAGACATGCTCCCCACCCCTGGAAAGGAAACAAGCACTGCCCACAAACCCTTCATTGCCTTGCAAAAAGGCTAGATGAGGTAAGATATGGTTCAAATCCAGGGACAAGGAAACAGACTCTGCAGAGTAGACATTGTGCAATAGTGCATATTTCTCCTTTGCACACAGCATTGTGATACACTGGTTGCATCACATTCAGACCTTAAAATATGTCTGCAAGCATTCTCACAGTTGTCCCCTCCCCCTTTGTGCTTGTTTGTGGAATAGTAGACGTCACATTTACATGGAATTTCCTCTTGATGTTTATTTTGAAACCAGAACAAGGAAGGAACATGAGCCATATATGGGTTATAAAAGATACTCATGTTTTTTGACCTTTACCTTCCAGGGCTCAACAATCAGGATTGCCCGATTGCCCGGGGCAAGTAAAACTCACAGTCAGGCATGTAAACTAACAACTCACTTGCCCGATCGGGCGAGTTGCTAAAAATAGTAAAAGTTAATAACTAATTGATAAAATAAATGTATTTTAAAACGTGTTCTTCTGCTCTGATGCAGCAGTCTCTCTGCCTGAAGTCACAGGCACAGCTGTGTAACAATGTCCTGCCCACAGCCCCCATTGATATTATTTTGCGCGACGGATGCTTCATATAATAACATAACAATATACTATTTATGGTGTTATGCCATCGTGTCATTTCTGTCTCTACATGGTCACGCATTAACAATTCTCCTCTGCTCTCTGTATCATGCACGGCGGAGTTCCGCCACACACACAGGTGATCAGGCTAGAGCGGCTCGGGCCGCATTTTCCTGATCAAACCTGACCCCGAGCCCAGTGCAGTTTGTCAGCTGACAAAGTTATTGAAATAGACAGTGTGTAAATAACCAACAGACTGCTGTTACGCACAGACAAACACGCTGCTCGCACAGCAGCTCAGCATGGCACTCAAGCTGAGCTTGTGTTGCGTTCAGGCGTTGTCACGTAAATAACAACTTCCAACACTTAAATAGGTCATAGCACAAAACAGCAGCATGTCAAGTGACTTTTTACTTTTATTATGTTCAATAAAATAGAATGTTCCTAAATCTTGAGACACCTCATATGTAAGCTAGACAGACATTTCACCTGCTCATTACTGTGCACACATGTACTGTATGTACTTAGTCCTAAAGAGCCCTTCTGGTGCCAGTAGATACATAGAAGCATCCCAGCAGGCTGTGCTTTGCAAGCATACAAAAAAGTTTCACGCATGTGAAAATTATTTTTCATGCGTGTGCTTCACCTCCGCTGCTACAACTCCATCCTAGGGGAAACACTGCTGTGTGCGTTTTGTGCAACAGGTGGATGTGGTAGTCTACTGGTAGAGTAGAGAGAGAGCGAAGTAGCGTTGAAGTACAGTAGAGCAGGGCAGAGAGATGGAAGCAAAATATATTAAACCCGGTGTTAATACAGCAGAACTGGAGAGATGGGTGAAAAATAAATAGAGGTGGGCATGGCTCACGTAGGGCGCAAAATTATAGACGGAGAATGATTGACAAATTTTTCACTTTAAGCCCTGACACTGTCATTTTTGTGTAGGAATTAAGCTACAATACATGACATATGTTGTTTTAATTAATAAATACAGTGTGAATAAAGATTACATAACATAAAAATAACTGCAGTCTTTGTTATTTGATAGCCGCTTAAATTAAACAATTTTTATAGGGCAAGTAAAAACTGCCTTCGGGCAAGTAGATCTCTGACTAACTTGCCCGACCGGGCAAGTGAAAAAAAAAAACCTTAGCGTTGAACCCTGCCTTCTTTGCCCTTCTCACGTCTGCTTAAACACTTCTCTCTTAAAGGCACACTATGTGAAAATCAGAGCAAATGAGTTGTCTGGACAAGGTTCTTAACATGAGGTGGCTGAGCTAGCAGCTAACCATAGCCATAAACTAGCCATAAACAGAGGTAAACAACAGTGACAGTGCTGACATAGCTAACAGAGTTAAGTGGGGGGAATTGTAGGGAGTACACCACACTTCGACAGCAACACCATCATGACATCAGCGGTAATCGCTGTATGAGCTCATACAGCCTCTGGGATACACACTTGCGCTAACACATGTGTGGCTGGATTGGCTTACCACAACAAACACCAAATAAGCTCTGATTACAACACACACAGAGGTAGCGTGATCTAATTCTCACCATTACTCCACGATATCTTTCCGTAGCAAATAGTGGTTTGCTGCTACAGTATATTAATGCTATGAATGTCTTATACAGAACCTTTAATAGAATATTGTTAAATGTATAGCACTATTTGTTAAGCCCCTTATTGACCCAAAAGTCATCCACTCACATGGACATTCATGAAATGTTCATAAGTACAGATTTGATCCCATCTTTTGTTTTTACACAAATTGTGAACCTTTATGGGCTTGAAGTAACTGTCTTGAAATGCAGACTGTGAAGGGGTGAGGCCCTGAATTGGGACATTGTCTTTGATAAACTACCTGCCCTTGTTAGCTGTTTGTATGCATGGCAGTGTTTGCAGACCAGGATCCTCCTTGTACCCTCTGAAAAAACTGCTTAGCTGTGGTACAGATCTATGACGCCGTTAAAACCTCATTTGAACTGGCGAAATGATTTTTTTGCTTAGAAACACTACCACAGACTTGGGGAAGTGGCCACATTGATCCAAAGACATACAGCCACTGTCAGATACATACAGATGAGTCTTTCCTCTTTAAAATAAATTATATCATTTCCCCTGTGGACAGAATGATAAATGTCGGAGCCATCTAATATCTGCCGTGTTAGCATTTCTATTAAAGGTTCGACATGTCAGTTTATCACGCGTATTGACATCTCTATTTCTTAGTCTCCCATACCCGTATACACGCTATCTTAGAATGAGCACCATAATCGGAAAAGTCAGTCACAAATTGTAAGTCATGTTCACTCCTGTGACCCTGGTAACCAAACATAAATAACAATTGACATAGATAATGTGAAAACGCTCTCCTTTTTTATGTCCACCAGGTAGTGACTCTGCGTATGGTTCATGAAAAACTGCTGCGTCTGCTGCCAGGCGGGAAGCAGCAGGCTCTGACTTCAGATCGTGTGTTTGAACCTTTCTCTGGACTCAACCCTCTGCATTACAACCCCTACACTGAGGTTAGTAAAAATAAACAGGGAGTGTACATGTGTTATGAGCATGTAAGACTTCTGATTTACCTTGTTTGAGCTTTCCGCAGGCCTGTACTTTGTTAATGTCAGTGCCTTTTACAATAAAAAGAGCAACAGATTTACATAGCCACTAGCTAGCATTAAAGGGCCAGCGTGTAATATTTGGCATGGTTTATTGTCAAATCTGAATCTGAATCTGAATATTCTACCCATTAATATGTTTATATAAGTGTATAATCGCTATAAAATAAAATTCGTTTGGTTTCGTAGCCTTATAATTATGCTTTTATATATATATATGTATATATAGCAAGGGCCTTGCTTTAGAGAGGTCGCCATCTTGCGCCGCCATGTATGTACGGCAGACCGAGCAGACAATCCAAGGAAGGAAGAAGGAGGAGGAAACAGCAGAGAGTGTTAGTAGTTCGTCGATAGAGAGTAGTGAAAGGTTTTTTTAGTTATAAAGTTTGCGAATGGACCACATTTACCACTCAACAGGAGAGAATGAACCCAAACCGTCATCTGCGAAGAAAAGAAGACGCAACTTCACTCTTTGTGATGCACTCTCTGCGGCGCTTTTCCTCCTGATGATATATCTCCCCAACGATGGTAGCAGTAGCACCGAATCCCATTCTGTGCAGCAAAATGGGAGCGGAGGATTCAGCCTCTCTTCTCGCCTGCTCAGTGTACGCTGGCTCTCATCTGTGAACTCCGGCTCAAACAGGTATAGCTCTGGATCTGTGTCCGCTACAAGAAACTCTTCAAAATCGTGTTCAGAGTCGTCCATTGCAGCGACAAGTCCAGAGATATTGCTAGGCTAAATAAACAGCTGAGGTCTGTTTACAGGCTACGCTGTCAGTCAGTGTGCGGGCTGGAGATTGGTGGAGCAGAGAGGGGAGGGGGTGCCCGCTAGGTATTGTAAACGAGTATGTGTGTATGGAGTGTGTGTGTTACACTAGAAGAGTCAGAGTTTGGGATGGAGTCTTTTACCCCCTGGAGTGTTACCGGAGTTTTTGGAGTGCTTAAATAAACTGGCCTTTTTCCCGAACGCTCCTCTGGTCTCCTGCTCGTGAGGGATTCATTACAATATCGTAACATGGTTTAGATTTCTAAATAAACATTCACCTCGTTGCTAGATAGACCTACTCCTGAAAAACTCGTGTCTGCGCAAGGCTTTTTGTCCCTACGAGGCCACCATCATTTACCTGACGGGACGGGTGAGCGAGTGAGCCCTGCAATCTAGAATTTGACCAGTGATGTTACTGTTTTCAACGGTTTTCAACCCATTTTACACACTGGCCCTTTAAATTATAATACTGTAAATTGCTTCTCATGTAACTGAAGCAAGCATGAAACATCCCTCTCAAACTTAGCATATGACATTTTGTTGTATGTTTTTTGTAGCCTGTTTGGAGAACAGCGGTGGCTCAGTTTGAGCGCCTAATGGCTCCATCAGAGCAGGAGGTCGCAGGCAGACTAAAGAGCTACATTGCTGATGTACAGGACAACCCACAACAGGTAGTGAAACACACTGCTTCAGCTCAGGTTGTAAAATATTGTCTGTGTTATTGTGAGAACTTAGAGTATGTGCCTGTTTGTGTTTGCTGTCTAGCTGTTGCAGGTGTTTCAAAAGCACAAGGAGTTAATCAGACGTCCCACCATCAGCAAAGAGCTGCAGTCAGAGAGAGAGACCTTACTGGCTAGACTACTCGACTACAACAAGGGTACACAGCTTGTTTCAGAAGTGATTTAGTTGAAATGGCACAGTAAGATGTCTTGGTGGTGAGAATAAGAGAAATATATTCTTTAGCTGAAGCACTACCTGTTCTCGTATAGTAAGTGACTCAGAAAAAAATGATGTATATGATGAAGGGACATTCAGTGGTGACACACTGTTGTTCTGCATCGTTGACTTCTCTTTACTTCATTGATTTTCTTAGGCCTGAAGACTGATTTTGAGAACCGATGCCATGGAGGCCCTGGAGACAAATCTGGTCCACTCATTGGCAGGAACCTCCCTGAGGTGGTGAACAAAATCGTCTGGGTCCGACAGCTCACACACAAGGTAACAGAGCATGTGTCTGTGTATGATCACATGCGCACATATCCTGTATGAGACCGCTGGCAACTGAATACCATGGACTTCCTCTTCTTTTATTAATTTGCATGGGCCTACATCCAATAATTGGACTGATAGTGATCTGATCACACAACCGTAGCTTTTTGCTGATGTGACAAATATAAAAAAAAATCCAATGATATAATAGTGTGTACTGATTCCTTTTTTTAAAAAAAATATTTCTTACATTAGGTTGAAGACTCTATGCGTATAGCTGAGGCACTGCTCTCAGACCTGTCCGGTTTTAAGGGGTTCCTGCATTTCTGTGATGACCTGCTGGAGGGTCTGAGGGCGTATGAACAGGAACAGGTCGGGGACTGGTCAAGAGATATACTGTCTGGACTGGCTGACTCAAAATCAGGCATCAGGTTGGAAACACTGCACACTGTGACCTCAGCTAACATAACATACAAGACAAGCTCAGAGCAACACCAAATTTTATCTCGTTTGCCACTGAAAGCATTGTGTTCAAATTATATGTCAAAGTATCTTAGACAGCAGCATACTTACATTTCTCAGTAAAATCTTATTAATTTGTTAACATAATCTGTACTGTTTTCTGCCATTTTTATTTTCCATGTTCATCATCATGTTATTTAGCACATTGATGAAGGGCACCTCAGTTGGAATAGGTGCCAGTTTGATTGGATCTAATTATAATTCTCTCCCTCTGTATAGTCTCCAGGCCAGTAACCGTGTGATGGATCTGGACCATGTGGACGGCAGGCTGAAGATCCAGTATTCAGACAGGCTGGTCAGTCTGGTCAGGGAGGTCAGGCAGCTTTCTGCCCTGGGCTTTCCCATCCCAGCCAAGATACAGCAGGCTGCTAATACTGCAGACAAATTCTACAGACAAGCTATTGTCCTTAAACAAGTGAGAGTGTACACAAAGACACACAAACATGTTTTCCTCATGTTTTTATTCATATCTGTGTCATTATTTCTGTTTTAGCTAGTCTCATGCGCGTATTGTAACAAAGTACTACTGCATTGTAGGTGGCCCATTTCTACAACACCATTGACCAGCAGATGATTCCCTCTCAGAGACCGATGATGCTTAGTCTTGCCCTGGCCTTTGAACAGGTCATCAAGGTACTGCACACAGCTGGAAATTATAATTTTTACTTCCCAGGCATCGCATGCTAAATATCAAAAAGGATAAATGTACATTAATCAACATTTAAACAAATGTAAATGTTTAAATGTTAGCAGAAAGGCTACTTTTTATCAGCAGTCCCTTTGCCTGATGTTGTTCGGCCTCTCAGAGTAATTCAGATAATAAAGTATGTACATTAATTAAAACCATACAACACTGTGGTAAAAAGACATTTACCATAGAACACAAAATATAGTTCTTGAAATTTCTTTAACACAGCAAAACATTTTATACATGAAACTTACTTATCATTGATAAATTGTTCCTGGCGCTGATTTCTTATTTTGGACTTGAGATGATATTTCTGCTTTTCTTTTTTAGAATCCTCGTTCTCAGTCAAAGGACTCAGGTGGTAAACTGCAGATCACCTGGGACAACCCCAAAGAGTTGGAAGTTTACATTGCTAAGCTGCAGTCTGCTGCAGAGAAACTCTCCACCGAGAACAGGAAGTTACGAAAATGGCACACTGACTTCACTGACAAGGTTGCAGCATGCTGTTAGACTGTATTTTGACTTCAGTTGTTCACTAAATTATTAAATAGAGAGGCAATTGGCACTAATTTGAATTATTTATTGTGAGCATATTCCTTTGGAATCATAATCTGAGATTAGTAACTAAAGTCTTGCTGTGTATTTGCTCGCACACCTCTGGGGACATTTCTCAGGTGGTGACATTGATGAATGTGGACCTACTGAGACATCAGCAGCGGTGGAAGGATGGGCTTCAGGACCTCCGCACTGGCTTTGCCACTTTGGAGGCTCAGGTATTGTTAACTGTCAGAAGTGTAAGTGTCTTTGCTGCCGGCCTTCATGTAATTTTTATCTACATGGGTTTTTTACTGAACACATTATTTTTATATGAATGACAAACGTGGAGAAAACACCAGGGAGTTCTGTGATTATCACTGTAAAAAAAGCATGTTACAAAACTCTTTTAGCACTCATTACAAAGCTTGTCTTTGGATATACACAACCTGTACAACAAATTTTAGTTCTTGGAAAACCTATGCATGTATGTGTGTGTGTTTAGGGCTTCAGGTCTGATGACATGCGGGCATGGCGTCAGCACTGGAACCATCAGCTGTACAAGGCTCTTGAACACCAGTACCAGACTGGACTGGAAGCTCTGAACAAGAACCTGCCTGAGATAAACATAGACCTCACTTTTAAGTCAGTACACACACTTTGACTGTCTTGCTCTTTATGTCTATTCTCTAATTCCATTTCACTCTCAACTCTACCTTGTTGTTGCCTTTTTTCTCTTTCTCTCAAACATACATAGTATTTCCCCTCTCTCGTACAACAACGTAATTGATCAGCAGTTTTTCCCCCGTTTTTATGTTTTCCTCTCCTTCTTGTGAATAGACAGGGCCGCTTGCAGTTCCGTCCTCCATTTGAGGAAGTGCGAGCACGCTATTTCAGGGAGATGAAACGGTTCATCTCAATTCCAAACCAGTTCAAAGGTGTCAGCGCCCAGGGGGAGGAGCTCATCTTTAGCGTGATGATTGATAGAAACGCCTCTGGGTTCCTCACCATTTTCAGCAAGGCTGAGGACCTCTTCATTCGTCTGCTGGCTATACAACACAAGTTCAAGGTGCCTAAAGAACAGCTTTTTTGGCATTGATGCTGATTATGACAGATGATTTTCAGTCAACTGTCCCATTAAAAGCATTTGTATAAAGATAAGAGAAGTATAACAATTTTCGTCATGTCTAGGGTAATTATCCCCATACAAAATGAAACTATTCTAATGAGTACTAATGAATCATACAAGTAATATCCATAGAGTGAACATATTAAAGGTCACATACTCTCATTTTCAGTTTCAAACTTGCATGCGGGGTTTCTAGTAGAGCATGTTTACCTGCTTTAATGATTCGAAAAAAGCTGTACAGTTTTGTCCAACATATGCAAAACATATTGATAGGGGATGTGCAAAAGTTCATTGCATGGAGAACAGAGATAATAGTCCAAAAGATCTGCATTAATGTCATGAGTAGAGACAGATGGGAAAACAATGCAAAGACAATGTGAGGATGCATTAAATTCTGTGGCAAGCATGCTGCTCTTTGACAGTTCAGGGATTTGACACTGGCCTCAGAGGTCCTTTGCTCATTGAATCATTGCAAGGAACCATTACTGTACTGTTTTCTTTGAAAGAATACAGTTTAAATTAGTCGTTCTTCCCTTTTTATGTACTGAAGCTGTATTGTCTTTATTGTCAGCATTTTCCCCCTTAACACTACCTTAGTAGAACAGTGAGCACAGTATATTATCTTTTCCCTTCTGTCCGTAGCCATGCATATCTAAATCGTCGGGAAATCCCTCAGTCACCTCTAGACTTCTCTTCTATCACCCCTACTTTGTTTTGTTTTTATTTAGTCACCTATTTCTGGGTATTACATGTAGCTTTGGCGCAAGTCGAAGCTTCATGTTCATTATGAAATTTATAAAGAAAAGTTGTACGTGTTCAACCGGATCTTACGTAGAACAAGGGAGAGGTACTTTTCTGAAATTATTGGAAACTGCAGTAACAACTCGCGTGTCTTATTTGCAACAGTGAACGATTAACAAACTCTCCAGCTCAACTGCCGTTGGAACTGATCTCCACCTCTAAGTGTAATGAGTTTGCAGTATTCTTTTGCGACAAGGTTCAGACCATTAAAAATGCCATCAATTCCACAACACCAATAACAACCCTGCAGCCACCTAGACACTTAGAGCTGACTCATTTTGCACCTGTAACTGACAAAACTGTCCAAGAGATCATCACCAGTCTGAGTTCGTCTACATGCTGCCTCGATGTGTTACCCACTAGATTTCTAAAGTCTGTGCTGAGCAGTTTGTTACCACCACTCGCTCACATAGTTAACATGTCACTACAATCTGGAACATTCCCAAAGGCCTTGAAAACTGCAGTTATAAAGCCTCTCCTAAAGAAGAGCAGTCTCGATGCCACAGTACTGAACAACTACCGGTCCATTTCAAATCTGCCGTTTTTAGGCAAAGTCCTTGAGAAAGTTGTTTACCAACAGCTTACTGACTTTCTCCGAAAGAACAACTCCTTTGATGTTTTCCAGTCAGGTTTTAGACCCCATCACAGCACTGAGACCGCTCTTATTAAGGTGACAAATGACATCCGCCTGAACACTGACGCAGGCAAAGTCTCAGTTTTAGTCCTGCTAGATCTGAGTGCTGCTTTTGACACTGTCAATCATGAGATCCTTTCACAGAGACTAGAGGACTGGGTGGGCATCTCTGGCACTGCCCTAAATTGGTTGAAGTCCTATCTAGAAGACAGGAAGTACTTTGTTGAAATTGGTAACTGTGTCTCAGACCACATGGCCTTGACCTGTGGGGTGCCCCAAGGGTCAATCCTGGGACCCCTTCTGTTCAATCTCTACATGCTGCCTTTAGGCCAGTTAATACAAAGTAATAATGTGTCCTACCACAATTATGCAGACGACACTCAGATCTGTGTCTCACTGACAGCAGGTGAATATGGACCAGTGGATTCACTCTGTCACTGCATTCAACAGGTCAGTGTGTGGATGCAAAACAACTTTCTCCAGCTAAATTCAGACAAGACTGAAGTCATCGTATTTGGTCCACAGAAACAAAGAGAAAGTGTCAGCAGTCACCTCCAGTCTCTCTCTCTAAAACCTACAAATCAGGCTAGAAATCTCGGGTAATAATGGACTCAGACTTGAACTTTAACAGCCACATCAAATCAATAACATCAGCAGCTTTTTACCATCTAAAAAACATTGCCAAAATCAAAGGTATAGTGTCTAAACCTGACTTGGAGAGACTTATCCATGCATTTGTCTCTAGTAGGTTAGATTACTGTAACGGCCTGCTCACTGGCCTCTCCAAACGGACTGTAAGACAGCTGCAGTACATCCAGAATGCTGCTGCTCGGGTCCTGACCAGAACCAGGAAGTACGAGCACATTAGTCCTGTGCTCAGGTCTCTACACTGGCTTCCTGTGGCTCAGAGAATAGACTTTAAAGCAGCTCTGCTTGTGTACAAGTCTCTCCACGGCCTAGCACCAAAGTACATCTCTGACATGTTAGTGCCATATGAACCATCTCGGACTCTGAGGACCTAAGGGACCGGCCTCCTGCTGGTGCCCAGAGTCAGGACTAAACATGGGGAATCAGGATTCCAGTTTTATGCAGCTAAAATCTGGAACAGTCTTTCTGAAGATGTGAGACAGGCCTCTACTCTGACAATGTTCAAATCTAGACTCAAAACAGCTCTATTTCACTGTGCATATAACTGAAAGGATCTTATCTGTACTCTTCTCTTTTAAAGTTCATTTTATAATGATTATTTATGTTTTTATTTTGTATTGTGATTTTAATGCATTTTCTTGTTCTGTAAAGCACTTTGAATTACTTTGTGTACGAATTGTGCTCTACAAATAAACTTGCCTTGCCTTGCCTAGATTTTGTGATCTTTGATACAGGAACATTTATAATTGGGAAATATGCAAAGCACCTAACCGCTGTGATTTTTGTGTGTGTGCGTGCTTGTGTGTGTGTGTGTTTTGTAGGAGTGGGTGGTGCTGGGCCAGGTTGATTTAGAGAAGTTAGTGGAGAAGCATCTGAACTCAGTGCAAGACTGGGAGAGAAACTTCAAGGCCCTGAAAGCCAAAGGGAAGGAGTCAGAACGTCTGCCCAGGTATGCATCACACATTATAAACACAAGTCAAATGAAAAAAAATAAATTCAATTTTATTTATAAAGCCCAATATCACACATCACAATTTGCCTCACAGGGCTTTACAGCATACGACATCCCTCTGTCCTTATGACCCTCACAGCAGATAAGGAAAAACTCCCCCCAAAAAAACCCTTTAATGGGGGAAAAAAAACAGTAGAAACCTCAGGAAGAGAAACTGAGGAGGGATCCCTCTTCCAGGACGGACAGACGTGCAATAGATGTTGTACAGAACAGATCATTATAATACATTTACAGTAATCCATATGACAAAAAGATACATAAAGAGAGAGAAATTGAGACAGAGAGAGATGCAGGGCAAGCAGTAATGACAATAGCTACAATAACAGTAATTTTGGTAGCATATGTTATGTGTATATAATGATATATGATAGTATATGTATGTGACAATAATAATAATTGTATGTGTATAATAACAGTAGAAGTATGACTAATAATAACAGCAGTAGGAGGAGGCATCAGGCAGGACCACTGCAGCAGCACAACCACACACGTCACGCCATCCAGGCACCGCTGCGATGTGAGTTAACCTGCGAGACAGTGGAGCACAAAGGCTCCGGAGAAGAAGCCGAGTTAGGGATGTGCAGAAATAGGACATAAATGTTAGCAAATGAAGAATAACCAACTTTTCAGAAACTAAGAAGAGAGAGAGAGAGAGAAGGAGAGAAGGTGCCCAGTGTATTATAGGAGGTCCCCCGACAGACTAGGCCTAAGTCAGCCTAACTAGCGGCTGGTCCAAGACAAGCCTGAGCCAGCCCTGACTATGGGCTTTATCAAACAGAAAAGTCTTAAGTGCTTAATGTGGAGACGGTGTCTGCCTCCCAGACCGAAACAGGGAGGTGATTGCACAGAAGAGCTCTCAAATGTAAAATGTTCATATTTATAGTACTTTTTTAAAATACACATTAATTACAAAACAGTGGGGAAAAACACAACATGTAAAGGCTCAGAATTTAACCAGGATGGTCACCATTAACTATTTTGGTATCTTAAGGCAGATAGCTTGTTAAGACTGACTTGTTATTGGCACAAGCGGGGTCTGCTAATTATTTGGCCATTTGCACTTTAGCTGGCATTTTATTCCCACTGCCAGGATTAAATTCACTTCTTTGGTTCAGTTCATGTTAACTGACTCTGCAAATACAGGATGTTTCACCATATCAATAGAGTCTCAGGTGCTGATCCTTTCCTTCTTTTGCCAGTCAGGAGAAAGTAGACTGCATTACAGTCAACTGTGAGCCAGTAAAAGCTGTCATCGATGACCTAATCCAGAGGCTATTTGACATCCTGCTTTTATCACTCAGGAAATCCATTCAAGGTACAAACTGACTGGTCTTTTTACTTTCATTTTTTCCAACTTTGCTTTCATTCTGTCTCAATATCATGAATTGCATTTTCTATAAAGTTATCAATGTATTTTACACGAGTCACAAGCCCAAACTTTTCTTATTTCATTTTCTTTCACTTTTCTTCTTTATTTCAATTTTGTTTTTCACTCTCTTGGCCCGGTGACATCCCCTTTGCTCTTAATTTCTCTTTCCTTTTCCGTTTCCTTTGTGTGTACCACCCTCCCTCTTGCTTTCAGGGCACACCCAGGCCATAGACAGTTTTGTTTCAGAGTCAATAGAGGCCTTGTCCAACCGACCAGAGAGCATGGAGGAGATTGGTGCGGCCAGTGGCAAATATAACCAGATATTAGCCTGCAAACCAGAAGTAAGACAAAGTAACACACTCCATAACTCTGCACGGGAACTTTCTTGAACAAAAAATACTAATACTGGTAGTTTTTTCAGATTTTTTTGTAAACATTTTTGTAAAGCCTTAGTTGGTAATTTGAAATAGTACAGGAAAATATGTTTCTGAAAACATTTGAGGCAAGAAATAGCCAATGCAATAACAGAATCTTGAATCATATTTGATCAGGGCTGCCTAGTTTGAAAGTTTGACTGCAGTTTATGAGCAGTGATTGGCATCATTGACAGCAGTGTTAGAGGCTCATTGACCCTCTTTCAAAATATAGTGACAGTTTCTAATTGTAGCTTTAATGAGCCTTTTCTATGTAAGCCCCTACTGTCAATGACATGGCACGCATGGAGGGAAGTGTTTGGGAATTCATGCTGTATGTGTTGTTGTTATATTTCTGATGTTTCACACATAGCAGTGTCTTGTACAGGTAGTTCCATGTGGAACAGGACACATGTTTGACATGACATTGTAACTAATTAACTAGAGTTTGTATGTGCATAGATCCTACCTCAGTTCCAGTGTGCTGAGGAGAAGAACCGCTTGCTGCGAGCTGTGGCTGGGGGTGGTCTGGACTCCCTGTCCTCACTGAGGGCCAAATGGGACAAACTAGAGCTTGTCATGGAGAGCCACCAGCTCATGATCAAAGATCAGGTGACATAAACTCACAAACATGTTGGCTTATGGTTTAAAAACTTCACATCCAAGATTTTCTGTAAAGGCTTTCTGCTAGTTCTCATCTTTTGAAAGTCTTTAGATGAAAAATAACAATGCCCATTTACCCTAATCACCCTTCCTTTCTGTCTCTGGCTGTGCTCTTGTGCTATTTGCTCTCCCTCGCCCTGTTCCCCTCTTAGGTGGAGGTGATGCGAAGTAATGCGGCGAGTCGTATTGATGTCTATAGAGCGGATCTGGAACGTTTTAAAGCCCGCTGGGACCAGCTGAAGCCTAAAGATGAGATGCTTGAGAGCGGTGATCATGCTGCTCTTCTTGCGTGCCTCCAGACCATCAGGGACAAGCAGCAGGAGTTCCAGGAGCTTGAGCTTGTGCGCAGTAAACTGCTGTAAGTCCTTTTTAATATGCTGACCAGTTTTTTTCTTTGCTCAGAGAGTTGGGGCAGCTGATTCAGATGTATATTGCCTTCATCTTTTTAGAACATGCTGTAGTTGGAAAAAATGTGGTGATGCTGTGGCCAGAAAATAGTTTAAAAAAAATCTTCTTCTTTTTTTTCAATATTGATGGGATTGTTAGTAACTTAACTAAATCTAATGTGATACAATTATAGCCTTTTAGATTTTAGCCACAAGTTTGACTTATTATTCAGATCCACTATTAATGTTTGTGACTCAACAAAACACAGTGTTCTAGTAAGGGCTGGGTTTTGTTTGATAAATTACAATACCAGTACCAGTACCAGTATCAGTACCTTTTAAACGATACTGATACCAACAGAGTATTTCATTCGGTACCTATAATGTGAATGGAGTGTAGTATGGCCATACCTTTGGTCTTGGTTAAAGGTATAATATATAGTTTTTCCACATAAAAATGTCTAAAAATGATTAAACCAATATTATATATTTTGTTTAGTTGTGTACTTTGATTATCAGAAATTTTTCAAACCCAGATAAATATGAAATATTAATAAAAGTTACGGACCGTGTCATTAGGTCGCATGTCAATGGCGACGTAACTCCAGTTACCATAGCCATTAAATGAAGGAGAAGAAGAAGAAGCAGATGGGATGAGACGTCAGAGAAAGAACGTTACTGTTGCTAGGCTAAGCTAACTGATCACGGATCATGATTATGCATTGACGGTTGCTGCAGCTTCTGACACCGAAGCTGTCCCGGTAAACAAGCCAGTAAAACGGAAACGTACGGGTCAACCAAGCGATCCCAGAAGAATTTGGGATAAGAAGAGAGCTAAATCAAGGATAAATATTGGTGTGGCCTTTCCGAGATGGAGAGAGCTTTGTGAAAATCTAGGACTACAATTCGACGCGGACCTCGCGTGTGTTCTACTAGACAGGTAAGCGAACATCTGGCTGATGTTATTGAAATATTAATCATTTCCACCAGTGTATTGCAAGCACTGCTGCCCGCCGGGGCACCAGCACTCCGGCCAGCGGCCTCCGCTGCAGAGCGGAGGCTGGCTAACCACAGCATCTAACGATAGGTTTCTATAATGCTGAGCTGAAGCTTGCTCTGCCAAAAAACTGCCACGGTCGGTTTCACGGAGTGAGGAACGTCAGATCTGTATCTGTTATATGACCACAACTCCCATGATCCCACGCTACTTCGTGACGTCATCCAACTCCGTCTTCTGTTATTGTTTTGGTTTGAGACCCCTAGCGGCAGAAAATGGGAACTGCCCATTAGTTCGACAGCCCATTGGTTCGACATCCCATTGTTGCGACCATATTAAACTCATTGTTCCGAAGTCCGTTCCGAAATCATCATGATGCCCTGTGGTTAAGGTCTGGTTAGGTTTAGGCACAAAAACCACTTGGTTAGGGTCAGGAAAAGATCATGGTGTGGGTTAAAATGAAAAAGAAAGTGACAAACTCATAAGCTGTGAGCCTGCTCCGCCTCAAGCTGGTCGCGGCGCACCATACACCCGCCGCGAGCCGTTCAGCACCGCGGACAGTCGGACTAATGGGCTGTCGAACCAATGGGCTGTCGAACCAATGACATGGACCCCAGAAAATTACATATTGCATGTTTAAATACACCACGCTCAATAGTGATTAGGTTAACTGTTAGCATCATAAGGCTATAGTTACCTGATGTTTATGAAGGGGTTTAATGACAGAGTCAAGCTGCTTTGATGTTGATGTGAGTCTTTTAAGATAGTTTAAGAACTTGGTGTTGGATGTTAGCCACAGCTGCTCTATAAGCTAACCGGACAGACATCAAACTGTCTGTTTACCGAAAGTAGAGTCGCTCTGGAGATGGCATCAACACAAAATTTGCTGAATGGGTGGTGAGTATGGATGGTGCTGGATCAGACACACAGTGCAAGAAAGTATAAATGCAGGTGTTGTTTGACAAAAGACATTTTGATACTGCTTGATACTGGGTTATTTGGGTCAATACCTTAAATGTATTGAGTACCAGTACCCAAGTCTTAATTTTATTTTTCAATTTCCTTGCAGCCCCTGCTTTCTGTTATATGTTTTTTTTATATTTGAAGCTACTCAGTATTATTACCGATGCATTTCTATGTACACATCAAACCTGAAATAATGAGAAATAGTATATTATTCATAGCCTTTACCCAATTACACTTCAGCCCAGAGCACCGTGCAGAGCAGCTGCCCCAGAGTAGAACTAATATACAAGTCTACTTGTGAAGTCACCTCACTTACACCTACAAGGACGTGTTGTAGTGCCTTTACGTCAAGTGTTGATACACTCAAAGAAGTAAAAAGTGTGCATCTTGCTCTCAGTTCAAAAATAACATATATCATAATTATAATAATCATAATATCATAGTTCAGAGATGAGTGCCTCTCCTGCTTTTCACCTGAGAGAACTGTTGGATTAAGTGGCAATCACTTTTCTCTCCTCTGCACTCCTCTGCTTTCCTCTCCTCTCCTCTCCTCTCCTCTCCTCTCCTCTCCTCTCGTCTCCTCTCTTCTCCTCTGCACTCCTCTGCTTCCCTCTCCTCCCGTCTCCTCAGTGAGGACTGTGCCTATTTTGACCTGGGGGCTCCAGATTTCTCTCTGGCTGAAGAGACAAAAGCAGACATGGAGGAGCACAGCCAGATGTGGGGTCTGTATGAGGAGTGGCAGCAAGGCTTCACAGAAAAGGCCCAGGAGGACTGGATCACATTCAGGTAGGGGGTAAAGATTAGGCCTGCTGTAGACAGATCTCAATCTCCTAGAATTGGAACTTTTCTTATTTTTTGTCACTACTCTGTTTTCAGTTATATGTTGATATGTATGTTTCTTTTGTTTTACAGGAGTAAGACATATGTGTTTGAAGAGTTTCTGTTTACGTGGCAGGACAGACTCAGGAAGCTGGAGCAGCCTACTGCCATGTCTGTTAAACTGCAAGGAGAAGTGGACAAATACAAGGTAGACAGTATAGTTGGTGGACTAACATAACATCGCCTTCTCTTCAGTTTGAGTATATTTATCATAGAGGAACATGTCTATAAAGACCCTCAAACAGGGCTTAAAGGCTACAGCGTTTATTACGCTCAACAATGCAAAAGTTTTGGACAATTTACTGACAATTCAGCAATTCTTAAAGCCTGCCAGGGTGTTAAAATGTGAGGTTAGTCAGTGGAGCATTATCGGAGTATTCATGGTACCACCAAATTTAAAATGATTATTCTTTTGGGTAGCATACATTTGTTCAGAAAAGTTCATGGCAGTCAGCCTTATGCGATATATTTTGTTCAAATTTAACTTTTATGTTCACACTTTTCCATCTGTATGTCTAGAACATGGTCCCAGTGCTGAAGTATGTGCGTGGGGAACACCTGTCCCAGGACCACTGGTTGGACATGTTCCGTTTGCTTGGCCTTCCAAGAGGGACGACTTTAGAGAGACTTACCTTTAATGACCTCCTCGGTGTGGCAAACACCATCATAGAGAAGGCCTTGGAGCTCAAGGTATGTGTGCACACACTCAAGCACAGACATATACATAATGGGCAGACACACATACTTCTACAGGGACACACACCTCTTTTAAATATTTCATTTTATATTTTTACCTTTTTAGGTATGGGACAAGGTTTGTTAAATAAATATGAATTGTAAAGGTTGCCAATGTTACCGCAATACATGTCTAGGGCCACAAGGGGGCAGCAGTAAGTAAGAAATTGCATATGTTTTAGTTCAGCTAAAGCTTGTGACCATACTGTAGGTTACAGACATTTTCACACACAGTCTGTAGGTTTGGCATGCAGGCCATTACTGAATAATTTGACTGATAACTGCAGTGTTTTATTTCGTAACAGACTGATTCAGTAATTTTATTCAGAAACAATATGTATTAAGAGATAGTTTTGGTAAATAAAATTGTTCAATAAAGTTCCTCTTTTTTCTGGATTTTCAGTGCCTCACATTATATATCTGTCATGCCACTTAGAAAATCTGCATCTTCATAGTTTGTCTTGAAAATTTGATTGAACAGGGCACATATGTTTGTGTGTGTGTGTTACAGGATCTGAACAGCCGTGCTCAGGCAGAGGTGACAATCAGAGAAGCACTGAGGGAGCTGGATTTGTGGGGAGCTGCAGCTACCTTCAACCTCACAGAGTACACGGACAGCAGCAAGCGCACTCTCACCCTCATCAAGGACTGGAAGGATATAGTCAACCAGGTAGACACTCGGGCATGCAGAAACAAACAAAGACGGACTCACATACTGCATCTAAACACAAAACACACTCTTGTTAGATGGAGCCAGGGTATGTCATTGGCACTACAGCTTAATCAGCAAAGTAAATTAAAGTTTATCACAACTGGCTACAGTTTTATCAGCCACACTTTGACCGTAACCCTCTTGTACAAAGCAGATGGCATCCACCAAATGAGAAGGCTGTGTTACATTGTTTTATTAATTCTGTATCTCCACAAATTTTTCTCAGCCTGACTGATATGCCTGCAACCAAGAAATTCTTCAGCATCTGCTTTCTGTTTTGAGTAACCGCCAAATATCTTTTAGCTTTTAACACCAAACAATGCTTTCTAATATCCCTGTCATCTGTTACAGGTCCCATGATTGCCTCTCTGCACATAACCCTCTGTAATAATAAAACATCTCATCCCTATTCAGCATAATTTGTTCCACTGTAGTTAAGTAATCTTTTCTCTGTGAACATGTTATTGTTTCAAATAAATTAGACTTCTTCTCTATCATTGAATTTGGGCTGGCCCCTAGATAGATTTAACAAATGATATGACAGTGTGATCAAGGATGTGGCTGCTTCAGTGTTCTCTGTTTTTGCCTACTTGATAATGGTAAGATACAGATAAAGGTGTTAGCAGAAATGTTGGACTTTGACTCAGCATAATGCTGTTTATTAAGATAGTACACAAAAATACAAAAGTAAATTCTGCATACAAGGCAGTGCTTTTGAAAACATTAAATCATTTGGAAAGTCGCCTTCAGTTGTTGTTTGAATTTCCTATTATTCATTATTTTTTAATAATCATTATTTCAGGCAGGTCCATTAAAGTGACCATTTTGTAGATCAACTCGGAAGACACAAAAGAGTCTTAAGGAAAATGCAGGCATATCTACAGGCACCATTAAATGAAATCTTAAGGATTAGCAAACATTGGCTTTATCACCGCTCTGTGCCCATCCAGGTGGGAGATAACCGCTGTCTGCTGCAGTCTCTGAAAGACTCTCCCTACTACCGCGGCTTTCAAGACAAGGTCAGGTCAAAGAATCTATGAATACACTTTTATAATCTTTAAGTGCTTCATTTTTATTTTTGGTATAATGTGAATCTCCCCAGACTCTCTGTTTATTAAATATACAACATGTGTTAACCTAATTTAATGAATTGCTGTAGTGTTGTTGCATGTTTTTTATTACTGTTGTTTACTGTATGTTACTGTATTTACTTTGCATATGTCCAGGTCAGTCTGTGGGAGGTTCGTCTATCAGACTTAGATGAGTACCTGCTCAGTCTGAATGCCATCCAGAGGCGTTGGGTTTATCTGGAGCCCATTTTTGGACGAGGGGCATTGCCCCGTGAGGAGGCCCGCTTCAAACGGGTTGATGAAGACTTCAGGTAGTCTGTGTGTTTGTGTGTGAGAGAGTGACTGTATCCCATCCAAGTTTCAAGTTCATGTTTATTTTGTTCTCAGACATATTAAAAAGTACAGTGTACATTCGAATACAAGTGCTTGCCATTCCACATCTAATACTTTTGGAGTGCTTGCTGTTCTACAATAATCTAAATGTTTTAAAGTGCTTGCAGTACCTCACATAAAAACATTTAAAATGCCAGATGCGTGTCCTGTGTGTCCTACAATACTGAGAGTTATTCAAAGTGCTTGCTGTTCAGTAATCTAACCACCTGGGGGTAAAAACTGTCTCTGAGGCCCCTGGTCCGTATCCAGAGAGCTTTTGCTCTACATTGCAAATTGGTTGACAGCGAGAGTAATTCAGGTCAAATGTGTATCTATTGAATTTGACCAAGAGGTTGCAAGCACACTGCCCACTCCCATAAACTCCCAGTCTGAAATGAAGCACTATCCATCATACGTGAATATAAACACCCTTAAATTTAAGCTTGAATTGGCATTTAAACCTTACTCATTGTGTCATTCGATATCCACTCCCATACTGGTGGTGATTTTCTTTCTTACTGCACAGATATGTTTTGATGTACTGTTCATTTCTGTTTAATGTTCAGGTTTATTGCAGCCAGTACTCAGTATAACACTAGGGTGGTGTCTTCTGCTGGGAGAGATGCACAAATAGAATTTGAATCACAGGTGGGATTTCTTTTTGCGCAGTCAGTAACAAAATACTTTCCCCGCATGTGTAACAGGTCTATAATGTCAGACATTCAGAGAGACAACAGAGTTGTTTCTCTGAGCTCAAGGGCTGGCATCAGAAACTCCCTGGTCACCATACTGGATCAGCTGCAGCGCTGCCAAAAGTCACTCAATGAGTTCCTGGAGGTACACACACACACACACACACACACACACACACACACACTTTATGAGACTACATTAGTAAAACATAGGTTGTAAACATCACCACTTATCTTTTTTATGTGTTGCAGGAGAAGCGCTCTGCCTTCCCAAGGTTCTACTTCATAGGAGATGATGATCTGTTAGAGATTCTTGGTCAGGCAACCAACCCAACTGTCATCCAGTCACACCTCAAGAAACTCTTTGCAGGTCAGAAAAAACATGTTTTGTTCTATCATTTTCTTTTTCTTTTTGTCATCTCGTGCTAAAACTACTGCATCTCGCTCCTGGCTAGTGTGCCTCAATGTGCCGTCTGACCTCTGCAGTTCATCCAGAATGCAGCAGCTCAGCTGGTCTTCATCTTGTCCAAGTTCTCCCACACTACCCCACTACTCTGTACTCTACACCGATTATGCCAGTTATGCTGGAGATGGCTCAGGTCCATCCTGCATCTTAGGCATGGTCAAACCCCATTCAGTGTGCTCTACTACCGCCAACTGACTTGCTACTCCCTCAATATGAAGGAGGCCCAGCTACTGCTCTACAAAGCCAAGACTGTTATCTGTCCTGACTTCACAATGGTGGAGCAAACTCCCTATTGACATCAGGACAGTAGAAGCTCTACACACTCTTGATGTAAATCGGCATATTTGATGGAGTTGATGTACCTGCATGATTATTGCACCCACATGGTTGAATGCACTTATTGTCATGGAACATAATGTTATGTTGTACTCTTCTTTGTTTTTCTGTCCTATCCTTTGTTCTGTTCTCTTATCTTCTCCTGTCTTCCTTGCGTCCCTTGTATCATAGCGTATTATTTTGGACAGTGAATATAATCTGTGTGTTAATTATCTGTGCAGGCATCCACAGTGTTGTTTTTGATGAGCAATGCCAGCACATTGTCGCCATGTGCTCCTTGGAGGGAGAAATAGTGCCGCTCAGAAACGTCATACGCATCACCAGCCTTGTGGAGGTAAAGCTATTGAACAGTATTAATTGGACCCTGAAAGCTTTGCATGAACGTGTTGATTTCAGTTTGTTTAGAGCATATTGCATTCGTTTTTTGAAATAAAGTTTTATACACTAATTTTATTTGCATACCTGTTTGTGGCTGTGTGTAAACTGTTTCCTTCTCTCAAGGAGTGGCTCAGTAATCTCTCTGTGGAAATGAAGGAGACTCTGAAACACCTGCTGTATGAATGTCTGTCAGCAGGAAAGAAAGGGGCGCTGGACCCCTCACGCTACCCATCACAGGTACATGCATACTTTTATACAACCCACAGTACTTTTTTATAAAGTTGAAATCCAAGACCATGTACGTAAAAGCATCTGAAATGTCTGAATGCTCTAATTTTTGGTTTAGATTCTGTGTCTGGCTGAGCAAATCCAGTTTACTGAAGATGTGGAAAGAGCTTTGAAGGAGCAAAATTTGCAGCAGCTGGAGCTGGAGCTCAACGCCAAACTAGAACACTATACTACAGTGGACACCAGCTCTGACGATCAAACTAACACAGGTAGTGGTGTCTGTGTTTGTGTGTCTGCATTGGTAAATTTATCCATGCTCTCCCCTCTGTTTGCACCAGAGCAGAGAGAATCTGTATGTGCCTCTTAAATGCCCTTTAAAATGTCCTGAACATGGAGTAGGCAATCATATGCTAACATGTTAGCTATAGCAACATTAGAAGCTGATAATGTGTCGGTACTGTGTGACTGTCAGCTTGTTTTGGAGTTTTTCTGACCACTAGTGGCCAAAATGAATGAATGCATTTTTAAACATTGGCCTGGATGTATTTCATGCATGTTGAATAAATAAAAGCTAAATGATGATAGGGATGGTATGAAGAAAAATATGTGTTTGTATAGGTTGTGCTCAGGTTAAATAAATGTCTTAGTGCATACAAAACCCTCTGACCTAGGGGTGTAACGGTACACAAAAATCTTGGTTCGGTACGTACCTCGGTACACAAGTCAGGGTTCGGTTTTTTTTCGGTACAGTAATGAAAAAAATAGACAACTATTAAATATCTTTTACTTATTGGTAACCTTATTAAAACATACCACCACAGCAGTTAACTCTTTTTACACAATTTTTGAATGAAACAAATATATATAAAATCCTGCTTTTTCACATTGTTTGAATGAAAATAGAAATATAAAAGTGAAAAATAAAATCCTGCTGTTTTTTTTTTTTTTTTTGAATTAAAAATATAAATATACATTTCTGCTTTAACAGTTTTACTCAATTAAAATAAAAGTATAGTGCAGCTGGTCAGCTTTAAAGCCTACTCAGATTCAGTTTTACTAGGAACTTACTTAGCTTTCCGTGCAGTAAACAAAACATGCTTATATCTAAAGTGCAGCTTAAACAATTTTACTCAACTCCAATGGCATTGGTTATTTCTTTAGCGCAATGGTCAGGGAAACGCTCTTTCTTTTTAAACGACGACGATATCGTAGTTTGCACCAGATTGCTTTTTCTAGTCGTGCCGGTTAACGTTCAAGCTCGGGTGGTGTCGCTTTAGATGTGTTTCCAAGTACATACCCGACCGCTGTCCTGCAGTGTCGGCACACTGCTTTTGTCTTGTCAACTTGTTTATTTCCATCTTCGTATTTTACCCTGAAACCAAAGTGTTCCCAAACGGAGGACTTAAGGTTTGCGGGTGGGTCTTCAGGATCGTCAGGCTCACTTGCCATGTTGTCAAAATGCGAGAATGCGCCGCACAAAGTGAAAGCGGAGATTTACGGGACTCGGTCCGTCACTCAATTATGTCCGTCGGGGAACTAGATATTTCAAATGGTTCAGCTCGCAAAAACGGAATTAAAATAAAACAAAATAAAATAAAATAATATCCTGCGCCCAATAATTCGGTACAGGGTCGTGCCGAACTGAAAGTCGCGTACCGAACGGTTCGACACAAATACATGTACTGTTACGGCCCTACTCTGACCCTATCCTTAAATTTCTTCGACCATATACTGTATCTCCCTATGCTGACAATGACTAAATTATGATCATAATTTGGGCTTTCAAAATTGAAAATTGAGAGGATAAAACGACCTCTGATGTGAGACTGATACAAACCCAGACATGAGGAGCCCTGTGTGATGTTTTTTAGTGTGAAGAGGTCAGTAAATGTTCAGACATACTCTATTTGTAGCATGTTAAATGGTGCTCAGGATGTTGTCCTTCTCTCTCACCCCTATTTTCTTTTGCTTTCTGGTTGCTGATCACAGTCATGATAATATTAGCCTCCCCAAATTGCCATGCCCTTTAAACACTTGCTACGTCCCTCTTGCTTTTTGTTCCATTATCAGACTCCCTCTTGTGTTGTTAATGATTGAGCTCTGATCAAAATCTTGGGTTGCTATTTAGGACTGGGAGATTAATGTCGAATGACTGCTCTTGTGTGAATCTCTTGATAGCCAGTCAGACACGAGAGGCTGCAGAGGGCCAGTACCCTTTAACGCTGCAGATGCAGTAGCTGGAAAGCTAATTTAATGACTCGGGATTGAATATATGGCTACATAAAACATGACAGCGGAGTTTTTTTTTTTTTTTTTTTTTTCAACACAACTTGAATTTGTAAGAAGGATTTTTAAATTTAAATCGTTTTTACTCATGCGTGAGATGAAAAGCTCTTCAATAACCCCGGGAGTGGCATAATTTCACGGTACATTGCTGCCAAATTCCAAATTTCTGTGTCATTTGGAATGTAACTATGAACACAGTGCTTGTTTTACTTGCATAAAGTGTTACTGGAGACAAATTTTCCATTATCACTTATTTAGATTTTTGGAAATTATTACATTTGCAGATAATATGGTTCTTATGGTGAGTGTCATGACTTCAAATCTCTACCACCCACACTTGAAATAGAAGCCATTTCCATGATAACATCATTAAATTACCAGCTCTCTTAAAACAACCAGGTAGGCTGAAGAGGCTTCGGAGTGGCAGTGCTGATTAAAGTAGCTAAAGTAATAGCAAGAAGGATAATCTAATTACCAAGTCTACATTAATGGGCCATAAACCCAGGTGGGGAGTGGGAGTGATCTCCCGTTTGGCACAGAGACAAGACAAGATGGTGTTCATTTGGCAAGGTATTTTTTTATGCTGCTGGGGCTAGGCTGACATCACTGATGGATTCCTACTCACACGGAATTCAAAGCACCTACACAGTGCGTCATTATTAAACCAACTATGATTTACAAGATGAAGTCCCGGCTTCAGAGATACATGTAGAAAGTAATCTACAGTGAAGATATTGGAGTAAAAGGTATTCTAAGCCTAAACATTCTTGCATGTAAGGCTGTAGCTCTGCTGTTTTAAGGGGGACTTGTTGCTGTAGTTTAGACTAGTCATTCGAAGTTATGCATATTTGTATGCAATAATAAATAAATATATTTAGTTAGGATTCCTCAAATATTTGTTTAATTTGCCGTGACCAAGATATACGCTTGTAACAGGGCATGTGTCAGTCAAACTCTAAACTTAAGGCGTTATTCTTGCTGTATTTGTTACTTATTTCTTTTCCTTTTTGCTCAACTGTGACACTGTTCTCAAACTACAGTGGGTACTAAATAATTAGGGCAGCCGGACAAGTTAGTTGCAGTGACAGAGTTTCTAAGTAGCCTCAAGTTCATTTATGACAGTATTGGTCGGTGGTATTGACTTTTCAGAATATCAGTGTGGCTGTATTCGTGTTTGACAAAGTTTCCCTTTCTAAATTGCTGTTGGCTCACACAGTGAGTGGTCCTATTTATTCTCTCACCAATCGATGCATTTCGGAATTTTTTACTTTTAACAGCTTTCCTTACACCTGTCAAACACTGCTGGTTTATGGTAACATTAAAGCTGTTGCCATTCTGTCTGCTCACAATAACACTTACAAAGCAGCAAAAAGAGTGCCTGTTGGGGTTATTTAATGACGTGGGGTGAACATTTAAGAGCACTGAATAAAGTAGTAATTAATTTGCTACAGTGGTGGAAAAAAGTTTTCGGACACCCCATGCATTTGTGAAATATTGCATTAAGAATCACTCTTAGGTCTTCAAGTGCAATTTCTTTTAGTACAGTCACAGCCAAAATACTAAATAAATCCTAAAAAAGCCATTAAAAACTTAAAATTGATTGGTTCCATAAAAATACATAAGAAATTTTGAGTATTGGGTCATTTTGGTACCAGTGATGAAGGTCGTTCTTTTCATTAAAAGACACAATTTTTGTTGCCAAGCTTCGTGTCTACATAAAGCCAGCACATTTGAAAGTTCTTCAGACACAAAAATGGCTAAAACGAGGAACCTAACGCAGGAAACACGCCTGAAGATAAAGATTCTCAGCCAGGAAGGGTACAGCTGCCGCCAGATAGCCAGGAAGTGCAGATGCAGTCCTTCAGCAGTTGGATACACTCTGCAGAAATACAGACGAACCAACAGCTTGGAAGACAAACCAAGATCTGGGCGTCCAAGGGTTTCTTCAGCAAGAAATGACTGCATCCTGATACGCATGTGCAGGCAAAACCACCGAATGACATCACAGGAGCTTCAGCAGCAGTGGTCAAACCAAACTGGTGTCCAGTGTTCCACCCGCGCTGTACGTGGCCGACTTTTAGATCATGGCTTAAGGTCCTACAAGGCTATCAAGAAGCCCCTGATCAATGAGAGACAGAGGTTAGCCCGGCGTCGTTGGGCCCAGGCACACAAGAACTGAACAGCCAGGAATTGGAAGAAGATTTTGTGGTCAGATGAGTCCAGTTTCCAGCTTTATCTTCCTCCTACTAATGTGAGGGTACGCAGAAGGCCAGGCCAGCATGTACAGTACCTACTGTCAAGCATGGTGGAGGCAGTATCATGGTTTGGGGATGCATGAGTGCTGCTGGTGTTGGTCATCTCACTGTCTGTGATGGCACATTGAACTCTACCAAGTATTGTACCATTCTCGAAACCCACATGCTCCCTTCTGCGCGTGCACTGTTCCGTCGAGGTAAAAACTGGATGTTTCAACAAGATAATGCCCCTTGCCACACATCCAAGGCCAGTAGAACTTGGCTGCAGGAGCACAGTATCCAGGTCTTAGAGTGGCCAGCTCAATCCCCGGACATGAGCCCCACTGGATTATCAAAAGGTCTGTTTCAAAGCATAAACCAAAGAATTTAGAAGAATTAAAAGCAGTAATTCAAGAAGAATGGGACAAGATTACCCCTCAACAGTGTGAAAGGCTCGTGGGGAACATGCCAGCCAGGATTAGAGCTCTACTACGTGCCAATGGCAGGACTACTAAATATTAATTTGATGATGTGATGGTTTATTTATTTTTTGTTCAGTTTTGAACACATTCTCTGTTATTTGTTGACTTTGATACCGACAATGTTGAGAACTGACATATTGAAACTGTCAAGAATTTAGTTATGTTAGTTTTTCTTGTAAACAATAAACAAAAAAATATAATTTGTATTTGTTTGTATCTGTCTAATGCAGCCACACCTTTTGAAACACAAAAAAGATTTTTCCACAAATATTTCATGATAATATTTGAGATTGTGTAAAATTTTAAGGGTGTCCGAAAACTTTTTTCCACCACTGTAGTTTATAAAGTTCATCTAAATAAGAGTCTTTTAATGTAATTGATCAAAGAAGGGGAAGTAGAGAAAATTACATCACTGATATCTATACAGCACACTGTAGAATACTGGATGATGCAGATGTTTGTGTTAACTCCTGTGCAAAAACAATCCTCATTTATAATCAAGTTTGTCATTTGCAGAACTTTACCAATTCTGCCATCCTAATATTCTCACGTCTTCCTGTACAGAATCCAGCGTCCTGCAGCTGAAGCTGAAGGCTTTGATCCTGGATATTATTCACAACATCAGTGTGGTGAAGCAGCTTAGCCAGGCAGGAGTTACCAGCCTTGATGCCTGGGCCTGGAAGAAGCAGCTTCGCTTCTACATGGGAACAGACAAATGCTGCATCATACATATGGTGGATGCACAGTTCAGCTACACATACGAATACCAGGTGTGTTTGCATGTAAATATAATTTGGATATACATTTCTGTAGTTAAGCGTGATTAGCTACTTCTTGATCAGTCAGAATATAAAATCAAAGTCCAAAGTGGGAATGAATTTGTTTACTTAGTTTCCAGTCTTCAATAACTCAAAAGGGAGGAAAGCACCAAACATTTCCATCTTCTTTGTGAGGCAGCTAATTTGCATAATTAGTAAGTTTGTTTTGTTTTTTTTGTTAATGACAAAAATTGTGCATTAATCACCAGATTTGTATCAGTTATTTTTTGTACTAATTAGTTGTCTCACATTCATGACTCAGACTTCACACACACAAACACATGCTATATAATCAAATACTGTGCGTGCAGTTTAGATTTTCTCACTGCAGTTCATCAGCAAATGCATATTAGAAGTCCTCGTGCCTGCACGGTCTCTTTTGACAAGCTCATAAATACTGTAGACATAGTGCATACTGTATGTACCATAGTCACTTGTACTGTAGTATCACCCTGGTATGGTTATGTAACTGTATGCACAACAACCACTGAGTTATAGGTAGTTGCAGGCATCAGTGCGGTCTTGTAAACAGGAAGACTGTTCAACTTGAATATGCAGGTTATGTGTTTTTTAAGCTCCTCCACTGATGCTACCACAATCCCTTAAATAACTTTAGATTAACTGGTTTCTGTAGAGAAACAGCATCTTGAATGCTGAGAGAAATTGCTACCTTGTTACTCATTCAAGGTCTCACAAAAAAATGTTCTAGGAATATTGGTTGAACTTCTTTTTTTACCTTTAGAGGGCACTGTTCATGCAGATATGAGGGGCACTGATGACACATTGCTTTATTTCACCTCTGCAGTTCCATTAAAATAACACCTGCTAGGCTCAGTCTCACTCGTTTTCATTTTCTTTACCTGTTATTCATTTGTTTTTCATTCCGTCCCCTCTTAATCCCTCATCTGTCTGTTTGCCTTTATCCTCTGCTGACCCCCCACCCCCCGCCCTCACTCGCCATATCTTTATTTCTGTCTGGCTATCTCACTGTGTTTCTGTGACTTCCTTTCTGTCTTTATCGCTCACTTTCTTCTCCACCTATCTCCCAGGGGAATGCGGCTAAGCTGGTGCACACTCCACTGACTGATAAGTGCTACCTGACTCTGACCCAGGCCATGAAGATGGGACTTGGGGGAAACCCCTACGGGCCTGCTGGCACAGGCAAGACCGAGTCGGTCAAAGCCCTGGGGGGGCTGTTCGGACGCCAAGTGCTGGTGTTTAACTGTGATGAGGTATAAGTACGTTTCTAAAGAGTATGTGATGTGTTTAACCTTACAGCCCAAACTTTATATTGATGTCAATATTTCTGACATACCAGGAACATATGCATGGTATGTAAATGCGCAGTTTCTGATCATTAAACTTGTGACCACACTCAAAGCAAGACACATAGGAAGATCTTTTTTACTCGGTTTGCATCCATCTCTTTTTCAGGGTATCGATGTAAAGTCAATGGGACGAATCTTTGTGGGCTTGGTGAAGTGTGGAGCATGGGGCTGCTTTGACGAGTTTAACCGCTTGGAGGAAGCAGTGTTGTCTGCAGTTTCCATGCAGATTCAGGCCATTCAGGACTCCCTCAAACATCACAAGAACACGTGTGAACTGCTGGGGAAGGAGGTCAGGAAATAAGAAAAATTACAGAAAAACACAGCAAAGTTTCCAAGTGCTGATGCCAGAAAGTACTCACTAGTTCTCACTCCCATATTTTTGTACCTTATTCTCAATTATTACATCTTTCTGTTTAATTAAAACTGGCTTGTATATACACACATTTTACCTTTTAACATTCTGTCCTCACCATCATCTGTCTATATATATATTAGTTATTTATATTCATCCATTGTGGAGGAGTTGGTCTTTAATCATCAATCAATCAATCTAACTATACTCATGCAAGTTTAAAACATTTATTATCAATGACAATGGCTTTTCCTTCTTTTTCTTTTCATCATCCAGGTGGATTTGGACCCAAACTCTGGGGTGTTCATCACATTAAACCCGGCAGGAAAGGGATACGGAGGCAGACAGAAGCTGCCCGACAACCTGAAGCAGCTGTTCAGGCCTGTGGCAATGAGCAGGCCAGACAATGAACTCATTGCTGAGGTCATCCTCTACTCTGAGGGCTTTAAAAATGGAGAAATGCTTGGACGCAAACTGGTTGCAATTTTCAACCTGGCCAGGTACAAATTTTTACTGTCTTTTTTTTTTTTTTGGTTGGTTTTGGTTGAGGTTGGATGGAGGAAAATTATGATATTTATTACAGTGTATGTAAACTTGTCACCAGAGTACTATTTATACAGTACGAATGTGACCTGTGTCACCAATCTGGTCTTAATGTCTGCGTGGTTCACTAACTGGTATTTTTTGTGTTCTAATTTGAGTTGTGCTGTGAGTGCTGAATTTATTCAAAATTGGTTACTAAGCCACTACAGTCTATTTCAGGATATTGATTTTGTGGGCAAGTCATCTTCTACCTCCCTCCCCTTAGCACTACAACCCGTACTATAGTCAATTCAAAGTGTATGAATATGTGTGAAAATGTGCCTTTATGTGTGTGTCCAGGGAGCTGTTGACTCCCCAGCAGCACTACGACTGGGGTTTGCGTGCTCTGAAAACGGTGCTGAAGGCCTGTGGCAGTCTCCTGCAGCAACAGAGGAGGAGTCATGACAAGGACAAGAGTAAGACCCCCTCTGGCTATTTTTTTATTTTAAGGTACAATATTTCCGTGAGGCTTTCCAGGAGGGGAGCGTGACAGGAAAGTTAGGAGATAGACGGTGCCTGTTTGACCATGACCTCAAGTCACATTCTTCGCTGTCAAAAGTTCACAGTACCATAACTTGTTGTTTATCACAATGTTACACATATACTGCAAGCATCTGTCAATTTAAAAATGTATTTGACATAGACATAAACATGTCAGAATGTACAATCACATGTCATCAGGGACGGAAAAGGGGCTGGCTTTCATTATAGTCAAACATGACACCAACTGAAAACTTCTTCTTGCCTGAAGCTGAAGTTATGCAGCAACACAACACTTAAAACAAACAAAAAACATCAGTCTTGATATGGATCCCTTAGATTTTATTGATTTTATTTTTTGGGACCAAGTTACATACCAAGTATTTAACTGTGTCACTTTTTCTTAATTACTCCAAACCTAGTTTAGCACGTCTGCATTGCAATTACTTGGTACTTATCAGCTGACATATACGTTGATACAATATATCTAAAGTAACCTTATACTGGTCAGTATATTGGCCAACACTAGTTTTACTGAAAACTGAAATGTTCACAGTGAGTTTATTCTTGTGACAGCATAAAATACACAGAAGGATACACAATTAACACATTTTTGAACACTCATTTTACACAAATTACCCAATGTATCTATAACAAATGTCACTGTAAAAATCTGCAGAATATGCTGCTGAATATGTATATGCTCACTGTTGTATGATACTGAGATATAGAGCTTTGCTGTTATACAGACTGTTATACAGATTTTACAGTATGTGCAGTGTTCCTTAGCATACTTCATGGGTCAGGAATCTTATTATTTCAGTATTGATAACAGGTAATGAGAGTTTCTGAAAATGACATTGTCGGTTTCACGTCTTCACTGCTCAGTATAAGAACTTAGTCATGCTTCAAACGTGGAAAAAATAAAATAGTAATAAAGAAGAAGTCCATCAAGTAGCACCTATTTGCAAATGACTTTGCAATGACTGAATTTTACCTGCTGCAATAGTAGATATGTGCACATAGGATATTTTAATTTTTTTTGTTAATTCACTGTTTCAGAAGATTTGAGCACTTGTGCCATGGACCATGTTTTTAACATTTATAGACCAGCCCAGTTCAGATGTCTATAGTCTAAATGCACTAATCCACCAGTGGTGTCTATCGCCGACAGCAAATTATTTAACCAAGTGTGGCATTTCAGTTACGTGATTGTCAGACACCTGACTCTTCTGGCCTGTGACAGCCTGCTCGACAGATCAGAAACAAATTTACTGCACCACAGAGGCAGAAAAATCATTACTATACTGTCATGTAACATAACTTTCTGCAGATAGTCAGAGGCTAATTAAGTTTGTTAAAATATTCATTCATCTTCTAACCGCTTCATCCTCTTGAGGGTCGCGGGGGGGCTGGAGCCTATCCCAGCTGACATCGGGCGAGAGGCAGGGTACACCCTGGACAGGTCGCCAGACTATCGCAGGGCTGGCACATAGAGACAAACAACCATTCACGCTCACATTCACACCTATGGACAATTTAGAGTTACCAATTAACCTAGTCCCCAATCTGCATGTCTTTGGACTGTGGGAGGAAGCCGGAGTGCCCGGAGAGAACCCACGCTGACACGGGGAGAACATGCAAACTCCGCACAGAAGGGCTCCCACGTCCGGGATTGTTAAAATATCAGCGTTTAATTTTTTTTTTACGCTGATGATGACGCTGATATTTTTCATATTCACATATTCATTATTTAAAAGAAGTAGCCTGGGAACCAGACAAATCTGCAAGCTCATCATTTATTTGCTGTGGTAGATGTGTCTGGTCTCCCTCTCGTTCAAACAGATTTCCGGGTCAGACCAATTACAACCATTATTTAATATGGGGTGTGTTTCAGATGATGACTGACAACTTGCGGAGCCTTCGCGCTTCCCCCAAAATAAGCAATGCTGTCATTTTTAGCTCACACAGCCTCACACCTGGGACGTGATGGTGAGCATAAACCTAGCTTAGTCAGGAGGTACTCTTCTGATGGCAAAAACAGCAACACTCCTTCACAGACATATTGATGCTTTACCATCACAGCTCATCTCTGCGTGCTTTAGCCGGTTGACATTTTTCCGTTGCTCAATGCTACGTCATGTGTTTCAATGCTCCGATTGGTTGTAAGTCTATCCAATTGTGTCAAGCGGCATTTTGATCCACCTCTGTCAATTACAACCCTTGGAAAAGCAATGAACTGAGAGATTGGACGATGCCAGGGTATAACAGAACAGTCTCAGTGGTGAAACTGACTGTACTACAGTGTATCTATATAGCTAATGTCCCTGCAGTGTATCGGCTTAAAGTCAAATGATACAATACTTTTTTTTTCCCCACAAAAAGTCAATAATCTGAAAGTGTAATTTTTGGTCATTTGTTGAGAGTATCTCTAAAATGTATCCCCTGAGAAGTGCTGAAACTGTTGCACTGAGGTGTCTGACCTGAGAGATAGACAGCTGTTGAGCTGATGAAAAGGATTAAAGGATAAGGTGATAGTGAAAATTTGGCTGGTTTGGAGATGCTTATCCTGTCCCCGCCAGGGTCACACCACAAAATGTTTTGATAATCTATGTCTTTGTGTGTGGATATCTCTCAGATGCAGTTTGAGAAACACTATGCATGAGTGTACTTGAACATAAAAAGGCTTTATTGACCAGCACTTTCTCTGGACACCTGCTGTCGTCTTTGCCCTCTAAATCCTCTAATACAGACACGCCATCAATTGACATTTAGTCCAAATGCCCCCCTTAAAAACTTTTCTTCCCTTGGGCTTTTTGCTTGTCTGTACTTTTGTCCTTCCTTTTCTCATTCCCAAACACTTTGCCAGAGTTCTGTTGTTTACCTCTTCAGTACCTCTTTCCTCACCTCCTTCCCCCTCCTTCTGACCTCTTGTTAGCTCTCTCTCTGATACCTGGCTGTCGATGCCGCTCTCGTCCCACTCGTTCTCACTCGCTGCCCTCTGTTTCTCATCCCCATCTCTCCTTCATGTCTCTGCTTTTCAATACTTTCCCCCCTATCTCTCTCTTCATTCTCCTCTCTGCCTTTTCTTGAACCCATCCCTCTCTCTCTTTCACATTCTTCTGTTCCACCACTCGCCCTTTATCTGTCCAACACACACAAACGTGCACACGCACACACCCACACAGCACATGCACCTCCTGTCTGTCGATGAGTCCCCAAGGTTTTCTTGTGTTTGTCTCTGTGTGTAGTCTGGCCAAGTGTTTCTCTCTGCTGTGAAAGAAACACCACATTTGTGCCTGCAGGGAAGGCCAGCATCTTTGGAGAAGAGAACAGAAGTATTGACAAACTCTTAAATAATGACAGGCTTTGGTAATTAGCACTTGTATAACAGGGGGCATGTGCAAGAGCAAAGCAATAATGACTGGACACATTAATTGCCATAACCTTGTGTTTTTGTGTTTTTCTCCCTGCGTTTCTCTCTGCATGTCCTCTTCTTTGACCAGTATAAAGCAACTTTGAATTTTTAATCAAATCCTCATTGAAGTATTCTTTACATGCCTATACTATTTCAGGCTGGAATCAAAAATAAATCTTTTTCATCCACGTGCAGTTCATGAGAGTAGTCTGGTGGTACAGGCATTGAGACTGAACACCATGTCCAAGCTGACGTTTGCCGATAGCTCCCGGTTTGATGCTCTGGTCAGAGATGTCTTCTCTGGGGTAAATTTCACCGATGTGGAGGACCAGATACTGATGCATGCACTGGAGGAAGTCTACAAGGAGGCACGGCTTGAACACATACCCAGCCAGGTGTGTGTGTATGAAGACATCATAAACATACATGATCTGAATGGGTATTCAGTCAGTGTTTGGGCTCACTTTGTATTGCAATAAGTCTTAAACATAAACAGAGACAAAGGTTGGATAATTTGATAGTAAAACAGTTAAAACATTATATAACTGCCAACTGCTTTTCCATCTCTGTGTAGCTGAAGAAGGCCCTAGAGCTGAATGAACAACTGAGACAACGCATGGGCATAGTTATCGTTGGGCCAAGCGGAGCAGGGAAGTCTACACTCTGGAGGATGCTAAGGGCTGCTCTCAGCAAGACGGGCAAAGTGGTGAGTCACAGACAAACCGCCTACCTTTATTTTCATTCATAGAGACGTACTGTACATTACACCTAATTCATGATAAAACTTGTAAATATATTCAAAATGCTGTTAATTTACATTTTGTAAGGCTTAGGTTACAATAATATTTAGCATATAAAGCACTATGCAAAGCATTTTTTGTTAGTTCATGGGTCAGTTAAAAAACTCTTTCCCAATCTTGTATGTTATCTATAACTAATGCTGCATTTTTGTAGGTGAAGCAGTACACAATGAATCCGAAGGCCATGCCTAGACAGCAGCTGCTGGGACACATAGACATGGACACCAGAGAATGGGCTGATGGTGTCCTCACACATAGTGCGAGGAATGTGGTCAGAGAACCACAAAGTAAGTCTGTCTCACTAAGCCAGAACTTTGGCAGCTGGGATGAACTTAGACTGGAAAAGCTGTAGACCAGTGCTCCTTACAAGAAACAGGATACAGTCTGCCTAAAGTGGTCTACATTTGCTATACTCTGCACTCTATGTATTGGAGTTAATGTACTGCATTTATGTAGAGTAAATACGTATATGTGTTTTGGGGTTTTCTAGGGGTGAACTCATGGATTGTGTGCGACGGCGACATCGACCCAGAGTGGATTGAGAGTCTGAACTCTGTGCTTGATGATAACCGGCTGTTAACCATGCCTAGTGGAGAGCGAATCCAGTTTGGACCCAATGTTAACTTCCTGTTTGAGACTCACGACCTTAGCTGTGCCTCACCAGCCACCATATCCCGCATGGGAATGATCTTTCTCAGGTCAGTCAGCCAATGCAGACAGGGTTTTAAGTATACCAAATTACATCTTTCTCAACTAGCTTGTCTCACTGTTTTTACCTCCTCTTTTCTCCATTCATATCTTTAGCGACGAGGACATTGATGTGGGTGCCCTGTTGAAGTCGTGGTTGAGGGGTCAGCCAGAGGAGTGTCGCAGTAACCTCGAAAACTGGCTGGGAGACTACTTCCAACGAGCCCTGGACTGGGTCCTCAAAGAGGTAAACTTTGCCCTATCCTATTTTTACACACTGGCTCAAATACAGTCAAACACACTTTTTAAACTCTAGGTTTTTGCCTGGGCTTGATTTTGCATGCATTGAACAGTATGTAAGTCTTTGCTGGGTTTTAATTCAAACGGTATATCCTCCTCTCTTCTTGTCTCCTTTCATCAGAATGACTTTGTGGTGGAGACAAGTCTGGTGGGTACAGTGTTTAATGGTCTGTCACATCTCAGTGCTGTAACAGAGAGAGGTCAGTTCATCGTTGGTCTTCTCAGGGGTTTGGGAGGAAACCTCAACCTTAAAACAAGACAGGAGTTTGCCAAAGAGGTGAGAACCCCTGTTTTTTTTGTACTGGCAGAGGGTGGCTAGAAGAATAGTTTAAGCTTAGTATTAAAATTTTATTCATGTCTCAAACTTAAAGACTTGCTTCTTACAGTAAGTCTCCTCAGCTGTAACTGATAAAAGAAATAGTGGGATTAGTCATCATTCAAATACAAATACAGGATATGCAGCTAGTGGGGAACTGCTGTGATGCCTCTCTTGAGAAAGATATCAGTCCTGGTCATAATGTTCACCCTTATTTCTCTGTATTTCTGTAGCTGCTGAGCTGGGCCAGGGAAAGCCCACCAGACACCAAAAAACCACTGGATACCTACTATGACTCTGACAGCGGCCATCTAGCAGCCTATACATTCCAGCGTCCCGAGGGTCTCACATTGGAACAGCTCTCTCATACGCACACACTGCCTGTTATTGAGACTCCAGACATGCAGAGAGGTCTGCACTGCTTCTCCCCATGGCTCACCAGTCAGCACAGGCAGCCCTTCATGGTGGTGGGACCCGAGGGCTGTGGAAAGGGGTAATTACATACAGATATTCATGCACACAGAGCACAAACATTTGCATACAGTAATTATAAACTGGGAAGGCATTTGCACAATCTTGCAATATTATGTATATGGAGACACTATGTGTATATACACTGTGTATACATATCACAAAATTGCACACAAACATAAAGTCTGGATCAGAACACAAAAATACAGATTTTTTTTGTAGATATTAACTGAAAAGTTGCTGAACTCTTTGCAACTATTATATTTATTCATTTAACAACATTGCTGTGATTGTTTCAGGTCATTCATAAAATGTCAGTCTGTGTAAACAGTTTAAATAGACACTGTACCAGAAAAACGGTGGCACGGTGGTGTGGTTGTTAGCACTCTCGCCTCACAGCAAGAGGGTTGCTGGTTCGATCCCGGGCGTGGGAGCCCTTCTGTGTGGAGTTTGCATGTTCTCCCCGTGTCAGCGTGGGTTCTCTCCGGGCACTCCGGCTTCCTCCCATAGTCCAAAGACATGCAGATTGGGGACTAGGTTAATTGGAGACTCTAAATTGTCCGTAGGTGTGAATGTGAGCGTGAATGGTTGTTTGTCTCTATGTGTCAGCCCTGCGATAGTCTGGCGACCTGTCCAGGGTGTACCCTGCCTCTCGCCCGATGTAGCTGGGATAGGCTCCAGCCCCCCCGCGACCCTCAAGAGGATGAAGCGGTTAGAAGATGAATGAATGAATGAATGTACCAGAAAAACCTTTTGCTTGTCTCTCTGTAGAGAAAAGGTTAGTGAGATGATGGGGGAAGAGTGTGCCGTATGAATTGTGAAGTAGAGGCACTCGAATTTGGATGCTCAAAATGTTACAAGCACACAATCAACACTGATATCAAAGCTTCTTATATTCAAGACTTGACCTTTTGTGTAAAGGCACTGACAAGTCCGGATAAGGATCAGATGTGCGTGTGCATGTGTGTGTGGCACATGTGCTTGTGTACACAGAGAGTCATTGTCTCAAAAGTAATTGCTTCCCTCCCCAGGGTTTTTGAAGAACAAGGGTCACACAGTTTGCCTTTTACACTCCAGTTGAGTCTCACTCAAAAGTCTCCTTTTCTCGTCCTCGCATCTTGCCTCACTTTGTCCGAAAGGTCACTGTGCTGATGAGGCACTGGGTTTGTCAGCTTACTCTTCTGATAAAAGAACATCTAATTAATTTACACACACATACACTGCACATGAACGTGCATGCACATAATTTACTTTCCAATTATTTTCTCTCTCTGTTTGCGCCCTCACAAAATGTCTCTCTTTGCCTTTGGGTCTGTTCTGACAAATATTGTTCTGTAGATCCCAAGTGGCCCTCTTGTTAAATACATTACTAACTCTCACTTCTTCTCATCATTTCCTGTGGTCCTGGCACCATCCTCACCATATATGACAGGTCTAAGAGTTATAGCCTTTATTCATTTGGCTGAAGTTGTTAGACCCTGTCTGGTCACACCTTCTAAAAAAGAAATGTCTGTCTGTTGACCTTTTTTTCTATTTATTGTTTTCTATCTAGCATGCTCCTGCGATACGCCTTCTCTCGGCTGCGGTCCACCCAGGTTGCTGTGGTTCACTGCAGTGCCCAGACCTCATCTCGTCATGTCCTACAGAAGCTCGGTCAGACCTGCCTGTTGCTCAGCTCTAACACCGGCCGAGTCTTCAGACCCAAAGACTGCGAGAACCTGGTGCTCTACCTGAAAGACATCAACCTACCCAAACCTGACAAATGGGGGACCAGCAACCTCACTGCCTTCCTGCAACAGGTAGAAAATACATGCAGATAAGCCAGCAAATTATTGAATGGATGATGTTGAAGGAAAGAGAAGTATAGCTCTAATCCCAATGCCCACCCTCAGAACCTCAGGCTTGGACACTGGTTCCTCTCACATCAACACACCTATTTTTTCAACCTGCTTAATTTTATGTTGCTTATCTGTCCTTCTGTCTTTCCCCTAGGTTTTGACATATAAGGGATTCTATGATGAAAATCTGGACTGGGTGAGTCTTGAGAACATCCAGGTGGTGGCCTCCATGTCCACAGGGGGTGCTGTAGGGAGCCATTCCCTCACCTCCCGCTTCTCATCTATAGTTCGCATCTGCACTATAGAGTAAGTATGGTGTAAATGAACATGTAACACATTGCCAAACAGCCTGCAAGTATACATGTACATGCATACACGCCCTCTCCATCTTGTTACCCAACATCACTATGTTTCCTTCATTTCTCTCTGTTTGTCTGTTTCACGGTCAGTCTCCCTCTAACCCTGACCCTGATCCCCTCTCTTTTTATTTTCCTACATCCATCTGTTTCTCTGCCTCTTTGCCTCTGCCTTTAGCTATCCAGACAGGGAGCAGCTGCAGACTATCTACTCAGCATACCTGCAGCCAGTTCTCCAGCATAGCCTGGGCAGCCAGGCATCCTGGGCCAGCACGGGGAAAACACACCAGCTGGCTGGGTCTCTGGTGCAGCTCTATGAACAGGTATTGACTTGGACAGGGTGTTCATTCATGTTCACATTTTTATTCGTAGCAGCATAGCCTTGCCTGAGATATTGAGAACACAAACATTAGCATATCTGGCTCCTTTATTTAACTTCATGAAATTACTGTGTATCACACTTCATAAAAGTCAAAAATGCCACATACATCGCCAGTGCTCCCATGTGATGTGTTTGAAACAAGCCAGAGTTCTACTGGAGAGTTGTTTAATCTTGTCTGAGACATTGCACAGGCACATGCTATCAGTGAGTTAGACCAAAATGGCTTGTTCTAAATTGCAGCTGTGAATGGTACCCAAATTATGCCTTTAGAGGTTAAGTATCTGTGTAATGTTGGTGTCAGGTGCCTTTTATGCTGATGAGGGAGCAATACAAAGACACCTACTTCGATGAATCACTGTAAATTCGAACATTTGACATATTGTCAATTGCCAGTAAATGTTGTCATATAGTTATGTATGTATCATCTATCTACTTTGATTCTCAGGTGAAAGCCAAGTTTACTGTGGATGACCACAGCCACTACCTATTTACCCCGTGTATCCTCACAGAATGGGTCCTCAGCCTGCTGCGATATGACCTCACTGCAGGTAAGAATGCATGCATATTAATATGTGTGTTTGAGTAATTTTTCTTCTCTAAGTCAGAGAACAAGTAAGAACATTCATTTGGACCCATGTGGGAACCCTAAAGAATCCGACCAAGGCCCAGTAAAGGGCTTTCACCCACATTGTCATTGCCATATGCAAATAAAAACAGAGTATTAGACTGAATGACCCACTGTTTTTCTCCAAATCCCTCAGAGTCCTCACGTAGAATAATTTTGCCGCCACTGAGGAAAATAAAGCATTAATAACTTTGTCAGTTTTGATGCCAGAATCAAAAGGACAGCACCAGATGGCTTAGTTTCATGTCAGTATTCTTTTAGCTCAGAGCTACTGTCTCCAACTCTCACCTTGTTCTTCGTTCGATCTCTCCTCTCTCCTCTGTCCTCACTTCCTCTCTGTCACTTGTCTCTTTCCCCCTCTTTTATCATCCTCTCCCTTTGCTGTCCTTTCATCTCTCCCTCTGTCACTCTTTCTCTCCTTCTGCAATGTGTTCCTGCTGTGATAGTGAGTCCAATCATTTATTTTAATTAAACACGTCAGCGGACAAACTTCGCTTTCCCTATGCTCATCATTTTTTTTTAACTTACTCTTACTTCATCTTCCCTCTTTTCCCCTCTTGCTGCTTACCTTCTTTATGGTATGTAAAAAAAAAACAACCTTTCTTCACCTTCATCTGTGACTGTTGATTTATTTGGTACATTTGAGTGTGCATGTGATCACAAACAACATGATGTGATTATCATAACATTGTTTTGGGCTTCAGCATGCAGCTGTTCTCAGTGGAAAAGCTTTTAAAGTCCACTGTGCACTAGCTGCCCAGCACCTAACCACAGACAGACACAGACAGTGACTGGCTAGTGGACATAGTGGATCATTTAGCGGCTAAAGAGACACATATTTCCCTCAAGAGCTGGTTGAAATCAAAAGCAGAGCTAAAAGAGAGTGAATATTGGACTTGCATTTGCCAAGTGGCCAGAAACACATATTGAGATGAAGCCATATTACCTAAGTCATGTCAGTGAAGATTCTCTGCATCCAGGTCATGGTAGTCATAAGTAATACGTATATCGTAGGCTCAACTGGACTTGCTTGATTTTCTTGAAAACCTTTCTTGAAGAAGTTTCTTAAAGATGTTGAAGGACAGCAACATTCACATCTTGGCCAGAGAAGACATATAGTTTGAAATAGGTGTAAAAGAAGTCATCTACATCAAACTGGTAGCGCCATCGTTAAACAGAGGAGGTGGCCTACAACACCTCTTATCACACACCTACAGTGCAGTCTTGGGATCCTTTCCCCATTCTCACCTGGACCCATCTAACCCTAACGACACACAAGATGGCCAGGTTGGTCAGTGACTCACATTGTGACCTTAATGACTAAAACTCAAGAGCTCACATGTGACCTCAACCACTCTGTAAGGGTTCACACCCACACAGGGTTTAAAGCCTGTGACTCCGCACCAGTCATTTAGAACTGAAGAAGCTTCTTGGATGAGAGGCAAAACGTCTTCAAGAAACTCAAGCAAGTCCAGTTGAGCCTACGATATAGCACTTATGATCATCACGATAAGTCATTGCCGTGGTCACAGCTTGTTCACACTACCTACATGTGTTTAAAAAATTACTTTTGCAGGTTTAATTTTTGTGTTTAAGTTACATTTTGTATTGTTATATTTAAAGGAGATAGTCTTAACTTGGAACTTCTACCCAAGACCAAGCGTTATTCTGTGTATTTACCTATATAAAATGATAAGGAGGTCATGTATGCTGAGCGATACATTGGAGTAGCAGATATTGGAATGGCTGATATCATCAACCAATTTAAACTTATCACAGATTTAATAGTATCAAAGGATATGCCAGCCAGTAAGTAACACAACATGACATTATGAAAATGCCAAACATAAGATATGTTTGAGGTCATTTAGAAACAGTGTTGCATTTACATCAGAATGTTAAGTGTTTTTATTAAAAAACTAATTTTGTTGACAGATTTTTTTATGCTGTCAAATATCAATATCAGTTCCTGCCTCAAAAATTCCAGGATTTGTCAGACTTTACTGTCTTCGTTGGCTCTGTTTCCATGATCACGTTTTGGGCACGGAAATCATTTGAAAGCCATAGGCATAGAAAATGTCTCACATGACAACTTGGCACTGCAAGTGTTTTCTTTTCCTTAGTGGTCTTTAAAATTTAATATGCTTGGAAACCCTGGAGGGTCAACAGTATCTCTATTTGACTTCCTTCTTCAACTCTTTCAATATAATGTGACAGACCAGTGGCCTATGAGACCTCGATTCCGGCCTGTCCCTGTGGTGCTCTCTTTTTAGCTCGCAGCACTCTGCTGATTCTTGGGGGAATTTGGTAAATTTAGTCTTACCCTGGGAGGTGCTTTTGTCATGCCTGATCTAACCAAAAACAGCCCTTTGACTCATGCTGAGGCCTGAGTCACAGTGTAAATACTGTGGTTGTGTCTGTGTCTACCCTTTATGAAAATTACACAACTATGACAGATATGGACAGACCACTAAATAGTCATTGCGTGTGTTAAAGTGTTAGTGTGACATAAATGAAAAGAGAACGAAAAAAAATATATTTGCAGATGAATCACTGAGTGTTTTAGTCAGTCTTTGTGCTGAATGTTTTATCAGTAAACAAATTTCAAGCAAAATCAACAGATCTCATCTTGTGTGTGAATGAAAGCAGGTGGATGGCTGCGGATATCCTATTGGTATTAATGTGTGTGTGTGTGTGTGTGTGTGTGTGTCATGTATTCCTTTTTAGCTCAATCTAATGTGACAGACAGTGTATTGGAGGTGGTAGCATGTGAGGCCAGGAGGCTGTTCAGAGACCGGCTAGTTTCCTCCAAAGACCTTCACACCTTTGACAACATCCTCTCCTCCATCATACGGGGAGACTGGGGCTCTGACGCTCTCGACAACATGGCTGGTATGAGATCGCTCAGTTCTCACTGACATACACCTCCGTTCACATCACACATACAAAACAGCTGTTCCATAAGGGATTAAGCATTGATGCAGTTCAGGTTGCCACTCATGCCTGATTGAAAGCATTATTTGATTAGCTCTGTTCTTTTGTCAGCTCTGCATTAATGGCAGCTTTTCAGCTAATGGTCTGTTTGCTTATTCTAAAACAGCATGACATTAATGAATTGGTTCCTTTTTTTCAGCCGGTTTGACTTCTTCAAACAACTTAGAATATAAACAAAATTAATGTGCTTAACAATGTTCAAGAATATAGCACCATCTACAGCTAATAACATTTTAAGTATTTGGTTATAGCAGGGGTAAAATGTTTGCAGGTGTATTTAAATCCGGGTTGGATCTGGCAAGACTCCAATGCTACACTTGCCTGCCAAGTCCTGGTGTGAGATAAAAAGGAACAAAGTCATACAAGAATCAAGTCATAACGAAACTAGAAGTGCACTCAGGGTGCAGATCTCTGTCTGTCTGGGGGAATGTGTGTGAGGAACAGAGAGTGCAGGTTAGGCTGTGTGTCTAGCGTGTATGAATGACAGCAGTGGAATGAAGGGGAGACAGTATGCAGGCTACATTATCAAGGTGTAACCAGGGTTGAGAGACTATGTTGTCTTACCTGCGTGTGCATATCTAGATAGGAACAATTCCTAAACAGCGATGCAGAGTGTCAATTTCAAAGAGAAAATGCCAACAAAAATTTGCCAATAAAAACGTATGTTGTCCCTACTGGAAACAATACTGAGAGAGAGCGTTGAGCATAAAGTCATAAGCGTACACAAAAAATATTAGGCTGATAGCTCCAATAGTATGTGAGATAAGCTGCGGACAGCCAGATAATCACACGACTGAACTCGTGTTCTTCTCCAAGCATACGCCTGGTGGAGCTAATGATGTGTAGTACTGCCTGCACTGTACAGGAGGTCCCCTAAATGGAATTAGAGTAAAGGATAGAAGATCCCACCCTCCTTATGTATAAAGATATTCCATAATGCAAATGTATACAATGCTCGGTAATAATCAGCACAACAAACCAAGAGCAAACTATACATAGCCAGTTTTCTTCATGTAAACTTATATTGGAAGCCCATAAAAAGAAAGCATTCAAAGAAGCTGGCTCAACTTGAAGAGGTGTAATGATCAAGAGCAGACCCTGGCTGCTGAATAAATACAATGACATATCTATAACCAAAGCCCTTGAAACTGCTAAACGAAGACTTACAGTGCTGGCAGTGAGACTAAAGACATCAGAGAAGCAGAAGCATGAAGGACGGATTCTTTTCATCACATCAGCACATCCAAGGCGTGTCTCTAGCTACAATATCATACCAAGAACTAACTTACCAAATGTTTAAACACAACATTGGAGGAGCATACTTATAACACTAGTGCTCAGTGACTAAGAGTCACGAAATTGCAGTATCCCAGAATGGGGCATCTGGCAATGATTGCAGAGACAGAGCAGTAACTTGCAAGTGTGATAGCTTTTTTCTTGAACATCCATGTCATCTGCTTTCCCTTCTAGGAATTGCCTAGACTGCTGGAAATAAACATAAGCAGTCTGCATTTTAGGGATGCGTGATACTATCAGCATGTTATTGGTATCTGTAGATAAAGGCTTTAAAATGAAATATTGGCATTGTCCCGAAATGAACGTTTCTGCCAATATGACAAGCTGATGAGATGAGGCTTTAATTAGTTAAAATAGGTCAAATTTGTTGTGGTTGTAGTCACAACTGAGTATTGTCAGAAGTGTCTCAGGGAGAGCACCATCATGACATATTGAAGTAGGATTAATTTTACAGTTTTGCATGAAAATGTTATTATGGCATATTTTAAATGTAGCCTGAAATTGTGGTAGTTGTCTTATGTACATGTCTGCATCTGCCAGTAGGCCATTAACATAAGAGTAGGCATAATAGTATGTTAATTTCACTACAGAGGAGACTTAATGTTCTCTGCAATTAGGTGGAAAAAATATGTGCATATATCGGTATTGGCATTGGCAAGCAGGCCAAACGAGTTGGAAAATATTGGCCTATCGGATATCGGCAAAAATATGTTATCTCACATCCTTACTGCATATATCTAACCTGTGAGAGAGCATCAGCTAAAGGCCGGTACTTTGTAACCTGAGTGAAAAATCCCTCTTCCAAATTATGGCCAAAAGTGCAGTCCGCCGGCACAACAAACACCTGCCTGCTTCTCTAAAACATCTGGTGTGTTAGCTGTGGGATTTGAAAACAGATCAAAATGCCTGTTGACAGGTTGAATGTTCAGACACAGATCCTACTAATTTTCATATGTAGGTGACTCATATTAGTTCATTTCTGTGACGGTGCTTTCCATCACAGTGCTGTGTATTTTGTCTTACCTCTGTTGACAGCCTCTAGTGAAAGTAATTTGATGTGCACATGTGCAGGTGTTTTACTAACAGTGTGTAATGCTTCCCCTGTGTGCAGATGGTTTCTATGTGACATGGGGAGCCTCTGAAGGGGCTGTAATGGCTCCAGGCCAGTCTCTACCTGCTCATGGTAAACAACTGGGACGTCTGGATTCTGCTGACCTAAAACAAGTCATACAGAAGGTACACTAAGAGGAACTGTTGTCTGGAGTGTTGTATGGGTAGCTTGTTGGATTAAGTATGCAAGCATACTACATATGTAACTAAAAACAGTGTACTTAAGTATAGCCAAGTTTTACCTTTTGCTGCTTTGGTATAACATTCATACAATGAACTTTGCTTTCATCTGTAATGATGTATTTTCACATTGTGGTATTGCAGCTTTACCTTGTGTCTCATTCATGTGGTTGTGTTTCTTTGTCTTTGTTTTCTAACTTCATTTTTTCAAATTTGTCTAAAATGTCTGGCGCACAGCTCCTCACCTGTGTGTGTTCCTCCCTCTCCTGGCTCTAGGGAGCAGCTCAGTACAGCCGTGATAACAGGGAGCTGGATCTTCTCCTATTCTGGGAAGTGTGTGACTTTGTGTCCCGGGTGGATCGAGTCCTGAGCCGACCCGGTGGCTCTCTGCTTCTGGCAGGTCGCAGTGGAGTGGGTCGTCACACAGCCACATGCCTGGTGTCACACATGCATGGATACACATTGTTCACGCCTAAAATCTCCCGTGGTTATAGTCTTAAGCATTTCAGCAATGATCTCAAGACGGTAAGAGTGGTTTGGCTTTTTTATTGGCTTAACTGGTTCACATTGTGCTGAGCTAACTAATTTTTGCAGCATGCAGATGAGATAATTGGATTGTGCTGGCAAGCTTTTTAATCATCTTCCTACCATGATTCTGTCAGGTGTTTTTAAGCAATTGAAGCACAGATGCACAGGTAGTTTGTGAAAAGGATTTTTGCTGTCAGTATACCTGTGGTGTGCTGTGTTTATTTGAATCTTGATAAACGTATTATGTTTGTGTATTAATACTGTGTGTAGGTGATGCAGCTTGCAGGTCTGGAGGGCCAGCAGGTGGTTCTGCTGTTGGAAGACTATCAGTTTGTTCACTCAGCTTTCTTAGAAATGGTCAACAGCCTGCTGTCATCAGGTGTGTATTGTGTTTGTATGCTTTCCCTTTCTTCCATTTTCATGAGAACACTTTTTTCAATCTCAAGAGGTTACCACTTAGTGTCCGTAATCAAGGAAATACAAACTCATGTTGCAGCCCTTGTTTGTGAGTATAGTCTACATTTAATTATGAACCTTGTACTTGTAATTATAGCAAAAACTATGCTGCACCAATCATAGCTTGCAGTTTTTTAATGTGTCCTGGCCCTACTGACTTGTATTCAGTTTCTTCTGAGAGTTGATACTGTGTAAAGACACTTTATAATCATTTCTTTGTGTGTTATGTTTCAGGTGAAGTTCCAGGTCTGTACACCCCAGAAGAACTGGAGCCTCTTCTTTCCCCCCTCAAAGATGTTGCTTCCCAGGATGGATTTACTGGACCACTTTACAACTATTTTTCTCACAGTAAGTACTGTATACTTATCAACAGCACAGTCCCTCTGTGTCATCACGGCACAGTGTGGTTCTGGAGACACCTGTTGTTGCAGGAACTACCACAGAAGTGGTTTTGAGTACTTTGCCAAGTGTTTATATGTCTGTGGAAAGACTTTGACACTGCGGTAGCGTCACAACTGTGCAAAATGCAGTCACGAAACTTCACGTGCGTGTAGTTGAGATCACAATGAAGGTCAAGCTCGAAGATGGATTTGCTTTGATTAAGGGCACCGGAATTGGAAGGGGAAGGGGCCATTGGCCTGCCCTACTTAATGCCCACAGCCCACATTTGTTTTAAGTCACAGATTGACGGTATGGCTAGTGTGATCCGATGGCAAGATGGTCTTTAGTTTTGGTCTGTTCCCATCTATCTGATGTATGTGGTAGTCTGACCTTCTTCTCACTGTAAAAGTCTACATCACGTGCCATTTCTTTTCACTGATTGTTTTAACTCTTCTGTGATTGTATCAGACCCTGTTCCTGTGCTCCCCTGCTGTGCAGTGGTGTGTTGACTGTAAAAATGGCTCAGTGTGACTGAGGCTGAGGTTGCTTCTAAAGAGTACAATCAGTAGCTCTATTATTGTCAAAGTATACCCCCTACTCCTTGATCACCCCCACTATCCAACTCTATCAGAGAGGTAGAAGCTAAAAGGGTCAACATCAGTGTTACAAAAACTTACTGCCTCTGGTTCCCCTCATTTGCTGTCTCAAAACAACATTTTATGATTAAGCTCTCCACTGTTTTTATTCCCTGACTGCTGTGCTACTTTCTTGCATCACGCCTACTTAGGAATCCAGCAAAACCTTCACATTGTTCTGATCATGGACTGCTCCAATTCTAACTTCACCATCAACTGTGAGAGCAACCCAGCTTTTTACCGCAAGTGTTCTGTCCAGTGGATGGAGGGATGGTCTGAAAGCAGCATGAAGAAGGTCAGAGGAAGATGGTGTACAGTGACAACATCAAAGTCAGATATTGCATCAGCAATTCCTGATATAATTCACACCAGCATTTCAAATCAATGAATCCCACTGACAGTGTTGAGGATAGAGATTTACCTACTGTATGCCCAGAAACATTGAAAAGACAGGGCAGCCCACACTCTGATAGTATCTCTGTTGAGCCATCACTTACTCTGACATAGCCTCATACATACTTTTATGGTTTACAAATATCCAGTGGAGTCATATTCAGTATTGACCCTATCACTGCAGGGCTTAAGATGCAAATTTGTGGTAGCTAAAATTTAAATTGGACACTTGATGCATTATTTTTAAATGCAGGTGAGAAAAGTGTCAATGCTTTCTATCTAACTTTCACATCTTGTGTGTAAACCTGCACCATGTCAGATTCCTGAGCTGCTGCTGTCAAAGACAGAAGGAGGAGAGGAGAATGACAGAGAAAAGGCCACAAAGAGGAAAAGCTCAGGTAGGAGTACATGTACACAGCAAATTAAAATTGTTTAGAAAATGACCTGTTTTGATTGAATAACCTTTTTGAATTGTGTGACTGTGTTATTTATAATAAAGATGATGTTTTTTTGTAAGGCATCCCTGCCATATCCTGTAATTGTACTGCTCTTCTTTGAATGTAATCTTATCTGAAAATTGCTTTTTTTGACAAGATTCAGTGTATAAAGTAATTAACAGATATAAAGACAAACATTTCTACCACTGACAGAGAGGTAATTTAACCATACATTTTGCATTTTCAAACTACAGCTGTTTTTTCTTCATCGTTATTGCTGGACTGTGCTTTATGTTATGAAAGTGACCTCCTAAATTTAAACCAGTTTGTGCTCACAGTCTTCCTCATCCTCCGCTCCCAGCAGGGTCTGGTCAGGGAGACTTGTGCCGTTTGTTCCTGATGGTCCATGAGTCATGCAGAGAACATGGTGCAACACCCAGCCAGTACATGGCCTTTCTGCATGTTTACACTGCAATATTTAGCCGGAAGCAGAGCCAGCTCACAACGAGACAACAGCACCTGCAGGTACAACAGCAGATTAATTACAAAGTCCATGTGCACAAAGGACCAAGATGCATGCATGGAAAAATACTCACTCAATTTGTTTGTTTGATTTTTTTTGTCCACACAAATTCACTTAGCAGTCATCTAAAGACAAAAGAAAAGTTTTTGTGTACTTCAAAATTTAAAAGTAAAAGTATGTTCATTTTAAGACTGGTTAAATGTTTAAATACAAATAAACAAAAACAGTTATCAGCACTGTGTACATGTAGCATGTTGGCAAAATCCCATATATTAGCAAAGCCTGGGAACCAGATGAATCTGCAAGCTCGTGTTTCATTTGCCCCGGTAGATGTGTCTAGTCCCCCTCCCGTTCAGACAGATTTCCAACTGGCCTGGCCCGCCTTGTGCAAATCACAACTCTTCATATATTATGGGGCGGGTTTGATACAGTGATTGGCAGAGGAGCGTCACCGGTCCAGATTCAAAAAGTCACACATCACGTATTTTGCTGCTCAGATTGGTTGTAATTGCGTCCAGTTTGCTCCATCCAGTGCAACACATCAAATTAAATTGTCAAAAAGTCAGTGCTGATCAAAGATGAATCAATATTCTGTTCCTGCATTGCCTATTCCCTGCCTCAAATGTTTTCAGAAACATTTTAGTGTACTGTTTAGCTGAAATTTGAGAGAGTTTGTAAACAGGCTGCCATTTTATTCCTGCTTGAAAATGGACTAAGCACTGCCCCCCTGACTGGTTGTAAGCCTTTCCACTTGCATCCAGAGGCATTTTGGTCTGCTCCCATCTATAACCCTCTCAGAAATCAAACATGGAGCTGAGAGATTCCAAACATTTGAATAAGTGTGGTGATGCCAGGCTGATATTGGCAAACGATAGCAGGAGAATATTTATCTATCTTCTAACCAATTTGGATAGACTCTGATAAACTTTGATTTCAATGTACAACAGTCTGTCCTGAGTTAATCACTGAATGTGTCTAGCAATCATAAAAAAATAAAGGCTTCAAGGATAAAGGCCCATCTGTCCGTAAGTGGCCACTTGCCCTTAGAATTAAGAGCAATGTTAAAACTTTCTTTTTTTTTTTTTTTTTTTTGTCTCTTGTCGGAGTCATTTTTTATGTCGCTCACATTTCATGTCTGGCTTGTCTCTGCAGGCAGGTGTGTCTAAACTGAATGAAGCCAAAGCATTGGTGGATGAGTTGAAGAGACGGGCTGCAGAGCAGAGTGCGTTGCTGAAGACTAAACAACAGGAGGCAGATTCTGCCCTGCAGGAAATCACCACTTCCATGCAGGTGTGTGTGCTTGTGTGTGTGTGTGTGTATGTATGTTTGTGACTGTGTGTGTGTCCGTGTGTGTAACTTTGACACTCAGTGGCAGGCGGGACCGAGGTCCTGCAGGGTTTCATGTCTCCTCCAAGTTATATCTATCCTCCTCTGAACTCTCGCTGCGGCTCTCCTCACTGTTAGCCCTCTTCTCTTCTCTTCTCTTCTCTTCTCTTCTCTTCTCTTCTCTTCTCTTCTGCATTGTGTTATACAAGCAACTTTTTCTGGATTTCCCATGACTGTGTCTCCCCTGCTGTGAAGACGCTATTTGTTTAGTTTGTGTGCCTATGAGCATTTGTTTGTTCGGTGACTCCTCATCCAGTGCTTTCTATCTCCTTGTATCCATGTTTCCATTTCCTGTCGCTGGCTCTGTCTGGAGGATGGATGGGTGCATAGATCGATGTGTGGAGGGGAAAAAGCAAGCTGAACCCTGTTCATTAGTTATGATATCCCTCTGTCTTTCTCTCTGTGGGGACTCTGTGTCTTGAGTGAGACGGAGTGAAGGAGGGAGAGAGAAGAAAGGAGAAACAAGAGAAGGAAAAACTGTCAGCAAAGTCAGTTTGCAGAGTGATAATTAACGACTAGACTCGTCCCTTTAGGCTGCAGCAGCTATGTCTCCTGTAGAGATGGAGACAGCGGGAGGGAAAAAAGGAGGAGAACTTGGACAAAAAGATGAAGAGTGGAAACAAACTAGATGGAAGAGTGATAGTGGCTTGAGAGAGATGGAAACAGTGAGAGTAGGATGCAGTGGAGGAGGACAAAAAAAATTACATTTGGAGAGAGAATAAGGGAAATATAGGAAGGGGTCAAGGCTTGACAGGGCGAGAACTGGAGGGATGGGGAGACGGTCAATAAAAAGTTTAGCTTTGGGTGAGATGTGATAAGATGGATAGATTCTGAGGATAGAAAGGAGAGAGAGAAGTGTTGGAAAATGATGCTGCCAAACACTCATCCTCATCAATGTCTTATTCTAGTTGTTCCAAAACCAAATCTTTCATCTTTACTCAGAGGAGGACTGGGCTGTATGTCTGACGCATCTCAGAACTGAAGTACTGAAAAGGAGACTTATTTAGAATAGAATAGTCTTTATTGTCATAATGCAGTCCTGTATAACGAGATAGGAGAGCTACTCCTTTAAAGTGCCAGCATGTATAAACAATACACAGTACAGATGCAATAAATAATACCCATCACTTCATACATCACATCATACATACAGACATCATTCACATAGACAGTTTAAAATATGCTGCAAGTTAAAAATATATTGCACACGTGTCATGGTCAGTAGGAGGGAATGCAGTGTCAGTGCATATGAGAGTTCAGGGTGGTTATGGCTCTGGGGAAAAAAAACTGTTTTTTAGTCTATTAGTGCGTGCCTTGATGCACCTGTAGCGCCTGCCAGAGGGCAACAGGTCAAACATGTCAGAACCTGGATGTGATCTGTCCTTGATGATGTTCTGTGCTCAATGCATGAGTGGTAAAAGGTCCTCATCAGTTTGGTGTCAAGGTTGTTCTTCCTGAGGACCCTCAGGAAGTGTTGTCTCTGCTGGGCCTTCTTGGTAACAGCTGTGATGCTGTTATTCCATGAGAGGTCAGCAGAGATGAGGACACCCAAAAACCTGAATGTGTGGACCCTCTCTACACGCTCAGCATTAATGTAGAGGGGGGCGGGTTCTGTTTTGTGCCTCCGGATGTCCAGGATGATCTCTTTTGTTTTTGTGATGTTCAGTGCCAGATTGTTTGCTGAACACCAAGCTGTTAACCTCTTAATGTCCTCTCTGTAGACTGACTCGTCCCCCGTCTGAGATTAGTCCAACCACTGTGGTATCGTCAGCAAACCTAACAATGATGTTGTCCTTGTGGGCTGAACTGCAGTCGTAGGTGTAGAGACAGTACAGAAGAGGGCTGAGCACACAGCCCTGTGGGGAGCCAGTGCTCAGTGTGTGGGTGGAGGAGAGGTGGGGGCCAAGTCTCACATGTTGGGGCCGGTTACTTAGAAAGTTCCTTATCCAGGCACATGTGAGAGGGGGGAGGCCCAGGGTGGTCAACTTGGTGATCACAATGTCCGGGATGATAGTATGGAATGCCGAGCTATAGTCCACAAAGAGCATCCTAACATAGCTCTGCTGTTTTTCCAGGTGGCACAGCACAGCGTGGAGAGCTATGGCAATGGCGTTTCTTTATTGATCTATTTGCCCGATAAGCAAACTGATGAGGGTCAAGGGTGGGGGGGAGACAGCCTTTGATGTGCTGAAGAACCAGTCTCTCGAAGCACTTCATGATTACAGGTGTGAGGGCGACAGGGCGGTAATCATTTAGGCTGACTGTGGGTGACTTCTTTGGCACTGGAATTATAGTGGCTGTTTTCAGGCAGGGGGGGATGACTGCTTGCGTCAGGGAGAGATTTACATTTTCAAAGATTGTTTAGACACTTTGACGTTGCCGTATCTCAAGATCAAGGGTTCAAGTTTACTTGGTAAAAAGCAAATTAAAAATATGGTACGTAATATTCTCCTGTTTCAGAATTTGGAACATTTGAAATCTGTATTTTCCAACATTATAAATACCCCATCATCTCTTTGGATGTTCAGAATGCCAGTGACCAGAAGACAGAAATGGAAAAGATAAAAGCGAAGATGGCTCAAGAGGTGTCCAAGATTGAAGAGAGAAAGGCCAAAATAGATAATGAGCTGAGGGAAGTGCAGGTAAGTTTGACTTGTGCAGTCAGTTTAACATTACATGTCAGTTTCTAGAAATATATATACATAAAACTGCCCATTACTGTCTCCATACTTGCCATCCCTGCAGTACTTATCCTTTCTTTACCTCTGTTCCCCTCCCCCGTCTTGCTATGGCTGCCCTCTAGCCCTTGGTAGATGAAGCAAAGCGTGCAGTTGGAAACATCAAGCCTGAAGCTCTGTCTGAGATCCGTTCCCTCCGCATGCCCCCTGATGTCATCAGAGACATCCTGGAGGGGGTACTGAGACTGATGGGCATCTTCGACACCTCCTGGGTCAGCATGAAGAGGTGAGAGAGGGGAAGAGATTGGAAGAGTGTGTAAAAGGATAGACAGGACAGGGGGGCGAAAAAGAAGGATGATAGATAGATAAGGAGAAAGTTGCGCCGTTGGGAGTAATTAAACTGACGATCTCCAACACCTTTTGGGTTACCAAAAAGAGGTGTGAAGAGGTGATGGGGGTGTGAAGGGATGGGTGGGGATAGAGGAGGAAGAGGATGAAAGGTTTTGCACAGCTAGGAAAGGATGGAAAGAAGGAGGTGTGGGTTTTTTAAAGTTTATTTTAATCAGAAAAAACACCAAAAACTGTTCATGTTTCAGTTGTTATCAAGACAAAGTATTGCAATTTGTCATCTCATTCAAACATGTATATTTTACACAAATTATTCTCATGGCCGAAAAGAAATGAAAACAGATGTCTGTGCAATTCTTTTGCGTTTCAATGTTGATTTAAATTTAGCTTTTGGTACAAGTCACTCATCTCGCCCTGGGCACCTTTAGAGGGGATCAGACAGACAAAAATCATTCTGCCCTGCTAATGACTCGTGTTAATTGGGTGAGCAGACTCCACACTGAGCACTGCGAGTAACAAAGAGAGTGAGTGAGGGTGACGTGTGTGTGTGTCTGTGTGTCTGGGGGGGGGCTCTTCATGAGTATCAAAGAGAATAAATTTCAACAGTTTGTGCTTAATTAGAGATGAAAAAAGTTTAAGTCTCATAATTTTAGGCTTGAATTAACACTAACTTCCTCATTTTCCGGATAAAAAAATCACTTTATTCTTTTTCCCTCTCTAATTTACTTCTTGACTTCACTTTATTGCCATGACATGTAACATCAAACTCTGACACACATTTTTTCTGTTTGTTTGTCTCTTCTTTCACTGTTTTATTTGTCACCTGATCGTGTCCATTCCTCTCTCTTTTTCCTGTTTTTTTTTCTCCTTTTTTCTGCAGCTTTTTGGCTAAGCGTGGTGTGAGGGAGGACATAGCTACATTTGAGGTGAGGAACATCACCCCTGAAATTCGCCAGAGTGTGGAAGAGCTGCTCAACAGGAACAAAGCCTCCTTCGATCCCAAGGTAAGCTAGCCATAATGGCAGAATACGAATTAGATTTGTGTTTTTTGTTGTTGTTGTTGTTGTTGTTGGCTGAAGATGGTATTGTGGCTGCTGTCTCTACTGAGTTGTGTCTGACTTGTGATGCTGTTGTTATTATGGTCAGAATGCAAAGCGTGCAAGTGCAGCAGCTGCTCCCTTGGCTGCCTGGGTCAAAGCCAACGTCCAATATTCCCATGTCCAGGAAAAGATTGAGCCACTGGAGAGAGAGCAGGCCGGATTACTGGAGTAGGAACACACACACACACACACACACACACACACACACACACACACACACACACACAGGAGGAGTCTTAAAGGGGCTTAGTCCCCTCAGTTGTATTTTTTGCCCCCTCTATTTAAGTTTTATGTATCTATAGAAAAATAGCAAGATCAAGAAATTAATCGATTTTGATTGATTTCTTGATCACAACCACACATGACCATAAGCTGTTTTAAGCTGCAGTTTTTGGCAGAGAAATGTCCGATTTAGCTAATTTCATAAAGATTACAAGCTTGTCAGTAAACTTGTGTTCTTGATCTTCATCTGCCAGCTCATACTCTCGTATGCACATAAAATATTGACACGTGCAATATATTTCTGTATTTTCGTGTGTGTGTCCAGAAACCTAAGGAAGACAGAGAGTAGGAAGAACAAGCTGGAGGACCAGCTCAACTCTGTTGGAGCCAGAGTCAACGAGTTGAAAGAGAAGTATGCCTCCCTGCATCATTCCCTCTATTCTTCCAGCCTTTGATCCTTCCATTTCCAATGTTTTTCACCTGTCACAAAATCTAATGGTTGCAGCCTTGTCATAAATTACCCTTGCAATGTTTTTGTAAAAAATCATAATTTGAATTCTTCCATCATTCCATCATGACCAGCCCTGACTTCAAGTTGATGAAAACAGAAAAGAAAATAGCAGGGACAAGAAGAGAACTTATTTGTTTTTTGGCATGGCAAGACCAGGCGTCTCATTTATAACTGTTGCGAGCACACAAAACAAAGCCTGAAAGAGGCATGTGCCGCTTACCATGCAACAGTTGTGATGTATAAAAACAAACTTGGAAGGAAAATGTGTGCACCTATAGGGAACCTCTGACCCATGCGTATGAACATTTTGGAGACAGTAAATTGGGGTTGCAGATGGTGAGGTTGTGAATAGAAGCCAGGTTGTGGAGATTAAATGTCTGAGAGGAAGCATTATACGTATAATGCTTCCTCTCACACATTCAATTTCACCTCATATCACACGTTACTTAAAGATCCACTTTATAATGAATATACAATCTGGCCAATTTATTTGTGCTAGTGAGCTATAACTATTCCATGACCACCTTTATAAGTTGTAAAAATAATAAGCCAACTCAAATCTCACATTGAATTCTGCTCATTATTTCATCAGCTCTGCCTCACTATCATATTCCCCACACCCAGAGCACGGAGGAGAGGGCCAGACTGTGTGTTGCTGAGACTAGAGGTCAGCTGGAGCACTCCACAGCTGTTGAAATGCGCACATGAAATAGCATTAAATTATTGCAAGGCAGAGTGTCAACAATGTTCAATACTATCTTCTAATATGGTAAATATGTATCACCGAGTATGATTTTTGTTTCAGTTTTAGTGTAGTTTTAATTTTTTGTGTGTAAAATTGCTGCAGTGAACATCACTTTGGGCAGTGGCTGCCACACACATTCTGCATTTTCCAGTCACCTTATGTACATCTTTACCAGATGCACAAATGGGCTGTGTAAATTGACAAAGTCTTTAAATTAAGCCCATGACAGCTCTTGCACAATTATTAAACTCTATATCCTCACTATGAGTCCTTATCATAATGCAGACCAAGATTGCCGTAACAAACTTAAATAAATGAATAACTAAATAGTGTACACTTGTCAAGCTTGAATTTTCAAGTTCAGTATCAGGGTCGGGGATACCAGTGATTATTGTGATCATTTTTGGCAAGCTGTGAAACAATCAGTCTGATGATATAAACACTTAAACACTACGGTGACACTCGACATTCATGAGGTGCTTTGCATTGACCATGTGTGATTGAATGTGAGCATGTAGAGGGCGGGATATGAGGCTGATCCAAGCGCAGACGATTCCAAATTGATTTGGGATTTATAAAAGGAAATTGCAGGCAGGCGTACACACAGTTTCATAAATCAGAGTATGCTTTGATGCAAGCCATTTCCTGCTTTCGCTCGCATGTACACTTTTAGTATGGATCCTGCTCACTGTTTTATAAATGAGACCCCAGAACTGGCAAATTGAGACTAACTTTCAAGCTGCTGTGAAAAGCAAGTATGCTTGGCTAGCAGGCTAACAACAGCATCCCACAAGAAAATAAATAAAACTTTTTTGTAGTTGCCCTATCTTTCACTTACTGCCAGCCATACAGTATCCCTCCCTCTCTGCTGCCTGTCTTCTTCCACCATGGCGTTATATAAGCAAGCATACAAACAATCAATAATGCCTGAAGGTGAGGTCTTTTCCACCCTCTTCTGGCTGGACATTGGCCAGTCTCACTTCTTATCAGGTCATAGGTCAACAAAGGTGGACTTCACACTGCAGGTGTGACCGAGCTCTTCTGCTCTCTCTGTTGCTCTTTCCTCCAGCATCTTCAGCCTTTGCTTTCTCCAACTGCAGGTTCTGCCAGTTATCTTTTTATCTATCCCTGTTCATACCACCATTGCTTTGGCCGTTCTTCTCTCCACCCTTCTCTCTCTGTAGTCTCTTGGCACCTCGTCTCACCTCACCTCACCTCACTTCACCTCACTTCACACGGCAATGTCTGTCAAATTTAATGGCATATGTACAGATTTGTATTCTACTTTCAACGGCATTAAAGGAGCTACAAATGTTTTAAACATCAGAGAAATTAGTTTATCTTCTCAATCTATTTAATCTGTCTTTGGTAGATTAAACAAATATCAGAATGTCAGTCTTAGAAATCTCTAATGATCCCACATCAAACACACTTAGCTACTTATTGATTTCTTTTCCTCCGCCTTACCCTTTCCCTCAGGTTTCAGTGTCATACCACAGAGGCAGCTAAGTTGGAGGCTGAGGTGACGAAAGCCCAGGACACTATCACTGCTGCCCAGCAGCTCATATCGCAACTGGACGGAGAACACACACGGTGGAACGCACAGGTAATTTGATGTATGAGTGTGTTGATGTGTGTATTGGTGCGGGAGGTTATACACATTTACTAAGAAAGGAGCTCATTTACCATGTAAGAGCAACAGGAGGTGTGTGTTTGCCTGCCTCTGTGTCTGTGTGTGAGTGTGTGACAGGGGGATGTATCCTGCTGTCTTGGGTCCCTTCTGGCTGTTTTTACTCCTCTCTGCAGCATCTGTCTGCACCTTAATTAAAACACTCAATCTCTTCCTGACACACACACACACACACACACACTCTCGTGCGCACACGCCCTCACACTCACTGCCTCCCTCAAGGCCCACACCAAAGAGCCAGTTTACTCTCTGCTCACGTATTTCCATACACTCACACATACACACTTCATCCCTAACTCTTTTGCACACTATGCAGTAGCTGTGGTTCCCTATATGTTAATGCCTCAAAGTTGTTTATGTGTTTCAAGGGAAGGGAGAGCGCCATAGAGAGAGGGGTACACGACTAGAGGGGTACACAACCACAGAGTAAATGGTGCAGAAATAGCAGGTATGTTTTGAGTTGAAGCATAGAATGTGGCAGGATGTTTGACAGTATAGTAGATCAGAGACTACATGGCCTGTAGCCACAGAGATGTGGGCATTCAAGGGTCATAGGGCTTGACAATTAAACCTGATGCATAGTTACTCGCCAAGCATGTGCATGTGACATGCTGGTAGGCTCAAAGGAGTCCTGATCAACATAGAACTTACAGCAGTGATGTCACATTAGCTCACAATGTTAAGTGTGTGAGTGTCCCTGCATTTGTAGGTAGCTTTTATCTTCTGTTTTTGTCAAAGTCACTGTAGAAACTTTTGGATTATTTGGGGCTACAAGTTTACAGCTTATTAGTTAGGAAGAAGGAACCATGGGTGACATGCTGTCACCCATGGTTCAAGTTACTTACCTTATTTTTCTTCCAGCTTTCTTTTCTTTCATCCTTACTTTTCTTTACATTCTTCCCTCTGATTCCTCCCAATCCTTGTGGTGCCCTTCCCTTTCCTGTGTCCCTCTCTGCATACTTTTGTCATCCTAATCACCTACCTGTCTCTCTCTCTCTCTCTCTCTCTCTCTCTATCAGATGTCTGAGATAAAGAATGAGCTGGACACGCTCCCAGTGAGGGCCATGCTTGCTGCAGCCTTCATCACCTATCTGTCTGCAGCTCCTGAGGACCAAAGAAGACACTGTCTGGAGATGTGGATGGCTCAGACTGAACTACAGAGTAAACACACCCCTATAAAAACTTTTAGCTAATATGCAAGCAGCAGCATATGCCAACTCTTGTGCTAACAGCCTATGCAAGCACACTTCTGCCCACACATGGCACAATGCACTGTGGTGATACATATGGTACTTGTACAACACTTGCAAGCTCCTGGCTCTACTCAATATGGGTGCTGTTTTTTTTTAAATATTTGAATCATCTTCTAACTAGTTAAGGGGTGAGTTCGGTATTTTTCATGGTGGTGCAGTGGTTATGATTGTCGCCTCACAGCAAATAGGTTGCTGGTTCAAACTCAGGGTGGAGGGTTCGAACCCTGGGGTGGGGGAGCCCTTCTGTGTGTTGCATGTTCGCAGTTACGGAAAATGAATGAATGAACCTGGACCCTATATTCCAATGTTTTTTTGTCTAAATGACTAAATAGAGCAACAATTTTTGAAACTGGTCCAGTGCTGAGCTGAAAGTGCTGCAGCCGGCAGCACCGAAACAGGGCTTTAGATGTCTGACAACTTATGGAAAGGATCCCTTCAAACATAGATGTTTTGTTAAAAGTCAGGTCTTTTTTGTTTAACCAGAAACAGCCCTGAAATTGCAATTGCCAAACCCACCAGACTCCATTTAAATAAACTGCAATTATATCACCATAAAACACACTTTATTCAAAGTCGACAGAAATACAATAAAACTCACAGCGGCTGTCCTGGTTCTTCTTTCCAATGTTCCAGCAGTCAGTTCTGGTGTGGTTGAAATAGACCCATTAATTCACCCAGTTAGATGCAAAAATATGCTGTCTCAATACACGCTAAAATTACTTATTATTTAAATGGAGTCTGGTAGAATTAGCAATAGTGTTCCTAGAGCTGTGTCTGGTTTAACAAAAAAGACTCTTTAACAACATGGTCTACCTCTATAGGGATGCTTTCCATAATGTTTTCAGACGGTTAATAATCAATCTGAGACTATCTGGCAAAAACAAACACTTTAAGTGGACGTAATGACAGTGCCAGCAAACCTCGAGTGGTTACATTGCAGACTGCTTCACAGCTGCTGGCATTAGTGCGAGAGAGATCTATAGGTAATGTAGTCAATCTGGACCAAGTTCAAAAAATGTTCACTTAAGTCACTTAGACAGAAAAACGTGGGAAAATGGGTTCCTGGTTGAACTTACCCTTCAACTATAGTAACTAAATTCAACACACCAAGTCTATAGTTAACAATACTAACTACCTAACTTCCTAGTCATGTGGATGTTTATTTTACATCCCTCACTCAGAAATCATCCTTGTTTTTAATCATGTGAGTAACCCACCACGTAGAAATGTTAAAAAAAAAACTCTCACACACTCACTCATTAAGGATTACACTACTTAATAATCCTGTTTTTCAGCACTGGATTTTTACTTCTTATCTGCCAAGCATAATCACCTTAATTTGTCAGCTCCACTATTCAGATATTAATATTCCATCTGCACAAATGAACTTGCAAAACGTGTGCGGAGTCTCTTTCAGCACTAATTGTTGTCTTATTAATAGCTCTGACCATATAATTCTGCTTGGCAACCTCTTTTCCCAGAGGGCCTCAAATGTGCATGTAACTCCCAAACAGCTGATGCATCCAGTTGACCCACACACTCGTTTCTACATCCCTACATCCCTTCCAATGGCTTCTCCGAAAATTGGTTGTCAGGTTTACTTAGTGACCCCATTTAAGTGTAGTATAATGTGTTTAGGCACTGTTGAGGAATCGGGAATTGTTGTCAGTGACTGCAGTATCAGTGAGGTTTGATTAAAATTACCAACACTATTTTCTGTGAGCAGGTACAAAAGCAACAAATAAGCATTTGCATTTGTGTTGTGTGTGTTTGTATCAGAGTTTGACTTGCGGTCATTCCTGTGCTCGGAGAGTGAGCAGCTGATCTGGAAAAGTCAAGGGCTGCCCTCTGATGACCTCTCCATGGAGAATGCACTTGTCATACTGCAGGTTAGACATCTATTTGCCAATCCATTAAATCTCGTTAATCTCTCCACTTTTGTTTTAATCCTTTTCATTACAATTCAGCTTTGCCACAGAATGATTTATGCTAATAAAAGAATTTAATCACCAATTTCCATCTCTGTATCTCCCCGCTTATCTTAGTTTCTGTGTGACTGAAGTTATTGCAGACTATTTTTATACAAGCTTACAATAAGTCTTTGTCTTCCAGCACTTATTTGTAACAGCCAGCCTCCATAATAATAGTCATATCAATAATTCTGCCCTTGTTGCCATTCATCTGTCCTCCATTTGTCTGTATTGTGTTTTATTTTTACCATTGCTGCCCTCAGATCAATGAACTCAAATTACGGGTAAGAAGTCGTTCCATCATTCATTCTTGTAGCCCACACTTAGTTTAGTGTAGCCCCTCTGTTTCTTTCATTGTCTGTGTGTGTATGTGAGACTTCCTTACAAGTTTGTGATTGTCGTCATACCTCTATACTATATATTAAAGGTGCTAACTAGAACCTCCTAGGGACCTTGTCCCCACCTTGTCCCCATAGCAGAATCCATTTTGGATCCTGGTAGATCCAGGAACGCTTTCAGGGTTTCTACCCAGAACCAAACAAAAAAGGGTTACACCTAGAACCATCTAGGTTCTATGGTGTAATGATTGTACCCATAACCCTTTCTGGGAATCTCTTCAGAACCTCTCTACCTTTTAAGGGTGCAAACAAGAACCCACCCAGGGCATTCTACCAATTACCTGTTCATATTGGAGGGTTTCATCTAGAGCCCTCCCAGAGGGGCTCTTTAAATAGTAACTGACTGCATTACCCATAGATTGTGCTCCCTTTAATCAGGGTTTTAGTTTAAAAGGTCAGCTTGGAGCCAGGGGAAGCACATCCAGCAGCCTCGGCCCTCATGAGGCTCCCTCTTCATGAGGGCCGGGCCTGATTTGGTCCAACACAACCTACAACACTCTTGGTTGACAACCATATTTTTAGGGGGTGGAGATTTTATAAAATCACTACTACTACAGCCTCGCCTATTTCAGTAGTGCGGTTGGGTTGGAAACCGAAGTTCCAAATTAGAACAGTATACAAAATGCCAAGTACCAGGTACCCGTAAAAAACATTTTTTCAAAAAGGATTTCGGCAGACCATGTGGTATTGTATGTCATGAAGTGATAGTAAAGATATCAGCCATGGCAGAATACAAGTAAATGAATTGATTAAGGGGATTCTAGATACATCTACATTTAAGAATACCATTTGAAACATGGGCAAACATTTGAATATTTGAGGGTGAGGATCTATTACTACCTATGCTTTTAATAATCATTGAAGGTTCCTCAGAAGCAAATGGTTCGGGGTAAAACATCAGCACTTCAGGAAGAACCTTTCCGGAACCCTTATTTCAAAGAGCGTACATTTAAACACACCTGTATGTGTTGGTAAAATTGACAAGGGAATCATCTCTGTCAGTTAGACTTCTTTGTACAGAGGAAATTGCAGCATATTGAAAGAAATTGATTCATACAGTAGTAGCAGTAGTGAATGCAGTACGTACTGAGTTAGTTACCAATTGTAAAGGAGATAGATTAGAAATATGTGTAGATGCTCGTGACACACTCGCACACCAAAGAAACCAGACCAGGATAACGTCTTTCAGTAGGTAGAGTACGATAAGGCTGGGGGCAATACACAGACAAATACACAGGTTTGAGGAGGAGAATCTTTGAGCAAGAGACCATGAAATGGAAGAGCACAGGATGAAAGGAGGGTGGTGGACTTCATTCCTTTGCCTGGCATAGGAGTGACGCTGGTCGATAAGCATGACAGCAGTGAGACGGGACTGAACCACACACACACACACACACACACACACACACACACACACACACACAGACATACACACTTCCCTTTCCTCAGTAACTGAGTCTCTTTCTAAGTAAAATTATCCCAAAACAACTTAAGCTGAAACACAATTCTTTATTGTTGTTCTATACTCAGAGTGTTGCCTGTCCGTTCCTGATTGACCCGTCATGCCGAGCTACAGAATGGCTCCGCACACATCTCCAACAGTACCGACTAGAGGTCATCAACCAACAGGTAAACACACACAAACATGCACACGCATATCTTGCACACAGTGGAGGTCATCAACCATTCAGTTGTATTTGCAAACTCATTATCGTACACACACACGCACAGTGGTGAGAAATCAATCAGCCCTTAATCTAAGCTAACATTGAGGTAACTTTTATGTCTGCAGGAGCCTCAAAAGTCATCACCGTTGAACATTTCTTTGAAGTGTTTCATTAGATGCCCTTGATTGATCTCATTTCTTTTGCCCAGTGAGTCCGAGCCTTAAGTTCATTAGTATACCCTTATTTATCATGAAGTTGCCACCACCGTTTGACAGAGTGTATGATTAAGCCACCTTTACCTCTCTTCTCGATTCGTTCAGGTGTTGATTTAAAAAAATGATACGATTACATTAATCAGTACTTGACGGTATTACTCATTAGTTACTAATCACGAGTTAGCATTTCCAAAATTAGTGTCATTATTTATTACACCATTAAAGCAGTGAGTCAGATTTAGTGGCACAGTGCTCTTGAGAAGACTGAATATCGTCTTAGTCTCCTGTGTTTACACACAATACACACTGTTGCAGCTTGACATGCATGCACACACACACACACACACACACACACACACAGACAGATCTCTGTCTATATATATATATATATATATATATATATATATATATATATATATTAAATATGTATATGTATATATATATATATATATATATATATATATATATTTGTATATCTATTATTGTTAAGATGAAAAAGAACATGGTTATAGGCTCTCAGTTAAGTAACCTGGAACCAGTAGATTATTCTCTAATTGTTGCTGAATATGTTACAGAGTACTGTCACCAACCAATACTGGTATTCAAAGTAATTTTTCCAATTCTGTGTCTTTGTGCCATCTCTCTTTAGGATAGTAACTTCATGACATCCTTGGAGCTGGCAGTTAGATTTGGAAAAACCCTTATCATCCAAGAGATGGATGGAGTTGAACCTGTGCTCTACCCACTGCTGAGGAGGGACCTTGTAGCACAGGGTATACACACACGCACACACACACACACACACACACACACACACACACACACACACACACACATTTTTTTTCTTTTTTTTTTCTATTTTTTTTTTTTTTTTTCTTTTTTGAATTCAAGTTTTGATTGTTTTTGAAGGCTTGGTAAATGGCATACAAATATTATTTTCTGGGCACACATGAATACAAGGCACATATTTTTATAATATGGTGATAATATGATAATAATAATAATGACAAATAAGTCTATAAGATGTCATAAGTTCATAATTATGTTGGCTTATATTCTGTTTTAATATGAGTCCATAACCGGTCCCACAGGGATACTCCTCTTTCTCCTGATCGCCATTTATGCGACTGAACATACATTTATAATATGCTATTTCCACCATTGCATAAACCCATTCTTTCAATTCCGGGGTCTTAAAGGGGAACTAATGTTTTTTTTTTTCCCAACCTGGGTCCTATTTTACGATCTACTTTTGTCTAAATGAATGATAGGATGTTCAGTATTTGACATTTCTCCAGTACGAGCATGTGCTATATTAAATAATAGGGCACTCAGACAACGTCAAACAATGTCAAAATACATCCACTAAAAGTGCATTATTTTCATACAGATAGGCTCGGATTGTTAGTATAATTATCCGACAACATGACGGAAAGGAGAAATAAACGTCTGTGTTTACCTTTAGCTGGATTCGGACATGTTCCTCTGCCTGTTGCTGCTCTCTCTCTCTCTCTCCTCGTCCGCTTTTCAGTTTCAATGAGCTCTGCGTCTGTGTACTCCGTGTACTCCGTGTTCAAATAAATATGGCCGGTCATCAAATTCAAATGGCTCATCCAGATGCGACTGACCACCAGGAAACACAACTTTAGACTCAAATGGATTTCTGAACTAAACCAATGACTTAATATGTCTAATACTCTGATCCAGAGTAGTCTGACTAAACTACATTCCCATGTACAGTGCAGGAGAGTTCCTATTTCACTTTTACATTTCCAGCAGCTATTGTTATTTAACAGCTTCATTCTGTAGAGTCTTAACAATGTGCGATAATATCTATGCAGTACATTTTCAGTCAAAGTAGGTGTGAGAAAACTAATTAATCCTGTGTCACCAACAACTGGTTGCTAACTAAAAAGCTGATCACCCACCTCTATCTGACAGCTTCTTTTATACACTGCTGTAAAATCCTATTTTAAAGGATACTGCCTGAACATGATAATTGTTGTTAATTAGCACAAGTTACCTATCAACTTTTTCAGTCAACTAGTTTTTATTGGCAGCACATAAAGCAGTTTGAAGAGGCAGCCTTAAAAACAGACAATTATGATCAAACCCTTCTTGTTTTCCGCAGAAAGACTTTTCTGCGACTCCATATTTGTCCAAGGCTGATGCTAATAGGGCTGTAGACACAGAGAGGCAAATGGCAAACTGTGCATTGTATCAAGTTGCCTATGAGGTAGAAGTAATGAGCATACTGTGGGGGAGCTTTACAGAAGACTCAGGAGAGAAGAGTGTGGACAAAGAAGACGGTAAATAAATACAGATAACTTAAGAAGAAAAACAGTTTGTTGCATGATCGGTGCGTCATTTCATTATCACTCTTAAGTACATTGGAAAAAAATGTTTTCTGTGTATAGCACAGAAATAGACCCTTCAGAAAACACCTTCTGTACATAAAAATCTGTTAATTTACACCAGCGCTGTTATGTTCAGTTGTTCGTAAGGTCATGCTTATGACACATGTACATACAGTACATATACACGCACCAAGCATGTCTTTAGTGACACACTTAAAGATCATAGTTCCTCTTTACAAAGGGGATAACTAATTACATTAATTAAAATGTCTGATTCTTCACATATGTATTATGTATATGTGTGTGTTATCAGAGAATTTAACAAAGTTGAAAGACAAGCACATTTGTGAAACATCAAACACTATTTCCGTGGTCATTTTAAGAAGTGATGGTGATTACATGTAGTATAACCTTGCTAATTCAAAGTCAACAGAAAGAGTGGTGGTTTGAGCCACTAAATAATTCAGACTTCTGACATACTCTGCAGTTATTGGAAATTAATATTTATTATATAAAATCAGCATGCAGATGTGCTCCACACTTCGTTGTGCATTCTTTTTTATTCATAAATGCTTTTTAAATACTTTTCCTAATTAAAAATGAGATGCACAAAAAAACACGTCTTATGTTGATGCATGGCTGTTTTTGAATCTTTTGATTTCACTTGTGATATTTTAGTTTCTTGGCTCAGGTAATTGCATACCAATTACAGCTGCAAGTACGTGTAAACAGAGGTTGAATATACCTGTGAAAATGAGGGTGATTCATAAGGCTGTGAATCATCAAGGGAGAGGCGGTTGTCTATTTGAAGCTGAATTGGAAAGAGTGGGGGCAGAGAAAGTGTAAGAAAGGCCAAGTTATCCACTTAAAAGTGGTGTTGAACAGGATGGAAAAAAGAGGTGAGACAAAGGCATGGCAGTACTGCATTGCAGACTTCTAGAAGACAGAGTAGAGAGTAGGGGAGAAAGCTAAAAGGTGAAGATATGGTTCAAAATGCTCAAAGTTATATGATACAGTATGTTGTTAACAGATACTTTTTTTCTCTGTCCAACTTCAACACATATGCGCCCACACACACGCACACTGACACAGGTCCAAGGTATGTGGTTCAGATAGGAGACAAGGTCATAGATTACAATGAGGACTTCCGTCTCTTCCTGGCAACACGGAATCCCGCCCCCTTCATCCCCCCTGATGCCGTTTCCGTGGTTACAGAGGTTAACTTCACCACCACAAGAGCAGGCTTGCGAGGACAGGTAACCCACACACATGTGAATCTATGTTCATTTTTCTGACACTCTGTTAGAATGGCATTGATTAAACTTATGGACTGTATGAATAAAGTGGACGTATCCCTGTGAAGTCAATGCGAAGTGGCCTAAACCATCAATCTGTCTAATGGCCAACAGGGGGTGACTCCACTGGTTGCAAAAAGAGGTCCAATTATGTAGAAGTCTATGAGAAAATTACCTTATTTCTCACCTGATTTACTACCTCAGTAAACATTATCCCTAATGAGTTTATGGTCTTATTCGCTGATCTCAAGTCTTCGTCAATACAGCATGATGCTCATATTATAAATTATGGTCCTATTTAGTGGGAGTTACAAAAATGATAAAGCAGGGCAGGTTTTAGGACATGACTACCTTATGATTGACATTGCTACCTCAGCAATGTCCTGGGGTTCTCAGTCAGATCCACAGTTCAACCCTCTTGTTTAAATATGGTCACTTCTGACAAAAAGCAAAGATGGTGATGGCCAAAATGCCTCAAAAAAGTCGAGGCTTCCAAACCATTTGATGACGTCACAGTGGCTGCTTCTACTTCTTGTATGCAGTCTATTATTAGACTCCACATTGTGTGAGGCCGTAGTCTGTGGAGGTCTTATTTAAAATTAAGCCAGTACAATGAAATTAAAGGTTTGGTCTCCCCTTTTTGTGACCATAGCGTCAAAGGCGCTGCTGCTTTTCAGCAGTTTGACCCAATTTAGTGCTTCGTGAGCAGAATCCATGTGGAACAAGTGCTTTTTCTATTGTATGAAATACAGTGCATATACAAAGCATGTACTGTGTGTTGTAGTCATGTAGTTATGGTGTGTTTCTGTTGACGTGTGTGCGTGTCTTTGTGTCAGCTGCTAGCCTTGACCATCCAGCAGGAGAAGCCAGAATTGGAGAGTGAGAAATCAAGACTGCTACAGCAAGAGGAAGACAAGAAGATACAGCTGGCTCAGCTGGAAGAATCGCTGTTACAGGTACACATGTAGACATGTAGAAGAGAATTCTCCCTTCTGGAGGACTTATAGAGCTTGTTGCTGGGGCAACACCCAATACTGTATTGTGTATATTGCAGTCTGCTTACTATTTGTACCTGCAAAAACACGATGATGTGTCCCAGTGATAAAAATGTACCTCCAATCAATACATAATCATTGGACAATGTTGAGAAAATCTGTGTTCATTTTTCCAATCTGGAATGCTCAGCTCCCCCTGCACTGCAGACCATGTTGTTGCTAACTCCCACTGTTGGTATGAGCAGGGTGTAGTAGACAGAATAAGACAATATGCACAGAGCAAGCAGGGGGAGCTGCTAGTGCTGCAACAAGGATGTGATCTGTCACCAGCATCCCTCCCGCGGACACTGCCAGATGAGTTTGATGGAGCACTCAGCCAAGCTGGAAGCACCACTGCTGGGTACTGAGCCCGTGTCTCTGTGGTAGTGGAGGAATGCTTTTTCCTCTGCACCACCCAGCTGCCTTCATCAGTGGACTACTTTAGGAGCTTTCTTGCATTGCAGTTCCTTTCACTTATTCATGCACTTAAGACTTGTATAGAGAAATTTGTAGGCAGGTGTGAGGTCATTTTGCATCCATGATAATGAGAATACGGAGCCAAAACATCAAACAGATCGTTACTGTCCAGCTTCTTAATGGGGCTCCCTGTATTTCAGGCAAAAACACACAGAGCTTAATACATATATGCTTCCACAGTCAAACACACACACAGTTGATGGACACTGTGACACACAGACAATCAGTCTAATGATATTTTATTGTGCACACAATGGAAGGGGAAATTTGGACACACATACACACACCCACAGATAGTGCCAAGGGCTGGATGTCACTGCTTCAGTGGTACTAGACATGTAATTATTCCAGAATTGTAGGAGCATATTCGACTTGACATTTCCATGCTCCACTGCTTTCTCATATATTTTATTTGAATTTATTTAAATAAATTCTATCAGTTCGTTTCAAGGAGTAGATTCCACAGAATGGGCAAGTCAAGTCTAAAAGGAAAGTTTTAAATAAACGCCCCGCATCAGGCTATTATAAAACTACTCTCACTCCTCCAACTCCAACTTTTATCAGAAGAGAGATTTTAGCCAACTGACGGACACATGACAACATTGTCTCTTATACTTATTGTGCCCCCTCCACTCCTTGTTTCTCCTTTCCTCTTATGAATTACTCCCTTTCTGCCCCTGTTTAATCCTTTTTCCTTTTTTTTGTACCCAACTGTTCATTTGTCTTGTCTTTTTCCTGTGTCAGACCCTGGCTACAGCTCAGGGTAATATTCTGGAGAACAGAGAGCTCATAAACAGTCTGAACCAGACCAAGGCAAGCAGTGCCTTGATCCAGGAGTCACTGCTGGAATCACACAGGCTGCAAGCGTCCCTGGACCAGGTAATGTACCCCAAGCACACATGCCTACACACACACACACACACACACACACACACACAAAAACAGTGTCAGGAAAAACAGTGTTCACGGCCAACCTCACAGCACAACCTTTTAAGTGTTTTAATTGATTTTGAAAAGCAGTAATGGTCAGCAGTGGATCACCATAGCGTAATAATCAGTCCACTCACAATATGAGAGCGAAAGAGAGAATACAGATGGATACTGGGGGCTGCTACAGAGAGGGAGAGAAAGAGACGGATCAAACACACACCACAGAGAGACTCAGGGTAGAGGGAGGCATGTGATAGAGAAAGTACACAGAAAACAACAGTCAGAGATTCAGACAGAGGCAAATTGTGTTGAATGTATAATGACATTTATTCCCAGCCTGCAGATCTCTCCACTTTTGTACTTTTGTGTAATTTCTGGAACAAATCATCATTTTACATTCAATACTTTTAGTGAAATTGAAGAGTGCACGCTATTATTTACAATGATGCAGTATTATCTAGTGTTTGGGCACAAACATTACAGCTCATTTGAGTGGTCTACAGATAAACAAACTCACAGCCACTCGTACGACAAACATCAGATTGCGCAGAGGCACAAGCAAGGAGTTATTGGAGATGCATTACACAGTCGTCCTCTAGGGTGCAGTGTTACACCAGAACTGTTATTACACTTCTTTCTCAGTTGCTTTTATTTATTTATCTCTCCCCTGTTTCTGTCTTTCTCATATTCACCCCCCTGTTCTTTTCCCTCACATTTCCTGTCTTATCACACCTTATGTTGTCTACCCTTATTTCTCTCTGTGTGTCCTTCCATTGTGGTTGAAATAAACATTTCGTTTCTACTTTTCTTCATATCCATTCACCCTGCCATCCATTCATCTTTGGTATTTTCTACAACTCTCTCTCTTTGACTCTCCGTCTTTCTCTCTGTCCCCTCTTTTTTGATCTCTCCTTGTTTTTATTTTAGGAGCGGGATGCCTACCTGCCTCTTGCAGAGAGTGCCAGCAAAATGTATTTTGTCATCACAGACCTGTCAAAGATCAACAACATGTACCGCTTCAGCCTTGCTTCGTTTCTGCGCCTCTTCCAAAGGGCTCTTCAGGCCAAGAAGGTGACTGAGCAACACTCAGATCTTATAAGAATTCCATTTGCACCCAACATAGCAGTGTGTTAACATGTTTATTTTGCAAAATTGTTCCAAATCATATACTCTTGAGTGAAACCAACTTCAACACCTTTATATAACTAGACTAATAAATAAATTATTTGATAGATAAACAAAAATACTACTTTGCACATTTAAAGCAGGTTTTACTGTACACATTTCAGTTTGGCAGTCATGGCATAAAGGTAGGGATGCACCCGATATTTCAATCAATCAATCAATCAATCAATCAATCAATCAATCAATCAATCAGTCAATCAATTTTATTTATAAAGCCCAATATCACAAATCACAATTTGCCTCACAGGGTTTTACAGCATACAACATCCCTCTGTCCTTTGGACCCTCACAGCGGATAAGGAAAAACTCCCCAAAAAAACCCCTTTAACGGGGAAAAAAAAACGGTAGAAACCTCAGGAAGAGCAACTGAGGAGGGATCCCTCTTCCAGGACGGACAGACGTGCAATAGATGTCATACAGAAAAGATCAGCATAATAAATTAACAGTAATCCACATGACACAATGAGACAGAAAGAGAGAGAGAGAGAGAGAGAGAGAGAGAGAGAGAGAGAGAGAGATGCAGGACAGACGGTAATGACAGTAGCTTACAACAACATTAATGAAAGTAATAATATTATAGTTATAGTTCTGGCTACTGCGGTACAATATGTTGAAAGTATATATTAATATCTGGCAGTATACATGTGTGACAATAATCATATGTGTATAATAACAGTAGAAGTATGACTAATGACTAATGATGGCAGCAGCAGCAGCAGCAGCAGGAGGCATCTGGCAGGACCACAGCAGCAGCACAACCACACACGTCACGCTATCCAGGCGCCGCTGCGAGTATGCGAATATTTGGTAACCGAATATATTCGGCTGAATATTGCAAAAAAACACACATTCGGTATTCGGTGGAATAAGTGAAAAGCAAGGCCGAATAATAGCGACGTGTTTTGATAACGCAATCAAACAGCGTGCGGTGATGGACGGAGTAAAATGTCGGCAGTGTGGCGATATTTTACTCCGTCTGTCACCGCACTCGCATTTGCGACTAAAAATAGTTTTGTGCGGGCAAAATAAATCATTCAGCACGCTGTGTGAGTACAGATTTCAACCAGCAGCAGAAACAAAAGGCGAATCCCGCCAGTTGCGGGTTGAACGGGGGGGTCACAGACACAGACACAGACAGGAATGTATTCCTGTCAAATACGGCAGCCATAGTGCTCCGCGGTGCAAGATAAGGCTTACCGGTAACGGAGAAGTCCGGCTCCAGTAATGTCCTCTTCTTGGTGTCATGACTGCCTAAAAGTACCTGGACAGCCGAGCCATGGCAGCACACAGGTATGTGACGTGTCAGAGGAGAAACGAGCCGTTCACATTTCTCTCTTTGTGGGAGGTAACGGTCCACAAACCTCACCGCACTTTAGGGACTGTTCTTTACTTGTGAAGGAGCTGTTCTTTACTTGTCAGGGGAGGAGGGTGGCTGATTGATTCTTATTTTATTTATTTATTTTATTTTGACCCCCCTATGTTAATCACTTATTGATGTTGTTTTTGAAGTATGAATAAGTCAGTAAGTAATTTATTCTATTGAAATATCATTGATGTGTTATTGAAAAGTGATTTATCTTTTTATAAATGACAAAATGCACATCTGCCTCATTTTTGCTGTGGTATCGTGATACTACTCAGAACCATGATACTTTCACTGGTATCGTACCGTGGGTCCCAATTTTGGTACCGTGACAACACTAATCTGGAGGGGGTTCATCTGCAAAAACTAATGAAAAACTAAACAACAGTATTCGTTACTCGGTATTCGGCCAAGCATTTAATTTTATTCGGCTTCGGCCACAAATTTTCATTTTGGTGCATCCCTACATAAAGGGTAACAGGTGCGGCATGGCACGTCTAAACTGGCAGCATGGCTTTATTCGCCACGGCCAAGAGTGACAATGGAAACATGTACATGACTGTCGAGAAGGGGTTTTAGACTGCATTTTACCTGGTTTCACAGTTAGAAGATGCACATTGGTTTTGGAAGACAGTTCTTCTCCTTCATATTTATAGGAAACTCTAAAATAGCAATGTGCCTCTCCTGTGAGCTGTTTCAAGTGTAAACTTCACCTCTGTTAGTGTCTTTGAAGAAATAAAATGTCACCATTCATGAGTTTGTTGACCTCACTCATGATGTCAAGTCAGCCATCACGGCTTTGGTATTAGGCCAAAAGAAAAGTTGTAGGAATGTTTTCTATTAAACAAATTGTAGACAACAAAAAATAAAGCCGAACAAAGTAAAACTGTACATGTTGAAAAAAAGGAAGGTAAAGACCAGAGCAGTTCCAGTGATGGAGTGAGGCATAGCCTCTAGTTAATTGAATAATAGTTATTATTGAAAGAAAAAAAAAAAAAGACATTGTTTCACTGTAAGGCCAGCTGAATAATGCTAAGTGCTAAAGTAAAGTCTTGTTTGAGCTTCATGTAGAAAATGACCATGGTATGTATGAAAGTACTGTTCAAAGGAATAGTTTGATAAGTTGGGACATACATGTTTTCACTTTCTGAAAGAGAGATAGATGAAAACGTTGATACCACTCTCATATCTGTCTGTTAAATACAGGGCTACAGCCAGCAGCTGGTTAGCTTAGCTTAGCTTAGCTTAGCTTAGCATAACGACTGGAAACAAGGGGGAGACAGCTAGTCTGACTCTGTCCAACAGTAAAAAAAATAGTCCAAATGCACCTCTTAAGCTCGCTATTCAAAATGTTCTATCATGGTTTTTCTTTTCTTTTTAAATTGTTTGTTTAATTCATTTAAAAACAAGCCATGAAAATGATGAGTCGCCATTCCACAAAGCTTTATGTGTTGGACTTTTTCTTGGCCAGGTGCAGTAACTTTAGGTATAGACATTAAGTTATAAAGTATAACTAGTTTTCAGTCTTACTTGTTTCAGTACAATTGGTAGAAAATTAATGCAAGACAATACATTTACGTGGCCACATTGTGACAGAAATACTATATTCCTTTATTGTTTGGGAATATTTAGTTCGTTGTAGTTTTGATAAACTAAGTTAAACTACATTTACTTTAAAAAAAAAAATTGATTTTGATGAATTTTATTCAGTTTAGGTCGGCTTGATTTATTTCAGCTCATTTTTGTTTTCACTGTTTATCTCTGTCTGACCTGTGCAGCTGGAGAGCATCATGGACTGTCTATCACACTGCTGTTCTCCATCTGAGCCCTAAACACTGTCTGATAACCAGAGCACACACACAGACTCACTCACTTTCACACACACAAAGGCACACAGACATTGGGTTGAGAGATTGAGCACTAATTCCCCAAATCCTGTGTGGGTTGTTAGAGCCAGTGCTGTCATCCAAGAATGTCACCAGGCAGCAGCTGGTCACCACTGTTACATGTTTATGTGAGTGAGTGAGTGAGTGAGTGAGTGTGTGTGTGTGTGTGTGTGTGTGTGTGTGTGTGTGTGTGTAGGTAGGCTCGTGGACACATTCGGTGAGTGTAGTCAGAATACTACATTGATTCATGGACTCTCTGTCCCTTTGTATCTTTTGGTTGTTTGTTGTTTTGAAGGAGCAATTTGCCATGAGCTGCAGATGGTTCCCGAGTTTTGGACAGAGAATTCTAACCTCTCATGACTAATATAACACACTGAGCAGTCCTCTTTTTAGCTAACATGCACAAGCATATTAGCAGAGACACACGTATGTTCCTACTTGTGTACTGTCCTGGATACACAAAACACACCAAACACAGGTTTTTACATATAAACATGCCTGCAGAAAACCTCAAACAGAGGTCTAGGCAGGAGAAAAAGACAAACGGACATACTGAACAGTGAACATGGTATAGATAGATAGAAAGAAAGAAGTACATCTGACATTTCTCTTTTTCTCAGCATGTCCCTCCATTTCTCAGGCATTTTTTATGAGTCTGATTCTCATGTATTAATTTTTCTTTTTCACTATTGCTATGAAGTTGAATTGTTTCGATCCCACACACAGTATGGATTTTCCTGAACAATGTATAGACTTATACAAAATGAATCCCTCTTAATCATCACTTATGACCCACGAGAAGTGTGTGGTGGTGTATTTATTTGCAGAGACTCTGCCCACTCCCTGTATTTTCTTAGCATCTTCTTATTTTGTTGTTTTTAGGACGTTTATGGGCACAGCACACAGATGAGGTTGGTACTTTATCAAAAGGTAGCGACTAGGTGCCAGACCGTAAGCAGCATGCATCCAAGAGGACGGCACTGAAAAACACAAATATAGCCAGGTGAAACGCCAAGTGGACAAAGCTTGTTCCAAATGAGAGTGAGTCTGGGGTTGGCTTTCACTTTCATTATCACTGGCGATGCTGTTTAGAAACAGTAACCAACAATTCCTGCATAGTGTAACTTAAAAGAGGAACACCAACACTTCAAGTCAGATCTCTTTGTGGTGATTTGTACATCAGAGAAAAAGAATGTGTGAAAGGGAAGAAACAGGATAAAAGTTAAGTGTTTCTTTGCGTCTGTTGAACAACCCTGAGGAGGTCAAGTTACCCTGATGTGACAGAAAGAGAGAAGACGTTTTAATTTCATCACTGCTAACAAAAGTAGCTCATATTCAGCTAGAATTAGAAGCACATAACACAGAGACACATGTTCTGTATTATATTATTGAAGGCTGAGAAAAACCCTCCAAGTCTCTTCAGTGACAGCAAATCCCTCATACCTCGTCTCACCACTTTAATTTTTCTTTTTGTCCTTTTCCCTCTGTCATTGTGTGCATGCATGTGTGTGTATGTGTGTGTATTTTAGGAGGCAGAGAATACTGAAACCAGGATTGCTGCTTTAGAGGCCAGCTTGAAGAATATGGTGTATGAGTACGTCTGCCGGTCGCTTTTCAAGGTAATACAGACGCACTTTCACACAGAAATAGAATACAGGTGGTTTTGGGCATCTCTAAAAATTCCTGTCATCACTGCGGTAATTTGTGGGTAGAGACAACAGAGTGAGGCATTTTCCTCCTTGATGTAACCTATTAGATGGGTTTGCATTGCAAAACAGGCTCAGCCTGTTTTGAAGTAGACCCCCAACAGTTTTATTTTTGCCTTGTTGTTACTTATTGGTTCAAATGATGGGACGTTAATCTGAAAACAACGGCCATTAACCATAAACACATCACTCATCATGAGAAAACAAATGTCTCCCCAGCTACCTAATGTTGTTATGAATAAGTAGCAAACATGTCTGACACAAACTGGTAAAAAACAAAACAAAGTAGGCTTATTAAAGGAACTCGGTATTCAGATATTCAGAGCATTAATATAGCAGCAAACAAATAATCGCGCTGTAAAGATATAGTGGTTAGTTGGCTTGGTTCCACACTATCATCCACACAAACACAAATAGTGTGGAATCAATATCACTTGAAGATACTTGACTTGAAGAAGTAGAGTCCTTCACCGACTTGGGCAATGTCATCAACAAAGAGGGAGGAACTGATGCAGATGTCAAAGCCAGAATAGGTAAGGCAAGGGCAGCCTTTCTACAACTTATGGTGCTCAAAGGAGATACAACAACAGAGAAAAATCGCCCTGGAGCCGAGACCTGGAGAACAACAAATAACACAGCTAGCAAAATGCAAAGCTTCATAAACAGGTGCCTGAGAAGAATCTTGAAAATCCATTGGCCAGACAAGATCACCAACGAAGATCTTTGGACGAAGACACAGCAAATACCAGCTAAAGATGAAATTGGACGAAGAAGATGGAAATGGATAGCACACTGGCACACTCTTCAAAAACCGGTGTCAAACTTCACCAGACAGGCTCTGACGTGGAATCCTCAGGGGAAGAGAAAGAGAGGTAGGCCAAGAAACACCTGGCAAAGGGACCTGCAGGCAGACACCAAGAAGATGGGATACACATGGTCACAGATAGAAAAGAAAGCCAACGATCGGGTACTCTGGAGGTCCCTTGTTGACGGCCTGTACCTCAAAAGGGGTGTGAGGCGCAAGTAAGTAAGTAAGTAAAGATATAGTGGAGTAATGGCATCCTGAACAGAGAGTAAAGTCACGCTACCTCTTTGTGTGTTGTAATATGAGTTTCTCTGTTGTTTGTTTTGGTGGACAGTCCAGCCGCATGTGATTGTGGACAATCAGCTGTTGTTGCTGTTCGACAATGTGATCTCATCCATACTCGTCATGTTTTGCAGCTTGGGCAGAGGCCCTGCAGCAGCGGTTAACATCCGTCACCGAGCCATTAACACGGAAAAGGCTCAGAAGCGACGTTAAACCCATTAATAATCAGTAATATTCATTGTGTGGTGCTAACAATTGGCCCTGTCACTGTGTGTGTGTGTGTGTGTGTGTGTGTGTGTGTGAGTGACCGTCCCAGGCACAGAGCCCCCATCTCATGATAACCTGACCGAATCCAAACGCTGTGCACAGCTTTACAATAAGATTTTCACTGTTTCAAATAGTAACATTTGCAGTTAAGTTGCAGTGATTGGAAAAAAAAATTGCAAGGTTGTGGAGAATTCTTGGGGATTGGCTGAATTTGTGTTCATTGTTGCAACATCGCGACATCCTGGAGGGACTAATTGCAGGAAGCAACGGTGAACAACAGCGTGTAGAGAAAGGATTTTTTCACGTCTGACTCAGTGATTTAAGGGTTTATTTCAGCCAAACTAGGGTTGGTGCTTGGAGCAATGGAAAGATTAACCAAGACAGTTTTAGTGAGTTTAATTTTGTTTATGTCAAGTTTCTTTTTTTACCTGACATTTTTTTTAAATGTCAGGAAGGTAGGAAAAATAGAAACTGCTCAAGTCTACTCTGAACATCATATAGAGCTCCTTTAATTAATCTTTTTTAACCTTTATTAACCTTTTTTTTTTTAGCTCAACAGGCAGTTTGGTATAGCATAGCCTGAAGTGTAATATGGACTGAACAACTAAAGTATTATACTGGCATTTTGATTTTTTTACCTGCATACTCCTAATCATAATACAAGGTTTTAGCTGGTTTACACGTAACAAGGTTGGTTATTCTCCTGCAGGTGCACTGGAAACTTTGTCATTTTGTAATATAAAGTAGTAGTATGGTAGTGTTCTTAATCATTGTTTAGAGCAAATGCACAGTCAGATAATCACATACATTTACACACTTATACAATCAAACCTCTGCAACTAACACAGTAATGAAGTGTCAAATATTGACCAACAGAGCAATCATTGCATTGATCAGGCAGTAAATGGTAAATGTAATTTCACTGTCTTGTGTTTGTGTGTGTGTGTGTGTGTGTGTGTGTGTGTGTGTGTGTGTGTGTGTGTGTGTGTGTGTTGCCTGAATGGTAATGGCGGTTTGAGGCAGAGTCGGGGTGGCTGTTAACTGCTGATCACGTCCATAGGCTATCAACACATGCACACAAACAAACACACACATGCGCACACACATACACACACACAAACATGTCGACAGCAGCAGTCTAGTCATTAGCAGAGAGGAAACATTGGACTACATTATCAGTGCTCCTGTCAACACCCGCTGCCTGTGCTACAGAAGAGATAACTTCAGTGGGGAGAGGAGGAGAGAGGTGGGAGAAGGGGTCCAGTGCAAAGATAAAGGTGGATAATTGGCAGAGAGGGTGAAAATGGGGAAAGCATAATGGGGGAAAAGAGACGAGAACAATTTGAGAGGAGATAATATTAGAAAACTTAAAGATCTGTACATCTGTGAAAGAAAAACACATTATCATTTTGCGGCAGACACTCAGACTATTTTGTATGTGTTAAATTCCAGCGCAAACACATCTGATTCAGCTTAATAAGGTATTGATTGAGAATGGCCAGACACATCAAAGCTTTAAACAGTGTTGCTCTACCAAATATAGATTGTTGAACCTCTCATAAGCAAAGCCTTATTTCTATTTGTATTTTTTTAACAGCTTTTATTTTAACCAAAGACGTGTCCTGAACAGCAATGTTTTCAGTGTTTAACTATACTGCCTGGATTTGCCCATGGGGGTGTGTTTATCGAACAGGCGGGCATATATCTAGTACAGATACTGTCAGGTCAAATCAGATTTTATTTATAAAGCCCAATATCAAAAATGACAAATTTATTTCAAGGGGCTTTACAATGTGTTTTTTAGGGTTTTATCCCATCTTTTTGGGCTGGTTGGATCTCAAAAAAATGTGTTTATTATATTGGACAGTTTCTCAGTTAATAAAGAGTTTAGAAAAAAATAATATTTTTTACCTCTGCAATGACCTGGAGGTTTAACTTTATTGTGACAAACCAAGTGCTTCAGATACAATAGATATTGCATGTAGGCTTTTTCACTTGTCTGTATAGTACCTTAGTAAATCGCCCTGTTTTTGGAAATGTTCATAGAGAAGTCCGTAGAGAACATGCAACAATAACAACGTGAAAGCTTTTCTTTTTGACACACTGGTGTACACTGGAGGGGTGCACACTGAGGAGATTATATTTTTAGAGTAGTAAAGTAGTAAACCATTAAATATAGAAAACAATAAGATTGTGTATCTGTGTTAAACGTACGTGGATGTCTATGTGGAAACACTTGTCATGTTAGGTCCTCATGCGTGCTGGTGTGAGTGACTGTGGATGCATCTCTCTCGGTACATGCAGAAGTTTGAGTTGCACTGATGTGCTGAAGTGTGACATACTCCAGGTTGTACTGTCTACTGAGGTTCCTGTCCTGTCACTGTCAGTATGATGGCAGTTCACACAAACACTCACAGACTTTTTATCCTCATTGCACTCTGTTTGCTTCATTTCTCTCTGACAGATATGCACGCACAGATCAGCACATGCACCAGAATGATGGGACATTGTGCCATTTTTTGTTTGATCAGTCATATCGTCTTGCGCAGCTCTCTCAGTTCAGCTGTGTCCACTGTCACCTCAGTTGATGGAGTTGAACTTGGCAGCTTGGTGTAAATCATCCAGACATTGGATCAAGAGACAAACCACAGAGAGGGTCAGAAATAGGGCATAGTGGCGATGAGCTCTAGTCCAAATGTAGCTTGAAGGTTAGCCTCACCGCTGCTCAAGCTGGTTCTACAGCTGTTGGTAAAGTACCTAATGTAATATTGGGTGACAGGCAGGCTAAGGTCTTTAAAGATGTGGAATATACAGAAATAATTTTTAAAATTCAGTTATTGCACGTGCCCAGATACCTACCGCAGAAAAGAATGAGCCCATTGTTCAACAATTATCTACACTTTCAGTTATAGTCTTAAACCTTATCACAGCTACACATAGACTGTAAGATCAAACCCATCGAGCTGAGCACGACAGCTGCGGGGAGGGGAAAAGAAAAACTAAGGAAGCACTAAGCATAATGTGTGCAGGAGACTGAAATCCATTTTATTCTTTGGAGGAAAAAAACCCAAAAGCTATTGTGTATCAGTTTGTGGGTTTAGATATTTATGTGACACACTACCTGACCTATGTCCTGTGCTTGCGTCTTGTGGTAACAGCTTGACACAGGAATATTGTGGGTCATGTGGTTTGGTGTACAAGGGTCCCACATGGCTTGGTCCTATGTTTGGAAATGTAGGTTGAACACAGGAGGCACAATATTGGATTGCTGTGGCAAATTGTACTATAGCACTATTCTTCAAATATTTCTATAGTGTTCTCGCTAGTAGTGCATACGTTAAAGTCCCCCTCCATTCAAAAATGTGTTTTTCTTATGTTTATGAGCCCTAAAATGTCTGACCTTGAGTATGCTGACTTGTATCTGTGCAAAGTTTTTCATGAGACAGGTATCTAATATGGGGAACACATATGAATGAGGGAACAGACTTTGACACCACCGGCAAGAAACCTGAAACCTCTCCTGGACTGGTCAGTGCAGGCAGTAAAAGTTAGCATTAGCATGGTGAAAGGTTTGTCCAGTTTTTGTGACTGCAGTTTTTGGATGTAAAGTGGACCTTGAAGCTTCCTTTCCATCACACTGTAGCAGATATTATTGTATGTTTCAACCACTAACACTGTGTCAGCCACTGTCAGTTAGACTTCAAGCCAGCAAACAACATAAACAAATAAAAGATGCTAACTACACTTACCATTTTGGCGCACAACAGAACTCCTTATCTAAAGCGGGATTTATACTTGTGCATCAGCACAGACTTAAAATGCTATTTTGTGGTGGCTTTATTATCTTCGTAGTTTATTGTTCTTCTCTGTCAAATTAAAGTAAATAAAAGCTTCAAAAATAGACAGGAGGTCTGCATTGCCGCAATGTGTAGTTACATTTCTGGGGAAGTGCACGTCAGGCTATGTCGTAGGGTATGGCGTAGGCTCTGTGTCGAAGTAGAGTCTACGCGGGGTGTCAGTGGCTTAGTGGATAGAGCAGGCGCCCCACGTACAAGGCTGTTGCCGCAGCGGACAGGGTTCGAGTCCAGCCTGTGGCCCTTTGCTGCATGTCATCCCCTCTCTCTCTCTCTCTCCCCTTCACACTCAACTGTCCTGTCCATTAAAGGCAAAAAATGCCCAAAAAAATATCTTAAAAAAAGAAGTAGAGCCTGCGCCGTACGTATGCAATTCGATGCAGAAGTATAAATCCTGCACAAGTCTGGGTCTGATTGTGGCTCAAGCATGTGTGCCTGAATTCCTCCGATGTTTCCTTGCAGCTAACACTAGCCATCTAGATGCACACTGCCCTTTCACTGTTCGAATTAGTGCAAGCAGCGCTGGAGAAGGTGGAAAGTGAAACCTAAGGCAGACAGCAGTAGTGGGCGGAGGCCAGATCCAAAATCTCTCAATGACAGAGAAAGAGTGAATCTGTTTCTGGCCCTATTTTAGATTTTTTTTAAATCTACTATGTGGGAAAACCATGTTAGACAAACAAAATACTATTATTAGTGTAAGTATTTTTTAAATGTGCCTAGGTGCACTTCAAGATGGATGTAAAAGACCACGGGGAGTCTAGATCATCTCATGTGATCATTAGATGCTGATGCCCTTTATTGCCCGTGCTGTCTCTGTGGCAAACAGGATTTAATCTCATCCAATAATACTCTAATTCATTAACTATTCAGTAAGCACATCTGAATGATTATAGCCGCTGTGGCTGCAAAAGAGGTTTACTCAAATAGACTACTATCTCCCTTATGTACCTGAATTTTCAGCAACAATGCCTACATCTGGTAGCAGTGATATCAGCTTCTGTGAATAGCCCAACCGATTAGATTAACACTGTCATTTGACTTATTGCCACTTTACAAAAAACAACATTGAGAGGTATTACTGAATTGCATGGTATTTCTCATTGGGTTGTCCTTGCCAGCCAGTTGTTAAGTGCATGAAATGAGATTTACATAAATATACATGACCGGCACGGAGGCAGTGTGGCTGTATTTCAATGTGAATGCCATTAGGTGCGCTGCCTGTTATTAAATTTAGCGAATAATTATGGTGGTAATGTTATTTCCAGCAAAATATCAGATAATCAGTAATAACAACTGTAGAGAGAAATAGGTCATTAAGTTAATGCTCTTGGAGGCCATTCACACCACTGAACTTCATTTTAATATGTCAGGTATGTCTGGAAAAGTAGATTTGTGTACATTGTACTGTGCTACTGTATTGTGCCAGCTGTGACACCAAGGTTTAGGTTTCTTTTGTCCCACCTATCTCCTATGTGTATGTGTTTCTCTCTATCTTTCATCTGTCTTTAAAATAATTTGCAGCACGTATTTGGTTGTTTTCTTTTTCAGTTTTTTTTTTTTTTTTTAATCAAAATGAAAACTATGGCATCAGAGGGGGGTTCAAACTTTGCTTTTCTTTTTCTTTCTGCCATGTTCACTGTAACCACTGGATATTCTTGGTCACTGTCCCTCTGTTTCTCTCTGTGGGTGGGAGCGGGATAAGCATCTTGATTAGTTGCTGTTTCTGTTATCTCTCTCGAACTCCACCAGTGGATGAAAAAGAAAGAGAGGCAGACACACACACACACACACACACACACACATAGACATACACACAGAGAGAGCGTGTAGGGATGATAGAACAGCCAGTGTGGTTCTTGAAGTCCCTGGGGCTATTTTGTTAGTGTGTGGCAACCCTTTACAAGCCCCTTAGTTAGGCAGGCTGAGCTGCATATCATGCAATGGGAACACGTGTGTGTTTGCCTCTCCTCGGTCTGGCAGAGATGCTGACATTCTGTGCTCTGCCATGACTTTCTTTGTTTGTAGCTGGGTTTTTAGCAGGACAAAAAAAAAACATGTTGTTATACATGTGACATATTCCATCTATGCATCAGTCTCTCTTTGCTTTCTTCTTTCTGTCTCAGGCTGACCAGCTCATGTTTGCTATGCACTTTGTGAAAGGCATGTACCCTGAACTCTTCCAGGAGAATGTGAGTATCTTTGTAGTTCGAGGATCTGCGTATTTATTTGAGAGTAAAATTAAAAATAGCTGATTTCAGCTTTTTAACTGCCAAATATTAACACTACTGTTGTTACAGGAATGGGATGTCTTCACTGGATCCATTGTAGGAGAAATGTTTAAGAAAGAGGTAAGAGTGAAGCTTTTTGTCTGAAAAATAGGCCGTACTGTTTCTGTATTTGTATTTGACCATGTCTCCTCTCTGCAGGAGTTCCCTCCTTGGATCGATCAGGAGAGGCAAGGAGCAGTGGCCATTTTTAAAGTAAACACTGATACACACACTGACGCACACGCTACCCATCAGCTGTATAGCTATCTGTGACAAAATTACAGAATAGTGCTTGTAGGATATTTCTCCAACCAGTACAAACATGAAATAATAGCTTAATCCGATTTAAGTAGAATGCCAGTAAAGCAAACCTTACTGATTTATCTAACATTATTTCTTGACCTGTCTTTCACCCTTTTAACTTTTGCCATCCCTCTCTCACAGACTACATTCCCAGCCCTCTACCAGTCCCTGTGTTTGAGTGACTCAGACCTTTGGCTGTCCTTCTCGCAGAGCTCGCAGTGTGAACAGGAAATCCCTTCCTCCGTTGCCAAGAAGATTACTCCCTTCCAGCAGGTCAGCTTTCAATCAGAAAAAAAGAAAAAGAAAACAGTCATTTCATCAGCCAAATGGAACGAGTTATCATTATTTACAGAGTGTATCAAAAGTCTACACACTCAAAGATTTTATGCATTTGTTACCTCTGCCAAAAAAAGTTGTGTTTGGAGCTCAATTTGTTTGATTGTTTCTCTGTCAGTCAGCAGATTATAGCAGAATCTGTTGTAAAGTTAGTCCATACAGTAGGTCTGAGAAGAACTGATCAGGCTTTAGTGTAGGGAGGTGGGTGTAGGTGTTGTCTTGTTCTTCTTAACTGTGACGCATAGCAACAAAAATATTATTTTCCCCTTAGATATGTTGTTTCAAGATGACAGTTATGGTGCATCCACTTCTGCTTAAACAAAAGCCCTGTTTCCACCAAACACTTTCAGTATGGTACCTTTGGAACCAAAGTAACCCTTCAGACATGGTACCCAGACCCTTACGTTTCCACCATAGACACTACTCTTAAATGTGGGTGGGGTTGTTGTCACTCACGGCTTCGTCCAGGACTGACTGTATTTCCTCATTATCGGTGACATAGATGGAAGTTTGCACCTGGTTAATCGTCCACAAAACGAGGCTGCATGGCAACATTTCAGAACAAAATAGAACAGGCTGCAGTGAGAGTCTCTCTCCATGGGATATTTACAAATAGCGTATTTGTGCATTTAGTCCTTTTAAGGCAAGCTCAGGGGTTTAGTGTTGCAGGAGCCCACAGGAACGACACTTTGTGACTTTTTCTTTTTTGTCCGAGTTAGGATTAGAATATATGCAGTTCACATAACCTGTTCGAAATTAACATAAACGCTTGAAGATCCACTCATTACTAAAAGTGTATGTCATATAAAAACTAAAGTGATGGTCAAAGCTGTCACAGTGACATTTAAGGTGTGCTGATGGAGTCACGTCGTCAGCTCATGCACTGAGTAACATTAAAGGTTAACATTCCACCTTAAAAGTTGCCGGCAGTCGGCCCAGTGAATTAAGCTATTTTTTTTCCCAGACTGCAGCTGCAGCGAGAGGCAGCAAAACATCTTTTCATTTTATAGTTACCATCTTCAAAATCTCCACAGTATGAGCAGTGGTTACGTGAGCCTCAAAACCAGCCACAGCTCAGCCCTGAGCAGAGTGAGCGTCCACTATTGACCAATCAACAGACTGCAGTGTTCACAGCTCCACCTTTTAGTACCAGATCTGTGTGCTAGGTACCCCAACAGAGGGGGGACCAAAAATGGGGACGGTACCGAACAGTTCCATTGGTACCATCCACAACTTTTCACAGTGGAAACAGGAAAAAAGCGTACTGAACTGAAGTGAACCGTACTGCTTGGTGGAAACAGGGCTAAACTGTCTGCTATTAAACAAAAAACACCTGTATAGACTGGCATTTGTATAACATTGTATAATATGTATATGTGTTTATGGATATATGTTTATGTATATGTATGAGCAGTGAGTATATAAGTAATATCTATATCTAAATATGTGTGTGTGTGTGTATTTATTATGACTGTACACTGATCAAGTATCCATCTCAGTGATAAATACGTCACAGTACAGAAGCTAAAGATGCTCTAACGTCCGTTTCACTGGGACTTTAAACCCATAGTGCATTTGAATTTCATCAGCTGTTGGTGCCACAGCAGCATAATCAGTTTAAATGACCTGAACACAGTTGCACTGACGGTGACTTGGAATTTTGCACAATTCATCCACCTGTATAAAAAAAATGACCAAACAATTTTCCTCCAAAACAATATTAATGATGTCGTTTATCACTAAGATCATTTACTAAATAATAAATTCAGAGACTAGGGCAGCCTTGGCAGAGGTGTGAGCTCTCTAAATCTTTTCTCATGATTACTGTGATGTCTGCAGTGACAGCCCACTAAATCGTTTATTATTATTTTTTTTTCACTAAAGCAGACAAGACATTGTGATGGGAGCAGAAATGATGTTTGTGCCTTTGAGCACACCCCTTCGCATGTGGTTTGAGATTGAATAAAGATTTGGCTAATCTCATTTCAAAGCATGAACAAGACGGCAGCCACTTATCACTAAAGTCAAGTATCCACACTCGACTGTCACACCAATTGACTTACTCCTTTCATTCGTGTATTGTGTTCTCATTTTTTAAAGATCTCAAAGACTATGAATTTGACAGTGGATGTGTATCTGAATAAGCCTTATTTTTTTTGCTTTTGGATATGTGACATTTTGTTTGATATGTGTGGGATTGACGCTCTGTCTGCAAGGTTTTAATAGATATCTGTTGTGTTTTCTCTTTGCTCTCCCCAGCTGTTACTGGTTCAGGCAGTCAGACCAGACAGACTGCAGAGTGCCATGGCAGCATTTGCCACCCAGGCCCTGGGTAAGTGTATTATATTAGGGCTTTTATTTTTTTATTATTTCAATCAGTGACTCAGTACTGATGTGGACCAGAATGCGTATGAATAAAAAGCATTTACTACTAACAAAGAAATCAACCACATTCACAACATAATTATATAGTAACCACTCTAAAAATGGGTCTCGACTTAATATTTTTCAAGGTTTTTCTTCTTTCCTTATGTCTTTGCTCTCACTTGCTCAGACTAAGACCCTAAATGAGTATCACAGTCATGAATATTATAGACGTGTTTCACTTCTTTAAGTGTATTGCAGATATTAACGAAGAACAAACCAACAAATTAAGTGAAGCTCTTCTTTGTACAAAGCAACAGGAATTTGATGAGCTCTCTAAAGATGTGAACAACGTGACTTTTGTTTGTTCTGATAATGCTTCAGTAAATATTTGCCCGTCTGAATTTGAGAGTGATTACTCTGAATAACGAGCTGCAAACATCAAAAATGACGAGATCCTCCTTTACCCGTTTTGGAAAGACTACTTTACCTCTGCACACCCATTCTGTTCTACAGAAACATGTTTTGTTTCTCACAAGCACCTTCTACCTTCACACTCCACTCAAACTAAATATCCTCAGACAAGGCTTTTATTCTGAATGTCTGAGCATTACTTGTCCACTTCTCGTCAACGGTGAGATTTCACGAAAGTCCTCTCCACCCTTTCTCTTTGTGTGCCTTCCATTGCTGTGAGAACGCCACTGTCCTTGAGTAAATGCCACATACACAAACACATACACACACTTCTCTGTTCTCTTTTCCTGTTGTCTCTCTCTCTCTCGAACACACGCGCACACACACACACACACACACACACACACACACACACACACACAGTAATGATGTTGCTAAAGAGTGGTTAGTTTATTGTGCTTAATGAGCCCATTCATTCAGTCCAGATAATCCTAATGGTGTGTTGGCTTTTGACTGCAATATCTGGGACGCTGCTAATTGATGTCAGGTGAAACTAATATGCAGGTGTTAAAGTATGTGTATGAAACCAATTTTCAGTGGCGTGTGCTGTGATAAGACATGCTAATTGACTTCTGGTGTTATTAGGTTCATAGTTTCTGCTTTTATTGGCAAAGTAGAATTGTTTTGTTTGTGTGAGAAAAAGCATGTACAATATGTCAGCTGTGTGTGTGTGTGTGTGTGTGTGTGTGTGTGTTCTTGGACATTTTTGAGCTGCTTATGATCCAGTTAATTACTAATGCCAAAAGTAATTTTCCAGACAATTTAGCTTGTAGGTAAAAAAAAAACAACAACAAACAAACAAAACAAACAAAAAACGAGGAAAAAGGAGTTGCTACTCTGATTAAATATAGAAAATGTACAAAATAAACCATGTGGAACATATTATATATAACACAACAACACACAGCCTGAGCTGCCTCATATGAAACTCTTCTTTCACAGTAAATTCTTGGTTGTCCAAATGTTTTCACAATGTTTTCCTCTCTGATCATCTCATTGCAAATACTAGTCGCTATTTCTAATATACTGTTATGAAGGTTAATATCAACCAAGAATAAGAACACAGTTATTATTTACTTTACTTTCTGGTCCAGCCCCTGCCTTTAACAGTCATACAATATACCAAATACAAACATGCATTTTAAAAAGCCCAACTGGGTGTGTTAACCTTGGGGAACTCTATCTGCTTTGGATGTCAGCACCTTTGTCATATGAATATTCATTAATGAACAAACAATAACTCAAGGCCAAACATTCCATATTTTAATGAGAAAATCCACCCCAAAGTATAATTTACATTTTGCTGTTCCAATCGCTTTTGACAGTAAAGTAAACCTGTGTGAGACTATGATGTCATCAGGTAACAGTGGTCCAGTGATATGTCATTTTTTAAGCTGTGGGCAGATAATCGTTGTTACATATGAGCAAGACTGAGAGTCTAAGGGGGCGATCACACAGAAATGAGACGCTAGAAACACAGACGCTTCAAAGACACTTGAAACGCTGGAAGCGCTTATTCAATGCACGCTAGACAAAAAAAAAAAACAGCAAGGAGAGCCTGTGGAGCGGGAGTGCTTGCGCAACACACACACACACACACACACACACACACACACACACACACACACACACACACACACACTTGTCATCTCCCTATGTCTCCCCTTGAATATAGTGTTTCCCTCAAAGACAGTAGAGACAGCTCACATCCAACTTTGTTTATATAGCACTTTTCATACATAAAAATACAGCACAAAAACTGTGAACTACGAAATAAGGTCACCAGCCCTCTCATAAATCCCACTGTCTGAATGTTAACTAGCTGCTACGACGATAATATGTTAACTAGCTAGCATATTATCGTCACACAGCTCCATGCGTGTCTCCTCCTTTGTTTGTTCGAGTACTGAGGTGAACATAATCTGAGGACGGTGTCCAGACCAAACAATGGGCATTACACAGTATATGCTGTAGTTGTCCCACTGTGATTTTAATAAAACACCTGCCCCGTGTGAGGTTCGAACTCACGGCCTTCAGATTATGAGACTGACGCGCTGCCTACTGCGCCAACGAGGCTTTGAAATTAAGTAAAAATATTGAAAAAATTAAAACAAAAATCAACATTCAATTTGTATGCATACATAACAATGTATTTGAACTACAAGTTGTTGAAATAAAGGTTATAATCAACCTGATATTCCCAGGTTAACATGACAAAGCCATGACAAAGACGGATGTGACACTGGTTGAGGGAAGAAAAAAAAACAAGAATACAATGGTATATGACAGTCAGTCAAGTGAGTGATGAATGTATGTGCATGGATGAGTGAGAGGTATGGTACACAATTTTGAACCTCGTTGTGGTGTAATGGTGAATGTCAGGGGACCATAAAAGCCATTAGAATCTAGTGTCTTAATGTCATGACAGTTCATCTAATATGATATATCATTCTGGACCAAAGTGGTGGACTGACTGGCTAACAGACTGCATTTCCATCCATGGAGCTATGGTGGCTAAACATAAACTGATGTAATGTATTTTGGGCTAATTCACAGTCCCTTATCATGACATGGCTTTAATATTCACAGTAAAAAAAGAAAAAACAGCAACTAAACAAGCAAAATTTGAAGATTCTGTTCAGACCAAACAACCAAACCATGACATAGAGGGATGTGACACAGGTTGAGGGAAGAAAAAAAATGAGAATACAATGGTATATGGCAGTAAGTCAAGTGAGTGATGAATGTATGTGCATGGATGAGTGAGAGGTATGGTGTCAGGGTGTTTGATAGCATAAAGCAAACAAAGATGAGCAGGAGAGATACTGGACTGGGGGCAGTCCTCTAACCCTTAAGGCAGTCCAAAAAAAAAAAAGAAACTAATGTATGAAGGCAACATTTTCAGCGTTACAAAGCAATGTGCAGAAAAAGTTGACATGCGATTTTAGAGTTGATAAACGACCCCCATCCCTAGTCTCAGGTTCCAACAACAACTTATAATTTGAGTTTTTGATTCTTATGCTGAACCAGAAGTTCTTCAATCCTAGTGCTTTACTACATACTCAATTATTTCACAATAATGATGCAGATTAGTATGTTTCCTCTTCACTGTATTTTATAAGATGCCCAAAAATACATATACTTTCATCAGTATGTGTTTTCAGTCTCCTCTATTCTATGTCATTGTGAGGTGACACATTTTCACAGGGAAGCTGCCTCATGGGAGGCCTCTGTAAGATTCTTTGATTTTCTGGCATCTGTTGAGTGTTTTTCATTCTAATGCAGCTATACCGGAATTTTGCTCTCATTAATATGAACCACGTGTGTCCACTATTGTGTTTTGTAGTCTGATTTTAAAATACCTGCCCCGTGTGAGGTTCGAACTCACGGCCTTCAGATTATGAGACTGACGCGCTGCCTATCACCCAGCACTAAAGCCATGTCAAAGAGGGATGTGACAGGTTGAGGGAAGAAAAAAACTATGATGATTTTGCAGTTCAAAAGAATACAGTGGTATATGGCAGTCAGTCAAGTGAGTGATGAATGTATGTGCATGGGTGGGTGAGAGGTATGGTGTCAGGGTGCTGGATAGCAAAAAAACAATACACACAAAATTCACCTGAGGCTAATGGCAACGTCGACTACTTTTGCACGTCATTGTTTATAAATGACAAATCTAATTTCGGACCTTACGATGGCACTACATGGAAAGTCAGTCAAATCAGTTTTTTCAGTTGATCCTGATGAGTACATGAATGTCTGGATCGATTTTCATAGCAATTGTCTAGTAGTTGTGGAGCCATTTCATTCACCACACAAGTTTGTACCTCATGATGGCATAATAGGGAATGTCAGGGGATCATGAAAGCCATTAGAATCTAGTGTCTGAATGTCGTGACAGTTCATCCAAAATAATATATCAGTCTGGACATAAGTGGTGGACTGACCAACCAACAGATTGCATTGCCATCCAAAGTGCCGTCAGCATGGCTAAAAATAAAATAACTGATGGAATTCACAGCTCCTTATCATAATAAGGCTTTTATATTCACAGTAAAAAAAAAAAAAAAAGAAAAATGGTAGCTAAACAAGCTAAATCTAAAGATGACGTTCAAACCAAACAGGCATTAGACAGTATATACTGTTGTCTTTCAGCATCTGTCGCACTGTGATATTGATAAAACACCTGCCCCGTGTGAGGTTCGAACTCACGGCCTTCAGATTATGAGACTGACGCGCTGCCTACTGCGCCAACGAGGCTTTGAAAGTAGGTCATAATATTGAAAAAATGAAATAATAAACATTCAGTCTGTATACATAAATACCAACAATGTATTTGAACTACAAGATGTTGACATAAAGGATGAGTGTCATGGTGTCAGGGTGTTTGATAGCATAAAACCAACAGAGATGAGCAGGAGAGATGCTGGACTGGGCGCAGTCCTCTAACCCTTGCAGTAATCACAGATACAGTAACACAAGAATAATGAAAAATCATTACAAATCACAAATCAGCTTGTGCTGGAAACATGTTTAATACACCAATCACAAGGCTAACGAGATAAGCCCAACAAAAGAAATAGTAGACTGTGTGTAGTAGGGACTGGTGACTATTTGTGCTTGGATGAGTGTGAGGTATGGTGTCACAGATTTACGCTGGATAGTGTAAAACAAAGCTGAGCAGGAGAAATGCTGAACTGTGAGCAACTCTAGTGCAATCACCAACACACAACCAATAACAAAACACTACTGAATGACTGGTGGCGTAGTGATAATGTTTCCAAATACATATACTTTTGGCAGTATGTGGTTTCAGTCTCCTCTATTCTATGTTGTTGTGAGGTGACACTTTTTCACAAGGAAGCTGCCCCATGGGAGGCCTCTGTAAGATTTTTTGGCATCTGTTGAATGTTTTTCAATATCATGCAGCTATACTGGAATTTTGCTTTCACTAATACATACCACGTGTGTCCACCATTGTGTTTTGTAGTCTGATTTTAAAACACTTGCCTCGTGTGAGGTTCGAACTCACGGCCTTCAGATTATGAGACTGACGCGCTGCCTACTGCGCCGAGGCTATAGAAAGTATGATAAAATATTGAAATAATGAAATGATAAACATTCAGTCTGTATACATACATAACAACAATGTATTTGGACTACAAGATGTTGACATTAAGGTTATAATCATGACATAATCTCTCTACAGACAGTTATTTCACATTAATGACACTGTGTAATGTTTCCCCTCCATTGTATTCTGTAATTTGCCTTAAATGGGTGCCCCGTGTGAGGTTTGAACTCATGACCGTCAGATTATTCAGATTCACCATCAAGGCTTTAAAGGTACTTTTCATGGTGTAGTCAAGTCATTGAGACTATTCATGGTATTCACAGCATACATATACTTGAGGCCTCAGTTAAGATTCTTTGATTTTTCAGCATCAGTTGTATGCTTTTCATTTCTATGCAGATATACTGGCACTTTGCTTTCATTAACATGTGCCACGTGAGTCCACCATTGTGTTTTGTCGTCTGTTTTAAAAACACCTGCCCCGTGTGAGGTTTGAACTCACGACCTTCAGATTATGAGACTGACGCGCTGCCTACTGCGCCAACGAGGCTGTGAGAGTAGGTCAAAATATTAAAAAATTGAATAATAAACATTCATTCTGTATACATACGTAAAAACAATGTATTCAAACTACACAACGTTGACATAAAGGTTACAATCAACCTGATATTCTTATGACCCAGCACTAAAGCCCTGACAAAGAGGGATGTGACAGGTTGAGCTATGATGATTTTGCAGTTCAAAAGAATACAATGGTATATGGCAGTCAGTCAAGTGAGTGATGAATGTATGTGCATGGATGGGTGAGAGGTATGGTGTCAGGGTGCTGGATAGAATAAAGCAAACAAAGATGAGCAGGAGAGATGATGTCCCCTAACCCTTAAAGCTATAGTGCGTAACTTCTGTCGCTTCCCAGCGGATAATGTGTTATTACAACTAATGGCTGGCGGCACTTCCATGTACACAGAGTAACACTTGCCACACATTGTACACAGAGTAACGCTCGCCAGTCGCCACACACTGTACACAGAGTAACGCTTGCCAGTCGCCACACACTGTACACAGAGTAACGCTTGCCAGTCGCCACACACTGTACACAGAGTAACGCTTGCCAGTTGCCACACACCGTACACAGAGTAACACTCGCCAGTCGCCACACACTGTACACAGAGTAACGCTTGCCAGTTGCCACACACTGTACACAGAGTAACGCTTGCCAGTTGCCACACACCGTACACAGAGTAACACTCGCCAGTCGCCACACACTGTACACAGAGTAACGCTTGCCAGTTGCCACACACCGTACACAGAGTAACGCTTGCCAGTCGCCACACACTGTACACAGAGTAACACTCGCCAGTTGCCACACACCGTACACAGATTAACACTCGCCACACACCGAACACAGAGTAACACTCGCCAGTTGCCACACACCGTACACAGATTAACACTCGCCACACACCGAACACAGAGTAACACTCGCCAGTTGCCACACACCGTACACAGATTAACACTCGCCACACACCGAACACAGAGTAACACTCGCCAGTTGCCACACACCGTACACAGATTAACACTCGCCACACACCGAACACAGAGTAACACTTGCCAGTCGCCACACACCGTACACAGAGTAACACTTGCCAGTCACCACACACTGTGTACACAGAGTAACACCAAAAATAGTCATACAAAGGCTATGATTTCTGTTGTCTGTGGTTCCATGGTGTAATGGTTAGCACTCTGGACTTTGAATCCAGTGATCTGAGTCTTGGTGGAACCTTAATTAGAGTTGGATTGCAGAAGAAATACTTACATTAATCTATGGGTTAAAGCTGAATAAATTGATTCCTGGCCACTAGGTGCTAGACAAACTCCAAAACAAACAGATACAGTTGAGTTATCAAACAAATTATTGGCTTGAATCATGTTTAATACACCAAATAGAGAGGTAAAATTGCTCTTTTTGTTAATGGAGTCTGGTGGCTCTCAAGAGAGCATGGATAAATTATATTTTCAGTTCATTTCTCTGAATACTGAAAGCAGTTCCACAATTGACCTTTAAAAGGTTATCTAAAAGTATTTTCATACTCAAGGAAATCACAAGGCTAAGAAGATAACCCCAACAAAAGAAGTAATAGTAAAGTGGATGTAGTAGTCACATTAGTCAGTGGTAAATATGTGTGCTTGGATGACCATGAGATATGGTGTCACAGATTTATACTGGATATCTTAAAACAAACAAAGCAGAGCAGGAGAGTTGCTGAACTGAGATCAGCTGAAGTGCAATCACCAACACACAATCAATAACGAAACACTACTGAATGACTGGTGGCGTAGTGATAACGTTTCCAAGTACATATGCTTTTGGCAGTTTGTAGTTTGTGTTTCCTCTATTCTATGTCGTTGTGAGGTTACACTTTTTCACGAGGAAACTGCCTGACTTGAGGCCTCTGTAAGATTCTTTTATTTGTCAGCATCAGTTACATATTTCTCATTTTTATGTAGATATACTGGAATTTTGCTCTCACAGGCATGTACCACATGTGTCCACCATTGTGTTTTGTAGTCCACTTTTAAAACACCTGCCCCGTGTGAGGTTCGAACTCACGGCCTTCAGATTATGAGACTGACGCGCTGCCTACTGCGCCAACGAGGCTCTGAAATAAGCATGAAATATGGAAAATGAGGATACAATGATATATGGCAGTCAGTCAAGTGAGTGATGGATGTATGTGCATGGATGAGTGAGAGGTATGGTGTCAGGGTGCTGGATAGGATAAAGCAAACAAAGATGAGCAGGAGAGATGGTGGACTTGGGGCAGTCCTCTCACCTTTAAGGCAATCACGGATACAGTAATACAAGAATAATGAAAAATATAAAAAGAAACTCCTGTATGAAGGTAACATTTTCAGTGTTTCAAAAACAAAAAAAAAGTGCACAAAAAGTTGACCTACGTTTTTAGAGCCTAGCCCTGGTCACAGGTTCCAACTACAACTTTTAATTTAAGTTTTTGATTCTTATGCTGAACCAGTAGTTCTTCAGTCCTATTACTTTACTACATACCCAGTTAATTCACAATAATGACGCTGAGTAATATGTTTCCACTTTACTGTATTCTATAATTTGCCTTAACTGTGTGCCCCGTGTGAGGTTTGAACTCACAACTCTTAGGTTTACTCACGAGCTTCAGATTATTCAGATGTGCCATTGAGGCTTAAAATGTTCTATTTATGGTGTAGTCAAGTCCTTGAGACTATTCATGGTATTTACAGCATACATATACTTTTGAAAGTATGTGGTTTCAGTCTCCTCTATTCTATGTTTTTGTGAGGTGACACATTTTCACGAAGAAACTACCAACTTCAGGCCTCTGAAAGATTGATTTTTCAGCATCGGTTATATGTTTTTCCATTTTTCACTTATATGTACCATGTGTGTCCTCCATCGTGTTTTGTAGTGCAATTTTAAATTTTAAAACAGCTGCCCCGTGTGAGGCTCGAACTCACGACCTTCAGATTATGAGACTGACGCGCTGCCTACTGCGCCAACGAGGCTTGAAAATTGTGAATTTATGATTAAGAGGAGTTGTCACATTTGCAATTGTGAAGTGACTTGATATTTTGTGTGCTGTTTAATGTGGTAACTTGACTTTTAATGAAAGTGTTCTTCATTGCAACACTGTAGTAATGTTACCGTATTGTCCACAAAGAATGTGCACAAATGACAATGACACACTGCCTACTTCTTGTAAGCCCACATGGATGAGTAGTCTTAAAACTGTTCAAAAAAATAAAAGAGCAACTTCTTTTATCCATCTATAGCTCTTTTTGCACCACAGGGCTGCTACTAAGTCCCTTCTTTATTCCTCCCTTGTAATTTACACAGAACCAAACAGTGGCGGCATCATTCCACTCCAGTGTGTGATTTTAAATAGCATCCCGGCATCGTGGAATTAGGTGTGACGGGTGTGAAATTTAACACAACGGCCTCAGCCTCTAGCGTGATATACAACATATGTGTCGGCAGCAATTTCTAAACCTTCTCTCTTATATGGTGGCTGATCTCGTCTTCTACTCAGAGGCAAGGAGCACCCGAAGCTCATTGTTTTCCCAATTGAGGAACATTTACAGAAGCTGAGTTTTAAATCTCCCGTGATGTGTCACACATCTAACACATCGTCAAAATGTCACACCCATCATGCTCATGCCACCATCCTGCTGTGCTGTTCTGTTTTTACAGATGCCATTTTGGCACTGAACTACCTCCTGTGACCAATTAAGGTGAGACAACTCTGTCCCCCCATTCCGCAATTGTATCTTATATACAGAAAAGCGAGGCAGCATAATGGCACTATATTCCCACCTTTAACAGGCAGTGTAAAAGGGGCTTATCAGTCCATCGATTTTTTTGCGAAGTATCCAGGGACAGGTAGTGATAGCATAAGGCTAAGCAAGGTAATCCAGACACCTCTCTCCCTAGTTATGTCTTTCAGCTCCTCCTTCTCAGGCCAGATGAGATGTAGAATGTCTCCAATGTGTTCTAGGTCTACCCCAGGGTTTCCTACCAGTTACATGAGCCCGAAAACTTCCAAACGAAGGTGATCATGAGGCATTCTGTAAGACGTCTGGACCGCCTAGTACCTGAACTCCAAGCAACTTTACCTTTACTCATGAACTAAACCTTGAGATATTTAATATTCCTTTACCTAGAGCAGCAACTCATTCCCAACCTGGAGGAAACACTCCAGTCTTTTTCTGAGAACCACTGAGTCAGATTTGGAGGCGTTGACATCCCGACTGCTTTACCCTCAACTGCAAACCAGCCCATTGCCCAAGGTCGTGGATTATTGAGGCCAGTGGAGCCATATCGTCTTCGGAGATTGTAAAACACATGCCCCGTGTGAGGCTTGAACTCACGACCTTCAGATTATGAGACTGACGCGCTGCCAACTGCGCCAACGAGGCTACAAAAACTGCCTCAATCATGGAGGAAAAAAAAATTAAAAGGATAACATTTTAGTCTCTACACTCAGTTACAGTAATATATCCATGACAGTCTATCAAAAAGTCAAAACAGTCAAGCAATACATCAAGACAAAAAATGTCAACTGTATGTTGGTGCTAGAGGTAAATTGAAGGGAACACCAAAGTTAATAGGATTCATTCCCTGAGACCCATGAATGTTTCTACCAGATACAAAGGCAGTTCTTCAAATAGTTGTTAAGATTCGTCAGACTGGATCAAACCACCTGGCCGACATTACATACTGCTTGTGTGGTTAAAAACTGCTCGTGGTTTTCATGTACAAGTTCAGCCTCGGACAGACCAATACTCCATTATTACACTGCATTATTTTTGCTTTTGACAGCATGTTGTTGTATGAATAAATCTCTGCAGCCTCTCTCCTGTGAGGCTCAAATGTCCAATTTTCAGATTTTGGGACTGACGCAGTGACGCACTGACAATGAGGTTGTAAGGTGAAAATCCGTATAGCGAATAATGCTCTCTAACACTTTATGTGCCCACAGCAATGTGACGTCAATATTGACACCATGTGGTGTATCACTTCTTTAGTGTGTTTCATGACTTCAAAAGGTGCCCTGCATGAGGCTTCAACTGGAGACCTTCAGAATATGCGGCTGAGGCACTGCCTACTTCACTAATGAGACCTTGAAAATGAGTAGATATGTCACAGTGACAAAAATAGCTCAACTTGTTTTCTTGAACCAAAATCCTCTACATTTTTTTTTCCTCTGGAATTTAGTGAAGCATTTTTTCTCAACTCTCAAAGTGTTTCACCAATTTTGTTAATAGGACATTCAAAAGAGCCCCAGAGGAAAAGAAGTGGTTGCGAAAAAGGATGGAAGGGAGAAGATATAGACAGAAAGGGAGACAGCACTTTGGTGAGCCAGAATACTCTGACTGCCTTGCTTCCTACTGATAGCAAAAGCTCTATTCACTGAAACTCAGTGTCAGCTGTTGTGCAGCTGCTCCAGAGTGCTAATTATAATACTTGCTCACTGAGGGGCACACTTCAGCCTTTGTGTGTGCCTATCTGTATATCGCTGTTTGTGGGTGTCCATCAGCCCATCTCTCCATCTTTGATGGCGCATATTATAATTGCACCTCACTGATTGTGTAGTAACTTTCTCCATTCATTCATCTTTTTGTTTCCACACAATTAGTTTTCTTTGAATGACCTGACCCAGATGACACTTAAACTCACAGCCTTCAGACAGTGAGACCAACACACTAACTACTACACCAAGCCCGACAAGGTTGTGAATGCTTTTGTCAAATATGAGAAAAATGTCTATTCAGGATGACACAGTAGCTTGTGTATGTTTGTGACAGTGTGTTTTTCTTCTTTCTCGTCTTTGTGTATATGTGGCTACATGTACTCCTGAGTTCGTGGGTGTCAAACATCCCATCTCTCTCCTATTCTTTAAAGGTGTGTATCTGTGTGTGTCCATTAGAGCTCATGTACCAAAAGCACAAATGGCACTTTTGTTGTCCCTCTTCTTGTTTGTCTGGCAGTTCTAATGAAACACACAGTTACAGTATGCTGATAAAGAGATAGTCCTTGTACTCCTTGAACGCCAAGTGAACCCATTGATGAAGGTGTAGTGTGTGTATGAAAGTGCACGATGTGGGTGAGATTGTGTGTCTGAATGAGAGAGTGAGAGAAAGACAGACAGATGAAAAAAGAAGAACAGGGGAGAAGAAGATTTTGTGTGTATGTGTATGTGTTTTTGGCAGTAAATCAGTATGCTAATGAGGCATGGTCTGTAATCCTCTTACAGCTAATCTCACTCAATCCCCCCAGTCCAGGCCTGGGCACTGCTCACGCACACAGGCATGCCTGGGTGAACACAAACACACACACACACACACTTGTGCTCACTCACTGGCTTGCTCACTCTACTTCTCAAAAAATAAAAACCCTCTTTCACATATGCATAAAAAGCATCTCTCTCTGTCTTTCAGTTATTTCTTTATCAATCATCCGGCTTAGATGACACCCTTTTTTGTTTTAACAATCAATCAGCTTTTAAATGCAAATGCATCCTGTCAATTTCTGTAATGTCAAGTGTTGTGCGCTACCAAGTGTCTGATCATTAATTCTTAGCCATTCAGTGTTTCCGCCACTAAGCAGTGTTTGAACTATAGGCAGACTGTGTCTTTTTCTAGGCTCCTCTCTGTCCTGATTGTGTGTCATAAAAGCCAAGGTGAACTTTGCTATTCACAAACAGAGGATGCTGGTCTGCAGCACGAATACTGATTACCTGCCCGTGTCAAAGGTAGTTGTGTATGTATTTGTGCACGCGCACGTTCTGTAAATGCTCCCTTTTTTGCAGTCAGACATCACAAGCCATGTGGTCAGATGACTGTTTTTCTTAGTGTTGCCATGGTGATGCAGCAAAAGGTCGCTCCAAGATGTTTTCTACCAAGACCTTGCGCGCGTGCACGTATGTGTATTTCTTGTGCAGCAGATTGCATTTGGCAGCAGACACCAAAAGAATGTTCAGGCTGGGGCTGTCGTCTCAACCAGAAAAGACAGCACTGTGTGTGTGTGTGTGTGTGTGTGTGTGTGTGTGTGTGTGTGTGTGTGTACACATGCGTGTGTGTCTGCAAGAGATATCTGCTGATAAGTGTGAATAACGTCACAGCGGAATTTCCAGCCACTCACACTGTGTGAGCCTGTATCGCTGCTTGTGTGTCACTATTAACCCGTATCTGATATATCATTCACAATATTACAGCAGGATTAGACCCTAATGCTCAGTGAGGAAACGCACACATGCAGACACACACTTAGGCACATACACAAAGAGCCTTGCTTCCCAACACCAGGGGGCTGACAAGGTATTCTTCTGCTATGTGTGGTGAATACTGCTGCATACCTAGCACTCAGTATGCACAGCACATCATGCTCCTAATCTCTCTCACTCTGTCTCTTCCTCTTGTGCCCTCGCTCTCTTTCTCCATCAACGCCTCCCTTCTGCTCTCCCTCTTCTTCTACTTTTTTTTCCTTCCCTTTTCCCCAACCTCCCTTCTCCATCACTCCCCTTAAGGCACTGTCTACCCCTCTCCGTTCATGCCCCTCTGTCTCCCTGTCATCTTTTCCCACTTGATTTGTCTCGCCAGTCTGTGTCTTTTTCTTTCCCATCTACCTTAACCAAATGCCCCTTTGATGCTCCTTACTATCATTTACCACCACCTCTTGTTTCCTGCTCCTTCGTTTCGCCTTTTATCTGTCCCCTCCTGGTGTACCTTCTCTGCGCACCGTATCCAGTCATTTTGATTTTGAGTAGTATACCAACTTAAAATGTTGAAACACTCTTCACGGATCTGTCTTTCACACCCTTCATTATCTCCCTCTCCTCTTCTCTGCAGGTATGAAAGAGCTCTCCCCACCTCCTCTGAACCTGCGTCGTCTCTACACTGAGACTTTGGAATGGGAGCCCGTGTTGATCATCATCTCTCCAGGGGCAGACCCGTCCCAGGAGCTTGCGGAACTAGCAGCAGAAACCGTGGGCAGGGACAACTATCACGAGGTAGAGGATAACGGGTATAAATGGGAGAAGTCACAGCAGATTATCAAGTGCAAGGGAATGTTTCCAACAGAATACCAAGATCAGATCCACAGAGTGGTCTATTTTGCATCTCAAAGACAGCGCTACAAGAGCTATTCAGTGTTGTATTGAATAGCTTTTGGTGAAGTTCTGCCAGTAGACTTCATCAATTGTAATATTTTATAATTACATATATTTAAAGATGTCTGAGAAAACTGCCTTTGCCCTTGACACACTTGCAGCTATTCAACTTGCGGTTTATAGTTCTTCAAGACCAATGCTGGTATTATTTTACCTTCTTGTAAGAAGTCTGAGACCCAAACCCACAAAGAAATGTAACTTACCAGGAAGTATTGTCAGTGTAGTCAGAGCCTTGACACTGAGCCTCTGCCCCCAGTCGACGGAACTCCACTGTCTTCAAAAGACTATTGAAAACACACACAAGAGCAATAGCATTGCTTTGCACGACATGTTCTTTCACTGCAGCTTGAATTGTACTTCCAATTTCCTTTCAGTTTTAAATGACTCTAACGACCCCTTACCACAAAAAGATCACCATGTTTTTTACAACCTTCAAAATATAAATATATTTTTTCGTTTTATAATTATAAAATACCATTTTAAAAGTTTTTAAGTATGCAGATCTTCCCACAATCATCTCACAGTTTCAGCACTTACATTTATTTGACCATATAGCTAAGGAATGTTCAGTTAACAGATAATACACATTTTTACTACTTCCATTGTAACTAACACCAACTGTATATATTCAGTAAATTTTAATTTATATAGCCCAATATCACAAATCACAATTTGCCTTAGGGGGCTTTACACCATACGACATCCTCTGTTCTTGGACCCTCACAGCGGATAAGGAAGAAGTACCCCAAGTAAACCTTTAACAAGGAAAAATAGCGCGCGCACACACACACACACACACACACACACACACAAGTGAACCCATATATTGGGCACTGAAGTACATGCAGCGTTCCACTCATATGCTGCAGATAACATTACTCGAAGTCAAATCAGTTCAATATAAATATAAATCAGATTAGTTCTGAGTTACTGGCCTCCGTGGGAAATCTATTGATAAAACTCACAATGGGAATCTCACTTTGCAAGTATTTCATTGTTTCTCCCACTGAGGAGCTGGATGAATTCAAATACTGAATCAGATTATCTGCCCCCTAACTTCTGAGAAATTACAATGTAGAATCAAATTTTCCATCCCACTGCTTCTGTTTCTCGCCCCCTCCCACCTCTCCCCACTCCCTCTGTCTGTCTAGATCTCCATGGGTCAGGGACAGGCTGATGTGGCCTTAGCTACACTCAGAGAATGTTCTCGAAATGGAGACTGGCTTTGCCTGAAAAACCTTCACCTTGTCACTACATGGCTGCCGCTCCTGGAAAAAGTAGGTACTCTGTGTGTGGTAATGTCTTAGTGACTGGTGTTAATGTTTATGTGTGTATGTCTCTTCTGTATTCTCTGCAGTTTGTGCTTTATGGTTGAAACATTCTGCTGTCTTTAATTATTGCATAGTAGCACCTGACATAGACCTTTATTGATCAATTCCTGGAGAGCGTGATCAAACTCACTGTGTTTACCCTACAGAGATTCTGTGTGTTTGGATATGGATATGTGTCTGTCCACAATAGGATTGCATGAGTGTGAGTTGCATTGCATCAACAATTTCTGTCACATATGTAACAGTAATTACTTTATAATTATATTATTCTGCAGCCACATCTGTGCAAAGCCAGGTTGACATCAGGAGCCATGGGTGTAGCTCAAAAACATGATGCAAGGACCCAGCAGGGGGACTATAACAAGTCCAAAACTAATATGATAAATCCATCATAACACTTCCAAAGTTAGTCCAAGAAAACGAGCTGCAGGGAAACGTCCAATTTAATTAAGTCCTGTAGGCCAAGTCCATGAAAACCATTCAAAGAGGAGAGTTGCACAAAGTTTATTTTGCAGTACAGTAAAATGCCAGACTAATGATTTTTTTCAATGTTACGTTTCTAATTGCGACCCTGTCTTCGCTGAATGGAAACATGCATCTCGGATAAGGCACCAGTTGGCACAGTGGCAACTCTACAAATACTAAGTCCATGAAAATAAATTGAAGAAAAGTACCCACTGAAACAAGCACCTGTTAACATTATCTCAAGGCCACAGTGTCAGGAAGGTAGAGGAACTCCTCTGAATATAAAATAATCTCAAAGGAGCTTTAAACAAGATATCAAAGGGATGCTGGTTAGTCCTCAGGGAACAAAATCATGGTCCCAGCCTCTCCTCATTAGTGTGTTGCTCATATGGTGTCCCCTCCAGGTTGTGACCAGGCTTAACCCTGCCTACGTTTTTGTCTGAGTCATATTTTCTTGCTGGTGAACTGCTGGTTGCATATTATGGTGAATCAAAGTAAGAACTGGAGGGAAGGCATCACATCAGTATCATCTGCACATGCACTTTATTTTTTGTTGTTGTCAGAAAATACAGTAATATTACCAGATAGTTAGTTAAAGCACATTCCCATATTAGACTGAATAAGACAAAGCAAGTCATGTCACAGTTGTAACTGTGAGAAGTTGTTGTAATCATGAAGTAGAGTTTTTAAGGCCTCGTTGGCGCAGCAGGCAGCGCGTCAGTCTCATAATCTGAAGGTCGTGAGTTCGAGCCTCACACGGGGCAGGTGTTTTAAAACCAGATGACAAAATACACAATGGAGAGGACACATTGTACGTATTGCTAACAGTAGAGTGCCAGTAAATTTGCATAAGAATGAGAAACATGCAACTGATGCTGACACATAACAGAGTCCAACAGAGGCCTCACGTGGGACAGTGTTCCTATAAAAAATGTGTCACCTCACAACAATACAGACTAGTGGAGATACAAACTACATACTTCCCAAAGGGGGGAGCCTGGAGGATGTGATGTACTTCAAGTGAGTGTGTAATTCCATGTTTTACCGGCTTGTCAGTGTTTATCTATAATATTACAACACGCTAAACACAAGAACACAAGAAGACATTCTGCTGGCTACCCAAATTTCCATATCTAAAATTACCTTCCGTCCTTTGTCTGCACAAACACATTTTGCTCTCTACCTGTCGGCCCGTATTAGTCACTGTGCTGCTGTTTGTGCGGCTGTGTCTGTTACCCTGTGTGTTTGTTTATTTGTCTAACTTTTTGTACGTACCTTTGTCTCTGGGCACACACGTGCACATGTGTTTGTGTTTGTGTGTCACAGTACATACAGTAAGTGGGTTAATATGTGTCTTCCAATTTCTTTGTGTTTATTTGTGTCTGTGTGCTCTTGCTGGGGTTTTGTTCAGTGCTGTGTCACTGTGGCAGGTCATATCTCACTTGGAGCCACAGCTGTTGGCAGTGATTGGCCTGTGTCTATGTGTGTGCCCTCACCTGTCTGTGTGAGTGTGTTATTTTGTGTGTGTGAGTGCATGTGCGTACCCTGGGGTTAGCCTGAGATCCCTCCTGTCCAGAGTTGTCTGTGCTCCCTGTGTGACTTAAACCATAGATTATTACAGCTCTCCTCTTCTACTCTTTTCCTTCCCCGTTCCACTCTTCTCACCTCTTGCTCCTCTCTCCTCCTGGTATCTAATTTCGTATTTTGTCCCTGTTTTTCCACCATTTGTTTCCACCTTTCCCTGCTGGATTCTTCCCTGTTTATCTTATGTTGTATAAGTAAAACTCTCTGTCTGTTCCTCTTTTTCTCACTATTTCATTGTCTCGCTCTTTGCCCAGCAACCGATGAGGTTGCGGTCTCGGCAGTCGAGCTTGAAATGAAAAACTGACGCAACAAGGGGAACGAGGGAGGCAGGGAGCATAGGAAAGAAAGAATGAAGATACAGTGGATGTAAAAGGAGGGAAAAGGGAAAGAATGAACCGAGCCCTCAGCAGGCAGGTGGAAATTCTGTGTTAGTATCTGCCTCTGTTTCTGTAGCCGCGTCCATCTGCTCGGTCTTACTGTATCTCTCAATGTTTCTAAATTTTTCCGGCTTCTTTTTGCCATCTGTCTCTCCAGTCCTCCCCTCCTTCAGTGAACCAGTTGGTCAGTTAGAGAGAGGAGAGAGGAGGGAAGAGAGACAGCGAAGGAGAGCAGTTAGTGTTCATAATTGAAGTTGGCAGTGCAGATGTCCTCTCATCCCTGTCTACTCATATTCTTCCACTTGCACTGTTCTGTCTCTCATTTTTCATATCACCCACTCCATCCATCTACTTATGGATATATCTTCCTATCTACCACTCTAAATGTTTCTCTGTTTGCCCGTAACAATATAATGAAATAACAACGGATATATTTAGTTGCAGTGTTTTGTATCATAATAAATAAATTAGATAATGTCCTTATGATTCATATCTATGAAAACATTGTGTTGTGATTGTATTAGGAGTTACTGTACCGTATGGTTCTTATCTCTGCAGCTTTCCAATCAGCAACAATTTTAAATAAAGCCTGTTGGGTTTGATTATTTGTCTGCGTATGAGTCAGTCTGAACAATATGGATATGTTCTGTCAAAGACGGATTTTGATGTGCAAACAGTAAAATAAATTTGTGCTCTCTCCCACTCTGTCCTTTGTCTTTATCTACCCATCTCTTCTTCATTGTCAGTGTTTCTGTCTTAGATCTTTTTGCAATACTGTCATTTGTTCCAGTGGAATTCTGGTTGACAAAACATAACACACACACACACACACACACACACACACACACACACACTCAATGAGAGGCAGTGGCGTTTTCTTCGAGGGATGTCAGTTACTGTGTTATTTGATTTTCTGTGATCATGTGTGCTTCCACGAGAATGAATTAGGTTCCAAATGATGCAGAAACACATTGATTACATTTCAGTGTGTGTGTGTGTGTGTGAGTGTGAGAGTACCCAATCAGATGACACAAGACCCTTAGGTGCCAGCTTGCTATTTTTAACCACAAGTCTTTGAGATGGATAGAAAGAGAGGAGGAAGGCATGTAAGAAGAGAAGTAAGAGATAGAAAGCTGGAAATTGAGATTAAGAGACAGCGATGGAGACAGTGAAAAGAAGAGATGCAGAGAGAGAAAGAAAGATGGGAACAAATAAAAAGAAGTGAGAATCTGTCCCTGTGCAGTGATTCTAATGGCGAAAGAATTACATGAAAAAAGGAACCAAGAGGTAAAAAGGGAAATATTTTGTTTATCTACTTGATAGATACTATAGTGGTCGTTATCCTTATAGTTCATTGGACCACACTATATAAATAAAGTTGACTTAATATACCTGCTTGTCTGCAAATATACATTTATGAAGAAATGTTTTCTCAGTAAAAAAACTGTTTGGCATGGTGCGGTTTAGTTACATCTATGCTCAGATAAATTTTCAGTTAAAGATTAGAAAGTTGCTTTTAGGGAATATGTGGGAGTCAGCAAATTCTTCCCTCCAAAGTTATGGATATGAAAAACTGCATTTAGTGCAGTATAAAGTTATTTCTCTACTCTTGTATGAACTTTGTGGTTAGCACTTTTACCTCACAGCAACAAGGCTGAGTGTTTAAAGGAGAAGTCCGGTATTTTGCACTTTGAGCCCCATTTCTGAGTTGTTTATGATGAAATATAGTGGTCAAGACCAAAATTGTGATGATTGCTCATTTTCTGAGGATTTGGCTTTCCCCTGCCTGTCTCAACACTGCTGTCTATGGCCATGTGTGAACCTGTCCTAAAACCACCCTAAGCGTTCATTTTCAGAGCCATGAAACTCACCGAGTGGTCAGTGGTGTTTGCTGATGTTCTGACTTAATAATCGTAGCAAACTGTGGTTTCCATCCATGTTTTCGCTGTTCATCCCGATTGTGGAACTATTTTTTCAGTTGCCTCACACCCATGTGTAACCTTCCGCTTGATCATTCGTTTGACCCTGAAGCGTTATACACTCCAGCCCACTTGATGACGATAATGCTCCTTTATGTGGGTGTTGCCAACCGGCAGGAAACCATTGCAATGTAATGGGACACAGAAAAGAAGCATTAGAAGAGGGTTGGCATTGTGTTCATAGGCATCGTACCGCGAAGGTTGTTTACAATCGAGTAATCCATTATGCAGTTGTTTAAACATTTGTTAGTTCTCGTTCTTCCTTCAGGAGCGCACACAGCACTGTTGAGCCGGCACTTTCGCTGAGCTAAAAGACTACAATGACTACAACCTTGTCGTAAACAACCCCCTTTCTGTTTCCGGTGGTGGATTACTACCAATGGACAATGAAGATTCCTATAGAAAACCAATGGATTACACAAAATGTCAAATAAATCATCACGGAAACCACAGTTTACTGCGATTTTTATGTCAGAACATCAACGAACACCACTGACCACTTGGTGAGTTTCATGGCTTTGAAAACGAACGTTTAGGGTGGTTTTAGGACAGGTTCACACATGGCCATAGGCAGCAGTGTTAAGCCAGGCAGGGGAAAGCCAAATTCTCTGAAAAGTAGCAATCGTCACTATTTTGGTCTTAACCACTCTATTTCATCATAAATAACCCAGAAATGGGGCTTAAAGTGCAAAAATCCCCGACTTCTCCTTTAAATCTACCCTACCTTTGTGGATGTACTGGGATACATCCCAGCCCTTTGCAACTCTACACAAGATTAGCAGTTTAGACAACTGATGGACCTATGCGATACAGTACCTGGGCAATGTGTGCAATGAAGTCTTCCCTAACTGTTCCAACTTATGAGTAAGTTTTATGTATTAGTCAGTATAGTTGTGTGTTTTTGCATATGTGTGTGTGGGTGGAGATGCATGTGGAAAGAAAGACCTCAGCTAACACTTGTATTTACAGCCAGATATTACTGCACAAGCAGTCTGGTCTTATATCACTCTCATGTGGTGCTCTCTTCAAGTGTACAATGTGTCTCATGTGTGTCTGTCCTTCCTCCACAGGAGTTAAATGTGCTACATCCCAAACCAGGCTTCCGTCTGTGGCTGACAGCTGAAGTTCACCCCAGATTTCCACCCATACTGCTGCAGTCCAGTCTGAAGATCACGTACGAGGTACTCACACACACACACACACACACACACACACACACACACACACACATTCCCCACCCCACACATACAGGCATAGAAACAATAACACCACAATACTCCCACAGTAGCTTACGAAGAAGTTTACTGTAGTATTGACCTACCTCGACTTTACTCGCAAATATGCACCCACACAGTTTTGCAGGCACACTGTGCACAAATGCTCTTTAATCTGCATTTTGCTTTATTTATATACAGCGTTGAAACTTTTAATTTTCCCAAATATAGACCTTTGGTCTTTGCGGATTCCGTCAGAATGCAGTCATGTTTGTCTCAGCCCCAGCAGGCCATGTTACTAGGTTACAGCATACTCACAAGAGTGTAGGATGTGTACTGTTTGTTTGAAATGTCAAGTGAATTCATGGAAGTTTGTGTTTCTTTAGTCCTCTGTATAATGGCTACAGACACAATGAAGCCCCATTTACTGTACATTCGTAAGGAGACACAGAAACCTGCAGCTTGTGTGTTAGTGATGTGTGCTTTAGTGCTCAGTGTGTTTCTGATGGGAGTCATGCTCAAGGGGTTAGCTGCTTCGGCAGCCAAGCATGCTGCACAAACAGCCTGTATCTCTCTCTCTCTCTGTCTACCTGTTTTCTTTTCTGGCTTTCAGACACAGTCACACTCTTTCATGGACAAACTTATGGGCATACTTTATATGTCTGAACACACCCGTAGTGAAGTAACTGTGATATATTATTTCTGGACTGCAGGACAAGTGTCAAAGCTGATAGGCACACAGCATACATATAAACTGATACACGTATTTTGTTTTTGTCAGTGTGACTGTATTGGGATTGTACAGAGCTGAACTGTGAGAGTGTTGCTGAGGAGGCTCAAGGCATTCAGTTGATCCATGCAAGATATGTGTTGTAGTTGTAGTTTTAATTATAATACTGTACTAGTGAATATACAGTATGTGACATTACATACCACAACCAGCGAAAATGGCTAAAATGCAATGCATCCGTGTAGCAAAAACACAGTTAAAAAGCTACAGTCAGAGCAACTGTATTCCACTGACTATAGCTCCTCCACCAAACCCCAAATACCCACACTCAACTCCCCTTTACAGTTTAGTGTTGAAGCTTCAGAGAGTAAATATGTTTAGTGCCTTGCATTAGACTCGCAGTGTAAACCAACAGCTCAAACCTCTTATAGAGCAAATATTTAATTCTACAAATGTATTTTCAATGATAATATACAGAGCCAGAATGAAGTAGCTTCATGTGAGAATAAAATAATAACGTCTTACTTCCTTGAGGGCAAATAAAAGCATAACCTTCACTGATGCACAAATGGAAAACATTTCTGCTGCAGCTGAAACAAGTGAAATTCAGACTGACTGTGGATGTACAACATAAAAAGTAATCACATGGCAAATACACTTCATCTGCTGAGATTGGTAACATATGCAGGGATTGTTTTGCCAATTTTGGCAAATTTAGTACATATGCATTACTGACTGTGTGTATTATCAAAACCACCAGATGGAGGTACCAAATGTTCCACAAAGCTGATAATGTGCGAACTAATGTCAATGTATGCTTTTTGTTTTTATTATAAACAGAGCATAATGTTGCCAGAGGAATCAAATGTACAGAGAACTTGGTCTGAGATACAATATGTGCTGACTCATGTACCAAATAAAGTGCAGCATAACTCAGGAACATAGGTGGTAATCGTTACTGGGTGTTCAATCCTGACCAAGCAATATTTTTTCCAGTATATTTGTAGACTCTGTTTGTAATTCCCAGGGATACTAACGCTGAGCTACAAATGATTTAAACAGCACAGTCTTTTGCATGCAATTCTCCAGTCCCTCTATAAGACATGATCTGCTCTTTCCTGTTCAGTGTCTCCGTATTGTCTGACCAGTCCAGTTTTTTTCTGTAGTTGTATGACAATTTTGTAATGAGAGAAAGACTTTTTTTTACATTTGATCAAATGTTTACTGCTCCTGCATTCTGGGTTTAAGCTAGAACAACACAACATACTGTGAAACAAAACAACATGACACACATTCAACATTGCTTTCACAGCTTCTACTTGGTCTTGCCAAGAACACATAATTGATAAACAAAATACTGTTTTCTGGCCTGTCTGTGACTTTTCACATGTCACACCAGTCAAAAAAAAGAGCTGTAGAGCTGTGGCCATGGCTCAAGTTTACTAGGAATGGGAGTGTGTTTCCTATTTTTAGCAAATGTTTCCGCGTTTAAAAAAAAAAAAACCTGCATGCATGCGCTAATTTCGGTGGAAAGAGGGTATCATATATCTGTGTCCAAGTAGTATCCCTTCCCCTTTGTTTTACCAGTAGTCAGATATTTTGTTTTACATACCTACGTTTGTTCTACAAACTCACTGTAATTTTGTTGTTGCCACAGGGCGCTGTGGCTTAGTTGGTTAAAGCGCCTGTCTAGTAAACAGGAGATCCTGGGTTCAAATCCCAGCAGTGCCTCTTTTGTTTTTTGGTGCCACCCAGTGTGTCCTGTAGCATCTTCCCATGCAACACAGAAGTCTTTCATACATGTTCAAGGTCTCCCTGTGCTTTGCCATGTGCTTGTGTGACAGCACAATGTTTAGACCTTGCAATCTGAAAATACATGTGACATCTGAATGTTTCAGGGATTCCATCATAATAAAACCCTTTCTTTTCTCCCCTTTTTCCTTGTTTACCTTGTCCCTTCCCTGTCTGTCTGTCACCATCTCCAGGCTCCTCCCGGGTTGAAGAAAAATCTGTTAAGAACATACGAGTCGTGGACTCCAGAGCAGATCAGTAAAGGTTGGCTCTTCTCTTCTCTTCCTTCCACACAATGCTATGTGTCACTGTAATCAGTGGTAGTGATATCAGTGCGTGATTAATTAGATCAGGCTATGAGTCCTGTAAATAAAGACACCCAGCAAGCTTGCAGGGTCTGGGACAAAAAATTAACAGCAGCAAACAACATGTCCAAAAAAGTTAAAAAGCCATCCACAGCAGAATACAGCATGCTGGATTCTCCTCCCAGTCCTCCCTGTTGTATTTTGTTTGATGAATTATAAAAGATGCCTGCCCTCTGGGTTATAAAACATGAATGATTGCTTATCATAATCACTTTTGTTGTGACATGTTGTTGATTGTTTGTGTGCAGGAGGCATCCTGGCCAGAGCCCAGTCTCTGTTCTGTCTGGCCTGGTTCCATGCTGTCTGCCAAGAGAGACGCAACTACATACCACAGGTAAAATACACAAACACCACAATGTGGTAAAAGTTCTGAAAGTTCATCTCAGCACAATAAACTCAAATGTTCAGTGCTAAGACAACGACATTTTCCTGCCATTGGATCGAAGCTCTTTTATGAATGCTATTAGCATTAGCTTCTGTCGTATGTAAATACTTCACACTGATAATTGTAGCATGATAATATGCTTGAATGCCATTTAAAATAACAAGCTTTTTGTTAGTTTTTTACTTGTAAAACCCAAATATGTATTTACACACACTCACACAAACAGCATATGACCTTTTCCACACTGATTATCACAGGTACGTAATTATTGGGAAGTGCAGTTCATATTTACAGCACATATCTATACACTACACAGCTATATAAATGCATAGTTTATTTATTTCCTGGCCAGTTAATGACTCGTACAAAACACACACATTGATATCCACAGGGAAGAACAACAACAACACTGACATAAAAAGTCATGGTCTGAGCGCTGACACCCACAGACAGAGAAAAAAACTGCATGAGAGATCAGTTTTCTTTGTCCTTACTGACCAGCACAGATAGCAAACGTGTTTGCTCTTTGTGCTGTGCCTCTGGCAGTGTCTGTATGTATGTGTGTGTGCAACTGTGAATATAAGCCATTGCAGTAAACTTGCCTGCTGGTCGACATGCACACAATGCACACAACACAAAACACAATGTATAAAACAGCCCCCACATGGATAGTGGAAGCGTGGGAAATACAAGATGCCGTACACTGTCATGGGATTTTAAAAAAAAGGAGTCAACTGAAAATGGATTTCATTGACCTACTGAATATGATAGTAGTTGTTGCTCATTTTGTTTTGTTAAACTGACAAGTATCTCGGCTTTACAGTAACAGTCTCACAACAGCTTTAAATATATCCACATGGTGTGTTTCACCTGTGCCAGAATCAGCTCAAAATTTTGAAAGACTAAAACAGTATTCCCTATTTGAACTACAGCTCTGGTGATAAATCATCCTCTCACAACAAGATAGAGGATGTATAGAATGACATCATTTGAATCCCTGTAGAGAAAACCAGACTATTTATTTTCTCAGTTGAAACCCAAGGCAGTGATGACTCAGCACAAAATAAATAACAAATCAAAAAACACGGAGGGAAATGATGCTGAACAATAGCGTTATTAGGCTATTGGGACCCACGTGTCCAAAACACCACAGCTTTTGTAAATACTGAAATCTGATTTACAAAATGAAATGTATAATCTTTGTGTCAACATCATTAAAAAAACAGTTTAGTTGCTGTTTGTAAGTCGATGAAAAAATTACTTAAACCTCTGCAAAAGTGAAACCATAAGCTCAGCTTGAACTTCTCTTTTCTGCTCGTTTTTTTTTTTATTTCTGTCACTTCTCATGTGTACATCAGAGTGTAACAATATGAATACCTTTCAGAGAAGTCTGTCTGACAGCGTGCTCAGTTATCCCCATATTTAAACGATTATCATGGCTCCCCACTCTCGATGACAGGAGGGTTTTCTCCCTGCCTTGGACAGCTATAAACACTTTCCAGCATGGTCTGACGACATGTTGCACAGCACAAACCAGATTGTTTTGAGCATAAGCCTGCAATGCTCATGCACAGTGACTAATAAAGAATAGGAAGGAACACAATTAAGTCCGCTGAGTAAAGCTTCTGGAGTCTGTGGCTTTTGTTTATAAGCTGGTTTGCTTGTGTTTGAGGAGTCCAGGCTAATCAAATACAGAGATGCAGAGACATTTTTTACACTGGAAAAATATGATGTGGTTGCACCCGTAATTACTCGATACTTGCTGCAGTTTGCTGTGTCATGTTTCCACTTGTCAACATAAGCGGTTGCTCTTACAGTTTGGTAGCGAGCGTGGCTGAGTCTGGAGACGCACTGGGACTCATTTGTCTTTGCGTGTATTGCAGTGATGCCTCAGAGTGGTCTGTCTAATCGAATGATACGACACGCCTGCACTTACAGCAGGAAGGTATCGCTTTTTGTCTGCTAACCAACACACAATCAACACGGTCCCAGTAAACCCTTACACCAGGGAGAACTGTGGCAGAGAACATGTTTTTGTAATTAAACTGCCACAACGTTTGCACACTTGTTTCTCCTCTCCTCCCTGTCTCTCCTATTTCCCAGGCTTTGTCCCAGTACTCCCCCTTAGCCATCCTGCTCTATGTGGAGTTGTTAAGGGGAAAAAAGTATTGATTGCCCTAAATGAGAATGTGAACATACATAACATAATTATTTTCCAGGCAGCATGCGTCTGTGTGTCGTGTATGTTTCTTAGGGATTTGTTTCTCCTCTCGTTCCCCCCCCTTCCATCTCTATATATATATATATATATGTATATACTACATATACATTTTTATCTCTGTTTTATTTCAGATGATGTTGTTTCTCATCCATGAACATGATCGCCTAATTATTTAGTCACAGCTCCTCGTCCACTCCACCATCACTGTCTGTCCTCGCTTCATCTGCTTTCCTCCATTCTTTTCTCATTCATACTTTCCCCATTTTCATTCTCTTTACATGTCTCTGTGTTTATATATGTGTGTGTGAGAGAGAGCCGCGGTAGAAGAAGTCCGAGCTTTAATTTGATGGCCATAGGAGAACAGCAGGAGTGGCCAATTATGTCTAGTAAACACGACTAGGTTGCTCACTGTCTGCTCATGAAGTAATTGAAGATATATACTCACACAATCAATAAAAACATGCAAACACACGCCTCTACAAGACCCATGCATTGAATCTTTTACTGAATAAGCAGCCAGTGCTTTGTGCGTAAGATAAATGCGTGCATGCATAAGCGCAATCTGAAATCTCACTCATACATATGTATGTACGAGCACATTTATCAAATATAGTAGAAACATGTCCCACTGTCTGTGAATACACACCCAAGCACAAGATTACAAAACAAACAACATACACTTAATCATTCAAAGAATTACTGAACATGCCTACACAGTTTTCCTCCACCCCTCACCTCATCCACCTACGGCATCAGTGGGCAGATTGTAGCTGCTGAATGAATAGCAGCGAAGTGCAACAAACACACACTCACAAATTGAGACTGCCCTCACACTCAGTTATGTTTTAACACTGTGATTTTTTTTGTGTGTACATATGTGTTGTCAGATTGCAGCAGACTTTTTTTTTCACTCCCTGAAGCCTCAGTACTAATGTCTCAACTCCCTGTGCTCCAACGCACAGTTTTTGCCCAAACTTTGTTGATCTTAACTTTGTGATTTACCCACTAACTGTATGGGAGGTTTGCTTATTGCCAGGACAGAAGAGTCAAGAAAGTGAATATTATAACAGTCTAACCTTCACTCAACAGCTACTGGTGATTTTCCCTTCAGCAGCTTATTAAAGGTCTAATATGTAGGATTTAGTGGCCTCTAGGGGCGAGGTTGCAGAACTGAAACTTCTCCCATGTGCTTAGTGTGCAGGAGAACTATGGTGCCAGACCCAAAAACTTGATGGCCCTATCTAGAGCCACTGTTTGATTTGTCTGCTCTGGGCTACTGTAGAACAACATGGCAGACTCCATAGGGGAGAATCTGCTCAGTATGTAGATATGAATGGCTCATTCTAAGTTGTAGAAAACACAGCAAACAAAACAGTTCTTATTTTCAGGTAATTTAAGCTAATGAAAACATAGTTATGAATATTATGTACCTTTTCTGCCAATAGTTGCCCCTAAATTATGAGTAGGCAACCTACAACACCAGAGCCACATGCTCTCTTTAGCCCCTCTCCAGTGGCTCTCTGTGGCCCAATAAAACAATTATATGGAAATGAATAATGTTATTTCTCAACATTTTAATTTTCTTTTATCATTGTTATAGGCCTGAAGTGAATCTTACATTCTCCAGTTGTAAAAATGTGTAGCCTATACACTGAATAAAAAAGCCCTGGCGCCTTTTCTTCTAAATTTTACCAAACCACAATAGCAATGGCCGGTTTTGAGTCTCCCAAGCTAAGCTACTGGTGGATTCCAAAGGAAGAAAAAAAATGGAGAATTTAAAGCCCAGTTTAGACCAAAGATTTGCGACAAGACAAAACTATTTTAGAACACTGCAGAGAAAAGCTGTAGCGGTGTGAACTGGCCGGTCTGAGCTTGACTCAAGCCGGCTGATGGTGTCACCTGCAACTCAGCAGGTCAAATCGCCAGCAGCTGGTTTTAGAACATAAAACACATCACCTCTTTCAACATAAAATTGGCTTGTAGTGAAGTCCACTGATCAAGTCAAAATGACCACAGACCGCATATTTGTTTGCTGCAGCAGGTGCTCCATCCCCGCCAAGCCCTCTGTTTCCATCCTCACAGTGTGGTGGTGTCAGACGGTGGGTCGCTGCTGCTGCTGCTGCTGCTGCTGCTGCTTGCTGTTTGTGCTTATGCCCCCTCACACACAAATTCTCACTGACTGATGAATTGGTGCTGGTTTTTTATATTATTGTGGTGTATTTATTATGAATGCAGTGCATCTGATACTTGTTTAATGCAACTGTTGCCAGTATCTCACTATCACTATCCTCATTCGTATTTTAAGAAGCTACAAATTATATTCAGCCACAACAAAAGCCTGACTGGAGATCAGAACAGAAGTACAGAAAGTTGTTACATAGAGATGACACACCATCTCATCTAGTTGCATTGGTGTGAACCGGCAGCTTTTTAGAACATTGCAAAACGGCGCATTGCAAGTAGTTGCCTGTTTCAACTTGTCTTATCAAAAATCTTTGGTCTGACCTGAGCTTAATAATGCTTGGACGGATTAGTTGGCTATCACCATAATGCTGCAAAGTTAAGGAACCAAATAATCATAAATAGCTCACTGTAGAGTCGCCATCTTGTGGTAAAACATATTACAGAATTCTTATTTAATCTTATTAGTATTATTAATAGGGAAATTAGGACTTAATAGGTGGTGTTACCTTCAGTATAAGGCTCAAATATGTTTTTCAGCTCCAGTTAGTTTTGGGCTCTTTTGATAGTTCACACTGGACATTTAAGACCGTTTATATTGGGGCTGTAATACAAAACCTTGGCTGTTCTGGGTTTCTGAAAAGCATCACTTAGCATAACAGTAACATTTGAGCTGACCATTACAGAGGCAATTAGATGTATGTTGATGTGCTGAAGTGGTTTTAACAGTGTAAAGTATCACTAATACACACAGTGTATTGTTACCCTGAAAGTGAGAGCCACAAGAGAAGTTATTGATTCTCTGGTTTGTGTATTCCATCTCTGGGGTAGACAAATATGGCAGTCCTGTAATTAAGATTGTACTTGCTCACAGTTGTTAAAAGATTAGGAAGAAAAGGGAATACTTGTGAGGGATGATACTTCAATCCTCGCACGCTATGGATGTAAGATTTTGAATGCCATCTGTTACTGTTTGGTTGACAAATTCTCCAAGTAACCCATTAGCACTTGATGCGTCTTGACTCTTGTACTGGGAGTAAAATAAATATTTTGTCATTTTTGTGCTTCCTCTTCTTATCCAGGGTTGGACGAAGTTCTATGAGTTTTCTATGTCGGACCTCCGCGCTGGCTTTGAGATCATCGACAGGCTCTTTGAAGGTAGGGGGGCTGGTAACAAACATTACAATGCAGCGGAGAGCTGTGCTCTGTTGATTCGCTCTGCAGCATATATGCTAATGAGAACTGGATTCTGTGGGTTCTTTGATCAATTACCTCTTTAATTCAAGCTACCCCTGATAGAGCATGACCTGGACAACACAGCATTTGCATCTCTATGCAGTGTATGAGAGCCCTTCTTTGTATTTCCCTGCTTTTCTGTGTGTGTGAGCATGTTAGACCAACATTATTGCTCTCTTGTTCTCTGTGCGACTTACAACACATGTTTGTAGCTTTCTTTGTGTTTGCATGTCTTGCTGTCTCCAAGGTGGTAAATCTTTTCAGTGGGAGTTTGTCCATGGCCTGTTAGAGAGCGCCATATATGGTGGACGGATCGACAACCCCTCTGACCTCCGCATCTTACGCTCCTACCTTGAGCAGTTCTTCTCTGCACGCCTCCTCTCATCCTCCCTCTCGGCTGGTCAGAGAAAGAGTCGAGGAGGAACACGCTTCTTTCCACCTCAGATCAGCCTCCCAAACTCCTGCTCAGTAGTGGTAGGTTGTCAGAATGATTCAGTGGTGTTGCATATGCAGGAATGCTTATTTTAATTTACAGCTGCAGGCATAGGTGCTGTATGTGTGGCTCCTAAAGATGTCCAAGAAATAAATTCTTGTTGTAGAGGAAGAAGCATCACAAGCCGAGTGCCATCCAGTCCTGTTATATTAGAGGGAAAGCAGACATCTCTACTGCCAATATCTCCAACACTTGGCAACTCACTCCAAAATAGTATAGACTGATAAATAGCACTAGGAGTAAAATATGTATTTTTGGTTTGGGGGTGAACTGTCCCTTTAAGCTGCTGGCCCTAGGTGCCCTGGCATGGAAGCAAAAACAATTCAAAGAAGGTACTGAATTAATGCACCCAAGCTTTTCACTGACTAGATTTACTATTAGTGGTTTGCTGAGTATTGAAGTCTCATTAGTCCATGTTGTGTTAGCTTCATTTTAAGTTGGGTTATAAAGTAGCCACTGCAAATAAATCTGATTAGTTAGCCCTGAGTTCACACAATTGGTTTCATCATTCTGTTGCTTTGCATTCTGTTGATGCAGCTTTGTATACACAAACAATAAGGAGGAACACATGCCTAAAACTTTTCATTAGATGTGAAGTAGAGCTATGGACAGATGGTTTGGTAAGCAAAAGAAATCAAAATGAAAACCTATACTTTGAACTGGCAGTAGTAACTGGGAGTTTAATTTGAGTATTTAAAAGTATGTTTAGTACCAAATGGATGTTGTTAGAGAATCTGCATCAAACTATACAAACAACACCCTTTTGTTTGGAAATTATAAAATATTGTCTTGTGTCTTAGAGCCATTGTAAACATAGGCAATATGCTCACACTCTCTTTCTCCTTATTTGGGCAAATGGGTGCATTTTTGTGACCTGTACTGTGTTTGTCTGTGTGTCTTCTCAGGACTACCGCAGCGTTATAGAGAATCTCCCAGAGGATGACAGACCTGCATTCTTTGGTCTGCCTGCCAACATAGAGAGATCCTCCCAGAGAATCATCAGCTCCCAGGTGCACACACACACATACACACACACACACACACACACACACGGCCACCTGCTTATTTCCACCAACCCACACACCACCACTGCAAGCTCCATCTTTTCACACACATATTTATTCCCATGGGCTCACACAAACTAACAGCAGGAGCACACACAGTCACATTCATTAGTGCACATGCGCATGCACTCACATACATACATGTACACACATAGACAAACACTCTCACCCTCTCGTTCTATTGAAACCTCTCTAGACATTCAGGTGCAAAGAAAATTTTCATCTTGCTTTTTTTTGCACATTTATTACAATTTAAATGTAGGTATCACAACCAGTCAGAACACATTTGATTTATCAGTTTGGGTTATAATAAATAAAATAAAATCCTTTGCTTTTTTCCTTTGCTGTAACACTACAGTGTAGAGTTAACATTCAGTGTGGCAGGGCAGCAAACTGCACAAAAAATAGCAACCAACCATTTTAATGAAGATATCCACATTTAAAGTGTGTGTCAGCAAGTCAAGCATGTGGATCTGGTCAGTACAGATACTGGTGTTTTCCAGCTCCACTCGGTAAGTCAGGTCAAAGTAGTTCCTGCCCAAAGGTATGCTCAGTTGCTCACATTTTCACTTTCACTGCACTCTCTGTACAGACAGGCAATTCATCTCCTAATTACTGCTCAAATTACAGAGGTGATTACTCCGCCAGATTGGAGGGGAAACCTGTGCAGTTACTTTGTATGACATTGCAGTTATTACTGTTTTTCTGTCTATACTGCGTGTGTGTGTGTGTGTGTTTACCCTTCAATACCCCCCTACAACCCTCGTCATGTTGCAGGGAACCTCCCCCATTGTCGAGAGACAGAGGCAGTTTATTTTAGGGTCAGGACTTCAATTTAAGGTTAAAGCACTTCACCAGGCAGCCATCCGTTCCCATTTATTTTACTATGAAGTAAAATTGACTTTGCAGAGCTGTGAAACTAAGTTTAGATTAGATGAGTAATCCATCATCTTTTATTGTCGTCAAGGTCATATTGTCATTGTGTGGTCATTGCGTTTGTAGGTGTAATCTGATTTAAAAAAAAGTCTTCTCTGCAGCAATAACGTATTGTTAGCAAAGAGTGTAATGTTCAATGTTCTTCAAAATGGGCAAGGATGATTAATTTAGAGTTTATTACTGGCCAAAAGGTTGAGGTTAGACATGTGAGTATAAAGGTGAGGGCAGAGCTTCTGGATTCTCTTGACATGGAGACGGGGTCACCAACCATATCTGTAGCTGATATACTTGTATGTGTTTAACATAGAAATGAAATGAAAACATTCTTCAAAATGTCACTTCTATTGAATATATTTTTGAGCTCACAGCATGCTCTGTAGCTGTGGGCTTTACAGCTCTGTAACTAGGATCCTGGGACAGGGCTAGGGCTGCATGACTTGCAATGAAAATCATATTGCGATATAAGTCGCAGTTTTGGTGGGAAAAGTAATTTTTGCATTTCATTTTCAATGAAAAAAAAATATATAAAAATGATGATGTTATTTTTGATGGGGTCTCTATCAAACAAACATCATCTGGAATATATGAAATATGATATGTAGGCTGGGGCATCTCTGTAGCAACACAATGCATCACATGTTGTGGTATATTTTACCTTCATCAAAAAAATGCCGCTCCAGCGATTTGGAAATTGCACTCGGCCATATTACAAATTTAATAGTATTTTAATTAATTGTCCAGCCCAAGTGTTTGTCCATGTTTACGTCTTTGCATTTCTGTCTGTTTGCACTGCTTGTGTGAACAATGTTTCCATTGACAACACGTGTGGTTGCAGATGGTTCGCTAAATTTATGCTCATGTTGTCATCAATAATCATTATTTGTCAGTGTATGTTCACGTATGTGTGTGTGTGTGTGTGTGTGTGTTGATGGTCACTGCAGATTCTGATGTAACTCAACGCAACGCACTCTGATGCAAACACAAGATGTGTTCTTTCACTGTCGTGGTTGTCTGTGTGTTTGTGTTTTAGGAAAGGGAGAGGTTTCACCAAAAGGAAAGGCTAATTCATTAATGAGAGATAAAAGAGAAACAGGATTTTAGCTGTTTATGGCTGCAACTGTTTACTTTCTTTTTTGCTTGATTCAAACAGAATGGCACAAACGCACATGCAAGGCACTGTGGCTTAGTTGATGAAAGTGCCTGTCTTGTAAACAGGAGATCCTGGGTTTGAATCCCAGCAGTGCCTCCTGGGAAGTCTTGACTCTTTGCTGACCTTGCTCTACAGCAGGGGAATGAAGTCTCCCTTTACATCAGGACAACAGAAACTCTATATATTTCCTTTTGCAGCCTGAAAACTCATCTCTTCAGTTTGCACCTTGGCCCAAAAAATAAACACAAAACCTCTTTTTATCTATTTCCTGTTGTCTTTAAAGCCCCCTTCCCACTGCACAAGAAACAGCTGCTGACATCTGGCTTTTTTATTTGATGGAAAGGTTAAAATCAGCATTCACACCCAGGTCAAATAACTCTGCAGTAGTATGGGTATTTATTGGCTCTAGCCTTGATCGTCTCCAATTAGCACTGATGAAAATACACACCCAGGTGGACTCACTAATTTTAGCCCCTTTGCCGACATGTTGCAATGACAAGCTACCAGAAAATACTATACTGTCCTTTTCCATCCAGCGCTCGAAAATCGTTAAGATTAGTCTGACCTCCTTGCTGCTTTCTCCTGTTTACTATCCTATTTTCCAGCCCATCCTAGAGGTAGAATGTGACATATCAGAAAAATAAAAAACCTGCACAGAAAATATACTGTCTGTCATAGAGTGCTGTACTTGGCTCTGATCTACAGGCAATGGGAAAGGAGTCTATCCCCTTTTTTTAGTGGGTTTTCTCGTGTTTTAAAAGCTTGTGTACATGTGCTAATTTTGGTGGAAAAGGCGTATAATACCCTTTTTCTATTGGCACTTTTGGCCGCACCGTGCCATGCTAAGCCACACTGGAAATGGACCTTCTCAGGAGTAGATACAAAAACCAGGCCGACGGCCCTCAAGCGAGTAGCAGTGACGTCACGCCGATTGCCGACACCTATTTTTTGGTGCTTCACAACAAAAGTTTATACATAACAAAATAATGGGAGACTTTTATTATGATGAATCTATAGGAAATTAAATGTATTACTAAATTAGCAGAACTTTGTTAGCAGCGTCTCTTCAATAGACTTGCACTTTTTGGGTTGTACCCGCATGGTTGAGTGCATTTTCATGTAAGTCACTTTGGGTAAAAGCATCAGCATAATAAATATAATGTAAACTAGAAAAGCACTCGGAGAGCACAGACCTCCACCAAGCAGTTCGGATTTCCCTCTATTTTATTATTTTATCCACTTCGCTTCAACCGATCACCACCAAAATTATCATCTGTTCCTTGTCCCATTATCAACCTTTCCTGAAAATTTCATCAAAATCCATTTAGAACTTTTTGAGTTATTTTACAGACAAACAGACAGACAGACAAACACTGGCGAGAACATAACCTCCTTGGTGGAGGTAAAAAGGAAAGTAATGTAATATTACATGTTACATAATTGATTCAGAACAGATCAGAACAGAACATTCATAACAGTACTCTTGCTCATGGAAATAGAGCCAAAATGAAATGGAGTGATAGGATGGACAGACTGAGATGGTGTTGACATTTTTTGTCTTTCTGTGTGTAATTATTCTCAGCAAACACACTTAAACCACACAGACCCATTAGAGCCTGTATACAGTCCTCATGTGGGTGTTAATGCATTTAAGTCCACTCTGACCGTCAGTGTGCTCTGCTGATCACTGGAACCGCCATCCTAGTTTAATTCACACCTCTCCCACAAGGCCACTTGTGTGTGTGTTACTGTGTGTCTCTCTCTCCACCGCTCTCCCCTACTTGTGACTGTCTCCCCTCCTGCTGTCGTTTGTCACTGTCACATTCATGCTCTCTCTCTCTCCCCCGTGCCCTCTCCTCTCCCTGAAGACCCGTGTCACCGTCTGTGGGTTGGACACTTAACCACACACACACTGAACGGACCCCAGGGGGCCATCGGTGGTGTTGGTGGATGCCATTTAAAATAAATACATAGGCTCAGTGTGACTGACCCAACATGGGTCAGAAGAGTCCTAAAGTCTACTGGGGAGTTTCTTGGGCTTATGTGCAATTTAAATAATGAATAACTATTTGAAGTATTGACTAGCAAATGAAGATGTATCATTGGGGTATTAGCATAAGATAATACAAAAATTGTGCATCAGGAAAGTATCTTTTCCCCCATCTTGTCTGAATAAATGAGCTGTCTGAATATGCTTTTGTTTCATGAGACCCCCATTATACTTTATATCTGGGTATAATAGCACCAGTGCTTGTGTTTCTTACTGCCCAGTATATGTCTTTATAGTTCACCATCTTGACTCAGACCGTGAGAAATACTCCCCTGATTAAAAACCCTGAACCACAATCCAGGATTACATTGAATTAAAGTGAAAGCCTTAACTAAATTGACTGCACCCAGTGCGATTAAAACTGAACTCTCTCGCACATAGACATTGTCTTGTAACTTTTTCTTCCGAGTTGGTTATGGCTGTAAATGCAGTTGCCGCCTGGTCGTCACTGGTTGAGATAAGAATAAATCGTAATATATTTAAATCCCTATATATTTGAACCCCAATATATTTAAAATCTCCATCCTCAGCTGCCCTCATTTTTCCTGCTGTCAGGGTGAAGTTCTAGATTAGCTATCTAGTTTTTGTCCCCCCTACCCTCCCTCTCTCTCTCCCTTCCATACAAACACACACACGTGTGTGCACCTACACGCACATATACGCACACTTCCCCTCCTGAGCAGAGAAGATAAAGCAGGTGTTAGTAAAGAGTTCTCCTGGACCAAATGAAAGCCATTTATCAGACGCTTTGCCTTCCTCACAGCACACATGTATAGAAACTCACACATTTGCACAAACATACACACTGAGTCATGATAAAAGCACTATCCAAGACTTTAAGCCTGAAGCTAAGCACGCTTGATTAGGTGTGTAAGGACCTGTTAGGAGATGTGTTTAGGGTTTGGCCTTTTTTCACTTGTAATATTCCAGGATGTGAAATGTTGTTGACTGTCACTGGAGAGTGTAGCTACCAGAGGTGTCAGTGACATTTATCACAGTATTTTAAGAACTAACAGTGATTTTCTTTTTAATCACTCTTTGCACATTACAAAGGACAGGCGTGATTACTACACACACCTTCTTTGACTACATAGTGAGCTTTTTGAAATCATCAATCTCACCTCTGCGCCTAATTACATGAAGGGAGTTGCAAACAGCATGGGCCATTTATTTTTGGGTGACTTTTACAAGTGCACTACAGGACCTGTCTCATAAACAGATGCAACACTCAGATTATTAAATCAGGAAACAGTTATCTCTGCATCACTTCTTCAACACCTTTGCTAAATTGATATTTTTTGTGTTGACTAACAGGTGATTTCCCAGCTGCGTGTCCTGAGCCGCTCAGTAGCAACAGGATCAAAGTTCGATAGGGAGCTCTGGTCCAATGGACTTTCACCCGTCCTTCACTTGTGGAAGAAACTCAACCAGGTCAGTTCTGTTTTTCCAGGTTGTTATTCCCACATTTCTTATTCCTTTTCCAAAACTGAAAAGTCTTCAGCAAGAATCAAATTAAGTGTATCCTTTAATTCTCCAAACCAAATTGAAAAGCAGGCCCTATACATTTCATCTTGATTAAAATGTCACAGATCTTTCAGTATGTGACTCTTAACCTCATGCCCTAAAATTGGACTGTCAATCATAGGAATACTGTGTTAAGATGGCAGGAGATCATATCATTATCTCCACCAGTTTTTAGTCAAGACCACCTAAACCGAGACCAAGTCATGACCAAGACCAGACCAGTGCAAGTCTCACACTGCATGACATAAATGTGGAACATGCAAACCATAGGTACTACTCACAGTGATCACATTCCTATAAAACACTGACAGAAAACAAACGAAGATTCCCCTTAATTTACTGCTTTTATTGCCATATTGTGTATATATGTGTGTGTGTGTGTGTGTGTGCGTATGTAGTGTACCATGAGAAATGTATTGATATAATTAATAAATAAATAAATAATCAAAAGGCATTGTAGAGGTCAATCATGGCTGGGAATTTTTCTTTGTTTTCTATGAGCAAACAAATACAAACAAACACTAAGGCGCTGAATTCCACTAACCATCTTTACTGAGCACTCCTTTTATGCACAGGCAGTTTAATGATGTCCCTGCAGTTGTGGACTAGAAATATAATCCTGAGTCCTCTGTCTAAGACCAAGACAAGACAGAGTAAAAATGTGGTCGACTGTGAGATGAGACTGAGACCTTCCTGGAGACCAAGACCAATCTCAAACACTACATCACTGATCTCCACATCACTGAAATGAGTCATTTACTCTTGCTGACAAAACCTCCAACTTTATAGTTGCTAAATTCCCACATATCTTATACTATTTTTCCATCAAACTCTTAGTACCTGCTAAGTATTTACAAATAGATGTTGCAGTTCTTTTTAAGCTGTGACAGTTCCACACTGGTCTTTATTTGTATGCAGAATCATGTTTTTACATTGCTCATGCAGTAGCAACTAGTCGAAATTAAAAGCTGTGAAAGCTAATTGAAAATTAGTACGGTCTAATTTAGCACTCTGTGTGATAGCCACTGGCTTGCCTAGTCAGGCAGCACTGCTGTGTGCGGTTGCTTGGAGACTGGCACCTTTTCAAATCAAAAGGACATCTACCTCTACATTAAATAATTTAGTCACCATATTCCCGCTCTGTAGCTCTGCCTCTCTTTTATTCACTCTCATGTTGTAAATCACACATGCTGTCCCTCTCATTTTCTCTCCTTCACGCCTGTGTCCCTCTCTCTCCCAGTCCCTCGCAGGCAGAGTTGTTTCGTACCCACTGAGTGGAGAATGATTGACTGTGTTAATTGTTGCCATTGTATCACTAGCCAGCTTCCCATAGATCACAATCTACCTCTGACTGCTTTCAATTAATGGGACCTTTGTCGTCAGCTAACCCTCTGTGTTTGACCATCAGCGGATGTGTGATCCCTGGAGTGTAGCTTGCATGCACATGCCTGTTTGTGTGTCTTTGTTTGTGTCTGTGTATAGATGTTTGTGTTTGATTTAAGTGTGCATCTCTGTGAGTATCTATGGTCATGTGCATTTCTTTTTAAAGATATTTTTGGAGGCATTTTGCCTTTAATCGATAGGACAGTCAAGTGTGAAAGGGGGAGAGAGAGAGGGAGTGAGGGAGTACATGTGCATTTCTGTCTGTAAACTGTGTGCATGATTTTGTGTGTATTTATTTTGACAAATCTTAATGTAGTCTGGATCGAGGGGAGGAGCATGAGACAACACAATCAGTTTATTTGGCTGTTAAGTTATATGTTTGAATACAGAAAATAGCAGAGCTGTCATCACTCTGCGTTTTTTTCTTACTGTCTTATTTATCTCCTGCATCCTCCATCCCACAGTCCTACCATCCCTCTCATTCTGTATTTCCTCTTGCTGTTTCTTACTGAGTAGGTGCGACGAAAACAAAATAGGATGCAGGTACAGAGTGTGATAACTGCAACAGAATACAAAATATCAGTGTTTATGCACATCTGTTTTTTCTTCATGTATTTGTATTTGTGAAAGTCTACAAACACCAGAACTTGGTGTACTTACAGTGGATCTCTGTGTTAACTAAAGTAAACAGATTGTCCCTTTGGTTTGTACTGCAGACTAAAAGTCAATTCCCCATTTGGTTACATCCTGTCTTTGTGGAAGAGCCGAGAATGGAAGAATTTAGTACATGTATGTTGAGCTAAAAAAATCCACAGGGAACAATGGAAAGATAAGTCGTAATGGAGGAAATCATTTAAAAGGAAAACAAAGCATGCTGATGCACGGCAGCAATTACAAAATGCATTATATGTCCATGTTCCTGTTTAGCGACCAGTTTGAGTAGCCTGATTAGCAGATGTAATGTTTAAAGTGTTCCAGTTATTAAATGGTTTTCCTTCTTTCATCTGCACACTATTTTAACAGCCTCATACTCTCTCTCTCTCTCTCTCTCTCTCTCTCTCTCTCTCTCTCTCTCTCTCTCTGTTTCAGTCTTGGAAAATTACAGTTTTATCCTGAGTAGCAATCTATCTGTTTATCCTCTCAGTATGCTAATAAGTCTTTATGTCTATTGACTGTCTCTCAGGGTTCTACTCTGATCCACCAGAAGGTGGCGCCACCTACAGAAGGTCAGGGGTCACCAGTCCTGGCGTTCATCGCTCTGGAGCAGTTCAACGCCATCCGCTTGGTCCAGGTTTGTCACATAACCAGTGTTCTTAATAAAGACAAACACTTGTACATTTTGTCATAAGTGTCAAATAGTACATTGTCAAAAAGGAAAACATTCTCATCGTGTAGTGTTTACTGAATATTTGTAATTTGGAACAGCACTTTTATCAAATAATTCAAGGCTTTTACCCAGCAATGTAAATGAGATGGATATTTTGAAACATGAGGAGTGATGGAAAATGGGCTTTGTTTTATGAAGACGCATGAGATGAGTGTGAAACATAAACAGAGTCAATCACAGGGCCTGTCACAATGAACCAGTTCACAGCAATCAAAAGGCAAGATGTCAAATGACACCCCAGGTACCGATGCCCTAAAACGTTAGCACAGTATGTACACTAAACTGTAACTGTTGTCACAGGGCATTCACCAATCCCTGGCTGCACTGAGTAAAGTCATCAGAGGGACCCAACTGCTAACTCCTGAAGTCCAAAAACTGGCCGCTGCCTTGCTCAATCAAGAGGTAAGAAAAGAGAAAGAAAAAAATAAAATGTGATACATAGAATTAGTATGTTTCTTCACTATATTATTTTAGAGTTGTGATTATTTTACAGATGAAGTATGAAACTTTACTGTGATGAAGTCGAGACCACAGGAGCAGGTATAAATGCGATACACAGAACTGACTCGTAGACATCTAGCAAACACTGCGTGTCCTCGTGTGTGTCCCCAGGCTGAATCGAGGACAAAGGGGATATGATGAGGTAGAGGGGGAGAGATACACAATCAACCTTTTACTTCTTCTGAGCTTGTAATCTCCTGAGAACAGCCTTGGGCATAATTCCTTCTCCGTGGCTTTCCTCCTCTCTCTTTTTGTATTAATCAGCAGGTCTTTGGTCTCATCCCTCTCTCTCTGTCTCTCCCAAACAATTTTCCCCACCGTTCGTCTCTCATGTTTTCCCAGGGTTCCTGCCGATCCTTAAAAAGTCTTAAAAAGGCAGTGAATTCATCAATCAATCTTGAAATAAGGCCTTAATTGGTATGTAAGTGTCTTAAATCAATCCTTCAGAAGTCTGAAAAAATGCTCAGACATGGCAAGTAGGATTTTATGAAAAACTTTTTTCTGACATTGCATCGTAAGATATCAAAATAACTTGTCACATCTATTTTTTAAAAAAAACTATTGAATGCCTCTTCCATTGACATCATCCAAATCAAGATAGGAGAGCCAGCAACACTCATATTTACTTTACGGCCAGTATAGTATAGTAGTTTTGGTTATTGTAAAATTGGTCTTAAATTTCATTTCAAGTATCATTAAAAAACATCTTAAAAAGTCTTCAATCTAACTTGCCTTAAGCTGTAGGAGCCATGTTTCCTCTCTCATAGCTTGTCTCTCTCCTCTCTAACATACTTCTTCACTACAATTAGAAATGATACCAAGATTTTAAAATATGTCACCTACCAAGAAGGACTTTGTAATAAAGTTGAAATCAATATTACAGTATTGATAAGAATATTTTTATTGGCTAAGACCAGACGCTCTCCAGCTCACTCTGTCAGTTGGTTTCGGATCCTCCACAGAATTTTCCCAACCTTTAGCGGTCACATATTTTGCCCTAGGAGGCTGAAATTTGGCACAGAGGTCAATTGTGTGTGTGTTTGTGTGAAGGTGTGTGAAGGTGTTCATGCCAATTGGCTTAAAGAGCGTGACAATGAATGGGGCGCATAAAAAAAGGCGCCAGCTTCCAAGTTGCCCTTGATTGCTGTTCATGCCAATTAGATGTGGATGCATGTGCATACGTGGTCATGAATTCACCCTTGTCTCATTAATAGTAGCTAGCTGATGTGGAGGATGTATGCAAATATTAAATAATCACAGTAATATTCAATGTTTTATAGTGTACATGACATTAGACACGGTTCTTCAGTGAAAAACAAGGTGTCTGTTATAACTTTGTATCACAACTCCCCAGACATCGTTCCCATGAAATCAGCGCTCACATAAACTAGTGCTAATCTAGGATACTTTTGTCAACCAAAAAGATTTTAAAATGTATGACCTCCATGTTTCTTTAAAGTGTCCGACTGCTGTGTGTTTCCCCAAATGAGAGAACCTCATAGTGCACTTCCAGTGACCCAGTAGTAGAGAGCACAGCTTCCCTTGATGATCATTTCTAGGACCCATTTGAAGATGTTCTCTGTGTTTGTGTTGTGCATGATCAAAGTGCAGCATTTAAAAGAGTTGTTTTATGATTAAACAGATGTATTTGTTTGCTTTGTAGGGCAATGCAACTTTGTAAAGTTTCACCATTTAGTGTTTTACAAATTCAGATGATTGGGTATGACCCAAAATAATGGCACAGGCCAGTTTCCAAGCCATGTTCTCCCAGAGACGAGGTGTTTCCACTGACCTAGATCACAGTGTATCCAACAGAATTTGCCTGTGCCTTGGTTGAAAATGGGTTGTGGAGGCTTTGGAAAAAGCAACAGCAGCAGTCGCTTTTGTTGATGCTGCTGTATATTCTAGCAATCCAAAACATAATTTGACACATATTAGATGGAATACTACCAGTATTTAAAATGTGACGGCTTATCTAAAACCTCACCCCAGCTGGTAATGTTTTGCATCACTTTAAGACTCCTCCCTCAGAAGAAAGAGAATATATAGCGACAAAGAAAAATGTAATTATTTTTCCTTTTTCCCTTAACATTAAGTTATCTTTACTGTGCATATGAAGACTTTTATTCATAACCACTCACTCCATTTAGTCATGGCTATGTATGTAGAAGGGTGTCAGTGTGTAGCTGCTATTAGACTCTTCAGCATTATCATTTGTTTCGCATAGAGTAAAACAGTCTTTTTGCTATCTTCTTTAAAACATCTTTGTGTTGCATGTCAGTACTGCACTTAGAGCTACATTATCATTCCCCAGTATCCATTAGAGCAGAATTATTTTGACAACCTCACATTGTCTGCAGTCATATTGTAAAGTGGAGAATTATTCTGTAAGTAAGGACAGTAAATCCTGGTCCATATCACCACCTTAAACAAAAATAACAGTCAAAAGAGTCCCATCTTTTTATTGTGTACAGTCTTATGTAGGTATCAGATAAACCATTACCTTTTTGACTTTTTCCACTAATGCACGAGACACTATGTATTCAATTTCCTCAATGAATAATTCAAAAAACTATAATTACATGTAATATTTCCATATTAGTTAACAGGTGGTTGTTGCAATTGCTGAAAATAGCATTACAACACTGACTGTAAATGAGATGAAGTGTCTTCGCGACGAATAATATTAGGTAAAATTCTTCGGATTGCATTCTCCAAACACGTGCTGTTATGTGTTAGGCTGCTGCCATCACTGATTAGCCCAGTTTCAACCAGGGACAGGGAACGGAGAGAGCTGGGGATATGATTTATATATTAGAAAAATGGACAATTTGGGGTTGTAATATTGTAAAAGTGGCAGGCACAGCTCTGGAGGGATCGGCTTCATTCCCCTCTCCTCAGCTGTGCAGTAAAAAATAATTAGATACTTGGAAACTACCCAGGCATCAGAGGAGAGTGGTAAGCAGCACTGCAAAACGGAAATAAATATCACCACCGCCTTTAGTCTGTGGAAAGATCATTAATGTGAAGACGTGAGGACTGATGTAGAGATGGCTTTTTGATTAAAGGTTAAACAATCTCTAGTACCAGAGAATGTTTGTCTGGATTCGAACCCGGGCCGCTGCGGCAACAGCCTTGTATATGGGGTGCCTGCTCTACCACCAAGCCACCGACACCCCAACATGGTTATTTTAAAGCAAACTGTGGGTCATAAGCAAAAAATGATCAAAGGAATATTCTTATTCAAAACATGGTACTTGCCAGCAAGCCCCATCAGCGAGTTACCTTGGAGACTGGATTTGCACCGATTAAATGCTCTGGCAATAAACTGCTATGCAAAGTCACATATGAATTCCTCATGAGATAATATGTGTAATTTTAAGCATTGGTGAGTTTGATTCTAATAAACACGAAGACTAATTTGGAGGAAGTATTCATTTATATATTGAGCTGACACAGTGGAAGAAGCCTATGAAAGAAAAAAGCTTAGATATGCAGACTTAGGAGCAGAAGCTGAGCAGCGAGGATGGAAAACTAGGATTTGTCCAGTGGAAGTGGGGTGTAGGGGATTCATAGTAAGATCAGCTGTCTCACTCCTGGGGGAACTCGGAGTGCGGGGACAGAGTTTGAGGAAGACAGTGAAGGAAATGTCAGATGAAGCAGTTAGATGTAGCCAATGGATCTGGAAGCGAAGAAATAATGTCAGTTGAAGGCCAGCAGGGGGAACTACTAAGCAGGGTACATAACTCCTTGAGATCAGGTGGAGAGATCCACTTCCTCTCAGGAGGAAATCCAGGAAGAGGAAGTATTTAAGTGTGGGAGTGGCCTATTTGAATCCCTTTTGTTTGAGACCATGCTGCAAGGTGAGTGTGTTTGCTGATCCTGTAAGTTTATTTATCTCCTTTAACTTTAGCTTATGCTATGTAGCGTGTGAAATAGAGTATGGTGAATGTGCTAGGAAAGGTAGTATCAGCCCTGTTTCTACCTGGAGCTCGCATGTACAGAGCTTGGGTTTGGTTGAAGGTGGCAGTGCTGTTTGGGCTGAGAAAGCCATGTGTAAGTAAGGTAAAGGAGGTTATTGGGTTGGTGCAGGGAGCAGTGAGACCTGGGACGCTAGAGATCACTGTCTAGCCTCCTGGAGGTGTCGTGGGACCAACTAGACGAAACACTAGTGAAAGGAGGTTCCCACCCGATGACCCCAAAGACATGCTAGTTATCACTGCTCACTGGTCTGTATAGTTAAGCCTTGCCATAATAGCTTATCATAGGGCTTAGGAGGTTATTCACTGAGTGCTGATCCTTTCTCTAGAGCACAAACTTCTTGTGTTTATTTGAATTGTTTCAAACAAATTAACAAGGGCTCACTCTTTTTCATAGGATTTTCACACTATATTCTCATAGCCCAGGGCTGTCCTCAGCCATGGGCTAAGTGTTGACCCTGGGCTAACTTGGCATCTTTCAAATCCATTGTTAACCCAGGGTTAGCCTAAGTCCAGGGCTGTACGATTAACACTGCACTTCTACGAGCCCTGAGTTTAAGGTGAGTTGGAAGCCCTGTTTCACACTGGCCACGTTAAGTCTCAGGTTAAGTCAGTTTTCAGGGGATAACCCTGCAAACTCAGGGTTAACCCATCTCCAGAGCAGGAGCAACAAGCCCAAGACTAAAGTCGGGGTTAGCTCTCTTTGAATGTGTCAGGATCGTGCTAGTGTGAACGCTTTGTTAGCCCCAGGCTAACAGCTCCCTCAGCCTGAGGCTAAGAGCAGCATGAAAACAGTCTATTAATGTGCTTTGTATGTAAACAAGCGTGTGGTCTGAAAATGTATGAGGCCTTTATATTTTTAGTTTTCTCTAAATGCAGCTGAAAATATATTTTTTAAGTATTTTAATCTGTGCTCTGGTGTACTTTCCGTGGGTGCTTATAGCTCTGGAATTATGTCTTTTTATCTGGCATCGCTAACATTAATCAGAAAATATTTACAAATTTCAATGACATAACTTAAACCTACACACTTACCACATCACACACTTCAATGTGACACACACACATGTGCACTTACAAAGTAGGAGAGCGACTGAATGGTTGACTTGCAGCTGAGAGACATGCTAGGTCCGTTTTAGGTCCATTATGACTAACAAGCTTCAATAACATCATATCCTTAATCCTCAGTCTCCCACTGTGCGTGTGTGTGTGTGTGTGTGTGTGTGTGTGTGTGTGTGTGTACTTGTGTAAGTGTGAGGCAGTTCTTTGATCTCTGTTTAACAGTTTAAGCAACATGGACTGCCTAACCTGCTCCAGAGTTAAGAGTTTGCCTCCTGAGGGGAGTTTATTTTTGCCACCTACACACAAATATTGCATTGTCAGTGCCTTCCAAAAATGAACCCTCTGAGCACTTCAAAAACCACACGCATATGAGTGTTTTGTAATCTGCCACCTCTTTTATTTAGCGTATGGTTAAGGTTAGGTAACGAAAACAACTTAGTAAGCATCTGGAAAGATTCTTGTCATTGTTAAATGAAACCAACACTGACTGTACTTTTTGTACATTCATCCATTCCTCCTCACCCAAACTTTTTGCTGCACCATAAAAACATCACACTGTTTCCTGCTTTGGAATCTCTTTTGAAAAATGAACAATGCAGTCTGCAGAAAAACAACAGCATTAGTCGTTTCTGTGGAGTGTTTTTTTTTTTTTTTTTGCCAAATCACTGAGGCAGTGCAGCCCAGGAGAGTGAAATGTGCTTTTGCTACAGCTCCAGTGCAAGACAAAGGGCATGAGCAGATGGATAAACACACTAAAGTGGGTTAAAGGAATTGTTCTATGTACATACATGATGAGCCAAACAGAAAACCACATCTGTGTGTTCAAGAGTCTTTTTTCACTGTGAAGTTTTGTCGCATTTCAATTTAGTGTAATGAGTCAAACATTTATACAGCATTAATAGAGTATACCAGTAAAAGGCCATCCACACCAAGAGCAATAACTATAATAATAACTATAAATAAATCATCCACAGTGAAACTGTGGACGACAGTGGTAAACAATATTGTTGGGATCACTTTCAGAGCAATTTCACGAACAATAGAAACACTGGCAGCCAATCAAAATCCATCTGGATGTACTGGCAATGCAGCTGGAGTGTGCAGAGCATGCTTGGCACAACTGTTAACAGAACAATATCATTCATCAGTGTGGATGCTCACATCATTCATCATTATAGTTATTGTTCTCTGTGTGGATAGCCCATACTCATATGCATATCTGCAAACTCCAACCCTTTGACGTCAAGACTTCAGTGAGTTATGTCACCACAGATGTAGCAGAAAATATGGACATAGATTAGATTTCAGTCAGACCACAGGACCATGTAGTGACTGAGGCACTATTACATGTATATGGATGGTTTCAAAGTGGCCCAACAGGGTTCAGTGTTGTCAGTTTTATGTCTGTGTTGCACGGTATAATTGTAGTAGTCTTTAGCGAAGGGGAGAGAAAGGGACGAACCTCAGCAGAGATATGGAGATGGTTGTGGTCACATTGTATGCCTTTACACCACTAAGTCATCAGAACGACTCCCAACTCAGTGACTTTTAAGACTGCTTTAGAAACTTTGTTTCAAAAATAGCCGAGGGACAAATCTAGAGACTTTTTTTTGTGCAGACATTAGCTACTTCCCCTTGAAGAATGACTCCAACACAGCTGAGTGACTCTGCAGTCCTCCTGCATGCTGTGGCTCTCTGGGTTGACAGCTGCATTCAGTGAGTGAAGGAGAGGCACGATCAGTCGACCACACAGCAGCCTGACTGAGGCACGTCGCTCACTGATTGCGGAATGTGAAAATAATATGGTTTACATTACCTTCTTGCTGACACTTGTCTTTTTGTTGTTGTCTATTTTTTCATTATGGCTCCAAATAACTTTTCCTTCTCTGTGTGCCTGCTTCCCTCTGTCTCAGTGTCCTTTAACATGGCAGAATAAGTGGGAGGGACCAGAAGAGCCAATGCATTACCTCAGAGCGGTGGTAACACGGGCTCTCGCCATACAGGTAACTCATGCATGTGTATACAGAAAGAGACATGCTGTACTTTCTTTCTCTATCCCTCTTCCCCACATACATAGACATATACACACATGAAGTAAGACAAACACACACACAGGAAGAGATAATTCTGGAAAAACATACTTTCTTCATATACTCATTAAATATTTTTAAACAGTTGCTGAATCTGGTTTGTGACAGTTGTCATGATTAAGTTTTAGTTACTCCTCCAGGAACTGAAATTCCCTCATCCCTGCTGCTATCAGAGGACTTGTGGTAGCATCTCTGTGGGATGACTGGTGGTCAAGACATTTGCTGACAAGCTCACTGGTTATTAAAAACCCCAGACATCCCTGGGAACCTTCTGTACTCTCACAGGAAAGAGACTTAGGAGGCCTAAGAGTTTTCTAATCAGCATTAGTGTACTGAATGGGGGATCCATTTAAATCCATCCTGCTGGGAGCTTTGTCCTCTAGTTGTGATGAATATTACTGAAGGACACTTCTGGATTTCTTTAATTCAACATGTTTTAAAAAGTACTTTGCACCTCAGGAGTCCCACAGTGGCACCCGGACCTTTTTTTATGTTTCCCCTTATGACAAGAGTTCTTCAGCTGAGCCTGGGTCCAAGGACCAGACTAAATAGTTATGGCTCATGACTAAATTTATTTATCACTGACTGAGGCAATGTGTTGACCAAAACCATGCCAGAAAAATTCTAATGTTGTTTTCAAAAGCGCTTCATAAATAAAAGCGGATTATTATATAAAAGCATGAGGTTCTGGGAAGTGTCTGCCCTAGGTTGGTGCCAGGAAATAAAGACTCTGGCTGAAACTCATCTCAACTGTGTCTGACTGTACGCCTACCTCAATATGTTCTGGCAGACTGCAGTACACACATACACACACACACATGCTGAAAAATTATTTCTTTTTTTGTGTGAAATTTGATGGATTTTGTTATTCATGTGGGCGAACCTCGTTGCCTGTCTGTCTGCCGGCCAGCCTGCCTGCCTACCCATCTGTTTGTATGTATGTATGTCCTCCTGTCTGCCTGCCATCTCTCGATTCTCACTGTCTGCTCGCCTCCCTGTCTACCTGCACTCCATCTGTCTTCATGTGTGCCTATCTGGAGGCTGCACTGTCCTTAACTGTCTGTTTCTGCCCATCAGTACTGAGTGATATCTCTGTTAGCAGTGCGTCTGTGTCCTGTTAGCTAATCAGCCTAATAAAGGCGGAGACGGCCAGAGCTGCTGCTGTGTGGAGCTGCTGAAGAATAAAAAACTAACAGCACAGCAGTGCACCCCAGACGAGCAGGACGACCTTGAAAACACTCGAATGCTCACACACACATATGCACACAAATACTATGCATACAAGCACACACTGGCTCGCTGTATTATTAATACCCGAAATTCTTGGTGCACACGCCTGCCTCTGTGTGTGTATGCTCGTGCATCTGCGTCACTGTGCATGTGCCTGTGTGAACGTGGGTATGGTCTCGCGTTTGTGCATATTTTTCCTTGGCATAATGTTCATCCCAATTTATCTCTAAAGCCAGTGGAGTCTGATGCCGTGCTAAAAAGGAATCCATTTATAATAGAGATTGGATCAGATGGTTGCTGATTCTGCCTCTATTTGTCAGCAATTTTCTTCAGCTGACCTCCAAATCCACTAGTCTCTGTGGCGACTTAGAGAAAACTGCCTACCAGTTAAAAAAGGAAATGCAGAAAGGGCCCAGGATAGATCAAAACTTCAATCTTGGGTCAACTCTTCAGGCTTAAATCTGGCCACTGCAGCCATGCAGGCTTATGTAAAGTATATCATGATAAGCAGTGGAATCAGTTGTTGTGCCATTCTGCAACATTTCTCAAAAAAAAAGAAAGGGAAAACTGAGAACTAAGATTGTAGTGTGAGATATCATATCAGGTTAAGTCCTGAGCTGTGCCTTTGACAAAAATAACTAGTTTTCGCAGTGACACAGAAGGATGCTGCTTACATGATCAAAGCAGATGTTGCTGAATAAGGCAGACTGGATCAACACATTGGAGCACGCTTAGAGTGGTCTATCTCCAGTCATACAGATTCACACTCCATGTTTGTGTACTTATATCTGGATACAGCGTTTGTAATCTTTTAGTTTCTCTGCACACACACACCCTGTCTCTGCATGCACATGCTTGAGTGTGTCTAAGTCATGGGTTCTCAAAGATTTGCTGACTAAGTACCAGTTTAGAGCCAGCATATGATTGAGGGCCACACAGGAAAAGTGCACACATAAAACAAAATATGCTTTCCATTTCACTTCCACAATAAACTGCCGAGTTGTCCACCTGAAATCTTTAACTTTAACTAACAGCACCAGCACTGATGTCAGAACATAATTCCTGCGACACTCAAGAGGTGCCACTAGTTGCCATGCAACCAGTAGCTTTCTACAAGTTGTCATTCATCACCTGACAGGCACTTGTTAGGCTGCATTCACACCAAATCTGAGGTTGTGGTGAAATGCCAGTCCTCACATTCATTTGAATGTGGGTACTGCGTGTAGGCTGTGGCAGCGGGGCCGCAGAGGATGCCAAAAAAAGAGTGCAATGGCCTTTGGCAAAAACTGTCAATCAGACAAGAAGATGCTTGCAGTCCACGGGAACAAGTAATACAGTCTCTTTATAGCATTGAATAAAATAAGTAAAGAAATAACAGTTTGTGGGTACTGTCCTAGACGGAAAAGCACTCACTTTGTTTGTGTGCGCCCACCTGTGTTGTTTGTGACAGTAAAGATAATAAAGTCATGATAATCACAAGGGATTCTACAGCTCTTGAAAGCCAACATAAACGAACTTACTGAACACAAAGTCACTGAGGTGGGGAGATTGGCTTTCTGTAGCTGGTCTCCACCTTCCACTCCCCCACAAATGGGCTGTTGTCACTCCCACTAATCACTGCAACACCTGATGTGGTGTAAATGCAACCCTGGGGGTGCAGTGTGACGCAGTAGCTGAGTAGTGTATTAAATGTCAACACATTCTCACTCCTACATCGCCACATATTGATGTGCTTGATCATGGACTTTCCATGTCCACATATGACGTGCAAGGTACCCTGGGTTCGTTGGTTGTTGACATTCTGGGACACTTGTGTCAAGTTCTGCCTTTTACATGCATTGTCTTCTTTCAAAATACACTTCCGTTTTCACAGGAAATTTAACATTTACATACTGTCTCTTTCAAAATAAACGCACTACATCGGTACAACAACAAATTTATGTTATTTTCCTTCAACAACAAGCACGCATGGCTGGGTTTAGGCAACAAAAGCACTGAGTTGGGTTTAGGCAACAGAAGCAGTGGGCTGGGTTTAGGCAACAAAAGCACTGAGTTGGGTTTAGGCAACAGAAGCAGTGGGTTGGGTTTAGGCAACAAAAGCACCTGGTTGGGTTTAGGCAACTTTAAGCTTCTGGTTGGGTTTAGGCAACAAAAGCACCTGGTTGGGTTTAGGCAACTTTAAGCTTCTGGTTGGGTTTAGGCAACAAAAGCTTTTGGTTGGGTTTAGGCAACAAAAGCTCCTGGTTGGGTTTAGGCAACTTTAAGCTCCTGGTTGGGTTTAGGCAACAAAAGCTTCTGGTTGGGTTTAGGCAACAAAAGCTCCTGGTTGGGTTTAGGCAACAAAGGCTTGTGGTTTGATTTAAGCAACAAAAGCACCTGGTTGGGTTTAGGCAACAAAAGCTTCTGGTTGGGTTTAGGCCACAAAAGCTCCTGGTTGGGTTTTGGCAACAAAAGCACCTGGTTGGGTTTAGGCAACAAAAGCTCCTGGTTGGGTTTTGGCAACAAAAGCACCTGGTTGGGTTTAGGCAACAAAAGCACCTGGTTGGGTTTAGGCAACAAAAGCACCTGGTTGGGTTTTGGCAACAAAAGCACCTGGTTGGGTTTAGGCAACAAAAGCTTCTGGTTGGGTTTTGGTAACAAAAGCACCTGGTTGGGTTTAGGCAACAAAAGCTTCTGGTTGGGTTTAGGCAACAAAAGCACCTGGTTGGGTTTATGCAACAAAAGCTTCTGGTTGGGTTTAGGCAACAAAAGCACCTGGTTGGGTTTTGGCAACAAAAGCACCTGGTTGGGTTTAGGCAACAAAAGCTTCTGGTTGGGTTTTGGTAACAAAAGCACCTGGTTGAGTTTATGCAACAAAAGCTTCTGGTTGGGTTTAGGCAACAAAAGCACCTGGTTGGGTTTTGGCAACAAAAGCACCTGGTTGGGTTTAGGCAACAAAAGCTTCTGGTTGGGTTTAGGCAACAAAAGCACCTGGTTGGGTTTAGGCAACAAAAGCTTCTGGTTGGGTTTTGGTAACAAAAGCACCTGGTTGAGTTTAGGCCACAAAAGCTACCGGTTGGGTTTAGGCAACAAAAGCTTCTGGTTGGGTTTTGGCAACAAAAGCACCTGGTTGGGTTTAGGCAACAAAAGCTCCTGGTTGGGTTTAGGCAACAAAAGCACCTGGTTGGGTTTAGGCAACAAAAGCTTCTGGTTGGGTTTAGGCAACAAAAGCACCTGGTTGAGTTTAGGCCACAAAAGCTACCGGTTGGGTTTAGGCAACAAAAGCTTCTGGTTGGGTTTTGGCAACAAAAGCACCTGGTTGGGTTTAGGCAACAAAAGCTCCTGGTTGGGTTTAGACTTTCGCCACCTTAACTTTTGTCCTTGTCCTGACGCCACCAGGCGCCATTAAACTATAACAGCAACCAGCCACATATGTTGACATTAAAGGACGCCTTTTTTCAGTGGTTGCTGACACCGCAAGTCACTGCCCAAGCACCAGATTTCGACTATTTCAGAGTGAGACCAGGCTCTAAATGTAAGCTTGTGAACATACTGAAATGGTGTGTGACTGATTAAAATAGAAAGCACACATTTAATGTCATATTCAGGGGCCACAAAAAATGTTACTGAGGGCCACCGCTAGCCCAAAGGCCGCGTTTTGAGAAACTGTGATCGAAATATACAGTAAATACACATGCTCAAATAAGTGTATGTATGTGTGCGTGTGTGTGTATGTGTGCACTGTTATTGCCATTAGCGGATAATTGGGGTTCCAATGTTATCGGCTTGTTGATGTGGTGATAAAAGACAAGGGCACATTAAATACTCTATTGGCCATACATTTTTATTGACTTTGCGTTTTGCTCTGTCCCTTTGTAACCCCTTTTTATCTCTCGTTAACAAACACACACCGACTCGGAATAGAAATTATGATCATTCCACTCACAGATCAATGTCCTCTATGAAAATTTAAAGAGCTAAATACAATACAAACATCGACTATTTGTATTCTTTGTTACCCAAACTTCATTCAGATTCATGGTGAGAGGGTGAATATTTAGAGCAAATATTTTAAGTATTTAGAGCGCGCTCTATTTGTGTCAAATTGAACTGAAGAAAACTGTGTGTTCTCATTATCTTTCATTGATCCACTAAGTGTTTTGCCTGACTCCGGTGTGAAACTGATGAAATTTTATGCCTGAATTGTGTGTTCACTTTGAGAGTTTATTTGTTATTAACTATGTTTGTGGTTTATTAATCTCTGTGTATTTTATTTTATATCTCTGTGTATCCAGAGTTGGGTGGAGCGCGCAGGCAGACAAGCTCTTTTATCAGACAGCCTCGATCTGTCCGAGCTCTTCCACCCTGACACCTTCCTCAACGCTTTGAGACAGGAAACTGCCAGGTAACGCTGAATGCTTGTGTTTATGTGAGACAGACAGAGAGTACAGGTGCTGAGGTTAACAACATCTTTGTGTTGTTTTAGGTCCATGGGTTGTTCTATGGATAGTTTGGTGTTTGTCTCATCATGGAGGAGTCCCATTACGCAGGCCAAGCTGCAAGTGAAGGTAGAATTACGACAAGCACACATGATCCCGCAGATCATGCATGCAGACAGCAGACTCATACTGCTCCCATCCAGCTGCAGAATACTGGCGCTATAAACAAGGCCGACTCTGGCTGAGTGATAATTGGAAAATAATGAAGTAAAAGACTGCAAGAATTGAATACAGATGCAGATAAGAAGGCAGAACGTTAGAAAGAAAGCAAAGAGTTTACCGCACATTCATTAGAAGCTGTTTCCTTGACAGCAGTCATCTCTGGCCTCCTGTGCTCTTGTAATGCACTTGATGGGCACAAATTCACACACTTGTGTGTGAGGGCACACTCATTATACAGGACCACTTTCAGTCTTAATTTCTTTCCCTTTCATGCTGTGATTTAAGGCTGATATAATTGCATTGTCCAAAGTTTAAATACTTTTAGACATTTGTTTCTTTTCTGTCATGCCAATAAAAATTGGCATGGTTTGACATGCACTTAGTTAGAATATACAAAGAGAAAGGGGAAGGGTGTGGGTGCTTAAAAAGAGGCTGCAGCTGCAGGGAGGGAAGGGAAATACTCAGACATCTGACAGAAAGAGAAAGGGGATAATTGTTGTGAAGCAATGAGCTCTCTTACACACACACACACACACACACACACACACACACACACACACAATGTAGCTTTTTCAGGATTTGTCTCCCACTCAGTCTCTTGCTTTTTCTTGCCCAGATCATGGTGATTTAGTTGTCTGTGTATGTCTGAGTTGACGCCAGAGTTCCCTTTGCTCTTCTGCCCTACCGTGGAAAATCCCTGAGTCACTGGACTGAGTTCACTCCCATGTGTCATGAACAATGTGCATAACATGCTACATAATCTGGTGACAGCAATGTGTGTCTCCCGCTCATGCTCCGCCTTTACATACACTCTCATCTCTTGATATATCTCACCAGACATTTTGACTCCATTATCCCATCCTTCTGTTTAATCTGCGGTTTATATTCTATCTTTCTCTCTCTGTCTCCTTTTTACCTTCCCCTCCTTCACATCTTTTTGCTTCTCTCTCGCTCCTTTTCCAGGTTGGAGGTCTGCAGTTGGAGGGTTGTAGTTTTGACGGTGTTCATCTTTGTGAGAATCAACACGACTCTCCTAGTGTGTCGGCTGTCCCGCCCTGCTACATGGCCTGGGTTCCACAGGTATGTATTTAAAACAGTAACATATTATTGTCTTCACCATGGAAATTCAGTTTTCTGTCTGACATCTGAATTTCATGAAACGTGGACAGGACATGGACTTTGGTCCAGACAACCATATTTGTTGTTCTGTCAGATTGTTCATTTTGTCTGATATGATGATGAAATTAACTGATAGACCTTTTTGTAACCCCTAAGGGCATGTTTACATATTCAGTTTGCAAATACAGAGCAGCAGTTGTCTGTGGCAGAATGCTCAACACTTTCACTCACATAATGTATAATTTTTTATCCATTTTATCCATTATCATTCCAATACATGTAAACTATGGAGGCTTTGTTCAGACTGTCAGCCCAAATCTGATTTTTGGTATATTCAGATTGTATCCAGATTGATCTTGAAAGTCTAGACAGAAGAAAAAAACATGAAATGTGATTTTTCCATATTGGATCCAAACCAAATTTGGAGCTGTTTTAAAGTGCAGTTCCAATCAGATTTCCACAGATGCATCTCAGTCTGGCCGCTCTGGCTGCTCAAATTAGATTTCAGATAGTCTTTAGCGGCACTCATAACGACAACATCAGATCCAGAGTGGGGGATGTGCTGTGCAGAATCTGTGCTGCTATCAGCAGAGTGGAGAACAACTACGGACAGACGGCGCAATAAACTGTCTGCTGGCACTTCTTTGTTCTCATGCTACCGTGTTGAAAAAGCCAAATCACCAGCGTAGCTACATAGTTGATATGATTGATATGTACGTCATAATCACAGCAACATTTGCAGATAGGCCTGTGATGTCTGGACACAAATTCAATCTGATCACTTTCTGCAGTCTGAACGTAGCCGTAGAAATGCAGTTATTGTACATACACTCATTAATTTATGTCTTTTGCGTTTGATCACAGAACTCCGCTGCTGACTCCGCCGCATCAGAGGACAATATCTGGCTTCCTCTGTATACGAGCTCAGAGAGGGTGAAGGTGGTCACGCACATCTGTCTTCCCTGTGGAGCGAACCCCAACCAGTGGATCCAGACCGGAGCCGCTTTCTTTCTCAAACAGCAGTGAAAGGACATAGGATGAGCCGTACAGACCACAGCGACAGTCTCTTGTCAGCCTCAGGTGAAGATATTACCAGCATGAAAGGCAGATTTGACCGGGGCATCAAATAACAGGACAAATTATCTGCGCTCCGAAATGTCAGGCTCTGATGCTGACACCATCGTTTTTTAATTAAGCACCTTAGCTTTGAGACCAATAACTTAAACATGCAGTTACTGTGTGTCACTATCATTTGCATAATTTGGTACAAGGGAAAGCACCAGAGGAGAAAACAGATAGTGAATAATTGACTTTACAGTGCTCTGCTTTTTGATTTAACAACGACACTAATACTTGGATGAGAACTCCTTTCTTTTTCTTTAATGGAGCAGTCAGCAACACGGAGCGGCAGTAACATCTTTAATGATAAATAAACATAATACTATTTGAATCTGAGGCTGTTACAAGGTTTGATGCCTACAGTAAATCTCCTAATGCTAGTCTCATAAACACTATCCCAGTCATCTTATACATTTCATAAAATAGTTTGAAACTGTTGTTACTTTGTTTAAAGAGCTTGTGTAGAAAGCAGCATTATCCAAATTTCAAAATGTGTTAGCCTTGAATGTTTGTTTCACAGTTATATTGTTGCATAAATGTATTTCTGGATCTTATTTATTCAAAATAAAGATTATTGCTATAATATTTGGTCACTAACATGCACATTCTTCAAGTACGGTGGTTGATAAGAAACTCAAACTCTCTTCGTTGAATGTCAGTTTCGCGTGTTTTATTAGTGGAGAAGTTGAGGATGATGTTTCCAACACCGAGATGTGTGTGCGTGTGTGTTTCAGAGCATGACTGACCCTCCACCGCACATTATCAGTAGTCACAACTGTTCAGCAGTAAACAATACAGATTACAGTTCACGCCGCTCGAGCTGCCTCTCACTCAGTTGTGCTGAAATGGGCTTTACAGGCGTGACACGCCTCAGTGTCTGTTCCCAAAGCAAACGGCGGCTCTCTCTCACACATACACACATTCACAAGCACTCAGTTAGTCCCTAACCTGTGTGTGATTGGTTCTGAGTTGAGGTTCAGCGGAGTCAGTGAAGCTATGATGGATGACCACAGAACCACAAGGGAGGGTGTAAGGTGTGTGCGTTTGTGCATGAATCCAACCAAGAGCATTAAATTTGATTGATGGCTTAATTAAGGTTTTGTTTTCCGTACCTGCCTCTTTTTTCGTTTGCTTTCTCGCAGTTGTGCAAATGTTTGTGAGCGTGTCCGTGTGTGCGCTGTCCTGTAAATGTGTGTGTATTTGTGGAGACAGAGAAAAGGGGTTGAAATGAGGGAGGAGCGGGTATTGTGTGTGCACTGCAGTGTGACAAAATGGGAGTGAAATGGAACAGCAGATTTAAAAAAAGAGAGAGGATTGGATTTCGGCGAAACGCAGCCCTCTGGGTCAGAGAGTGAAAGAGAGACAGAGGGACGGAGGTGAAGAGAGACAGAGAGAGATGACGCGGGGAGCGAGGGAGCGAGAAAAAGGCTATAAAACCTGAATGAGAAAATTGTAGAGAAACAGGAAAATGAGCAGAGCACAGGTGACAGAGGCTGGGAGGAGAGCAGGGGTTAAAGGGAAGAGATGGAGAGAGAGGGTCAGGACAAGTAGGGAGTGAGTTATGGGAAAACGAAGAGGAGGGCAGAGTGTGTAATATTCATTCAAGTGATGCAGCAGTGTTTATAGCTGCTACAGTACTGTCCTGACAGCTGACTTGTTCTTGATCTCTTTTACAATCTTTGAGGGACGGTTCTTCCCAAAATCATCTTTCATATAAAAGAAATATGAAAAGATAGCAGTTGACAAGTTTAGACAAGTTGATTAAGATATGTGTATGTGTATATGTGATATTAATATTTCTATTATTTTTTTTTGTTAGGCAAAAATAATTGGTAATATATATATTATACATTTACACTGGTTTGTATTTGTAAGTCATGGATAATTGGTAATTTATATTATATGCTAAAACAGGGTTATATTTTGTAAGATAGATATTTGGTAATTAATGTATATTAACATGGGTTATTTTTGTGTGAACTCTTGTTTTTCAAAAAAAGTTTATCTTGGGTGCGTCTACAATAGATAACCAAGAAAGGCTGGCAGAGGAGATACCTGCACACCAATGCAACTGGGCTGGACAGCCACAAAAAAGGTTCACAGACTGAGATCAATGCAAAAAAATTTAATTTATTTAGAATATGTATGCACAAAAAATGGTGCTCAAAGTGCAGAAAACAATAAAAAGTGAATAAAAACAGCAGGAAAATGTTTCAGCACTGATAGTCACAGACTGAAACATTTGCTGCTGTTTTTATTCACTTTTTATTATTTTTTTTGCACTTTGAGGTCCTTCATAATCAAGCCCCTTCCTACCAGTCTGAACTCCTTCATATCTACACACCCTCCTGTACCCTTAGATCCTCTTTTGCAATCCAACTCACATCACCATCTGCGCACTTGACTACCATGGATTCTAGAGCCGTCAGCTGTCCTGCTTCCCCGCCTCTGGAACTCTCCCTCCCAAGACATTTGCAATATTGACTCCCTTTCCTCTTCCTACAGTATTACAGGTTTTTTATTTTGGGGTGAACTGTCCCTTTAAATGATAGGACAGAAAAACTGACCTTAACCTTTAATGTACATGTTTAGAAGCAAACACATTTGGTATGTTGTTTTAAATGTTGCTGCACTAAGTAGAAGTTAAAGAACTCTAAAGCCTGATTATGTTTTTTTTTCCTTGAGTTGTTTCGCAATCTACCGAAAGCTTCTGAAAATTCAACATTCACACTGCACAACTCTTCTTGGAGTTTTGATTTGACTACTAATCCTGCAGACAGGGGTGGAAAATTAACATCAGCATCACAGCAAACAGAAAATGCCTCGCCGAGGGCTTGTTTCCAAGGTAATGTGTTTACTGAGTTTGTCTTTATCACAAATTAGCATGCCAGGTTTGAGAAACTATTGTGATAAAATTCTGACTCCGATAGCGTTCAGAGGCTGCTTCAGTGAGATGTTTGTTTGGAGTTTTGATCATAAACCCACACGATATGAGTCATTTGAGAGCAATGACTTTGATGCAACACATTGCTAAATGAAAAAAAAAGTTTTCTGAACAGCCATAAAACCCACATAGAGTCACATACATTATACATGTTTGAATTTTAATGCTTGGTCTCACTCCTGAAATTCACTGCACTCCAACATTAAGGGTTTTTCTGCCCTCTTAGTTCAAGACATCTTCCTCCTTCAGTTCTTATACAACTTCCTCCTGTCATTCTTCCATGACGTCCATCATCCACAGTGTTTGGGGCTTTCCTATGTTGTTTAACTGACAACACAATACAGTGCTTACTTAAAGCTTGCCTATGTCAGACAAAAACATTTCATTTTTTATCTATCCAGCACATATAAAATAAATAAAATGTAGTCCAAATAAATACTAAAAAACACAAGGATATAAACAGAAAAGAACTGGAGCTTTTCATTTGTTTTCCCATCCTGTAGATATGTAATCACTCCATCTCAGAGTGGAGTCAGATTTGTTCATTTACCAACATTCAGTCTGCCCTTACACAGCTTGTCTAATGCATCTGACCCTGGTATTTTAACTTTTGGCACCCAGCACGCTAACTGGGCCAACATCTGGTGGGTCTCCGTAAAGCAAGAGTAGTAAAATGTTTTGGTTTCCTTCACGAGGCGAGATTTCTCATTTGGGTTTCCGGATTTAAAATGTTAATCACTGCTGCATCAGACTTTAGCCACATTTCAGTGAGAGGAACCACAGAAACCTCAGATGGGTCACAGCCAGCTGCATGTAACATCAGACTAAGTGGAGAATTCACTTCCAGTGCAAATCCTCACTGTTTGGATAAAACGTTCAGTTCTGGAGTGCATTTTTGGCCATATCTGACTGTTTCTTTTTAATATGCACAATGTTATGCTGCTCTATTTGTCACAGTACACCCTATGTGTTGCATCAGGATTTCAAGAAGGCTTTGTGGCAGGAACCTGGTCTCTGGGGCAGCTGGTGATGACACCTCTGGTCTCTCCCACTGCTTCCATCAGCCTCCCTGTGGATACACTGCGATTCCTACATTTCACTCTGCTGTTTTCCTAATAAACACCCTGGATTACAAAAGATGTCACAGTATGTCCCACCTCAGCAGAGGGTTTTCAGGGGTGGGAAGTGAGAGGAAAAGCTAACACCGTCCACAGGATGCTGAGAAGGCGGAGGATGGAATAGTGCTCGAAAATACACGGCAAGGGAGCGGAGCGGAGGAGGTGTGAGGTGAGATGTGGAACATCACTGGCAGGAGGTCAGAAGAGGACAAAAAGGATCAACCTGGTTTCCAGCAGGTTTTATTGACAGAGGCCAGTACCATTAACCAACATTTGCTCTGTAAAATGTAGAGTGTATAATCCTGGAATAGCTATTAGACATATACAGAAGCCACATTTTATTTATTAAATTCATCTTACTATATGCTGTCTAGCTGTGAGTAACTGCATGAAAAGACTAAAACTAACACTTTATTCGTGCCTGAGCCAGCATGAAAAAAATTACCACTTTTAAAGGTTCTGTACGCGAATTTCAGAGCAATAATATAGCAGCAAACCACTATTTGCTATGTACAGATATAGCAAAGTAATGGGGTCCCGAGCAGAGAATGCTTCCTCTGCAAGCTGCTTTGCACCCCGTCTCCACCCCAGCTCTTCCATTTCATGTTCTGTCTGACTTATCAGTGTCATTTCTGTTTGTCATTGGTGCTGCTGATTTCAGGGGGGTCTCTGCTGCTGCTCTCTGTGCCTTAGGCTTTCCATGTAGGCGCATGGAAGAGCAGGGAGGTTTGCTCTCTCTGCCTTAGGTTTTCCATGTAGGCGCATGGAAGGGCAGGGAGGTTTGCTCTCTCTGCCTTAGGCTTGCCATATAGGCGCATGGGTGGGCAGGGATGTGTGCTCTCTCTGCCTCAGGCTTTCCTCGTTTGCACATGGAAGGACAAAAAGGTGTTCTCTCTCTGCCTTCGGCTTCCCACGTAGGCGTGTGGAAAAGGCTTTCTGCATAGGTCTAGGAAAGGTAGAGAGGCCCCAGAACAGAGCCATACCTCTTTGTAATGCTGCAAATGGAAATAAAGTTTTCTTTGACTTAAGTGGTCCTGACTGAACTGTGTCCAGACAGCTCTTAGCTCTGAATTTCACATAGAGCCCCTTTAGATTTATATATTCGGCAGGAACAAATGGGTTTGTCCCTGAGTGTCATGACCCATCAAGCTACTTGAGTTCATGTTTGTCATCCCTGTGTTTCCTGTTGTATTGTAGTAACCAATGTCTTGTCCCGTTTCAGATTCCACATCCTGTCAAGTTCTCTCGTTTGTGATTTGATGCCCCGCCCTAATGTGTTTCACCTGTGTCTCATTGTCTCCCTTGTCTTAGTTTATTTAAAGCCCTATGTTCCTCTCCATTGTTGCCAGATCGTCTCTACCTTTGAGTGGGAGTTCCAGCATTTTCCTACTGTTTCTTGTGAGTGTGTTTTTGACCGTTTTTGCCTGTCGAATTGGACACCTTTGCCTTTGTTATTCATCACCCGTGTACTCACCTGAGCCTGATTAAAGACCCTGAACTTCTATCTGAGTCTGTCAGTCCTTCTCCAGTGAAGTAATCTGTATATTTTCCAAAACCGATCAGTCATATTGTTTTTACAGGCATGTTTAAATGTTGGCATGGTCAGATTTATTCACTGTATATATAATAGCATATTGGATCGATACATACAGTATAGCCTACCTTGTAACTTCTGGTATGCCTCGTCAACCAAAAACTTGCTAACTTGCAGTAACATTTGCTGCAACATTTTGCTACATTTAAACATTAGATTTATTAGATTTTGTTTGTTTTTCATGGTTGACTAATAAATGAAAAATGCACACATGCACAAGTCCAGTGTTGCTGTCTGTATTAACTGAATTGTATTCCCTCATTTTACTTCATCAAAGTGATGCAACTTTTGTGTCCTTCCATTTCGGTGCTGATGTATGGAAGCACTACCCCAGCATTACCTCTATGACATCTGTTACACCTTCATCCTGTTATGGACCTCTCCTTATGGCAGTCCTGTCATCCAGGATGAGAGCAGACATTTTAATAAGGCACTGTACGAGTGGTTAGCCGCTGCCTCGGCCAGCATGAAAATGTCCTGCGCCTGCTAATAACAATATATGACCCCCAATAAACATTAAAATAATTGCAGAGCATTTCTACCCACATTGAAAAGATTGAAGGTCCAAATGATCTCACATAATTTTATGTGTGAGAAGCACTGGCCCTTTGCCTTGAGAATAAATACAGTGTACTCATGGCGGGAAAAAAATCCTCCCAGTATTGTAGCTGTGTGCTGTGGCTCCATGTAGTTTTGTCTGAAAGGCACAGGAGGCTTGTGGAGTGATTAAAATGGGAAAAACATCGTCACACATTTTCAAAAGGACTTTTTCCTCGTTAAAGTGTAGTTCCAGTAAAAACTGTTCACACTGTTTTTGACCTAATATTTGAATGATGAGTGCAGACAGACTTTTTATCACCCTGTCGGCTGATGAAGGCCGCGCTGTGTCACTGAGAGCTCTAAAACACTTCCAGAGAGTGGACCTTGTTAAGAATTATTTGTCAATAACCTTTTTTGTGATATGGGTGACCCATTTCTTCTGCACAGTAAACTTACTGTATCCTATGTGTGTAATATGTGATTTTTTGTGACCTTAAACAGGAGACAGAAAGTGAGAGAGTTGAAAATAGAAGACACTGACTGCGATGGTGAGGACGCCAGCCAATCCATACAGTCTATGATATAATATAGCACCATCTTGTTTACTCTCTTTGATAGGTGAAAACAGTATTTGTGTTGTGCAGCGAGTTATTTCATGCCGTTGCTTTGTTTATATGTGTGAGTGGAAATGTGGGAACACACATATGTTCTCCTCAGTGCACTGTACAATAGTGTGTTCGTCTATGTGTGTGTCAGAGTGTTCTTTCCCCTGGAGAGACATCCTGCCTCCAGCAGTGTCAGAGGGGCTGACAGATGACCACAAGGTCACTTGTCTCTCTGATCTTTGGTCCTCTCAGGAGACACAAACACACTTCAGGGGGATTTCCTGCTCTTTTTATCTCTTTGCCTCATCTTGCCTCTGTTCTCTCCCATTTTACTCTCCTCTGTTGTTTTCCTCTGTTTGTCTTTAAAGACCCCCTCCACTAAAAATAAAGTTTTACCTTTGTTAACACGTCCATATGGTGTTCTTTATATGCCACACTATGGTTAAATGTTTTCACCTACAGTGTACCGATGGCAGTCTCACAAGCACTGATTCTGACCTCCAGGGTTTGTTACATCACAAACCTAAGGAACCAATCCCATATCACTATGTTGAAACAAAGACCTTGTATCCACCCAACGCTTTCAGTATGGTACCTTTGGAACCAAAAGTAACCCTTCAGACATGGTACCCAGATCCTAGTGTTTCCACTGCAAACAGCACCCTTAAATGTGGGTGGGGTTGTTGTCACTCACTGCTCTGTCCAGCACTCACAGCTTTTCCTCCTTTATCAGTCTGCGGCTCATTTATCGTGCACTAAATGATATTTTCTGAACAAAATAAAACAGGCTGCAATGAGAGTCTCTCTCCATGGGATATCTAAAAATAGTGGGTTTGTGCATTTAGTCCTTCTCAGGCAAGCTCAGGGGTTTAGTGTTGCCGGAGCCCACAGGAATGACGCTCCGCAACACTTTTTTTTCTCCGAATAAGCATTAGAAAATACAGTGCCCTCCAAAAGTATTGGAACAGTGAGGCCAAATCCTTTATTTTTGTTGTAGACTGAAAATATTTGGGTTTGACATCAACAGATGAATATGGGACAAGAGATCAACATTTCAGCTTTTATTTCCAGGTATTTACATCTGGATCTGATACACAACTTAGAAGATAGCACCTTTTGTTTGAACCCACCCATTTTTCATGAGAGCAAAAGTATTGGAACATGTCACTGACAGGTGTGTTTTGTTGCCCAGGTGTTTCCCAATTACATTGATTATTCAAACAATAAATAGCACTGAATGTCTGAGCTCAGTTTCAGATTGGGTACGATAGATTTTGCCTGTGCAGACTGCATTTAGAGGTGGAACCAACATGAAAACCAGAGAGCTGTCTATGGGTGAAAAAGAAGCAATTGTGAATCTGAGAGAAGATGGACAATCAATCAGAGCCATTGCACAAACATTGGCCATAGCCAGTACAACCATTTGGAATGTCCTGAAGAAGAAAGAAACCACTGGTGTACTAAGCAACAGACGTCGAACGGGTAGACCAAGGAAAACATCAGCAGTTGATGACAGAAACATTGTGAGAGCTGTAAAGAAAGACCCTAAAACAACTGTTAGTGACATCAGCAACAACCTCCAGAGGGCAGGAGTGAAGGTATCACAATCTACTGTTCACAGAAGACTTCATGAACAAAAGTACAGAGGCTACACCAGAAGATGCAAACCACTCATTAGCAAGAAGAATAGGAAGGCCAGGCTGCAATTTGCCAAAAGGTACAGAGATGAGCCTCAAAAATTCTGGGAAAAAGTTTTATGGACTGATGAGACAAAGATTAACTTTTTCCAAAGTGACGGAAAGGTGAAAGTTTGGAGAAAGAAAGGATCTGCTCATGATCCCAAACATAAAAGCTCATCTGTGAAACACGGTGGAGGTAATGTCATGGCTTGGGCTTGCATGGCTTCTTCTGGGACGGGCTCTTTAATCTTCATTGATGATGTAACACATGATGGCAGCAGCAAAATGAACTCAGAAGTCTACAGAAACATTTTGTCTGCTAATTTAAAGAAAGATGCAACCAAACTGATTGGGAGATCCTTCATCATGCAGCAAGATAACGACCCAAAACACACTGCCAAAACAACAAAGGAGTTCATCAGGGGCAAGAAGTGGAAGGTTTTAGACTGGCCAAGTCAGTCTCCAGACTTAAACCCAATAGAGCATGCATTTTACCTGCTGAAGAGGAGACTGAAGGGAGTAACCCCCCAAAACAAACAACAACTGAGAGAGGCTGCGGTGAAAGCCTGGAAAAGCATCACAAAAGAAGAATGCAAAAGTTTGGTGATGTCAGTGGGTCACAGGCTTGATGCAGTTATTGAAAGCAAAGGATTTGCAACTAAATATTAAGTCTCATTCACTTTAATCTATTTTAAGTTTATATGTTCCAATACTTTTGCTCACCTAAAAATTTTGTGTTCCATTACAAATAATGCTATCTTCTAAGTTGTGTATCAGATCCAGATGTAAATACCTGGAAATAAAAGCTGAAATGTTGATCTCTTGTCTCATATTCATTTTTTGATGTCAAACCCAAATGTTTTCAGTCTACAACAAAAGTAAACGAATTGGACTCACTGTTCCAATACTTTTGGAGGGCACTGTATGTATCTCACATAACCCAGTCGAAATGAATATATACAAATGCTTACTAAAAACATTACTAAAAGTGTATGTCATATAAAAACTAAAGGGTCAGAATTGCCACAGTAAAATTTAAGGTCCACCTTAAAAGTTGTCGACAGTCGGCCCAGTGAATCAAGTTATTTATCTCTGACAACAGGTGCTGCAGAGGCAGCAAAACATCCTTTCATTTTATAGTTACACTAATAAAACTCTCCACGGTATGAACAGTGGTTACATTACAGAAGCCTCAAAACCAGCCACAGCTCAGTCCTGAGCAGAGTGACTGTCCGCTATTGACCAATCAACAGACTGCAGTGTTCACAGCTCCACCTTTTAGTACCAGATCTGTGTGCTAGGTACCCCAACAGAGGGGGGACCGAAAATGGGGACAGAATGGTTCCAGTGGTACCATCCACAACTTTTCACAGTGGAAACTGAAAAAATAGAACTGAACTGTGTCATATTCCTTAGTGGAAAGGGGGCTAAAGGATATCAGAGGAGAAGCTGTGGTTTGCAAAGCAACTTTCACTTTAACTTCAACTTGTCAGAGCTGGCCTGATGGGGAAACAAGGTTCACTAACATTAGCAACACATTATTAGTTGTTTGATAACGTAGACGAGCCAAAGGTGCATGTTATGTGTTACCAATGACAAGCAGAGGTGTGTTAGAGGAGCAAAACTGAAGGTGAACAGGAGCTGGAGCTGCAGGTGAGCGACTCAGGGGTGGGGCTTGTTTGCATATTCATGTATTCACACATACAAAATGAATGTTAGCTATTTTAAGGGCACGAAGACATTTTTTCATGGAAATAACTTCCAGATATTTAATTCTGATGAACAGAGATGAGTTTTTAGGAGTTTAATCAATGCCTGGAGACAAACTTCAACTTTTGTCTCTCACCTTTACACCTTTTCCTCTACCTCCGTGTCTCACCCTTCCTCTTCTTCTCCCCTGCTCTCTTTACAACTTCTCACTTATCTTTCTGTCGTCTGTGTCTTCGCTCCTCAAACGAACTCGTCCTGTTCCTCTCTCTGTCTGGCTCTTTCTCTCTCCCGCTCTAATCCATGATCTCCCTGCAGACTGAGGGGATTATTGTATTATTGCTATGTTAGACAGAATTCCTGCAGGACTTCTTGCCTTCTCTCATACTGTAGTTGAGATTATTGACCGGATAAAATGGCTGGGACAAAAAGACAGTTTCTTTTTCTTCTTTGAATCAGAAATTGTAACCTTTAATCGTCCGATAGAATGAAGTTCTGTTCAGCTGAAACCACCCTGCAGCATACAGTTCAATCAATTCAATTCATGACTCTGTTACAAAAACAGATGAAGAAAAAAGTACATGTAGAATTCATAAGAAATAATGGAGATGTAACAAATTGTATTTTAAAATGTTTAAAATGTTTTTTTGCCCATTATAAGATGCTGTTTTCTAGTCTCACATGTGTAAGAGGAAGACTCCATTGGAATAAGGTCACAGAGTCTGTTGAGCTTAAATATAACATTATACAATATACAAGCATTGTGAAAGATGTTACATTCAGTGAGCCTCAGAAGATTGTACCTATGAAAAAGAGGGTCAGCAGGAGCATTTACCTTGGACCAGGGTTTGGCACGTATAACTTTCTTCCGTAGAATCTGTGATTTCATCCGATTACTTGGAAAGGTATTGCACCATATGACATTACAGTAATACTATTATATGAGGCTCATATAAAGACTTGTATAAGGTTAAAAGTGCTTTCAGTGGAAGGAAAAGCCTTCTTTGTCGATTCAGTTCAAACCACAGCACAGTACGGAGTCTGGGTTAGTGTGTAAGAAATCGATGTGCTTATGTGCAGTGTGTTGCCTGTATGTGTGTGAACATTTCGCACATCATTACGGTAAAGCCTAATTCCTCATCTCTGCTTACTAATCACTCTCACCCTGCAGAATAAGAACACTGTATTAAGGGAGTCTGTATCAGAGATGTGAGTAGAGTGTTAATGGAAGACAATTTAGTTTTTAAGATTTTCTGCTCTTTTTTTAAAATCAGTTCTTGTTGCAGGAGTGGAGGTAATAAATTAAATTTACTCTATTATATTTTTGTGTGTGTTGTATCAACAATTTTCCATTTACTAAGAATTAGACACGTTTTTTTCTAGATTTTGTAGATAGATAGATAGATAGATAGATAGATAGATACTTTATTCATCCCTTCACTGAAATTCAGGTCAGGAAATTAAGACAATAAACAAATATGCATCAATAAGAGAGTTAAAAACAGAGGGAAAGACAAAGTAAAAGAGCAAAATAACAAGTATAAAGGGATTGGTAAAAAGAAAGAAAGAAAGAAAGAAAGTACAAAAAAATGCATCTGTCCTAATGAAGCACCACCCGGCTAGCATGCTGAGTGACACAAATCAAACACACCCATGATGTCACGTTAACAGGTGTGTGCCGGTGCCTGATTAGGCCAAGATGGTGGAGGTGGCTGTGACGTGTGTGAGGCCTTTCTGCTGTTTGTGAGGATTATACCTGACGTGACTGCGCATCTGCATCCATCTCAAAGTGTTTGCAAAGTCTGAGGAGTTCAGTGGGACAGAGAGGCCGAGTGGACTGGTTCTACTGGGACAGAGAGGCCGAGTGGACTGGTTCTACTGTGGACAGCGAAAGGAGGAGCAGAGAAGCTGAACCTGGAGCAGGTTGTTGAGGACACAGCAGCGCGTGAGACTGTCAGAGTGACGTTCACACAGGTGAGTGCAACAAAAACTGTGGAGGTGCAGTTAACGTCGGAGGCTTGTGTCTGCAGAACACTTTGTGTAAGAGCTGCTGCTGCTGTGGAGTTTGTGTTGCTAATATACGTCGGTGTTGTCTGCTTTGGCGACATGATGTTTCATGCTTCATTGATGTTTGTTGCACCCGCCGAGGTGTCCGTGGCTCTTTATTTGTTGTCCATCGTTTTAATTTAATTGTCTCAGTTTTATTTTATTTTTTTCTGGTTCATTCTGATAAAGCGCACACAGAAAGTGACTACAAGTGTATTGTTGGTTTGACCAGGGGCGTAAATGTAGACTGTGGCCCCTGGGGTGGAGGGGCCCGTAGAGAGAGCTGGCCATTGCAAGTGATTCTTGCCACCTTTGAAATATACCTGTGTTAAAAGATAATAATCACATCCTCAAAAAGTTAAAACTCATCTGTGTCACGGTTTTCTTTTTTTAAATGGTCAGTAGCTTTCTAAAACAAAATTATATCTCTTATTTAACCTCCTGAGACCTGAACTTTTGTTTGGTTTTCCTAGCTATTTGGGATCAGTAGTTCCCGGTGAGCATAAAAAACAAAACATTGTCAACAATGATTAAAACAACACTTACCTCTCTGGAAATTTTACGCTTTTCTTTGTTTAGGTTAAAATGCTATTAATAAGCTGATGGCACACTAAAATGTATGTGAATTCCACCAGAGGTAAAAACTCAGAATTATGCCATTCTCATATGGTTCTAAGAAAACTCTGAGCATCCTGTCTGTCTTCCCCACGTGGAGGCCTCCAACTGACGTAACCGCTTGCGTAACATCTCTTCTCCCTCTTCCCACTTCAAAGCAACTTGTTTCTCAATATGTTGATGAAATCTGACAACAGGTTGCAGAGCCTCCTCTGGTGGACCTCCGTGGTTTTGGTTGTAGGCTGTGGCGGGCACGGTCTGACTCAGGCAGCCCAGAGAACAGGTCTCCCAGCAGGGCGGAGAATAACTTGGCCATGAAGTCCCTAGCAACTTTCCCCTCCGTATTTTCTGGCAGTCCCAATACTCGGAGATTTTGGCGTTTTGTACAGGATTCCATATCTTCGACTTTAGTTTTGAGCGCTGTATTCTCCTCTATCTCTGATCCTAGGTCGGACTGAAGCCCAAGTTCAAGCTGCGTTATCCTGTCAGTGTGGTCATTTAGGCTGGTCTCCATCCCTCTGATAGCGAAAGCTTTAGTCACCAAGGTGTGCTGAAACGATTCAACTTGGGACCGTATTGGTTCTATTATTTTGTGGAACTGTGAGTTAGCTTGTCTTACAGTTTTTCAAGCTCTTCCACAAGCTTCTCCGTTGTGAGCCGTGGTACAGTGTTATCCGCCAAGTTGCTACAAACATTAGCGCCATGGTTTGGACATCATTTGTCCCTTTTCCACCTGCCTTTCGCCTCTCAAGTGCAGTAATTACTTCGATATGAGGACACAACATTTTGTGATAAATGATATTTTGCGAAAAGATAATGCTGAAATGATATGCAGCTAGAACAGCGTGCATCTTAACACCACATTGCGAAACTGAAAGTCCTCTCTTTTTAAAATGTAACACAGAAGCATTTACCCAGAGTACATTTTAAAAGACCTAAGTGCATTTTTTTTTCACAAGTAATTTTACTTTTATAACTAACAGTCCTTTTACTTGAGTTAAGTGTTCTCTGTGCTTCTCTGTGTAAGTGACTCACAGGCTAATAATACTTAGAGAAGATAATCAGCCTTCCCAAGTACATACTGTACAGTCTGTTAATGTATTTCAATGAATAAACAGAGTCTAAATAATTAAATGAATGTATGTGGTTGAACAGGCCTATAACATTATAAGGCAGGGACATCCTGTGCCTGCTTGTACACACACCACATAAAAGCACATTTTTGCATGCTGAATAGTGACATTGCAATGACTAATTTTTATTTGTGAACAAATGAGATGAACATGCTTTTGTATGCTTTTATTTTGCTCGGCACAAACAATAATACAACTCGTGATGACTCACTGCGGCTGAGGTTTGGAAATATTCAGTGTGTTGTGAGAGAGTTGTGCCCATTAAGGTGAAGAGGTCTCTGCAGTGAAACAAGGGAGCGCAGAAACAGATTTTTGTTATGTTAGATCTTTCATTGGCAGTGCTAGAGGGCTTCAACTAGTGTGACTTTCTCTGAGTACTCTAGACACACAGGTTTAGCTCGAAGCTTAACACTAAGTGTGGAAAGTATCAAAATCTTTAAAATTATCTGTCTTTCTTTTTTGTTTGAGTTTTGTAAAGCACATTAGCCTGCTTCTCTGAAAAGAAAAAAACCTCAGATTCACATATACCATAGCGACAGGGAATAAAACGTTGGCTGTGTTAGTGCCTGTGCAGCAGCTTGAACACATTTGGTTCGAGATTTCTGCACTTTGCCCAGCATCCTTTTTAAAGTCAGCTTCAGCAGTTTTTGTACTCGTCAGTACCTCCGAAATTGCTGTCCTTGCAAAACCATTTTCATTCAGTGCAGATGCTCAACAGATGGTCCAGGCTGTTCCAAAGATCACTTAGCACTGGGGTACCATTTTGTACCCACTGGTTTCAATAGAACAAATGCAGAAGGATGTAGGCATCACATCTGAGTTCTTTTTTATCTTCTGAGCAGAGGACATGGGGATAAAATAAATCTGTAGCCACATGTGTCCTTAGTAATGTGTGTTTGATATGTTCACATAGTTTCAATGGGTCTGTCAAAGTATTTCTGATGCTCTCACTGAGGGGTTTCAGAGGCACATCATCGAAATGCTGTTTGAGAGGAACTGTTCCTCTGTACACAGCTGCTCTTTCATCCTTCTAATCTTGTGCTGTTTATAAATCCAGTTGAAGGCGACAGACGTTTATCCCACATATTGAAGCTTGAGTGAGCCACTTGCAGTGTTTTTTCCCGCGCTGGATCGATGTCACCATCACTGGCCACACACACCCCATCTCAAAGCCGTTTTCTGGATTGATTTTACATGAGGCCTTCAGTCTGAATCAATCATATTCCAACTTATGGCCACAAATAGTGTCTGTCCACTGATATAGTATGTGTTACGCTGAGTGAAGACTCAGAGCAATTTTAGGGTCCGGCCTTACAAGAAACTTGTGTGTGGGCCTTCTTGATTCTCTAACGTGCTTTCTTATTGACTTAGGGCCTGTCCCAATACCCCCCCCCCCTTAGCCCTACCCCTTGGCCCTACCCCTACATTTGCGCATTCCCGCGAGGGGTAGGGGTGTCCCAATTCCTTTTTGCGTGTAGGGGTAGGGGGCATAACGAGGGGTAGTGGGTATGAAACTAGCCCTTCGGAACGAGGGATTTCAGATGCTGACTTGCCAGCGAGGGGTAGATGTCGCCATGGCTAACACAGAGCAAGAGACAGGGGAAAAAAGTTCATACATAGCTAACGTTATTGTCGTCAGGTTGCTTGTTAGCTAGCTAGCTAGCTTGTACTATCTGGTGTCTGTCATCTGTCCTGTTCTGCAAAATTGTCAGATTTTTCACATTACGATAACACGGCAGCTAGTATAACTACGCTGTCTCGTAATGTTAGCTGGTTAGCTGGCTAGCAGAAGTTCCCTGTCGTCTGTCGCTCATCAAACGAAGCATGATAAATACAGCAAGCGCGATAGGTAGGATGAACTCAACCAGAGACTCCATTGTAGATGCTGGCTGGAAATGTAGATGGCTCGCAGCTTCCTGTTTAAAATAGTTACGTATGCGCGAATGTAACCGACGCGGTGACGTAGCAAGTGGTGTCCCAATTCCTAGGGAAAGATTTCAACCCCTACCCCTTGTTCAACCTGATCTCACAGAAATACGTGAAATGACCACGACCTCTTAACACCACATTCCGTGGTGGCAGCACGTAATGGGTTGAAATTACGTGCTGCCACCACGAAAACAATGCCAATGTAAAGTCAATTAGGGTCCTCTCCCGTGGTGGACACACGGATTCCCTGATTCAATCACGTCACGTCAACCTCGTTTTCCTCAACGATATCTTTAACATTCCTGTATACACACAAAAACGCGGAAGTGTCCTCGATATTAAAACGGCAAATACATTTCTCTGTTATAATTTCCCACCAATAATAATAATAATAATGGTAATAACGTGATAGTTCGGCTGTTCTAGATATTTGTTATAGCCTATTCAAATATTCAATCACAAAAACGCCGTTTCTAGAGAACTTGCTAAAATATCTGAAATGAACCATCATGCCTACTTTTTCCTTAACATACAGTACAGGCCAAAAGTTTGGACACACCTTCTCATTCAATGCGTTTTCTTTATTTTCATGACTATTTACATTGTAGATTCTCACTGAAGGCATCAAAACTATGAATGAACACATGTGGAGTTATGTACTTAACAAAAAAGGTGAAATAACTGAAAACATGTTTTATATTCTAGTTTCTTCAAAATAGCCACCCTTTGCTCTGATTACTGCTTTGCACACTCTTGGCATTCTCTCCATGAGCTTCAAGAGGTAGTCACCTGAAATGGTTTTCCAACAGTCTTGAAGGAGTTCCCAGAGGTGTTTAGCACTTGTTGGCCCTTTGCCTTCACTCTGCGGTCCAGCTCACCCCAAACCATCTCGATTGGGTTCAGGTCCGGTGACTGTGGAGGCCAGGTCATCTGCCGTAGCACTCCATCACTCTCCTTCTTGGTCAAATAGCCCTTACACAGCCTGGAGGTGTGTTTGGGGTCATTGTCCTGTTGAAAAATAAATGATCGTCCAACTAAACGCAAACCGGATGGGATGGCATGTCGCTGCAGGATGCTGTGGTAGCCATGCTGGTTCAGTGTGCCTTCAGTTTTGAATAAATCCACAACAGTGTCACCAGCAAAACACCCCCACACCATCACACCTCCTCCTCCATGCTTCACAGTGGGAACCAGGCATGTGGAATCCATCCGTTCACCTTTTCTGCGTCTCACAAAGACACGGCGGTTGGAACCAAAGATCTCAAATTTGGACTCATCAGACCAAAGCACAGATTTCCACTGGTCTAATGTCCATTCCTTGTGTTTCTTGGCCCAAACAAATCTCTTCTGCTTGTTGCCTCTCCTTAGCAGTGGTTTCCTAGCAGCTATTTGACCATGAAGGCCTGATTCGTGCAGTCTCCTCTTAACAGTTGTTCTAGAGATGGGTCTGCTGCTAGAACTCTGTGTGGCATTCATCTGGTCTCTGATCTGAGCTGCTGTTAACTTGCGATTTCTGAGACTGGTGACTCGGATGAACTTATCCTCAGAAGCAGAGGTGAGTCTTGGTCTTCCTTTCCTGGGTCAGTCCTCATGTGTGCCAGTTTCGTTGTAGCGCTTGATGGTTTTTGCGACTCCACTTGGGGACACATTTAAAGTTTTTGCAATTTTCCGGACTGACTGACCTTCATTTCTTAAAGTAATGATGGCCACTCGTTTTTCTTTAGTTAGCTGATTGGTTCTTGCCATGATATGAATTTTAACAGTTGTCCAATAGGGCTGTCGGCTGTGTATTAACCTGACTTCTGCACAACACAACTGATGGTCCCAACCCCATTGATAAAGCAAGAAATTCCACTAATTAACCCTGATAAGGCACACCTGTGAAGTGGAAACCATTTCAGGTGACTACCTCTTGAAGCTCATGGAGAGAATGCCAAGAGTGTGCAAAGCAGTAATCAGAGCAAAGAGTGGCTATTTTGAAGAAACTAGAATATAAAACATGTTTTCAGTTATTTCACTTTTTTTTGTTAAGTACATAACTCCACATGTGTTCATTCATAGTTTTGATGCCTTCAGTGAGAATCTACAATGTAAATAGTCATGAAAATAAAGAAAACGCATTGAATGAGAAGGTGTGTCCAAACTTTTGGCCTGTACTGTATTTCATCTAGGTGCAGTGTCATTACTAGTTCAGCTTTACTAGGCATTTGATATATTCAGTAGATGTATCTTTTTACGACCCTGTTTTACAACAAGCCGCAAAAAACCTCCCGTCCCAAAAACACCGTTTTTAGAGTACTATCTAAAATAGCTACGATTAGCCAACATCCTTGCTTTTTTTCCTTAACATAGTTCATCTAGATGCAGTATAATAACTACTTCGGCTTTACTAGATATTAGATTTATTCAGTAGCTTTTTACAACCCTATTTTACAAGCCGCAAACGAACCTACTGTCCCAAAAACGCTGTTTCTAGTGTATTAGCTAAAATATCGAAAATTAGCCGACACCTTTACTTTTTCTTACCATATTTCATCTAGGTGCAGTGTAATAACTAGTTCGGCTTTACTTGATATTAGATATATTCAGTAGATATATCTTTTTACAACCCTATTTAGAGCCCTACTTTGCAAATCAGAAGAACTACAACTATGTTGCTGATATGTATCAAACTGCATGGCGGGAATCGTAGTTTTTTAAAAATCTAAGTGTTTTTCTCAGATTTGGAAGTTGTAAATACTGAATTGAGAGTACACTGTGGACTTTAAGGGGATGGTAAACACACTTGTGTAATCAGATTTTAAATATCTAATTTCTAAATGGGTGAAAATTAATTTTATCCATATTTTATCCATATCTGACAGCACCCTCAGTTGTTGACTACACTCACATGATAGCTGAGGTCAAGAGCTCTCTATAACAGTTGGTCCCATGTCTGTCCCCTTTTGTTGCTGAGTTATAAGCCCTCAAACATGCACTGAGGTCAAGGTTCAAAGGTCAATGGCTGAAAGCAGGAGCCATGTAGAATCTTAATACTGACATATGTTACTCTCCAGGTTGAGACCTTTCCAATGATGTATTTGGTTTAGCTCTATGACAAAGTTTAGATTTTTTCATTTTTTGGACACAAGCCATGCCAGGTGTAGTTTCAGAGAGCACTTCGAAGGCCCAGTGTATAAAATGAGTTTTGTTTGTTTCTTTGCTTGTTTTTTCTTTTTTTACTGTAGATAGTTACTAACATCAGTCATGCTCAGACAATACAATACTACTAAAAAGTAAAACCAATAATAACAATAATGAAATAAGCAAAAATAATATTAAAATTATATTGAAATTTTAAAATCTATTTACAGAGTGGAATGGTAGCCTAATAGATAACTTAGATAATATTTATTATTGTTTAGACACTTTATTATTGCTTAGATACTATTTAGCCTATTATTGTATTTACTTTTAACATCAAACATTTAACATCACCAAAATAATTACTTTTTTTATTGATACTCTTGAATGAATGAATGAATGAATGAATGAACATTGGAAGTGGTTCAGCCACAGTCCCGCCGGCTGGCATGGTCACATTGAGATTCCATTTGTTTTTTATTACTAACAAAATGTTTTATATTGACCGTATGAATGGTTTCGTTTTCAAATAAATATTTGGAAACGAAAATATGCTTTGGTGTACTTTTACAGAGTTTTGCAATATGTATATAGCCTACCTGTATCAAAATGTATAATTTTCAGCAGCGGTTTGTGTGACAGCTGCCACGGTCGGAGGTATAACCAGCGGGGCAGCCGCTGGTTCTGTGGTGCTGGCTTGGGGTCCGCTCCCCCCTGGTGGAGTGGAGGGTGGCCGGGTTGCCAGGGGCAGACGGCTCCATGTGATGGTGTTTCCTCTCTGGTTCTTCCGTGCTCAGCCTTATTTTTATCTTCTTATTTATTTATTTATTAGTGGCGTTTGGATTCAGTTACGGCAGACGGATGGCAATCTGAAATGACGTTAAGCCCACAGACGGCGGACAGCAGCTACAAAACAGTAGTGGAACGCGCCCCATCCGCCCACAGCACAATGCTCTTAAAGCCCTACGCTATCAAAAGCTGGCAAAATACATTTATTTTATTTTATGGCCTTGACATTAACCTGTCATATTGTTGAGTTATCAAGAACACTTCCGCGTTTTTGTGTGTGTACAGGAATGTTAAAGATATCATTGAGGAAAACCAGGTTGACGTGACGTGATTGAATCAGGGAATCCGTGTGTCCACCATGGGAGAGGATCCTAATTGACTTTACATTGGCATTGTTTTCGTGGTGGCAGCACGTAATTTCAACCCATTACGTGCTGCCACCACGGAATGCAGTGTTAAGAGGTCGTGGTCATTTCACGTATTTCTGTGAGATCAGGTTGCCCTTGTTGCTTCATTTAGAGGGCCAAGGGGTAGTGGGCAATGGCTCGGGGTAGGGCCAAGGGCTAAGGGGTAGCGGACAAGGGGTACTGGGATTGGGCCTTAGAGTCCTAAATTTTCTGCAGCCTATCACTGTCCAGCAGATGTTGGCTATAATACACGTTGAATTATATTCTTTCATTTATCAAGAATACAGCAGCTGTAAACACACACCAGCCTGTAGAGTAGCTACTGTAGGATCCTACTGGAACAGAAAAACAATCTTGCGGGAGATTGGACTGTCCATCCTTCCTCCTATAAAAGGAGAAAGGGTTTTGGAGAAATGGTAGTAGAGAGAAAATAAAAATGATTAAGAGAAGGAGATGAGAGGAGGGGGAAAGGAGATAAAAATATAATTAAAGTGGAAAAATACCAGACCCTTCCAACAGCCCCTCTCCCTTCCTCATGTTCATGTGCACAGCTTCCCTTCTCCGCTGCCTTCACACTTTACAAATTTTATGTTTAGCACCAATAGCACATACTTTATGCACACAAACTGACATGCAAACAGCTCATGCAACCTTTTAAAATAACTTACAAAGAAACCATTAACATTTTACTACTTCTCCTGGCATCCTTTTATATTAGGTTTGCTCCCTATTCATTTCCTTGTTATTGTTACTATCTATTTTATCTTCCTGCAACCCAAATATAACCTCTATTTTTTTGTAAAGAAAAAAAAAAAGAAAAAAAAAGGCACCAGCTTCTTTGCTCCATTCATGATCTGAAAAAGCTGAAATGTGCCTTCTTAAAAACAGACAACAGAAGACAAGTACTACTATCCCCTCAACACAACTCTTCATGCAGTTATTATATTATTCTATAAAAAAATCAATATCAGTCTGAGTGGATGCTATGTTACTTGCCACTTTACCTCGCTGTCAGACAGCTCTTTTATTTGGCGCTACATTCTTCAACCATAGAATATTCCATATTCTAACAAAGACTGACCCTGCTGTACAGGAATCAGTGAAGAGAAGCAGGGAAACTTTGCTGATATTCAACCAGTTGTGTGTCATTGCATTGTGCACAGATGAATGTTGTTTGAGTTCCCCTGGAGATCCCTGCCTGTCCAGCGGTGGAGGTCCGGGTGCTGGCAGCAGCACAGGGGCGAAGCCAAACACCGTTCATCTGCACACACTGTGATGCCACACAGCTGGTTCAATATCAGCAAAGTTTTCCTTTATATTCATTGTCTTGTGTGGCGATCAGCAGTGATGTGGTGGTTCACTTTTACACTGTGATCTGTAGCCTACAGTTCGGCTTTAGCTTCTAACTATCTTTGTCTTTTGAACCTGTTGTTGCTGCTGAGTCAGTTTGACATCCTGGATATATCCTTCAAACACAGACTGTAGACCCCTCTGTCTGCTTCTCTCTGGAATCACTGTTTAATTTCTCCAAAAGTATGATAATATTTCTTCAGGGAGTGCAGTTAGTTACAGTGTGGGCTCCATGCTTACTCTGGCAGTTTGTCAGACCGTCATAAAAGGGTGGGGCTTAGCGAAAGGTCAGTTACGCCGCAGGTCAGCTATTTGGGTCAGGAAGTGTTGTTGCATGTTCTGACTGAACAGAAACTTACTTTTTCTCAAGATTACAAAGATGATGGCTGTTTTTTTTTTTTTTCTGGGCTGTTCAAACAAAGAAATGAAAACAGCTGTGGCTAGTTGTACCAAATGCAGACATCGACAGTCCACCTGCAAGACTACGAAAGAAGAATATGTAAGTTGTACAGTTAAGAGAATGTAGTGCCAAAGGACAGAGCTGTCTGACAGCAAGGTAAAGTGGTGAAGATGTTGTTAGTGTAGTGGTAGGCCTATTATTAAGAGGCTGAAATGTGTTTTGCCGCGAACTCCTATCCACAGCAATGCATTACTGAGCTTCTGTAATGGTACTCCAGTCTGCTTCTCCAAACTGGGGGTGTGCCAACTGCCTTCTGCTGTCTGTAATACACTGACCATTGAAAAGTAGGCTAAGATAAGTACAGCCCCACTTAAACAATCTGAACTATCCCTTTAAGGTACCATGCTATTTCCTACTGGTTCAGAGTAGCTTATTGTTGCTGTCATGCTGATAGGGAGGGCAAGTGCCATCAGGATTATTTAAAGAGACAACAAAAAACAAGTTTAAAGGCATTTTTCATCTTAAATAATTGCCTCTAAAGCCCAGTGGATAAATAAATATATAATAAGGAGACTGTGCTGCCTAATAACAAAAATGGCAAGAAACTAAAAGGGACAGGACAGAGAAATCTAGTTTTAGTAAATCCAGTTTGGCCCCAGTGATCCTGTGCACACTCCATCTAATATTGAAGAATGATCCAGATTAGAAAGCTGACAGCAGCTAACTGACCAGCTGTACTAACCCCTCCCCTCTGCCGTCACAGCCAATGGAGCAGCGTAGATTAATGACCCCTTAGACCCCCGGCCAATCACCAAACTTGCCTCTCATCTCCAGCAAGGGATGCCCTTGAGCAAATTCATACACACACTCATTCAGCCAGGAACACACACACACTTGGCACTCACAAACACACACACAGCTACACACTCACCACTTAATTCAGCCTCCTCGGAGGGCAGCGGGCCGCTCAGTGCTGATGTTTATGGTTTCTCTGAACCTGCAAATCACCGTGGTTACGGCTGGGCGGATTTATGACCACGGCCCTGTCTACCAGCCCTTAGACAAACCATGGATCACCCACACACACTCGCACAGTCACACACATAGGGATGATACACACGCTCAGACAGCACAAAGGTGCTTTGTTGTGTTTTGTGGCTCAGTGTTGCATATGAAGTGACCCAATCTGAGTGTGTGTCACAGCAGATGTGTCACCTCGCTATTACAGTTTAGCATCCCATCCAACCTCAGCTCAGCAAAGCCTGTGAAGAAAGATAGTGAATCATTCACACTGTCAGATTTAATGCTGATAGATATGCAGCATTTTAGGCAAAAGGATCTCAACAGAATTGCCTTCTGCGAGGAAGAGGACTGTCAGATGACACAGTGGAGTCTTGACTGACAGCAGGATGTCTCATCTTTCAGCTTTTCATGTAACTGGCCTCTGAAGCACCAGAGGCTTTAAGGTGTAAAGTACAGAGATGAAGGTGTAGATCCTTTCAGGATTTTGCAGTTTATTTTGTTGTTCCTGCAGCCCACAAAGGGTCAGATTTTAGTGGGTTTTGGGCAACTCAATCATTTTGTTGATTTGCGCTTAAAGTGCAAGGCTTAGTAAGAAATTGGGAGTTTAAGGGGGATCTGTGCTTGTGACAGTGCATGCTGCATAGTCTTGGGGGGTCTGCACCTGAAAAACAGCATTTTCATCATGTTTTTTTTTTTCTCACCTGTTTCCATTTTGTTTTTTGATGACTCATCACGACCTTGGCTGCACTCATGTGGGAGGAGAGGCACAGTCGGGGAAGTGTCAGTAACAATCACGCAGTGAAAGCCTGCCGATTCAGACCATGTGTGGGCTGACACTGGCCAATTTGACTCACATTAATTCTTTGGAAGAAAATCAACAATTTTATTCCCTATAATTGAAGTGCGTTTTACTGTCATTTCACATAGAAGAGTCAGCGTGCAGCATGACACACAGAGGCTGTTTTCTTTCTAGAAATCAGGCAGTGGATGGCTGATGCTCCCCTCCTGTGGACAAGAATGATCTCCAAGAGGTGCAGCTGGTTTCTAATATTGTTTAACTGTTTCTTACAATTTATCTACCCAATCACCCAATTTATTGGGTGCACATCGATGTCAGCCAATATTCGCCTTGTTGACTGCCATTGGCCTATCAGCAAATAAGATGACGCCCACTGATGGCAGTGGCCGATGTTTTCCTGTTGTGTCACATCAATTAAAAGCAGGGCTCGAGACAAACCATGTCCCATCATCTCAGGGGACAATAGCAAGTGTACTTGCGACGAACAGAGATCTTTCCCGGGACACCATCGGAACAAAAGGTTTAGTAAACTCACTGTTGACTCATCAGGTGACACACCATATTGTTTTGCTGATAATGCTACACTATGAACAACAAATTTGTGTTGAAATTGTCAGGAGCAGAGCTAGCTAATGTTAGCTGTTAGCAGCCAGTGGCTGGAACTAACAGCTAACTGAGGTTGCGCTGAGTAACATTATGATGCTTTCAAGCTCTATTCAGTAAAAATGAGTATTAGGTGGAGGTAACGTGTGATGTTCTCATGATGTGTTCAAATGTAAACTTATGAAATTTAGTTTTTGTCAAGAAAGTTAAATACAATTGTTTAAAGGAAAAATGTATTGGTGTTTTTACAGCAATATAAAATAGACATCAGAGAGGAAATTACTGTATGATATATTGTGTATATAGCAAAAAGACTATCGAAGCATCCATCCATCCATTTTTAACTGCTTATTGGAAGTCGGGTCGTAGGGGCAGCATGCTGAGCAAAGCATTCCAGACGTCCCTCTCTCCAACAACACTTTCCAGCTCCTCCTGGGGGACCCCAAGGTGTTCCCAGGCCAGATGAGATATGTAATCCCTCAAGCATGTTCTTGGTCAACCCCAAAGCCTCCTACCAGTGGGACGTGCCCAGAACACCTCCAATGAGAGGCGCCCAGGAGACATCCTGATCAGATGCCTGAACCACTTCAACTGACCCCTTTAGATGCGAAGGATCGGCGGCTCCCTCTAGATGTCCGAGCTCCTTACCCTATCTCTAAGGCTGAGCCCAGCCACCCCAAGGAGGAAACTCATTGCGGGTGCTTGTATCCATGACCTCATTCTTTCAGTCACTACTCAGAGCTCATGACCATAGGTGAGGGTTGGGACGTGGGTGGACCAGTAAATTTAAAGCTTTGCCTTCTGGCTCAGCTTCCTCTTCACCACGACAGTCTGGCACAGTGCTCGCATCACTGCAGATGCTGCGCCAAACCATCGATCCATCTCACGCTCCATTCTACCCTCACACGTGAATAAGACCCCAAGATACTTGAACTCCCTCACTTGCGGCAGTATGTCACTCCCAACACGGAGGGGGCAATCCACTGGTTTCCAGCAGAGAGCCATGGCCTCAGATTTGGAGGTGCTGACTCTCATCCTGACCGCTTCACACTCGGCTACAAACCGCCCCAGTGCATGCTGGAGCTCACAGTGTGACGCCAACAGAACCACATCATCTGCAAAAAGCAGAAACTGCTTTTGAAGCAGTTTCTAAAAAATGTTTTCATGTGGAAGAAGGTCATTTTAAAGGTTGTTCATAAATGTGTATGGTTGAATTTATGCTCATTCAGAGGTAGTGTAATGACGGGCTGAATGACTTTGATACAGTTATTAAGAGAACAACAACCATCGACTGTCGGCCAAAGTTTAAATGTTGCTGCATCCCTACCTCTATTTGAACATGAGCTGCTCTCACAAGTTAATTTGTTGTAAGGAGTGATGGTCCTGCACCTCCTATGCTACAGTGGGACATCATCAGTTTCCTTTCCAGAAGAGTTGATTTGCTCTGGGCTGCCTTTGCCTTCTTTCTCAGAATAAAAAGCACATTACTTCTAAAGAGAAGCAAAATAGGTTGTTTGATTGGCCATAACTAAAGATAAGAATACCAACTTCTGACAGATGTGCTACTTTTAATGCCGCTGTGTTTCCACCTGCTCTTACAATGCACTCTAGATATATAAACAAAAGACTGTTATGAAAATAGTCCCAGGAGTCTGTCAAACACTGGGGTTACTTTAGATGTGAACAGCAGTGAGACTCTTTATTTGTAGGCTAAATGCCGTCTGTCTGGGGTGTCAGTGTATTCAAAAGTGGAGGCTTTCAATATCAGCCAGATTATTTCCGAGTACAATCTGTGTGACAAATGAAGAAGTGGTTTGCTGCACACCAAAAACTCAACTCTTTTCAGCAAACGCCTCCTTCACTTTTGATTCTTTTAGCACTGTCTGCGCTTGACCAGCTCTTGACTGAATTATATGGCTGTACAGATGACTTTTGACAAACCAAATTGTGTTCCTGCTTGCAAGCATTTGTGTATATGGAAAATGATTGTGCATGCAATCATATTATGTGTGTGGGTTTGTGAGCATACTCATATCTGCTTTTTCAGTGTGTATGCCCCAGTGTGTTTGCGAATGAGAGACTGTTATCTTTGACTTTCGTCTATATCATCAGCATTGCATCAGCAGAGAAGTGGAGTGTTATTGAGACTCGTCTCGGAGTAGCTCTTCTCAATCCCCTGTCTTGAGGAACACAAAACTGTTGCTATGGCCCCCACATGCCTCGAAAATCTTTGAATTTCGGTAAATACTTGATGATGAAAATGTTGTTTAAGTCTTCAGACATGCCTTGAAAAGACGGACAGCTGATGGAATGTGTTTGTATTCACTTAAAATTATTTTGTTTTTCCTTTAAGGGGGGGAAATGAGACATTAACCCTTAAACTTCCCAGTTACACACACACACACTGTCTCTGAATTCAGACCAGCTCTGACGTGCCTCCAGGTGTCCATGCAACAGAGTGTCTGCATTATGTTTTCCTGTCTATCAGCCTGTTGGATAGTCTGTCTGTTCATTTGTGTGTGTAATTCTACTAAGCGCTGTAGCCAGGGCAGGATTAGCACAGCGTTTCTGTCACTAACATGCTTCATTAGTAAATATGAAGTCAGCCAAGCAGTCAGACAGACGCAGTCTGACAAAACAGCTGAACAAACGGAGAGTGTGCAGAGCGATGTGAGTGGCGACAGGTGGTTAATTTGGGGTCGGGTAAGGTCATCATTTTAGACATTTTTAATAGGCATTTTAATACTTTATTTACTGAATGTGTTCAGTCCATATATGATAATCTTAATCAGTTTATATTTTGGGATGGAAAAAAAAATGTTGGGAAAATAAATCAGGCGGGGTGATATGTTTTGACCAGATACAGCCATATTGTCAGGTAGAATATTGGTTAGAGAAGCAGTGATTTTGATATTTTTGAGCTGATACTCATGTTTATTTGACTGTGTTATAGTAATTAAGCCCTTCATTACACAACCTTTGAATGCAGCTTTAACAGCCTTTTTACTGCATATAAAATACCATAATTCCTTCTCAAATATCTGTTTTATATTGCTGTGAACACATCCACAAACTTCTTCAAACAACTCTATTTTTTCAAGTTCCTTGCCAAAAACTAAAATTTACAAGATAACACAGAACACATGAAATTTCTAGGGGCCGCAGTAGACAGAAAACTAACTTTGAAATACCATATTGAACTTGTCTGTAAAATGACTATGACGTCATTTGGTGTCTGAAGTAGAGTTTGTTTATTGGTCGATCAACTTCAACTTTTTACCATAGCTTAATTTACCCTCACATTATGTATTGTAATACTGCTTGGGCTGCCACATGTCCCACGAGAGAGAGAATGAGATTTTTTAAATTCAAAATACATTTTTGAGAGTGATTAACTTTGCCAAAAAGTGGAAAATATCAACTTTTTTTTCATCAATTTTTAATGTGAACATTTACCATTTGTGAATGTTTTCCAGAACTTTTTCAAGTCTTCCTCAGACACTCACTCATATTCCACAGGACACTCTAAGGACATTTATCATCCATATTGTCAGACTTCTCTTAATGAATTTTCATTGAAATACAGAGGACCATCTGTTTGGAACAACCTTCTTCCATCTCTACAATCATCATCTATGGTTATTCAAACACAACTGAAAGGACTCTAATTTGCAAAGACTCTTAACACTTCATTGACTCATTTGTAATTTGTTTGTGTTGTTGTTTTGTTCAATTTTGCATTACTTCTTAGTCCTCTTCTCAATTATGCAATCTTCGCTTTTATCTTTTTCTTTTTATGTATGATTGTTGTTATTTAATGGGAGAGGTATCTTCATAAGCCATTTTGGCTTCTAAAACTGAAACATCTAAACTGAAACATCTTGAGAATGATAGAATTTACCTTCATCCAATGCTTGTTTTTAATGAATGAAGCTTGAAAGCATCATAATGTAGCTCAATGCAACCTCTGTGACCTGTTAAGTGCAGCCACCAGGTGCTTAAAGTTAATGAGCTCTCCTCCTGCCAGTGTCAACATGGATTTGTCATTCACAATGTAGCATTATCAGGGAAGCAATGGGGTGCGTTCTCTGGTGAGTCCGACAGTGAGTTTACTGCATCCTTTTGTCACGAAGGCATCGGGGGAAGATCTCCATCCCAAACAATTTTCTGTTGTACACAGGAGGAACAGATGCTGGCTGTTACTGGCCATCTCGTCACACTACAATGAGATCACAGAGCCCATTTACCAGACAGTCAATGTATTTTTCTTGTACCTGCTCATTCATCTAAGTGTGTGGCCTTTAGTCTGGAGGCCTGTGTTTAACCCTATGCATCGGCCACTGCAAAGGGTGACGTCATGTCATTTGACCATAGGCCGATGGCAGTCAACCAGACAAATATCAGCCAATACTGATTCAGCCAATAAATCAGTGCATCCCCAATATTAGTGCTTTTACAAAATATTTCCAAAACAAGATTTTTGATTAATATACATCAGTAATATGGCTATAATGGCTGAGTGAGTAAACAGCTAGAACACTCTGGTAATTCAGGATAATACATTATTTTACTGTAATGCAGCCTTCAAAACCATTAGACAACACTAATGATATTACAAAATTCAAAATCTAAGACAATATCTAGTCTCATATCACAATATCCTTATGTGGATTTTTATTTCGCCCAGCCCAGGAATAAATTCAGAAGCAAAGCCAGCGGAATTGCAGCAGGGGTTTGGGCTTTCAAGACAGGACACAGGAAGGGAAATGTAGGGAGAAGTAAAATTAGAAAGGCACAGAAAGAGGCTTAGGTAGAGATGGAGAAAAGGAGAGAGGAAAATATGGGACACCAAGAGTGTGTAAAAAAAGAGCGGACGATAAGAAGCAGGGTTTTTTCTTTTGACAGAACTTAACAAAACAGCACCTACTGTAAAGAAAAGGGAAGACTGATGGAGAGGGGAAAAGAGTTAGCAGTATCGCTCAGATAAAAAAGCAGGAGGATACAGATGTGGATGGAAGAAGGAGCAAAAGTTATAACAGAAAAAGGTAATATGATAGAGTAAAAGGGTAAAGACATACTGAGGGGAAGAAAGGAATCAAATGGAAAGTGTTTTGAAGAGGAGAGAGCTTGATGGAAGCTCTGACAATAGAGAGACAATAAATAAATGTAAGAAAAAAAATCTGAGAGTGCTGCTGTAATGGATGGGAAAATGGGGAGCATGTTCACATCTGGTTTGGAGAGAGAGGACGATGAAGAGGGAGAGGGATAGTCTCAGTCTGCACTACAGGAAGATGGAGGGATACACCTCGAGAGGAAAATGACGGCTTCTTCGAGGAAAGGAGTGCGAGGCTGACTCATCTTCGTCCAACATGATTTCACTCTTTCTGTTAGGGACAGATGCACCGTCGATGCACACGGCACTGAAACGGACACAGTGTCAGACTGCGTTGCTTTTAAAAGGCTGTGAAGGGAGAGAAAATGGTGTTAATGGCTCCAAAATGCTTTTAACACTCCTACCCACACAAGTCAGACTCCTGCCTTCTCCATCTTGCTTTCACTGGCCCAATTACAGCGTGAGGCCCCCGTTTGAAATTTAAGATGACGCAAAGTGGGCACTGCAGAGAGGAGCTGTGCCATCAAATGGAGGAAAAATGAGGGGAAAACACAAAGTGGTGTGACAGATATGCAAATTGTTGTTTACTATAGAAATAGTTTGTGTTCTTTTTCAATATATTTCGTGTTTTTTTTTTTTTATTTTCCAAGCAGGATATCCGCAGTTTAATTAAGCATACAGTACAAGCATTTAAAGCCAGAAAATATGGTAGGTGCCAGCTTGGGTTTAATACTGAGTGAGGGGGCAAAAATGTAGGCAACGTCTGATGACTACACATCATAAGGAGACTGCTCTAACAGCGTTTGGGTTGTTATCACCACAGTGGCTCGCAGGTGCTGGAAAGGGTTCTTTTCATTATGTAAACATGAACACTCTATGTACCAAAGGCCTTTCCTTTACACTGGTGACTCTCTGCACAGCCATCTGAAAGCAGCAGGTATCTGTTCCCCCTGCAGTCTCTAACTGTAGTGATGTTGCACACAGCAGATCTGACGCTTACATTTTGTGCAACAAGCAACAAACTGTTGTAAATATACCCTGGGTGTTTCTCAAAGTCAACGAAGGATCCTTAAATGGCTGAATTTCAAGGATGCTACATCATCAAATCACGCCCAAGGACTGTTCCAAGAGTCCTTCATACAGAGAATTTTCAAGGATGCATGTGTGTATCCTCAGCATTTATAAAGTACCCACAATTCTTTGCACATAATTTACTGGAAGTGAGGGCGGGGGCCTCTTCAGTGAAACTTGCGCCAGCGGAGCTCGGCAGGATTTTGATAAGTGTGTCATTTATTTGGATTAATTTCTCCAGGAGTTTACATACAAGCATAAAAAATACTGACATAAACCTCATAATTAAAGTGAAATTAAAGTTTAAACCATGTGCATTTATCCATACATTTCCTTATACAGATTCTTTTGAACTGAAGCTGCTGATTGACAACATTTTACACAATGCTCAGTATCTTTAAACATGGTCACAATAGAGTGTGCCTGGGCTGACGTCAAAACCCGGAAGTTTAGCATCGCGCTGGTTCCTGGAAGAGAAAGTGAATGTGATTTTTGCATTGCGTTTTGGATTATGTCAGAAAATAAGCTCTGTGGCTAACACAAGTTTATGATACTTACAGGTTTTGTTCAGCGAGATAATCTTCACATATGAACACCTTTCATACCTCTTGACGTCACCGCCACTAAGCTTTCAACTGATTTCGGCCGCTTTATTTTAAAAACATTGTTTAATGGGGAAATCGGACTGTTTAAGCTAAATAAGAAGCTGTAATGGCGGGCTGCCAGCACTCTCGCCTGTTCAGGGGTGATGACGTTTAATGTCCCCAACAGGGTTTGTAGTCGTATTGAGCAACTTGTTAGCAACCGCCTTTTTTTACGACACGTAAAAGCTTCAAAATTCACAAGTAGGGTATTTACTGACATGTTTTATGTCGTAGAACAAAACCTGAAACTCGCTTAAGCTTTTGTTAACCACAGACCTTATTTGACGCATTTTACCAAAATCCCATTCAAAAAACGTATTGACTTTTAGACGAGAGAACCGGAAGTGCTAAAAGCGCTAACGGAGTTCCAGGTTTACTGGCACACTCTATAAATATTCATTGTTATATCAGAGAACTGTATCCTGGTCAGGGTGGAAAAGCCTGAAGAAGCAGAATTTTACATGAAGCAGGCATTGTTTAACTTGCTCCTGAAACCTGGCACCTCTTAGTTTTGTCATCTAGTAGGCCAGATTGGACCCTTTTGGGCCGCATGTTTGACATCCCTGGTTTAAAACTGTATGTCCCACGTCCCAGTCAACAACAGGTTTTGTCTGTGGAAAATCCCCAGCAGGGTTTCCAAACTGTTAGTGCCTCATGATGAGGAGAGCTCCGTGGTTAAACTGGGTGAAAGTAGTGAAAGTAATAAGTCATGATTGTCACAGCTTTTAATGTACCTATCTATGATAATGTGTTCTTTCTGATTCCACCCCATGTCCAAATGTGTCACAGGTGTGCCAAGTGAGCCTCACCACTATTACCACAGGTGTGCTTGGCACGCTCCTGACACATTTGGCATGGCGCACCAGTCTGTGATCTGGCTGTGCCGCTTGGTTGATGAAAGTAGAGGCTGTGGTGTTGTCTTCTGACATTTATGTGGAGTAAGACACAGGGACTTAACGCAGATTTTAAGGAGCTGCAAATTTAAACCTAGACTGTACATTACTACCACTTGACAGCTTTACTACTAATTTCCTCCTCTCTCACCAGCATCTGTCTGTGAGCACATTCACTGTCACTCTCTGTCTTCTGGTGACACAATTGCAGTTCTATAGCATAGTGTTGAGTAGCTATTCCTTTTAAGATGCTGCTCTAATATGCATCAAACTGTGTCAGTACCCTACAAATACAGGATTGAAATGCTTCCCGGCTGCTTGTCTGCTCACCCATTCCCGCTCCTGCAATCACGTCACCCCTGTCCTCCAGAACCTCCACTGGCTTCCTGTCCCACAATGCGTCCAAGTCTTTCTCCTCACTCATAAATCTCTTCATAACCAGGCCCCCTCCTACCTCACTGACCTACTCCACCGCCACACTCCTTCTCACAGCTTCTGCTCCTCTGACTTCACCACCCAGGACCAAGCACCAGACCTGGGGTGACAGAGCATTCTTCATAACTGCCCCCTCTCTCTGGAAGTCTCTCCCAAACACATAGGAGACTGTAATCCCCAGCTACATGCAATCTGGCTGTGCCTCAGACGTCAGCAGTATTCAACTGCTAAGAGTATTCTTTATTGAAAAGTAACATGAAAAAAGTTGAAACTGACCCTCGGTTCAGCAAGAAGAGGAGTGCGCCACACGACCACAGAGGTGTGGGTGGTTCATAGCTTTTAGGCAAGTCTGACACATCATAAAGAGCAAGGCCACTCAGTGCTGTACAGACAAGCAAAAGAATATTGAAATAAAATCAATTGCAATTGAAAGCCAATGGAGTCATCTGCGGGTGGGTGTAATGGACGTATTGAACAGTGTTAAGAGTCATCCTAACCTCGGTAAATATTGGATCAACGTTGGCAGTTTTACAAATTTATCCGTGCATATCCATCAGTATTCTGACCATGTAATTAATTAAAGGGTAAATGTTTCTGCTATGATGAAAAGTCTCTGACACCACTGGCAATTTTCATAAAATATGGAGGGACGATGCATCTTGTCACTACTGCCCATGTGTCGCATACATAATGCATCAAGCACGACATTTTTACTGTTGGAATGTCTAAAAGCACCATAAATGATCTTTTTGATGTATACATTTGCACGTGCTGCCTATATGACTGAGCATCAACGCTGTGTCTACAGCCCTGTTTATTTGTCAGTCCATATGATTGACTCCTAACTCATTTATCATATGTTGTGCGAGCTTTATGTAGCCGAATGTGGCTGCAAAAATCTTGCAATGATAAAATGTTAATCAGAAGCAACAAATAAGCAGCCAAGAGCTAAAGCCCCCACCTTGTGTTGCACTAATATATTTAAAAAAGTGCATCCCTGAGTCAGGATTTTGCACAGACATGAATAATGGTCGAGAAGTTTCCACCAACATCATCAAAAACAGGTCAGGCACTCGCAGATACTCACTGTAAATTATGTAGCTGAGGGGCATCCAGGGCATCCAGTCTGGACTTTATTTAGTGGCATTGTGTGCGTCTGTGTGTGTGTTCGCAGTTGTGTGCTCAGTTCAGTGTGTTCGTCTGTGATTACTGCACACATCATCAGCCGCATACAGTATCTATTGTGTGGGTATGTATCTGTGTGTTGAGTTATGGCAGTCAGACGGAGGTGTCAGAGAACAGACTTCCTCTCATACTGCAGATAACATGCCCGTGGGTGTCTACACACACACACACACACACACACACACACACACACACACACACAGATTGACAGACAGCCTATCTCATAAAAATACCCACATTCAGGTAAGTGCAATAACAACTTATGGAGACACACAAAGGTCATACCTCATGCTGCAGTCAGTGTTGAGCGTCTTGTAACACTTGTGATTACCACCGTGTTTTCCACATCACTAGTCCAAGAAACTGTCCTCCAGTGATGATTTCATAATGCACGGTAATCAAGCTTTTTCAGACTCTATCTTAGATGTTAAATGGCTTCTCTGCGAAGTGCGACTTTCCTACAGCTGAACCCAGAGCAAAATTAATAACGTTATTTTTCTCCTTGTCATTCCACCTCTGTCCTTGTCTTCAAAGAGCAAAAAAAAAAAAAAAAAGTCTTTCAGTATGACTTTATTCCAGTAAAAACAATAGTTGATGGCCTGTTTACCACACGAGCGCTTGAAAGCATCTTTGTCACAATGACGGAACGCAGCGCTAATTCATAAAACACTCCTGTCTTTTACCCACACCAGAATGAAGTGATTGCAGTTTGGAAACCTTGACAAAGTACCTGATGTGAGCAGTTTGTTTTGCAGAAGGGAGTGTTGCTCAGAGGTTAGCAGTTCATACCGGTTGTTTACTCAGTAGGTGAAGTCATGTCTGATTTGTTTGGCCTTGAAGATGCTTCTGATTTTCTTGAGGAATGGTGTGTTTGGGCAAGAAATCCTGCACACTTTATTTGCTGTGTAAAGTTTTTGTGTTTATTTTGTTGGAATTGGATATGAAAACTACTATTCTGAGTATGTTTTAGTTAATATTGAATGAATTAAGCTGAGATCTATAACTATCTGTGACTGTGCAAAATATTACATTTGCATTAGAGGGAATTTAGAGGGAAAAAAGCCCATTACAAAGTTATCACGGCAGAAACCATTTTATCTTTTGTCACTGCAATCGCAGGATAAACAATCGAAATGTGGCCTACAGAGTAGTCCATCAGTAATGTGCACTTAGATGTATGTGATTGGCCAACATGACGCCTTACCAGATGGCATCATGTTGTATTGCAGCAGAAGTTAAAGTTTCAACTTTCTCACGGGGCGCCCCTTCAATGCCACCCGAGCATATTTTCAGACAGGCCTCAAATCGGTCTGAATAAGGGGTGGGGCAATAAATCGATACAGCATAGTATTTTAATATTTTTGTGTGGCAATATTGCATCGTTACACGGACACCAATTATCGATTTCACTATTATAGAAATGATTAATATTACAAATACAAATTAAACTTTTGGTCGCCTACCAAGATGAAATAATCAATTGCTTTGAGATGAACAGACTAACTACTTCATTTTATTTGATAAAACTGTTAATGTCGACCAAGTTTTTCTTTGGGACCATATTTGGAGTTGTAAAAAGGTAATAAATTGCAATGTATCACAATATATATTATCGCAATACTCAGCATATTGCAACGTGTTTTAAAATCACAATAATATGGCATCTTGACGTACGTATCGTGATAATATCGTATCGTGGGGCCTCTGGTGATTCCCACCCCTGGCCTGATTGTGGCCTTCCATCTACAGGACATTTCCACGAGGCAAACGTCATCTGCTGATGAAGAGCATATGATTGATTAAAACTATAGAGGACCATGAAATGGTGGCTCGGTGGTGCAGTGGTTAGCATTGTCGCCTCACAGCAAGTGGGTTCCTGGTTTGAACCAGGGGTGCGGAGCCCTTCTTTGTGGAGTTCGCATGTTCTGTCTGTGTCAGTGTGGGTACTCCAGCTTCCTCCCACAGTCCAAAGTCATGCAGGTTAATTGGTGACTCTAGATTGGCTGTAGGGGAGAATGCGAGCATCTAGTTGTTTGTCTCTATGTGTCAGCCCTGTGATAGTCTGACGACCTGTCCAGGGTGTACCCCACCTCTTGCCCAATGTCAACTGGGATAGACTCCAGCCCCCTGCGACCACCAACAGGAAAATGAATGGATGTAAAAAGGAGCAGGACGTGCCAGGAGCAGACTTACTTACAAACTATGACTTTATTACAGGACTCTGTTGTTGTGTTGTTTTATAGAGATAAAGTTATAGACTAATATTCTCATAATAGAAATGCAGCATGCACAAACACACACACGCACACACGGACATTACAAAATGAAGGTAATTTACCTGAGCAGGGAGACTGAGCTTTTACCCAGTATAGAAGAGATTCAGTGCTGAATAAAGCTACAGAGAAATGTAGCACATTACCACACATAGTTTACTGCGGAGTCATTTTTGAATCATTTCTATTTACAGTACTTTCACGTATTATTCTGTTACTGGTCTTAATAAAACAGTCCTGTCAGCAAATGTGAAACAATCTGCAGCAATTTACCTTTACACTGATTCTTTATATTGCCATTATTATTGAGCCTTTAAGCCCCAGTGTGTTATTTCCCCTCATGTAGCAGCTGTTTAAGCACTAACAGTGGGAACTTGAAGTTAAACAGGGAGTTTAGTGTGGTTCACATTCCCGTAACATAAGTGGCTGTGTCTTTATCAAGCGATTCAGGGAAACAACCTTGGAATAAGGTTTTATAAAGAAGCCATGGATAAAGTGTGGTGCCTGTGTGTGTGTAAAGACCACAGAAATTCCTCCCCAGCTGTGGTGTAGGTAGAGTTTTTATTTATTGTTTATTTAGTTGCTTAGAGGTTTTATATGAGGCGTCTCGCACTCACTGGGTCTTATGAGTCGTACAGTACTTGGAGGCAGCCTAAGAGCCGCTGGGTAAACACAGCAGATGCCTCTGGATTTAAGGATACAGCTGAAACTTTTTATGTTTTTCTCAGTGTCTTGCCATCATTTGTCTCTTACCATACAGGAACAGAGGATTTCTTTTTAATAAAATAATTACTAAGATATGTTATCTTTTAAGTAGAGATTTTTAGTTTTATCATGATAAAGATTTTAATCAGTTCGGTCTCGTCCACCACTTTGATACAAACTGAAATATCTCAATAACTATTGGATGCCTGTGGTACAAATATCCAGGGTACCCAGAGGATGATTCCTAATGTCTTTCGTGATACTCTAAACTTACTTCTAGTGCTGCAGTTTTATAACCTGGAAATCCAGATGCCCCGCCCCCAGCAAATTCGAATTTGCTCTGCATGGGGATCTGGCCCCGACGAGCAGAGCCTGGTGAATGGCCATCGGACCAATCAGATCAGTCTATCTGACAGAGGCGGGCTCGGGGCGGGCGTAACATGATGACGACAGCGCTGTGCCATAGGAGTCGATAAGTAAACAGCCAAGATAGCAGCTGCCGAAGGATGCGTCCATTCAGTTTAGCTTTGGAAGAAATGCTAAGCCAACTACACTTATCTTTGTCCTTGAGAGAGGAACAGAAGACTGCCCTAGAAGCCTTCGCTTCCAGGAAGGAAGTTTTTGCCGTTTTGCCGACGGGATACAGCAAAAGCATAATATATCAGTTAGCCCCGCTGGTCGGCAAACAAACGGGGCTTAATGCAATGAATACGTCACCTTGTTTTTTGCTCTGATTGGCTATCGTGCTATCCAGTTGCATGCAGCAGCATTTAATATGCCTCAGTTAGTGCTGCCCCTTGGGTAGGAAGGGTGTATTGGTGAGAGCCAGACTCAAAATCTTTTTAGATTTCAGTCTGGATTTTCAGGCTAGCAGTTTTAAGCTCTTAGCAAAACAACTATGATTCCCACTCTCTCTCCTTTACCTTTTGCAATGATTTATTTAAAAAAAAAAGAAGACATTTTGGTCTCAAAGACCTTTCTCAAGAATAAACTTTTAACTTCTCTGGGAGACCTGATACCCTGCACCACTAAATAAACAGAAGGTGTACCTGCTGTCTATGATGCAGTTTTAAATTCTCCCAAATCCAGTGAAATATTTCAATGTCCACTGGATATTGGAACACAACTTTGTACAGACATTCATGGTGCCCAGAGGATAAATTTCACTGAATTTGGTGATCCTCTGATGTGCTAATGTTTTCATGCTAACATGCCAATCTGAAAAACATTTGCATGTAGTATGCTGACATTAGAATTTAGCTGGAAGCTGAGCTTACCTAAGCCTCACAGAGCTGCTAGCATGGTTGGAGACTCTATTGCTTTGTCTCAAATCGGATACTACTGTACACTTATATGTAGTACACTGCATATATTATGTACTTAACTTGCATAATGTGCAGATTTTGACAGGGTAGTGTTGTCTCAGATCGAACAAGGCCATTGTGCAATTAACTGAAATGACGATCACCAGCTCTGACCGCTTTTCTTCTTCTGTTTGGTGAATTGCAACCGCGCAAAGCATTATTGCCAACTTTTGACAAACTGTTTACTCACCAAAATATGTGCTTGCTATATCTGGTTGTTTGCTCACTTGGTCCCTCTGCATTTAATTATTTTATTAAAAATGAACATGTTTTCACGACATGCTTTTATAACTATAAATGTTCATGGCTGATTTTGGCTGGCTATATCACCAGCTGATCTACCAAATAATGATAGTTGCTGCATTTCACAAATATTAAGCCTACAGCTTGTCAAGCATCTGACCACAAATCTAATGCTACAGTCTTCTACAGTAAAGATGAGAATTTAACATGTGTAAACTCCAAACTTAACTAACGCCTATGGATCGTTAAGCTTACGCCACAACACATGTAACATCAGTGCCTGATTATAAAATGTACTCGTAGTGCACTGAACGTTGCCATACTCCTCAGAGTGAATGCACTTATGTTCTTAGAATAGCAAGTATAAGAACAGAAGTATCCGATTTGAGACACAGGAACATCTTGTTCTAATTTATGGTGTAGACAGCTGCTGACAGAGCAGATGTCACTGTTTTATTTTTTCAGGAATTTACTGGAATGATTTCTGAAGTTCTGACTTTGTTGTTTCCCCTGATGACATGTGATTTACTGACTGTGGAATCTTATATCTTGTTTCAGTGTAGACCAGATCTGATCTATCTGTTAGATTAATGTGCCTGTGACTGTGGTGGGAACTGAATTATGCATTGTCTTTGTTATTGAACCAGAGTTGGGGTAGGTCATACATGTGCAAGTCCCAAGTCACTGGTGAGAATCAAGCAAGTTAAAGGGCCAGTGTGTAATATTTGGCATGGGTTATTGTCAATCTGAATCTGAATATTCTACCCATTAATATGTTTATACAAGTGTATAATCGCTATAAAATAAAATTCATTTGGTTTTCGTAGCCTTATAATTATGCTTTTATATATATACAGTACAGGCCAAAAGTTTGGACACACCTTCTCATTCAATGCGTTTTCTTTATTTTCATGACTATTTACATTGTAGATTCTCACTGAAGGCATCAAAACTATGAATGAACACGTGGAGTTATGTACTTAACAAAAAAAGGTGAAATAACTGAAAACATGTTTTATATTCTAGTTTCTTCAAAATAGCCACTCTTTGCTCTGATTACTGCTTTGCACACTCTTGGCATTCTCTCCATGAGCTTCAAGAGATAGTCACCTGAAATGGTTTCCACTTCACAGGTGTGCCTTATCAGGGTTAATTAGTGGAATTTCTTGCTTTATCAATGGGGTTGGGACCATCAGTTGTGTTGTGCAGAAGTCAGGTTAATACACAGCCGACAGCCCTATTGGACAACTGTTAAAATTCATATTATGGCAAGAACCAATCAGCTAACTAAAGAAAAATGAGTGGCCATCATTACTTTAAGAAATGAAGGTCAGTCAGTCCGGAAAATTGCAAAAACTTTAAATGTGTCCCCAAGTGGAGTCGCAAAAACCATCAAGCGCTACAACGAAACTGGCACACATGAGGACCGACCCAGGAAAGGAAGACCAAGAGTCACCTCTGCTTCTGAGGATAAGTTCATCCGAGTCACCAGCCTCAGGAATCGCAAGTTAACAGCAGCTCAGATCAGAGACCAGATGAATGCCACACAGAGTTCTAGCAGCAGACCCATCTCTAGAACAACTGTTAAGAGGAGACTGCGCGAATCAGGCCTTCATGGTCAAATAGCTGCTAGGAAACCACTGCTAAGGAGAGGCAACAAGCAGAAGAGATTTGTTTGGGCCAAGAAACACAAGGAATGGACATTAGACCAGTGGAAATCTGTGCTTTGGTCTGATGAGTCCAAATTTGAGATCTTTGGTTCCAACCACTGTGTCTTTGTGAGACGCAGAAAAGGTGAACGGATGGATTCCACATGCCTGGTTCCCACTGTGAAGCATGGAGGAGGAGGTGTGATGGTGTGGGGGTGTTTTGCTGGTGACACTGTTGGGGATTTATTCAAAATTGAAGGCACACTGAACCAGCATGGCTACCACAGCATCCTGCAGCAACATGCCATCCCATCTGGTTTGCGTTTAGTTGGACGATCATTTATTTTTCAACAGGACAATGACCCCAAACACACCTCCAGGCTGTGTAAGGGCTATTTGACCAAGAAGGAGAGTGATGGAGTGCTGCGGCAGATGACCTGGCCTCCACAGTCACCGGACCTGAACCCAGTCGAGATGGTTTGGGGTGAGCTGGACCGCAGAGTGAAGGCAAAGGGGCCAACAAGTGCTAAACACCTCTGGGAACTCCTTCAAGACTGTTGGAAAACCATTTCAGGTGACTACCTCTTGAAGCTCATGGAGAGAATGCCAAGAGTGTGCAAAGCAGTAATCAGAGCAAAGGGTGGCTATTTTGAAGAAACTAGAATATAAAACATGTTTTCAGTTATTTCACCTTTTTTTGTTAAGTACATAACTCCACATGTGTTCATTCATAGTTTTGATGCCTTCAGTGAGAATCTACAATGTAAATAGTCATGAAAATAAAGAAACGCATTGAATGAGAAGGTGTGTCCAAACTTTTGGCCTGTACTGTGTGTGTATATATATATATATATATATATATATATATATATATATATATATATATAATCAAGGGCCTTGCTTTAGAGAGGTCGCCATCTTGCGCCGCCATGTATGTAAGGCAGCCCGAGCGGACAATCCAGCCAGCCAGAGAACGCGTTTTGCGTGTATAAATGAACCAACGAAGACAGCGGGAGGAAGGAAGAAGGAGGAAGAAACAGCAGAGTGTTAGTAGTTCGTCGATAGAGAGTAGTGAAAAGTTTTTTTAGTTATAAAGTTTGCGAATAGACCCGAACCGTCATCTGCGAGGAAAAGAAGACGCAACTTCACTCCTTGTGATGCACTCTCTGCGGCGCTTTTCCTCCTGATGATATATCTCCCCAACAATGGCAGCAGTAGCACCGAATCCCATTCTGTGCATTCAGCCTCTCTTCTCGCCCGCTCAGCATCAAACACATGGAGTTCCTCATCTGTATGCTCCAGCTCAAACAGGTATGGCTCTGGGTCTGTGTCCGCTACAAGAAACTCTTCAAAATCGCGTTCAAAGTCGTCCATTGCAGCTACTATAGTCTGGAGATATTGCTAGGCTAAATAAACAGCTGAGCTCTGTTTACCGGCTACGCGGTCAGTCAGTGTGTGGGCTGGAGATTGGCGGAGCAGAGGGGGGAGGGGGGTCCCCACTCAGTATGGTAAACGAGTATGTGTGTAAAGTTATGAAGTGTGTCTGTTACGCCAGAACAGTCAGAGTTTGGGACGTGGAGTGTTACTGGAGTTTCTGGAGTGCTCAAATAAACAGGCCTTTTTCCCGAACGCTCCTCTGGTCTCCTGCTCATGAGGGATTCATTACAATATCGTAACATGGTTTAGATTTCTAAATAAACATTCACCTCATCGCTAGATAGACCTACTCCTGAAAAACTCATGCACAAGGCTTTTTGTCCCTACGAGGCCACTGTCATTTACCTGACGGGAGGGGTGAGTGAGTGAGCCCTGCAATCTAGAATTTGACCACTGATGTCACTGTTTCCAACGGTTTTCAACCCATTTTACACACTGGCCCTTTAAGCCAGTCCGGAAAATTGCAAAAACTTTAAATGTGTCCCCAAGTGGAGTCGCAAAAACCATCAAGCGCTACAACGAAACTGGCACACATGAGGACCGACCCAGGAAAGGAAGACCAAGAGTCACCTCTGCTTCTGAGGATAAGTTCATCCGAGTCACCAGCCTCAGGAATCGCAAGTTAACAGCAGCTCAGATCAGAGACCAGATGAATGCCACACAGAGTTCTAGCAGCAGACCCATCTCTAGAACAACTGTTAAGAGGAGACTGCGCGAATCAGGCCTTCATGGTCAAATAGCTGCTAGGAAACCACTGCTAAGGAGAGGCAACAAGCAGAAGAGATTTGTTTGGGCCAAGAAACACAAGGAATGGACATTAGACCAGTGGAAATCTGTGCTTTGGTCTGATGAGTCCAAATTTGAGATCTTTGGTTCCAACCGTGTCTTTGTGAGACGCAGAAAAGGTGAACGGATGGATTCCACATGCCTGGTTCCCACTGTGAAGCATGGAGGAGGAGGTGTGATGGTGTGGGGGTGTTTTGCTGGTGACACTGTTGGGGATTTATTCAAAATTGAAGGCACACTGAACCAGCATGGCTACCACAGCATCCTGCAGCAACATGCCATCCCATCTGGTTTGCGTTTAGTTGGACGATCATTTATTTTTCAACAGGACAATGACCCCAAACACACCTCCAGGCTGTGTAAGGGCTATTTGACCAAGAAGGAGAGTGATGGAGTGCTGCGGCAGATGACCTGGCCTCCACAGTCACCGGACCTGAACCCAGTCGAGATGGTTTGGGGTGAGCTGGACCGCAGAGTGAAGGCAAAGGGGCCAACAAGTGCTAAACACCTCTGGGAACTCCTTCAAGACTGTTGGAAAACCATTTCAGGTGACTACCTCTTGAAGCTCATGGAGAGAATGCCAAGAGTGTGCAAAGCAGTAATCAGAGCAAAGGGTGGCTATTTTGAAGAAACTAGAATATAAAACATGTTTTCAGTTATTTCACCTTTTTTTGTTAAGTACATAACTCCACATGTGTTCATTCATAGTTTTGATGCCTTCAGTGAGAATCTACAATGTAAATAGTCATGAAAATAAAGAAACGCATTGAATGAGAAGGTGTGTCCAAACTTTTGGCCTGTACTGTGTGTGTATATATATATATATATATATATATATATATATATATATATATATATATATATCTAGGGCCTTGCTTTAGAGAGGTCGCCATATTGCGCCGCGATGTATGTCAGCCCGCCCGCGCGGACAATCCAGCCAGCCAGAGAACGCGCTTTTGCGTGTATAAATGAACCAACGAAGACAGCGGGAGGAAGGAAGAAGGAGGAAGAAACAGCAGAGTGTTAGTAGTTCTGTCGATAGAGAGTAGTGAAAAGTTTTTTAGTTATAAAGTTTGCGAATAGACCGAACCGTCATCTGCGAGGAAAAGAAGACGAAACTTCACTCCTTGTGATGCACTCTGCGGCGCTTTTCCTCCTGATGATATATCTCCCCAACAATGGCAGCAGTAGCACCGAATCCCATTCTGTGCATTCAGCCTCTCTTCTCGCCCGCTCAGCATCAAACACATGGAGTTCCTCATCTGTATGCTCCAGCTCAAACAGGTATGGCTCTGGGTCTGTGTCCGCTACAAGAAACTCTTCAAAATCGCGTTCAAAGTCGTCCATTGCAGCTACTATAGTCTGGAGATATTGCTAGGCTAAATAAACAGCTGAGCTCTGTTTACCGGCTACGCGGTCAGTCAGTGTGTGGGCTGGAGATTGGCGGAGCAGAGGGGGGAGGGGGGTCCCCACTCAGTATGGTAAACGAGTATGTGTGTAAAGTTATGAAGTGTGTCTGTTACGCCAGAACAGTCAGAGTTTGGGACGTAGTGGAGTGTTACTGGAGTTTCTGGAGTGCTCAAATAAACAGGCCTTTTTCCCGAACGCTCCTCTGGTCTCCTGCTCATGAGGGATTCATTACAATATCGTAACATGGTTTAGATTTCTAAATAAACATTCACCTCATCGCTAGATAGACCTACTCCTGAAAAACTCATGCACAAGGCTTTTTGTCCCTACGAGGCCACTGTCATTTACCTGACGGGAGGGGTGAGTGAGTGAGCCCTGCAATCTAGAATTTGACCACTGATGTCACTGTTTCCAACGGTTTTCAACCCATTTTACACACTGGCCCTTTAAGCCAAGTCAAGACAATTTTTAATGCAAATATTCCATGGTTCCAGCTTCACAAATGTCCAGATTTTTTGCTGATGTTGCTTTTTAATATTTAATATTTGTGATGTGTTGATAATAACGTTGAGGTGTAGACTGCTGGTTGGACAAAACAATTATTGTGAAGGTGTCCCTTTGGGCTTTGGGTCATTGTGATCCATTTTTCCACTATATTCATTATTTTTTTTACAAACCAAACAATCAGTCGATTAATGAAAATAATCAGCAGATAAGTCCACAGTGAAAGTGATCATTAGTTAATAGTCCACAATAAGCTTGACCTCAACCAACTACAACACTTAAATCCTGCTTTTGCATAATGCATGAGTCCTAATTATGTAATGATGTCTTATACGTTAATATAACAGACCCATGGGACATTGTTCTCAGCACAGTACTTGTACTTATGTTGAGTAAATTTTCCTGATTGTAATTACACTTTTTTATTTTGGTAACATTTTGAATGCAGGACTTGTACTTGTAACAGAGTGGTATTAATTACTTTTACTGGAGTAAAGGACTTTTTTTATACTGTTTTAAGTCACATTTTTATGATACACTTTATACATCTTGGTTTTCTTTAACTATATGTTTAAACTGAATGAAAATTTTAGCCATCAAATGTCTAGATTTGAAGTTGTCAGAGAAGCAAGCTGAGTAAACGTTACCTCAAGAAGAAGATAATAGTCTTTCCTTTGTCTCATCAGCAATAAATCAGATTCTTATTTGGAAGATTATTAAATTCTGACCCCCCAGCCATTAGGGGAGTTATTTTGCTGTGCTCAGAGGCTTCTCAGAGGTTTCTCAACTCTGAGAACAGATAAAATACAAGAGTTGAGACTTGAATTTGATCACAGAGACAAATTTCTGATATCATGCAGGGTCATTTATAAGCCAATCAAGTTTTCTTTTTTGGATCTTACTGTTACCTTGAACTGATTATTTCAGATGAATAAAATATTACTGCAGTAAGAGAGGAAGAGGAGCATTTTAAGATCTCAAATGAGTATCAGGCTGAGACAACAGGAAGGCTATTTATCAGGAGCTGAATTTAAGAAGCAAAAGAAAATGGTTAAAATCTCACTGATGTTACACTGAGCTCAGTCATGCCGAGGAGAAATAGGCTGGACACAGAGGGGATCTCATTTTGACTTTTCCTCTTTCCTCTACACTGATTTTTATTGTGAAAGTGAAACTGCCTTATTGAGTGTTTTTACAGGTTTAAATCACTGGTTCCATTTGTTTTGGAGAGCAGGAGACCTCTGCGGATAATTCGGCTCCCAGTAAGTCGGACTCAAGTCAAGTCGTGTTACTCAAATCCCACACCTCTCTATTGAACGGTTTCTCATTTTTAGCTTGTCTGTGCTTTGATCTGATGGAAGATACTGTTGCTACTGTAAAAGTTTCTATCATGTGCACTTATTTAAACCAAGTAGATATACGTAGTGTGTTCCTGTGAAGCATCTGATGGCATCTGTGTTCCAATAATGTGATAACAAACGCAACAACCCCACAGCTACTGAACCATACCTAGAAAACCTCTATTACAGAAGCTGTGTGTGTATATGTGTGTGTCAGACGCTCTGAGGTTAGCTTTGCACCCTTCCTACCATGTGTTTCCTGTTTTTTTGCACCTTTTTTGGTCTGACTAACCCCAGATCTCCCAGACGGATTTCTCTCACATGCACACACACACACACAAGACACAAAACAATTTATATTTCACAGACAAACCACAGACGGCACACTTTCCTGCTCGGAGCGGTCACTAGGTGAAATATGTCACTTGGTGATGTTGTTTTCCAGAAGCTGCTATTTCCGTCCTTTATGTTGTTTTTGGATTCACTGCGTTCCCTCCATCTATCTTTAGAGGAGGTCAGGTGTGTTTGTTTTAATGTGTGCCATTTTATTTGTTATGCTTTGTTTTTTCCCTCCTTTTTTTCTGGAACAACACAGAATGAATGAAATCAGGTGTTTTTTTATTATTACTTTTATTCCTGTTTGGTGGGTTCTGGATGGGATGAGAGCAGGGAGGTGAGTAAGCAAGAAAAGAGAGTGACCATGGTAACGTGTTGAATCACTGGGTGACAGGGGGAGGGAGCTTTTCAGAAGGTTTGATATAATAAATCTGGGTGGGTATACTTTTTTTGTGGCTTTTTGTTTTTTTGGAGGGGGTAGGATTTTAATCAATCTGGTTTTATTTGTTGGTGTTGTCTGCCACTAGGAGTCTGTCAATTAGAGCAACGACAAAAGACAAAGCAATGCCGTCATTGCATTCACTTTCTCCTGGTTAGGATTCCTTCAGTGTTCGTTGTTCAGGAGGTTTTTTCTTGGAGCCTGATTATTCACAGAGGTCTCCTGCTCTCCAGAACAAATGGACCCGACAATTTAAACAGGTAAAAACACTGAATAAAGCAGTTTCACTTTCACATCAAACATCACTGTTTTTCACTGCTGTTTAGCACAGCAGGGGCTGAAGCCGAACTGCTGAAGTTTTCTCAGCTTACTTCTCTTAAGATCTAGACGTCCAATGGCAATAATCTTTCATCCGGTTAAAACATATTGTTAAAAACGACCAAGCTCTATAAAGTGACTTCTAATAACGTGGCTTAAAACTGGATAAAAGGCAATGTATGACAGCTTCTGGCAGATAACACAGAGGAGATATGACGCCACTGCCAGGTGAAGGAGACCAAATGACACAGACTGCATCCTGTCACAGACTTGTATGGGTTTAAACATTGTTGGAAACGCTTTGCATATTTTAAGTACACAACTCAGCAAAACATATCATTGGTCTAGTTGTTTTCAGACATTTTAACATGGAAAAGTTGTTCCAATGCCACCCTAAAATGGTCAGTAAAAACTCAAATTCAACAGCTATTGCAAAACCAACCAGAGCAATAAGGAGGGATGTGACAGACAGGAAAATATTCATTGCCAATTCCAATTTCTGTATGCAGTTAGTGTCACTGCCAAACCATGTCTTGTCCAGGAAACATCAGTTGCCTCCCACACAGTGAGGAACATCACCTTGGGAGTTTCATGCTGTCTCCTGCAGATTGCCCCATCCCTGCTGAACAGGCGTCCTGATCAACCTGTAGGAGTAATGCAGAGACCAGGGCATGATTGGCAGTGTTGTGAGCACTTGTGCCAACTCTGTTTGTTGCATGGGCTGAGCGAGACGCTCTGCTGCCAGGAACTGAATCTGGGTGAAAGCAAGTGATAATTTTAGCACTATTTCCTCACAGCACCAAGGACCATCTTGCAAATCCCAAAATTGGTCCAGCTGTTGGACGACTTTAGTTTGTTTTGCAGGTGTTTCTCCAGTCTGACAATATAGTCATTGATTCAGATGGTAAAAGTGTGTCAAGGCCCAATCTCTGACTCCACAACGCTCAAAACAAAAGACAGTGCAACCGGGGGCTGTATTCACAAAGCTTCCTCAAGCTAAAAGTTGCTCCTAGTGACAAAATTCTAAGAAAATTCTTAGAATTGTGCCCTTTTCTCAGAATTTCGTCCTCGTAAAGATAAAAGTTATTCACAGAGCATCTTAGACCTTGAAAAAGCTCCTCGGGTGAAAAACTGTTAGGAGTAGGGAAGAGAAAGTGATGGAAACTCAAAGAGGTTGGAGAAATATTCTTATTTCCTTATGTCCTTATATATAACGCTAGAAGGCAGTGAGTTAATGAAATGCTGCAGATTAGATTGCTCAGGGATCGAGCTTATCAGGGATATGCACACATTTCCCACCTAACGTTATAATGCCAGAAATAAAATAATCACAATATGAAGATATTTGGAAAACTGCAAATATACAACAGTGCAGCAGGGACGACTTGAGTCTGCCTCAACCTTCCATCAGCAGAGTGATCACACTAACAATGAGAACACTTGCACAGTCAGCAGGTCATTTCATTTCCACTGGGTGTCCACACCTTGAAGCTCACAAATGGGTGTGTCTGTGACAACCAATCACATCTGTTAAACAAATGCATCATACATAGCACTGGGGTCAAACACACATCTTCACTAAGACAGAAGTTTCTGTCCCTTCCTTGCTCAGAGTTGCTCTGAGAAATTTCCTAAGCTAGGACTCCTTAGTAAAAGTTTTTAGGCTAGAGTTAGGAGCTCTCTGAGAGTATTCTCAGAATGTTTGTGAATACGGACCAGGTCATAGTCTGCCTCAAGGCCCAACCCCTGACTACATGACACTAACAAACATGAAGTAACTAACCCGTCCTATTTAACAAGCTTTACACAATAAAAAAATCTAAAGTGCTGAATCCCAATGTGCATTAACAAAACCAAAAGGTAGTCCACACAAACAAGCTGGAGTCTCCCAACCTAAGCCAACTATCAAACCCTACAGCTAACTATATAAGCTATTCCCCGAACTTCAGGCAGCTACTAATGCAGGGTACTTATTCATGGGAAAACCAGTGCATCTAGAAAGTCCCTGCTATGCAGCTACCCCCAGAAAGCCATAGACATGATCCTAAGCAAATAGCTCTACCCACTTCACTACCACTTTTTGAGATAAAGCTGGAACAAACTCACTGTTGAGAAATGGGCTAATGGCAAAAAAAACTCTGTTAGTGGAAAAAATTCAAAACCAGACAAGCCCCCAATTTTTCACATCCTGGCTCACAAGCCATGACAAAAACGAGGAGAGACATGCTATTAAATTGAAAGGTGCACAAATGTATTATTTAACAAAGGTTAATTTCAAAAACAGTAAAGTCATGAGGTGTGTAAGGCTATGTTTCAGTGTGTCAGCGGCTGCATGAGTGAGTGGGTGATGTATGTAAGATGTTGTATAGTGTGGAACTCAAACTAGAAGCCAGGCCAAAGCCAACTAAACAAGAACATGGTGCTGAATGAGGGGAGAGAGCAAATCAGAGAGGGTCAACACAACATTCATCAGAAAAAATGCATGACCTGATACACATGTTAGCATGCAAGTGGTTTATTATGTGGTTGCAGCTAGGTGGACTTATGGTGTTCAAGTCTGTCTTGGATGTATTCGAAAGCATTCTCTAAATGGAGGCAACCTTTTAAGACTGACATTAAGACGTCTACAAATAATGACATGAAAATGTGAAGGGCGGTTTAAGGGAAAGACAAGTGAGGTTAGTCTAATGAACGATTTAAATTTCATGTCGGTATTTACTTTCTCACTCATCGCTGTGACTCAATATCCACTTAACCACCATCCAATGATGTGAGCGCGCAAGTGTATGTGTGCATGCCAGTAAAGATCCAGTAGTTTCACAAAGAGAGAAAAGACTTGAATACATCGCTTGGGAGGTAAAGCTCTTAATCCCATTTAAATGGGACTCAAATCTGTGTTTTCCTCTGTCTTGTCGATGTTTGCAGTTTTCTTTTTGCTTGGTTTGATGTGTTGTAAGTGTGCATATCTGTACGGCCCTACGCAAGTCTGTGTGTTTACTTGTACATGTTTGTTTGTCACAGAAGCGTGCGTGCGTCCGTGCGTCCGTGTGTGTGTGTGTGTGTAAGTAAGCTCTTTAAGCTTGTGCACCAGGTAATTCAAGTAATTGAATAGTCTGTAAGAATAAAGTGTGCCATGAGGTTCCTGTGCTGCAAGAACAAACTCTTTTATAGCTAATACCTACACACACACACACACACACACACACACACACACACACACACACACTCTCACGCAGACACACACACACACACACACGCAGACACAGCAGTGAATCACTTCCATCAAATTAAAGTGACTCCGGCGCCTCAGGGCTTGTGTTATTTGTTTCTTCCTGTACCCGTCTCCCTCTTCCTTTCTCTCTCTCATCCCTTTGCCCTGTTCTCTTCCAATATGACACTGCTGTAAATGTAATTTCCCAAACTTGACTTTTCCAGAACATAGAAAAAAAAAATCAGATATTTGTTTGTGCTTGTCTCCATCCTTTTTAGAAGTCACGTGTAAAACGTTTTAAAAACCTTAGATGGTGTTTTCATGCATCCAAGGGCAATAAAATATAGAAGATCAAACATCACATTCAAAACAAAAGTTACTGTCTTTAATACTTCAAAAGCTGTTGTAGTATACTGTCAGTTGGAATAAACAGTAGCCCATCTCAGCAGTATTTCACAAAGATTTGAAGCTGCTCCTGAATCATACGATGGAGACGCTTGCAGTTTCCCAGCCTCAGTGGTGACCCGCAGAGAGACGAACATCTCACTTCTTGACTTGCACTTTAAGTTAATCATTTATTCAATGGAACAGTTTGGATCTGAGAATGTCATTTTTATTGGACTATTTTAAATGTGCAAGTGAAGACCCACAAGTACGATGTCCGTTTTCTCCTTATGTCTGCAGAATCCTCACATACAGTCTCTCTCCATTATTCAAAAGAAATATCTAATATTCATACCTAAATGAAAGCTGTTCTATAATGTAGTGTGAAAGAGAGGGGAAGAAGGGAGCAAGGGACAAGGAGGGAAGAGGTCGGGAGGGACAGAGAAATGATGGTGATGGTGTGTGTGTGTGTGTGTGTGTGTTGTTATGTCTGTATTCAGGGGAATTTTCAGAAAATAGAGAGGTTAAAAAAAAAAACAGAAAATCTAGAGAAGACTCAGCCAAAGGGAAGTAAAAAGTGAGAGAAGTGATGTTGAAGTGTTGAAGTCAAACCTTCACCCACACAATTCTTAACAAACTCCACACACCTCTTATCCTTGGAGATGAGGCGAACTGTGGTGTTTGGAGCACCGCAGCCAAACAAAAAGTGAATGGATGCTGTTATGGTTGAACATGTGTTTGACACTGGCCAGAGAAAAAAGAAAGAACAGATGGACAGATTTCTGCTACATGTCAGTTCAGTGTGTATGTGTGCGTGTGTGTGTGAGAGAGATGTGGGCAGCGCTGTCTCGCTACATCGTGTCTCAGTTATGGGTCATACTATACTTTCACCATTCTTTCCTATACGCCTCAATGACTTCATCAGCTCTCCTCTAACTCCTCATCATTTGTCTGTGTGTCCCTTTTTTGACATCAGTCTGTCTCTCTAAAACCCTCTTTCTGTCTCTCAAGTCTTCTTTTCTTCTTGTTTGTGTCTACTCCTCTCCATCAGTTCCCTTCTGTCTTCTTCCCCGACTCCTCTTGTCGAGAACTGTCTTTCCCTGTCGAGTATAGCCTCCTTGTTATTGTTCCTCTTTGTCTTTCGTCAATTCATGCAAGTCTTTCCTTCCTAAACACTGTCCAGGCTGATTAACTGTGATGAGCCTCCACCCAAAATTAGCTAATGCTTTGCGTTTAGCTTTTTCTCTTGCCTGTTTCTCACTACAAAAATAACCCAGCTTTCTTTTCCATTTGATGTCAACATGCTGAGCCAAATCCAAACCACAGCTGATACAGGTTAGCTAATATTGCATGATAAAAAAAAAAAATCATAATACAGCAGCTGTAGCGACTGTGGATGTCCTGAAAAGTAGAAGAATAAAAACAGGTTTCTCTTGAGGGATCCTTGTTTCTGAACTGCATCTGAATTAAACTATTGGTGAGCTAAGCTGCGATTAAAGAGTCAGGTCCCCAAAACTATAAAAAGCATTTTCCATTAAATTCAATTCCATCCCTTTTCCTGTTGTTTTAAAGGGATAGTGCACCCAAAAATGAAAGTTCAGCCATTATCTACTCACCCATATGCCGATGGAGACTCAGGTGAAGTTTTAGAGTCCTCACAACACTTGCGGAGATCCCAGGGGAGAGTGGGTAGCAACAAAACTCCACCTAATGGAGGCTTACGGCGCCCCAGATTCAAAACAACTTTTTATGTCGGGGCTTCAGGACACTTGGATCACTACAGACGAGCAGTGTGGAGATATTTTGTGGTTTCAATTATGTGTTTTTGGACATTTGAATCTGGTGCTCCGTAAGCCTGCATGGTGGAGTTGTGCTGCTACCCCCTCTCCCCTTGGATCGCCGCAAGTGATGTGAGGACTCTAAAACTTCACCTGAGCCTCCCTTGGCATATGGGTGAGTAGATAATGGCTGAATTTTCATTTTTGGGTGCATTATCCCTTTAATACTGTAGGTGTAGAAAAGGTGTTGTCAACTGCACAGTAAATGAAGGGTACAATTTATGTAACAAAACTATAGCTGTGAATTAATTGAATGTTAATAAATTATTTAATACCAACATATGAAATGATGATTAATAGCTCAAAATGATGCATCATGAACACGTGAACTGAATTAATGAAACTTGGAAGGGTGTAGTATGTGTAAAGGAAGAGCCCATTAAATTACAGCGTGGATCTGAATCACAGATGGACACATAAGAGAAGATAAGATAAAAGTATACCAAATTTGGTATTAATACAGTCAAAATCCAAAAAGTAGATAGGCCTATCACATTACTTGCTTGGCTAGATTGATAGATGGATTAATACATGGATAGATCCATGGACTGCCTGTCTGCGCCATGGACTTTAACACTTTAATCTGGTTATTGTTTTTTTTTTTATCTTTACGTAGCATACAAATCCATCAGGGTGGAATTTTTATGTCTAACAGGTTTCTTTGTGGAGCAAATTGAGTTCCAAATCAATCAGTCTCGCAGTATGGGGGCATGGCCTATTGAAATGTTTTTCTTTTTTTTTATGTAATCATAGCGCCATCATCAGGTTAATTTGGAACAAATGTTATGTGAAGCAATCAGACATCATGTCCAGTTACGGTGCCAGGTTTCTGGTCTGTAGCTCATTACATTTCACAGCAAATTGAGCAGATACATAATATAGCATATTATGCTAAACAGGCCATGCCCACATGCACAATTCATCATGACACTTCAGATCTTGATTAATACTTGCCTTCAGAGCATGTGCACCGAATTTCCACTGGTTTTGCAGGTACACATTTGTGGTATTTGCTGCTCCCCCTATGGATCAGGCTTGATTTGCTTTGGTAGGTTAATTCCCCAACAATTCCCCAAGATATCTTCCAAAATATTTGATGATGGGACAAATCCTTAATGAGTTATGGCCAATTTCCTGCTAAGCAGCACCCTCTGCGAAGGTTTTGATTGATGGCAACCATGTTTTGTGCGTCAAAGTCCTGCTAGGCTGTATACCAGATTTGGTGTTGACAGACTTAAAATCCCAAAAAGTTTATTACTGTTTTTCACATTATGCAAATTTGCAAACAATCCATCATGTGAACTTTTGATCCAATATAGAGCACATTTAGCAGCATGTGTGTGCCAACCTTTAAGTCAGTCAGACCCACCACTGTTGAAAATGGCATGGCCTGTCCAAAATTACATTTTTGGGCATTAAAATCAAAGATTTAGGGAGATATTTTGTGGCATCTACTTGTGGGGATTACAGATTGCAACCAGCTGAACCTGCTCTCTGTTAGATTTCCCTCAGCGTTCATTGTTTGTGAGGTTTTTACCGGGAGCTGAGTTGATGTCTTCTCCTCGCCAAAAGCACGGACCAGGCGATAAAACTGATTAAAAACACTGAATAAACCAGCTTCATGTTGAAATAATCAGTGTTTTTAAGACACTCTGATCAAGCCCTATCAAGAGCCAGTGTTTGGTTTCTACGTTCAGTCACTTAATCAATTTTATTTATAAGCCCAGTATCACAAACCACAATTTTCCTCACAGGGCTTTACAGCATACAACACCCCTCTGTCCTTTGGACCCTCACAACGGATAAGGAAAAATTCCCCCAAAAAACCCTTTGATGGGGGAAAAAAAAAAATAAAATTCTGGGCTACTGTAGAATGATCCTTATTTTCAGGTAATTATACACTAAAGAAAACACTTCTTGTATTGTATTCCATTTCCCCCATCATATCCCCCATGAATTCTCCAAACTGGATCTTCAATAACAGGCCAATTGGAATCGTACATCTTGGGAGACATTTGCGCATCAGTTCCAGTTTTTGGCCCATGTTTCATGTTTCTAGTCATTCCAGCTCACAGCAAATTGAGTCTCTGCATTAGAAAACAAATAATAAACCGGCACAAACCCAATATGGTTTGGCTCCTTTGGGGATTGAACCCTACAGATTGATTACTGAAGCTTCAGACTGTGAAGATGGCAATCAGGTGGCAGTCTAACAAGTAAGTCTTCAACATGTTAGTCTTCAAAACAAATTCCTTAAAAATAACCTCCGCCACAGCACACGCTCCTCTGATGTGCAGCCCTGGTGTCCCCAGAGTAAATTGTCAAGCCACCGACCAAAGAAATATGAAAATGGTTTAAGAAGTGCAGTGAGCGCTGCAAGGTATTATGTATGTAAGAGGCCACCGCCATGACTAATGTATGACAATAAGATTGGAAATCTACAGTTCCTTAAACACTGCTTTCAGATATGCTCTTATAGAAATACCATCAGAGAAAGAGGAAAATGGGAAATGACAAATGGGACATAAAAAAATAAGATATGGCGAAACATTAGAGCGATATTGTGACAGAGGTTTGAATAAAGGACCTTAGATGTTTCCCTCCATCTTTTATGGTTTCATTTCCTGGTTTCCCGGGTAACAGCTGTGTGGTGATTTGTCCTGATAAGGAAGACAAAGGAAGCATCATGGGAAAGAGAGGGTGAGAGGGAGAAGAAAAAAAATGGAAATGAGAAATATATGTGAAACATGCCTGGATAAAAAGGAAAGTTAGGGCTGGCATGAAGAAGCACTGTAGCGGCTGAGTGGATAGTTAATCTGTGGTTGGAAAACACAGAGCCCCTTTAACCTTGCATTAAAATGTGTTTTGGGTGATGGGATTACAATCGGATGGTGCTTTACAAGATGGAAGTACAAGTTTAAATGCACCCAAAATGCACAGAGGACAGATTGTGATCAGACTGGCCAAACCATCTCCCGAGGTGGTCAGGGACACAATGTGACCACACTGAACACAAGTGTAAATGCATTTGTGTTTTCAGTTCACTTATGATAACTACATGGGTGGAAATAGGCCGACGTAATAGCTTGCAACGGTTCCAAACCTGTGAGGCAGTGGCGGCTCTCCTCACTTGTCGTTGAAGTTGCGGGGCACATGGTGGACTCTGTCTTAGCTAATGCTAACACTGCTGGAGTGTCAACCTAATCTCTAATGGCCCATACACATGCCTCGAATTTAACCTCCTGAAACACTTTGGGAGTTATGCCTTTTCTCTATCATTTTCATATTGAGACAACATGATCGATATCTTTTTTGTGTCTGTACGTCCATTGGCTGGGTCTCAGCGGTTAGCATTGCGGCTTAGCTTAGCGAATACAATTGACGTCTATAGGGGGTCAGTAGCCTACTCGGTAAAAGTGAACAAATAAACATTACAGAAACCCTGAAGTTGATATTTCTACATGTGCATTTAAAATAAACATGTTTAAACATTGATTTGAAACTCCCAAATCATTGGAGGTATTCCTTTAAGGTGGGGCACTGGGTGCTACTTTTGCACCTTTTTTGAGCCAGCTTTCAAGAGTGTGGTGGCAGGTTGCGTCTGAGATTGCTTAGCAACCTTAACAAGCACTGTATCATAGCCTATTTACCTGAAATCCTGAGTGCAGAGGTGATCTTTTTCCAGGCGTTGTTTTTTTTTTTTTTCAAGGCGCAGCCATTGTGCTCTGAAAAATAGGCGCTAAGGAATGCATGCACGCCGCAATGGCATCGCTTTGGTGTTTGAGCGTGCCTGCCATGTATCTACATTGAAAACAATTGATTTGAGGGCACCAAATACACCAATACTGGCCCTGAAAATGCAGTTAAATATTATGATGTGGACTCTGTTGTTTTATGGTTGATGTTGTTCTTATCACGAAGCTGTAGTGAAAGTTCAGTCAGGACGACTATACTTTTGCATGTATAGGTCTAATTTATTTCTCATACCACCTTCCATTGACTCCTCCCATGCATGCTCACTCATTATTTCTTGCTGTTATTGTTGGGGGCTGTCAATAGAAAAAAAAAACAGCTGTTCTGTCAGCTGGTCTCAGCTAACCAATAGCACAGCAACACACCCTGTTTGCCTGTCATCTTACTGATTCTTGTTTCAAATATGGTTGGCTTTCTGCCTGTAGTTCTTTTGTGCTGCAGTTGTGTGCACCCTCCACCTCCCCATCACTGCCTAGTCTTTGCAGATTCATCAGCCTCATCAGCCTTATAGTCATCAGCCACCACCACCATCATCAGCAGTTCTGTTTCTGTTAATCTGTACACCTATAGCCTGCATTAAATAGTTACCTTTACTTCATTCACCTGTCTCTCCTGGTTGAGATAATAGTTGCTGATAGGTGGAGGCAGGGCTTGTTTAGACTGCAGGGGCTGTGGGGTATACTTTTTGTTGCAGAGTCGAGATTTTAATGCAAGGTGTAAAACGGGTCAAGAACGACAAGGCCTGGGGCGTCGGTGGCTTAGTGGTAGAGCAGGTGCCCCATGTACAAGGCTGTTGCTGCAGCAGCCCGGGTTCGAGTCCAGCCCGTGGCCCTTTGCTGCATGTCACTCGCTCTCTCTCTCCCCCTTTCACACTTAACTGTCCTGTCCATTAAAGGCAAAAAAAAATATCTTAAAAAAAAAAAAAAAAAAAGAATGACAAGGCTTTATTTATGGTACTATCTGATAGTTTCATTTAAATTTATGCATGTTTTAAGAAAGAAAAAGGCAATACAGCATAAGGACAGCCTAATCTCTAAAACAAAGCAAGTTGACATTTTGTGTGCGTGCGTGCGTGCGTGCGTGCGTGCCTGCCTGCCTGTGTATGTTTGCCCACAAGGAAAAGATAAGCTGCTGCTGACAGATGGACACCAAAACAGCCTTGTAGGAATGATGAGTTCAAACAAATAGCGTGCCCCTTCTCTCTCTCTGACCTTCTCTCTTTTATGATTGATCTGCCCTCCCTTATGTCTCTCTCACTCTTCATATTTACCTCAGTATATAACCTTAATCTTAATTCTGCTCACTCTTGTTTATCTCGCAGTATGTTTCTTATTCAGTCTTTCTCATCTCCATGGGGACTGAGAGAAGGTTACGTTGTTTTGTTGAACCTCTTTCTCTTAGAATAACTCAAAGTTGTCAGTGACGGATTGATGGGCAGTAAGATGGACAGATGGACAAATGACTGGCTGGTTGGTGACATGTGGGATGTGACTGGCTGGCTGTACGAGGGAGACTGCTGTGTAATGATAACAGCACAGGAAGGGTTGCCACAGCAACCGCTGGGACAGGAAACAGCCTTGAGAGATATAGAAAAGGACTTGAATCAAAAGGCATGGGTAGTAGTATTGTATATTCATTTAAACTGTGACCTTTTTTCTTAATACATTTTGATCATTATCATGGTCTTTTTAACCAAGTGGATAATACTGTATCTGTGTCATATAGCATTTAGAGTAACAACCCGTTTCTGACTTGCAAATGGAGTTTACGTCAACATCCATGTTCTTATTATGATGGGAAAATTCATCGTTCTAAATATCTTGATATATCCGTAAAAATACAGAAACAAACATGGATGCCTAATGTCAGCCAAAGTTCATTGTTTAACATTATAAAACCAAAATGTAATGAATGTTGTCCGATATCTTTAGTTCAGTGTTTTCAGCTATGCCACATCACAGGCCCACTACTTTGGTCCAGACTGTGATATTTACTATTGTATGGATAGTCTTAAAATGGACAGGGATCATCGCTGGAAGATGAAGCTTCCTGACTTTATCTCCTGACTTTTCCTCTGCAAAAACAATTTCATTTTTCTGTAGTAAAATTTCTGGAGAACTACTGGGTGGATTGAATCAGATAACCATGGTGCTCAGACAATGAATCACAAAAACTTTGGTGCTCTCTTAAAGGTCCAGTGTGGAGGACTTAGGAGGATATATTGGCAAAATTGGAATATAATGTAATAAGAATGTTTTCTTTTGTGTAAAATCACCTGAAAATAATAATCGCGTTTTCACTACCTTAAAATGAGACGCTTAAATCTACTTAGGGAGCGGGTCGTTGTCTACAGAGTCCAACATGATGCACTGCCATGTTTCAACTGTACCCCAGAGTAGGGATGCACTGATCCGATATCTGGATCGAATATCGGCCTGATATCGTCAAAATAAATTGATCGGGTACTGGAAAATGCAACCTATACCTGAGACAATCCTTTCCCTTTAAATCTATTGCAACGCGAGCTACGTCATGGAGCGAAGGAGAGAATCTGCTGTGTGGAGGTATTTCACACTATTTCAACTGCTGGAGCACAATTGTTTATTTTTGTTAAAAATAAATGCATTAATCTGTTTCAACTTGTTCCATTTTATCTTAGGCAAGAACTGTGTAGTCATCAATGTCTGATGCCTCTAGTCTTTTCTGTTCTACATGTAAAGGTATATAGCTTTTTAGGTCAACCATGGTATCGGATCGGTATCGGCTGATACTCAAAGCCAGAGTGACAAACACTGGCTGTAGATAGTGCATTTTGGGTTATCAGCTCAGCTACCATAATCAGTAGCTCCCCCGCAATGAGCAAGTTTTTTAAACGGGGAACATTTTTATTCAGTCTTCTTACCTCATGATTTGATTGGACTACTGGGTCTGTTTGTTCCCTCTGAGGATAATGCAGCTCCAAGTAAAAACCTCCTGAACGTCTGGATCTTAACTTAGGTAAAAAAAACAAAAACAAAAGCGATGACACATTAGCAGGTGCTGGGCTAGCAGCTTGTGTGTGATGCGCCAAACAGTGTTGGAGAAACACTGAGTTGTAATGTGAAGCTGCTTTATTCAGTGTTTTCACCAATTTTAATCACCTGATCCATTTGTTTTGGAGAAGAAAAGAAGTAAAGGAAAAGACCTCTGCAGATAGTTCTGCTTTCAATAAAAACCTTGTCCTTGTTTATGGAGTCCACCATGTTGCACCACCGTGTTTCTACAGTAGCCCAGAATGGACAAATTCACACTGGCTCGAGACAGAGCCATTTGCATTTTTGTGGCCATTTTAGTTAGCAGCCCCTCCACACTGAGCCAGACAGCACTGGAAAAACACAGATTTTTAGCGTGGAACTGCTTCATTCAGTGTTTTTGCTGGTTGAAGTCATGTGCCCCATTTGTTCTGGAGAGGCAAAGACCTCTACTTTGGCTTCAGATACTTAGGCTCTGACAATTAATGCTGAAGGAATCCTTACTAGGAGTTCTTGCTTGGCATACACAAGAAGTCTCTGTGGGTTTTGATGAGCAATCCTCACTGCAAGATGCCACTAAGTTGTGCACACCGCTCATATTGCCATTATCAGATCAAAATTTGTGTGTCCAATAATTGGTTTGTGACCAAATTCCTGCTAATGACATTCTCTCAGCCTTAGCTGTACTTTGTGCTTATTGTTTCCTAAGAAACATCAGCATACTAATATGCAAAACTAAGATCCCAAACATGGTAAACACTATACTGACTTAACATCAGCATGTTAACATTGTCATTTTGAGCATTTGGTTTTAAAGCACCACTGTGCAGAAGCAAAGCCTCCTTAGGCTGCCAGCATGACTCAACAGTAGACTTTTAGTCTTCTTAACTCTCCTACAACACGTTCTGTAATCATACGACAATCTTCAGCTGTCTGCTAATGTTAATGCTTGCAAGTCGACAAAATGGGAATGTGTCCAACCTCCATTATCCCTCCCTAATGATATGAATACTCCATAAAACAGCTGAATTGCTGCCCACATCTCAGATTTTTCAGCGATAAAAAAGAGAGTGACAATTCAGATTGATTGTCAGGCTACCTAAACCTATCCCATGTGGCTGGACGGGTGTGACTCACAGGATCAAAGCCTTGGAGATGCGCTGCTGCAAAGTAGAAGAGGAAAAAAGTGTTTGTGGAAGGCTATAAGTAGGAGACATTTGACTGGCACAATTATATGACCTCTCCTTAACTTGCCACTGACACATTAGTCTTAAAAGCACATCTGCGGTTTCCATGGTGACCTGTGTGCTCCATGTGTTATACACATAACACATTTCCTATTAGGCTTTCTACAGGTGATCAAACAAGCAGTTGTCCAGTATCATATACAACACTGTACAGTCAAATATCTGATGAAAGCATATTTTGGTGGGGAAAAATAATCAAAGCAGTGGAGGCAGTGTTGCTAGAAACACTTTATTTATCAAGACCAACCAGCTGATATGTTTAATAAAACAATAGAGAAAGACACAATAAATTATTTAAGTGAAGCATACAGTTTTATCATGAATATTTTTCTGAATACAGCAAAGCAGGTTCTTAAAACTAACAACTTTTCTCTGAGTTGAAAATATGACAGTACAATCAGTCACCCAGAATCCTCAGAAGCGAAGCCGAAACTCTGGACGAATCTTATTCAAAGCTTATCCAAAGCAACACTCTTTAGGCCTACTTGCATGGGACTAGTATTGCGCAAAGTCATTTCTTACACAGGACAGAAACACTAAACAGCACCACTACAGGTGATGTACAGTATTAACCTCCCTTCTTCTTTTAAATGTGGGTTAAACAAACTAAACAGATTCTGCCACACATTGTTGCATAATCTGTCCTAAGCTCTTTCGAGATTTTGCTCCTCTGATTGATTTGAGCTCGCTTTTTCTGCAAACAGGTCTCCATGATGTGTAGCGAGATGAGCCTCTTCCACCTATAATGCTGTCAAAAGTGTCATTTGTAATTGACAAAGCAGCCTCCATAGTTCTCGACCGGGATGTCGATTCTAATGGGACTAAAACTATCGCAGAACCTCGCAAGAAAAATCGCAAAAAATCAGGGCTGCCCCAGATTAAGAATTTTCCTAGTCAACCAAGAGTCGTCATTTAGGGCCATTAATCGACTAGTCACCCGTATGTTTACGATATTAATTAAATGATATAATTTGGGCGGGGCAACACAATGGTTTGAGTTGAAGGTGTGAGAAAGAATAGCATCAGTAACACTGTTAACACTGTGCTACCTTACAGAGAAATACAAAACCGTACTAATGAACCTTCATTAATATAGGCCTATATTTTATCTACAAGTGCACGTCACACACTGAGCGAGCCGCCTGTTAATGACGCTGTGGGCAAAGCATTAAATTGTGCTAAGTGGCTAATGGGCATGTGGCTACTGACATGTTTCAGATGATACGTCATGTTTGTAGTCGACCAATGAAGATGAGTTCACATATCACCTTGGGTTCGTCCTTCACCTTCTCAAAATGATCCCACACTTTGGATTTCCTGCCCGACATGTTATTAACTAGCCTGTGGGATAACCGCAGGTACCAGGCCTGGAAATTAGGGGCCATACACATGCCATGTTTTTAACTGCCTGGAAATGCGAGGCCAGATGCTGGGCGCTAGTCTTGTGCCAGCTTTCAAGAGCTTTTTTTTTCTTCCTGCGATTAAGTGACCAATGAAGTCTTGCTGACTAATGACCTCTGGTCGACTAACGTTTGGTTGACTACTGGGGGGCAGCCCTACAAAAATAAAACAAAAACTCAAACAATTATACAAACAGTTTTACGTGTCTGATGTTGAAACTCATGTGGTTCTATTGTAATAAACTGGAGGAGAAAATGAACCAGTTTCGAGGAAAAGAGGAATGTGTCTTTGTGCCATGAAACAATGGAATGTGCTGATAACACCAGCAAACTAGCAGCCACAGGAAGCACACACACACACACACACACACACACACCCCTCACATACATTTAAAATACATGAATTTGCAGCAGAGTTGATAAAACGTCTTGCTCGAGTGACTATACATTTTGCAACAGAGCATCTTGGAAAACGACACATTACCTCATCACCATCTGGCTCGTTAGATACTGAAAATATAAAGTGGAGATTTACCTGCCAAGCATCGTCTGCGAAATTTGAAAAAATCACCCACTCTGTATGAGCTTTGTGTTTATCTCTGTTTCAAAATGAAACCCACAGGAATGAGAGCTAATTTCACAAGCGAACAGAAGACAAAAGCTTTACAGCAAAGTGAAGCTGTTTTCTGTGTGTGTGTGTGTGTGTGTGTGTGTGTGTGTGTGTGTGTGTGTCTGGGAAATTACTTGGAATGTGACTACCGCACAACCTCACACACTTTTGGACCATTGAAGGGTGTTTTGTATCCCACACCTGCCAAATAAAACCCATGACTTACAGTGCACACATGCACATGAAAGAGCGCCGGCACACAGCTGATCGGGTTTCACTGTGACCGCGGAATCGTCTCAGTGTCCGGTTATTCTCTTTTTTTGTCTGTCTTTAGAACAAAAGTAGTGTGTAAAATCCCATTTTCTGTGTAAATCTGGCCTGTAAGCGGGCCTGAGCGTGTGACACATGGGAGGTGATGATGGAGAGATGACTGATGATTTATTCCTCACAGCTGTGTCATGTGTTTGGCAATGATAAGCTGTTACTTTGAATTCTTGCTGTATTGCTTTGATACTCTAGCTACCTACACACACACACACACACACACACATACATGCACGCACTTGCACGCACAGTCACATGCCGACCATTCCCATGCTTGTATCGGCTGCCAGCTCTCACAGACTGTTGGTAACCCTCCACCCCTTAAACAAAAGGACCTCTTCCTGAGCTGTTACAGGCAGACTGGCACTCACATGCACACACACACACACACACACACACACACACACACACACACACACACACACACACTCTCAAATATCAGTGGTATTTTCAGCAGAGACTAACAACATGACTCTAATTCCCACAGATCTCTTTTCACTGTGGTGCTGCAGCAGACTTGCAAAGCAGCGGGTCAGATTGTGATACATGTGAGCATCTTTGCGAGGAGTAAAAGCAGCTTGACAAAAAAATCAGGCGAGCGCAAAACATGAACATGCTGATTGAACCTGCTGAAGTAGCCGCAATCTTCTTTGTGTTGTGTCTCCAAAGTGGCTCCTTTCTCATCTCTCATCCATGAGTGCCGGTAATCTACGAACAGGCGGCTTGATTGTCCCTCTTCTGTCAGCCGCCTCTCCTAAACAACTCTCTTTCCTCTTACGTGTTCAGGGTCTGAGGTTCATGGTTTTAACTATGTTAGCAGAATTCTAGTTAGCAGTTGGAATGCCTCGAACGCTCGGAAAACCGGGCAGCAGCCTGATCTGACATCTCCTTTGATGTGTTAGAGAGTGTGTGATGAAGGGAGAGTATGTGTGTGTGCGATGCAGTGAGAAAGAAAGAAAAGACACGTATGGATGGAAGGACAGACAAAGGGAAGTGTGAGTATATGCAGACAGGAATGTGTGCAAAACAAAAGAGGGCTTCACTGGAAAATAGAGCAGTGAAGAATTCAGTATAAATAACTTCACTTTTTGTCTTTAGGTGGGAGCGGAAGCCTAGAGCGAATGTGTGTGAGTGCGTTAGTGTGCAATTCAGATCTGGAGGGTTGTGGTTAGCCTAATTTCACATCAAGATAAAGTGTTATTTTGGTTTACACTTCCAACCCCTCTCCCTCCCTCCTTCTGTCTCACGCTCACTCATCTCAGTGTGCTTCTGGCAGAAGAAGTGCCTGAAGTTTCTACAAATGCTCTTTATATAACACGGTGGAACGCAAAAACATACACATGAAATAGGAATAAAAAACTGTTTACACAGTGGTTGAAGTCAATTAAATATCAATCCAATTAAGTTGGCATCCATTAAATTCCTGAAATCACGATGTAAGTTTGATGCAACATTGGTGTTATGTTTTAATAGCATGGCATGGTATTTTTTTGTAGTCCAAAGAATCTTCTGTGTGTAGTTTTTGAAGGAAAAAACTGATTGAAACAGGGATAATTTAGACTCCAAGCTGCAGGAATTTTAAATAGCAAACTTGTTGGGCTGGAAATATTTATGCATTACAAGTTTAGCCTGTGTACAGAGGAAGGGAGGTGGTTTATCTGCAAGAACAAATGTCACTGAATGGTGCTAGCTGCTGTTTGTCAGTCAAATTGTTGCCGCCTTCTTTGCGGCACGTGTGTCTGCGTTGCTGTAATTATATGAAGTTCGTAGCAAAAAAGATAAAAAGAAGAACTTGTCCAACAGTTCCAGATGCATGTGCCGGTCAGGGTGTCTCAGCGAGGGGGCTGGGAGGGACACGCACACTCGCACTTTTCATGGTGTGTGAGGAAGAGCTCGTCTATGATCCAGCGCACCCGCGTCCTCCGATGGCGCTGATGCAGAGTGACCTCTGGGGAGTATTTCAGCACCTAAAGGGGTCAGAGAATGAGACGGTAAAGATGAAGAGAAGGGTTAGAGGATGGATTTATTTTTGCCTCGATGGTTGGTAAATGTTAGGTAGGACTGGGCAATATGAAGAGAATCTTATATCACAAGATTTTTTTGAAAAACACCTATCGATATTGCGATGTGTAAAGTCTGTTTTAAAGAATAAAAAACTTGACACTGAAACAAGAGTGTGAATGGCACAAAGCTAGCACGAGCATGGATTCTGATCTTCTGATCTGGGTCACTTTCATATGTGGTCCTAAATCAGACACAGCTCTCTTTCTCCTCAAACTCATTCATTGTCAGCTCACAAATTCATCGGCGTTCACTGCACATCAACTCATAAATGAAACCATAAACACTGACCTCAGTGGCCTCCATGTTGACTTCAACACTATGTGCTGCGTGTGACGTCTTTGTTATTGTTCTTTAGTACATGGCATGTGGACCAGGACCGTGACCAGTTCACATCTGAATCTGATATTGGCCACAACAGATCTGGGGAAAACTGAATTCTCCTACTCTGCACCTTGGACACTGAACAGTCTATAATTAGAAACACTTATATCAATTGATTAATTTAAGAGCATCATAAAGAATGAGGTGACAGAGACATGTGCTTGTTTTTCTTCAGAGGCCACTATGTTTGAATAGTTGTTGTTTTATCGTGGATTTTTGTGTTGCATGTTGTAGTTGTGGCATTTTAAATGTATTCTGATTGGCTGCTACCTCGGCCAGGTCTCTCTTGTAAAAGAGAGTTTCCATCTCAATGGGACTTCCTGGTTAAATAAAGGTTAAATAAATGAATAAAAATAAAGGTTAAATAAATGAATAAATAAAAATAATGTGAACACTAGGGCTGCACAGTTAATCGAAATATTATTGAAATTGCAATATGGCCAAGTGCAATACCCAGATTGCATAAGCTGCATTTTTTTTTGATTAAGGTAAAATGTGCGTAACATACCATTATAAAAGAAGCATAGTGGTGCTATAGACAGGCCCCGGCCTATGAATCATATTCCAGATATAGGGAACATACTTGCTTGGTACAGACCCCAGCAAAAATCACATCATCATCATTTTTATACTGTTTTCAGTAAAAATGAAATGCCAAAATTACCATTCCCACCACGATTGCAACTCATATTGCAATCACATGATTTGTCTAAATAATGGCAATACATTATTTATTTATTTATTTGGTTATTGTGCAGCCTTAGTGAACAGCCAAACAAAAACATCTAATCTGATCAAAAAATCTGAACTGAGCACTTGGGCTTGCAGTCTGATCGTATAGCCTGAGAATGCAGTGGTGTACTGAGACAATTGCATATGCACCCTTCCCCTTGTTATCATCACTGACCACACTGGGATTCCTATGTTATGTTAACATTCATTCATCCGGGACATGTTGCCAAGGGACTTATTGCTGACTGTACAAAGAGAAAGCAGTATATAGTATCTTAGAAAGCATACCAAACAGCACAGTGTACACATAGATATAAGATATACAATTACTGATACAGTTTGCTGTTTTATCACAGTGTGTTAAAGTTTACATATCGTGGTTTTAAACAAAAGTTTGCGCATTATATACAAATGTGGAGTCAAAAGAGAGGTTTCAATGCTCTGTTTACACTGCGAGTCTCTAAAAGTACAATGGAATTGATTTTATAGTTAGAATTAGTCAATGCTTCACTCTAACTGGCTTTGTTGCAGATGGCCACATTGTTCGCAGGTGCCACTACTAATGTGAAAATGGACTGAAAGTACAAATTGTTCTACAACTGATGCAGTCAATTTGTTCCCCAACGCTCAGTGAAGGTAGGGCTGCCCATGATTTATGTCAGGACTTCCCAGCACTGAAATAATAGTGTGAGTAATAATGTGTTTCTTTAGAAGTTAAGTCAGTGAAGGAAGCAGGAGAGGAGAGGAGAGGAGAGGAATCTCTCACAAACACCCCCCCATAAACACCCAATGCAACACAGCCACACAATCATGAGACATGCAAGCAGTTTTCTGCATGCACAGTATATACAGACACAAACACCTTTTTCATGCTCACACATGCAGTGACTTACACACACACACATACGCACACACACACACAGCACAATTACAACCCAAATCCCACTTTTGTCTAAATTTCCATTGTATGATTTTTGAACAGTGTGTGTGTGAGAGAGAGGGAGCCCTGCGGACCATGTTTCAATAATGAAGCTATACGAGAACAAAGACACAAAGAGATGGAGGGAAGAGCGAGAAAAGAATGAATGACAGGCTTAAAGAACAAGAATGGTGCATTGCAAAGGGATAAATTGAAAATGGGAATTGGGAAGAATGAAAGGATGATGGGAGCCCAGAGAGACAGCGGGAGTGATAGAATGCTAACAATGCATCGAGAGAGATACGGAAAGATCGGGGGAGAGAAAGACGGAGACCAGCGTAGACGCAAGTGGAGGAGAGGAGCAGAGAGAAAGTGTGAAGCTGTTGGTGCATTGCTGCTTCATTGTTGATGCGGCGCCTGCCTCTGCACGCCCCAGTATCTCTCCTTCTCACTCAGTCACTTGCTCACACCTTTCAAACACACACCTAAATATGCTGGAAATTTATTTGACATGTTAGTCAAATAAGCCCCCACATCACTCTGCCGTAACACTTCAGCACAGCTCTAGTCTACAATGAATGCCATCATTAATAGAGAGGCAACAGCATGCACAAGCATCTCCTAGAAATCAGGTTTGTACACAGCTAATTTGAAACAACAAATACGTTTGAGGGAAAGGTGGTGTGAACATAATGAGTCAATATTGCAGATTAATAAACCTGGCAAGTTGCAAAACATTTTGATACTGAATATATCCACTAAATGTTCACGTACAATGCCTTTCATCTGTTTTCTGCCAAAATAGGCGGCCTTGCAATACACTGTGCACTTCGAGTGCCTTTTCTTTTTTTCTTATTGCCTTTTCATCAACATTTGACCCAAATCATGATCTTTCCCTAACCTTAAAGGGGTACTTTGCAGCTTTCAATTATCTTTGTACCCTAACAATGTGTGTAGCATGTGTAAATGAACTGTGGTAACCTTCCCTCTGTCTAACCAGCACTGAGCTCTTCCTTGCTCATCTCTCAGCTCAAGTCTATGAAACTTGCAGCAGATTTTCATGGACTTTAGGGCTGCTGCTCAAACTACAGATTGTACTTTTGCATATTTATCGATAGGTTAAAAAGAGGAAAAGTCATGGCGTCGTATCATTGGGGTACAACACATAAATCTGGTCTGCACTTCCCAAATGGCCCAATAACAGGCGCGCTATCATAGAACACAGGGACGAGGATTTGTTTAACTGAGGCATCTGCAGTCGACCTTGGGTCAGAATATATTTTAAAAAAAATAGATGTGAGTGAAAATTACAGTTCTGCCGTTACTGAAAATTACCATAAAGAGATGCTTTCTTTTCTCCTCTCTTAAACCAAACTGTAACAACAGGCAGTGTTGATCAAATATAAACCAAGATCCTGTTAGTGTATCACCTAAAATGTCTTCAGACACATGTATTAGTGCACTGTTTGGCTGTTGTTTGAGAATTTATGAACAAGAAGCGGGTAGTGTTGTTTCCTGTACTGTAAGTGGAGCGGCATTTGTATAGTGTCTTCTAGTCATCCGATCACTCAAAGCACAGATGGAAGCATCATCGGAACAATTTGGGGTTCGGTATCTTGCTCAAGGATGCTTCGACATGCAGACTGGAGGAGCCGGGGATCGAACTGCTGATGGGTGGACGACCCACTTTACCTCTGAGCCACAGCTGCCCACTAAAAAATGAAGGCTAAAAATACTGAGATCAAACAGTAAAACTCGGCAGTGTGGATCAAATATGAATCAAGATTCTGTTAATGTATCATCTAAAACAGTGGTTACCAACTGGTCCAGCCACAGGGTCCAGAACGGAGACCCACTTTTTGTCTGTGACCCACCAGTTGGAAACCACTGACCTAAACTGTCTTGAGAAACATGTAATAATGAACTACTGGGCTGTTGTCTGAGAATTTGCAAAAATGAAGCCTGAAAATACTGAGATCGAACAATAAAACGAGGCAGTGCTGATCAAATATGAACCAAGAGTCTCTTAATGTATTGCTTGTTTTCAGACACATATTCTAGCTTACAGTTTAACTGTAATTTTGAGATTGTTTTGTTACCAGCCAGCTGCCATATTGTTTCCTATGAGCTCGCATTACATCAACGCACCAGTGGGAGCATTTCTTGGTCCAGTGTATCCAGTGCATTTTGGTAGTTGTAGGTCTTCTACCTCTTGAGCAAAAGTGAATGCCACAGCCCTTTTTCTTTGATTTATCATGTAGCACCAATTTCAAAAGTATTTTCATCTTTCTACTGTGCAGACAGCCCAATTAATCAGAGTGCTTGTGTTGCATAAACCCAGTTCAGACCGATGATTCGCGACGAGACGAAACCGTTTTGGAACATTGCAGAGAAAAGTTGCAGTGGTTGTCTGAGCTCAACCCAAGCCGACTGATGGTGTCACCTGCAAGTCAGCTGGTCAAATCACTGGTGGCTGGTGGCTAAGAATGTAAAAAACATCACCTATTTCTAAAGCCAATCAGCTGATAGTGAAGTCTGCTGGTGAAGTCAAAATGACAGCAGACGGTGCTGCTTATTTATAATATCATGGTGTATTTATTATGAATACAGTCCATCTAATGCTTGTTTTATGTTTTTCGCCCTTTCATCACTACTACAAATGCAGCTGTAGCCAGTATCTCATTCAGCCACAAAATAAGCCTTAAAAGCTGCAAATCAGAGCGAAGGTGCAGAGAGTTGCTGCATGGAGATGATACACCATCTCATCTAGTTGCATTGATGTAAACCGGCAGGTTTTTAGAACGTTGCAAGTAGTTGACAGTTTCAACTAGTTTCATCACAAATCTTTGGTCTGAACTGGGCTTAAGACAGGAGTCTCAATGAGAACACAGGATTCAGGTGTCTTAGTCCTGCACTCTGTATGCACACCATCCACCCCGACCACCTCCCTGCTAATCTGCAATGTGATACATAAATGTGGTGTTTCATTAACTCAAAGAAACGTGGTCTCTGAACATTATCCAGGCAGTGATAACGTTGTCACCGCAACATAATTATAAAAGCAATTTAATAATATACAGACGTAATTTCTAGGAGACAGGGTTGAATGTGCATAAAGATATTAAATGCACGTTTCTGCCTTCTTTAAAAGCAGTAAATGTATTTAACGTTTGTCATTTTAATTATCAGCCTTATGCAAAAGGAAATAAAGTCAGTTTAATAAGCATAATAGAGAATATAAGAGATTCTTGTCATGTCAGATCAGATAAATAGGTTCATTTTTCCCCGCTTGTGGTGCAGAATGAAACAGGGGAAAAAAGCCTGGAAAAAAATACACATTAATCACAATAATCATCGGGCACCCGAAACTTCCATGCCAGTGCTCATAGAATGAGTATCCAACCAATGCTTTACATGCTGCATGTCAGCAAATAGAAAGAAGACAGTCTATAGTCTTTAATTTACGCCTGTGCTTCGTCACTGTCAGAGGTCCACACTACACTCTTACTACGCTAACAATGATTTTTAATTAAGACATCGCCTACAAAATCACTGGTAATGATCTGTCACTCTTCATATTGTGACTTTAGACTCACTGCTGTTCTCAACCAGTGTTGCTGCTCCATGTTGCACACCAGGTCCCAATTATCACACAAGCCATCTCAGCAAGCATGCATTTGTGTAGTCAGTGTGTGTGTGGGTGTCTGCTTGTGTGTGTACCTCATGTAGTTTGAGTGTCGTCTTGGAGGCCTGGCAGATGCACCCGTTGTTCCAGTTCTCTGTTCCGCAGCCGCAGTTGCCTCCACAGCGTTTGACCAGCAGACATCGCGGGAAGAAGACGGCATTGGTGACCCTCACCTCCTCGCGCAGGTTCACAGAGTAGTTGCGAGGCGTGCAGCTGTACCGCTTGACGTCGTCATAGAGACGGTTCAGATCAACTTGACAACGAGTGAGAGAAGAGCAGATAGATGTTAGTTAAATTTTTGTTGTATTCATGTTTCTTTTCTGCTCTGGTGATTTTTGGACTGCGCTGAGGGAAGGGTGAGAGGGACAAAAAGACATTTTGATTTATTGTTGCTTCGTACTGTTATTACAAATGAGTGACGTGCTGGAGACAGAGACGGAAGAATGAATTTGGAGAGGGAGGTAAAGTCGCTGTAATTCACACTAAAAATATGCTCTGCATTGATTGAATGAAAAGGGTTGAAAGGCGGAGAGGGACTATTAGATATAAGTACAATTGCAACAACAATTGACTGCAGAGGAACAGATGGAGAGATGAGTGGGAGAAAGAGAAACACAAAGATGCAGAAAGAGAGAACACGGGCCAGAAGAGCAAGCAGGAGCTATTAATTGATTGCAGATTGAATGTATTGACTGCAGTCTTTCTTCATGTCATCACTTTGGAGAAAATCACCTTGTTTGTGCACATTGGATCTTTTGTTCATTGGCCTTCTGCAATGGTTCAAAACTAATTTCAAGAGAACCAAAGGGATTATGGGAAAGGCTGATGAGAAATAAGGGACTGAAGTGCTCGTCCGGGGGGAAAACTAGGAGCTCCAGAAGCAGGAGCTTGATTAAAAACTAACTATCACTAGGTGTTTCACAAGGATTGGCATTTGAGACTGCTAGCTGAATGACACAAGTGCACATTGCTGCTCAGCACATAGAGGCAACTGTAGCAGGTGAGCATTAATTTGAGGTGGTTGAATTGTTGTATGGCAAAGATATTTATTGTGCTTAAAGAGAGAACCATAACAACCATCTCAAGCATTTGTATGGATTTTTTGTGAGGGATAAATGTAAGAGTGAAGGAAGCCAAGAATGTGTTCTTGGTGGAGTTAAGTAGGAGCACTTTACATTGTTCATAATCTGCAGTCCAGAGAGGCATCAGGTGGTTTGAGGGTCACATGAAACAGAATATTTAAAAAAAGAAGAAATATCATAAGAGGCGGAACAGAAAAGAAAGAAGAGCAACAATCAGCTGCAGATTGACTGCTCTCTTCAGTGAGGTGCTCAGCAGCATAATCATCACCACATTGTCCATACAGTAGGTGGAAATTACACAAGGCCATTGAACCAGTGATTGTGCTTTACTTTGAAAGAGTGCTATGCAACATTCATGCATATATGTGATTCACAGTCTGGGGCAGGATAGTCTGCACACTGTTCTCAACAATGAATGTATAAGCATTGGAGGCAAGCCTTGATTGTTGCTGTGAAAGTTGCTCAGTTGTGCATGAAGCTCAAGAGATCAATTTCAGCAGTATGAAATACTGGGATCTTCTGCATTGTTGGATCCATACAGCAAGTGTGCTAGAGACTTACAGCGGCTGAGTGGTGGGGTCACCTTTAGCTCACCTGGTATAGTGTGCCCCTAAAGCTGAGTCCTTTGTAGGGTTACAGCGGTAACAACTGGTACAACTGGTTTTAAGGTATACAGTGATATTAAAATTGACGGTTATCATACTGTGTACATTTGCTTATCTATGACATTGAAAAAATGCAACTGGGCAGAGCTTCTCAACTTTTGTTATTTTCAAAAGGGAGACTTTTTACACAAACTTTAATTTAAAAAAAATCAAGTAGGGTTGCAGCGGTCAGTCTCAACTTTATTACTGTTACATGAACTTTCATTAAACTTTCATTTCAGTAAAGTTTTTTTCAACCAAAAATAACCCTTCAGTTTCATTGCTTTAAGGGTTATTTTGACTTATTATAATAAAAATATCTGTAATACCACCACACCGTGAAATTGCTATAGTAAATCTCATACGGTTGCAACCCTAGTCCTTTGCAGCAGTCCACTCTCTCACACCTTTCTTGTCAATCTGTGGCTCTCCTATCAATAAATGCAAAAACACCCCAAAAAATCCTAAAAAATACCACCACTACTACTAATAATAATAATAATCCATTTTGCAGCTCTCCAAACTTTCAAAGTGTTATTGGACTGCATGGACCAAACCTGATGGTGGGGTTTGTGATGCTCAGAGAGAATCCACTGATTTACAGACATCTCTTTCACAGTGTAAGTCTATGGGAACGTGTCCATGTCAACACGTGATGGACACAGCCATTATAGTTCCACATTTGGCCACTATGTAAAATTGGCTTCAAAATGTGGCGCTGTCCCTGGGGGCTTGTTCTTAACATGAAGGTGGCCGAGTCGGCAGCCAGCAACTCAACTCAATAAACAGCGCTTAACAATAGCAACGGTGCTGACAAAGCTAACGTTGTTAGCATCGATAGCTGGGAGATATCGGAGTGCTGGTGCTTCACTTCAGCAATGGTGGCGTCCTCATACCTATGGTAACCACTGTTCCAGTGCAGTGCAGGGCAGCTGTGATTAGCCAGCCAGTTGGATACACACACAGGGACTCGCATGCACATGTGGCCGAACCGTCTACCACAACAAAGACAGGGAAGCTCTGATTACAACAGGCAGAGGGAGTGTGACTTCATTCTCTGCTCAGGATGCAATTGCTACACTATAACTTTACATAGCAAGTAGTTGTTTGCTGCTATATTAATGCTCTGACTGTTGTCAACAGCTCCTTTAATACTAGACTCTTACATCTGAGTCAGTCTACACTGGATACAAATTTTAAACCCTACACTCTCAATGAGGTGAGTTGATTTCACTTGTGCAGTGCAGTTTAGTTTCATCTGTTGGTTGGAAAAGAAAAAACGTTTGCATGTTAGCAAATGGAGCCCTATAAAGTTCTATATACAGCATGTTTGCCCTTGTCTTTTCCCCATAATAGCTGTCTGTAACTACCAATAGCCACTTTGATAATAAAAGGCCTCTCTGTCTCTCAAGTGGAAAACCTGGAAAAACATGTTGTTACTACTCAGTTGTGACTTGTGTGTGAATTCCAATAATGAGGCACCATTTATGTGAAAACACACACCATTGTTTAACACACTGCAGTTGCTCTTTTACATCATGGAGGAAAAATAATTATTCCAGAAGCCTATTCATTCTGTTAATAGGCTGTATAGATTTGCCCTGAGAGGCGCCCTCAAGGACCCCTCTGCACTGGGGGATGGGAAGGCAAGGCCTGCCTCAAAACAGCTTGATTGACATTATAACACAGCAGGTGTGTGCCACATATATGTCACAGTAAACTGGATTAGTTTGGATATTTAAAAAAAACACAACATTAAATTAGAGGATTGTGAGACATGATCCATCAGTCAACATGAGCTGTTGCATATTTGGCTCTTAATTACATTTCCCCCCCCCAAACAGCTAATCATAGACGGTGTAATAAGCAGAACTGATTCAAGCTATTTGTGTTGTCTTGTTTTATTTCTTTACTAAGCTAATAAAAAAGTGTATAAAATGTTAAAGATATAATTTGTAGGATTTTCCTAAAAAACAAGCTATAGACTCATACAGAACCAACCCTCAATCATCACTTGTGACCTAATAGAAGTGTGTGGCAGTGTATTTTTAAGCAGAAACTCTGCTATATTTCCTTATTTTATTTTTTATTTTCTGGGCTCAGGACATTAATAAATGTGTACCCCTACAAGATGAGATGAGGAGATGAGCTTTATCAATAGGTGGCGACCAGGTGCGAGACTGTAAGTAGCTGGCATCCAAGAGACACAGCGCCAAAAAATACAAATATAGCAAGGCAAAATGCCAAAAGACAGAGAATCTGAAGTTGGCTTTTAATTTTATTTTTGCTAGCGCATGTTTACAAACAGTAACTGACAATCTTGCACGGTATACCTTCAAGGACATTCCCTCAAAGCTACACTAGGTAACTATTTTTTTGACTAATGTCACTATATCCTGATAGTAGTACATGAGGCAGATAATCTATGAAAAAAAATAAAAATCCTTTGCCTCCTTTAAGTGCTCCTAATGGCATTTGCAGAAATCATGACGACAACCATGGGCAACATGGTGGTGCAGTGGTTAGCAATGTCGCCTCACAGTAAGACGGTTCTTGGTTCCTGGGGTGGAGGTGTCCTTCTGTGCGGAGTTTGCATGTTCTCCCCATGTCAGCGTGGGTTTTCTCCAGGTACTCCAGCTTCCTCCAACAGTCCAAAGACATGCAGGTTAATTGGTGACTCTAAATTGTCCGTAGGTGTGAATGTGACTGAATAGTTGTCTGTCTCTATGTGTCAGCCCTGCTATAGTCTAGCGACCTGTCCAGGGTGTACCCTGCCTCTCACCCACCCGGTTATGTAAAATGAATGCAGGCAGCTAAACAGTACACTAAAATATGTTTCTGGAAATACTTAAGACAACAAACAGTCAATGCAGTAACAGAATCCTTATTCATATTTGTTCACGCACCATGATTGACAGCTATTCTTTCTGAGAATGACCTGTGATTGGCCAGGCTCTCCCGTCACTGGGAAGATTTTATAAAGCCTGAAAACAGTGTTCGAGTGTTCTCTCAGACCACGTGAATTACAATATGCTTATTATGGGATTTTTACCCAATGACGCCAAAATGAAATTACCTCCCCGAACTTTAATGGTCTCAAAAGGTTCAGAAGAGAGCCTTGAGCACCATGGGAGGACAACAGTCTGGCACTTTACTACCTGCAGAAACCACTGAAGGAGAGGGCGACTGAACAACCTCATAGCAACAGCAACATGATGAGAAGATATTGCTGATGCATTCACCTTTATGGTAGCATGTGACTGTCCTCTGTCACACAGAAAGCAGCCAAGAGTAATGGGTTGAGCTTGTCCTTTAGGCGGTGATGGTGAACGTAGCCTATACACACAGGATGCTATTAACCAGTCTGACGCCATTCAGGGTGCCATTAAGTGGCTGGCATCTCCTTATTGCACTGGGTCTCCATACAACTTGGGTTAAAATAACAGCATCGCCAGTTCCTTTTTCATTTGAATATCACTGCTCTGTTCACCATTGAGGAGCTATTAGAATGAGTATATGACTACCCAAATCCTGTACACTCTCTCCAGCTTGCTTGGCTCCCAGATGGAAAAGATGAACGAGCGAATGGTGTGAGGAGCATCTGCCATTATGAAACTGAAAGAAAGTAGAAGCATTGTTTGGATATAAGGGCCATTTCTACAGCCAACACAAAGTGGATTTGTTTTTTTTGTATTCTTTTTTTGAATCTATAAACCCCACAGAGCCAATCAGAGTGTGAAATGGGATAAACTTTCTTGAAACAAGTGAAATATTCTTAAACATTTGCAGTGAAGATGAATTAGATTTTCTTACTAGATTTTTCACTTTGTTGAAATGCAATGGCTTTTACTACCAAACACAAGAACAGAGGACTTGTCAAGATCGATATTTGCAGTGAACTACGGCAACTACTTGGCGAGATTGGCTTGAATTGGCTTGTTTTTGAGTTTTGCTGCAACAATAAAAATCAGTCATGCAAAAGAAACTGCCCAGAACTCTCATGTCCTCCGTATTAGTATAACAGTGACAAATTTGCTTGATGTGCAATATGTGAGAGAGAAAGGGAAGTGCAGTGGGGTCAGGGAAGCCAAATGGCATTGATAATCAATAAGCAATTGTTTACAAAAAGAAGTCTTTGCTGTGGGGGGGGTGGGTCCATTCATAACACAAAGCATGTGGGAAGCCCAGACAACAATGCAGAGAGATGAGCAGGAGATATAATCATTTGCTTTGGCAATATAAAAATAGAGATAAAAGGAGAAGGTGCACCATTTATATTGACGACATTGATCGTGGTTCCATCTAAGTGGTAAAATTGCCCACTTTTACAGTATGCATTTATGTATGACCTAAGATTAGATATAACAGGCGTATAGAAAAGAAATGGATGAGCGTGCTTCTGTGTGAGGTGTTGTATCTGTGTTTGCATGCTCCTCCAAGATCCCTGCACTCTGTCATAGAGACAGTTGCTGTGTGCACATCCTAATACAGTTGACTAAATGAAAAGTGGATTATGTGGATTATGTCTGCATTTGTGTGAGTATAAACAGGTTAAACGAGGACAACTGATCCAAACAGTGCCTGTGTCATGTTTAAACAAACAACAACAGCCTCAGAGACTTCATGGAATATGAATAAAAAATAATGTATTTAATGCAAGGTATATTTTTTTCCCCCAGAATATAGCAAATTAGGCTTATTTTCAAATATCCAAGCCATTTATACCATGAGGGAATGCAATAGTTATTTTTCTTTAGCACATTTGGCATCTAAGAATTATGTCTGTAATGATAAACGGGACAAAATGTGATTCTTCATTTGACCACAGACACAATAACAACTGCCTTAACTTACTATTATATGGTGTAACACAAACTATTAAGCATTTAAAAAATCATCTCATCATACGCAGTCGGACTGCAGTACACACCCAGCATTCTGCTATGCCTGACAAACCTTTGCTCACAGCCAAATCATTTTCTTCCCCTGCATCTCCTTCAAATGTGAACAGTACAGGTGACAGAGAACCCATCATTTCTGTTTTTATTTAAGAGAAAAGCAGCCAGTTTTTTAACAAGTGACAGTTGATGACAGAATTGTGAGGATGTCAAGAGTCATGACAAGTGTCTCTCATTTGTAATGTTTGTTTATGCCTCCCAAGGTAGTTCAGAGCTTGATGTAAAGGAGCGGGTACCAAATCATGACATGGTATGATATTTATGCAGAATTTAAACAAGAGCTTCAACTGGAAAAGTATGTGTTGCATGAAAACCCCAAAATACAGGTAGGGTATTTGTAATTTTATAGTGAACACACCAAAATTCCCAAAGTCATTGGAAGATAGAAAGGGCTGGATAGAAATCAGAGGACATCTGTAATTACTGATTCTCGATTCTCTGATTTGAGAATCGGCAAAGCTGCAGGAGTGTTCCATCGGCTCCGCAACGTATGGTCGTCCAAAGCTATCACTACGGCCATCAAGCCACACCTGTATATGTCAGTGGTCATTCCAACAGGGACCTACGCCTGTGAGACGTGGATGAGGACTGCCAGCATTACCAACATGTTGGATGTCTTCCACCTACGATGCCTCAGAACCATCTTGAGGATCTCATGGCAAGACCACATCACCAACGACGAGGTGATGAGAAGGGCAGGGTGTCACTGTCACTGCTGTCTGACATGGTCTCTGACAGGAGAAGAAGAATGGCTGGACACGTACTCCGACTGCCAAGAGAGAGACCAGCGAGTGTGGCAATGGACTGGGTGCCTGTGGGCAGCAGGAGGAAGAGAGGGAGGCCAAAGAAGATGTGGAGACAGATGTTTAAGGAAGACCTGAGCGAGATGGGTGTCAGCTGGCATGGTGCAAGGAGGGTCACCAGGGACCGGAGCAAGTAAGGGGCTCGTCGCCTAATGTTCCAATAGGAACGGGAGGAACTAAGTCTAAGTAAGTAAGTCTGTAATTACGATCATCTGGGAGATGAGTATCATATTTTGTGTGGATGTCAGAATGTGAGCTTAATTAATTAAAGTCAGAGGTATTTGCTTGATTATTATTTAAACTACTCATCTCTGTTTAAATTAATTGTCATTATAATCAGATAAGCCAAAAATTATTTATAGACGAGGTGCTTTTTTGAAGAACATCTTTAGTTTAAGTAACATTTGTTGTAATTTCGTCACACTGTGTGCCATTGATTTGTTAATACTCTTGTGCTCCATACCATGTGATCATGGTCTTGAGTCAAAGGCACAGGGCACATGTGAGTGGGTACGCTTGTTTACTGTGTGTGTCTGGGTCTGCAGGGCCGAGCTTGCGTCTCTTTAAAGGGGAATGAATGTAATCTTGGAAAAGCAGTGGCGTGGAACCCTGTCAGGGAGCGTGGGGGAGAAAAAGACAGAGACAGAACGACTGCAAAAATGACTTTGTTATTCACACAACTACCAAGACGACAGAAAGTTTCTATCTGTGCACATGCCTGAAAATTACCGAGTATATTCAGTTCAAGACAGGTTTGTGTTATTGTGTTTTATGTTATTTATGCACAACTTAAGGCACAAATAAATATTACGATCAGACTTACTGTCCTTCATGGGAACAAAGGTGGGTGTGAGCTACTGAGAGTGTGTGTCTTAATGAAAATAAAACTAAGCTGCTGACTGTGGCAGATTTCTGCTCCGCTGCACAGGTTGAATTTCCAATTAGAGAGAGCTACGCTTGTACAGAGTATCAAAGACCTGCAGCACTTATATACACCTTTCTATAGAGCTGCATCACCCGCAAACTCCCCATATATGGAGCCTCTAATACCAGCCGAGCACGCACATGCACTGATAAATAGAGATGGATCTGCTGTCACGCACAAACGTTTACTAAAGAACAGGAGAACCCTCGGGTAGAAAGACAGAGAAAGAGTGCAGGGGAGAGATTCACAGGTGAGAGAGATGGGGACAAAAACACTTGGGTCGGTTGCGAGCATGAATGCTTTGATACTGTAGACGCACACGCTCCCATGTTTTTGTAACGTGTGTGTGTAATAAGCGTTTTCATGCCAAGGCATGTGCTATCTCTGCGTTTTAAGGGAAAAAATCTATTGCCTCAGTGACTCCAGGTCATTGACACCGACTTCACAGTAAAGAATTGCCTTGAACCGCTGGTCCTGTGTCACCTTAAATCTGTCACTGACTCACTTTTAGACGTACTGGAGGGCAAACTGCTCATTTGATGATGCAACAGCTTCGTGAGGCTACAGTATGTCGTTGCATCATAACATGAGCAAGGGCTATTTTTTGAAACTGATGATCTTTAATATTTCCAGAAAACTAGACATAAGAAAATGCATTTTCATCCATATATTTACATCTCTTTCAAGTTCAAAAAGCACTTTCACACCCAAATGCATCAGAATGCTCCTTAATCCGTTTTTTTTGCCATTTTTATGTTCACCTCGGGGGAGTTAAGTGCACAGATATTTCTTCTGCCTTTATAAATTCCTTCCTGCATACCAAATTAAGTGTGTCAAGAGATACTCTCAACCATCAGCTGTCACTTGTGCTGTATCTGATCATAAGGCAACAGTGTGGCTCCATTACAGTCATTACAGCACTGACTGATGATTTCCTTCAAATCACTGAGCCATAGATGTTGTCCACTGCAGTGCTGTACCACTGAGTTTTATGCATGGCACAATACTGTATGTGAGAATGGGCCTCCTGCTGTGTGGGTCTTTCTTGGTCAGCAGAAGGCGGCACGCTCTCCCCTCCCCTCTACGACACCAGCTACCAACGACTGCACCAGTCTGCAGCGAAATACTGTGAATGCAGCAGAGTTGTTGAGGATCACCATCTGCAGCACAATAAAACGGGATGAGAACATCACCGCGCTCATCTTCCTGCATCAACTCTACTAATTCGACGAACTCCTCATCACAAATTCTTCTCATACTGGAATATACTTTTAGGGTCTTTTCCATGTCCTACTTATATTTAGATACATACAAATAGCTATTATTTCTGTTAAATGTCTCTCTATGCATTTCAACTTAATGCACACAGCATAACAACACTGTATAAAAACTGCTTTAACTATATGATCCTCATGTGCTCGCAGAATATTAAATCCAAGGATGTTATTTTTATGGCTGCACAGTTTTCTCCCTGTAATTAAGCCTGATGATATAAATGATGTTGCATCTCTGGCAACGTTTGGATCTTTGCTAGAATTTCAAAGCCCATTTAGCATTATTTTCTACATGCATACACTCAGAAATCCATTCTCAAAGAGTACTGCCAAACCAACGGTTGATCAACTACCAACTCTGTAGCTCTGCACAACCTTTTGACACTTGAATTTGACTTAGTTTGACAACAAATTGTAGAGCTACTTTGTATCTTTGTGACTGTGCTAATACTGCAAAACTAGCACTGTCCTCAACTTTTTACTCAATATTTTTTTATAGTTTGATAAAGTCAAATGAAAACCAAATACTGTCTCTTCATTACATCTGCTCATAATCTTATGTTTCAGTCCTGTGTTGTAAAACTGCCTTGTAATGTGTTGGCACATTCCACTCGCAGCAGTTATATTACAGCTAAATGAAAGCTACTATCGTCATACTACAAGCTGTCGTGCAAGGACATATGTTTGGGTTTAGTGTCCTGTAATCCTGAGACATTGTGAGACAATCATACGTGTGTTTACGATGAAGTTTGTTGGACAGTTTTATGTTTGGCCTGTAAAACTTTGAGATATAATGTATATCTTACCTTTATTATGTCTGCTTGCCAGGTGATAGGCCCTGGATCTGTAATGTATGTGTGTTTGAGTGTAGATGCTGTCCAGGTCCTGTCTCCAGGTGTCTGGGCTCAGGGATCTGAAGAGCTGTTCCACAGTGTCAAAGGCAGCTATGGTCCGGTCCAAATCCTCCAGTGAGAACGGAACCTGTGTGACTGTGACTGGCATCTGCCCTACAACACTGTCCTGCAGAGAGCAAATGGGAAAGCGAAAAAAATTAGGGATTTGATTATTAATTTGAGTCTATTCCTATGTAAGCACATTGGGGAGATTTGTGGAAGTCCTGAGACACAAGTGAAAAAAAAATTCTGGTGATCCATTTCTAACTCTGTTCTAGTGTAAATTGTTGTCTGTGTTTAAGGCTTTAGAACAGCTGAAAATAGGTTTTACCAGGATAATCTTTCTTTTTTTTTTCTTTTTTTTTTATTTCTGGACGGGATCATTAAAAGTTTGTTGTTGTAGTAATAATTTTGGCCACAAGAGGCTGAAGTTTATCACTACCTTATGTTCCCTATACATTGCAAGACAAAAGAAAGGCATGACAGTAATGTTATATAACTTGCTAACAATCAGTAGCCCTTTTTACATGGAAATCATGCTACAGCGCCACTACGAAGTCCGGTCTGTATGCCGCCTTTGCATTTTTACACAGTACCAAAAATGAAAATGGTGTTGGCTAGTGTGTGATTTTTAGACAGCATGGCGGCATCGCAGAAGCAAAAGAGGCATGATGGGCGTGACATGTGACACAACAACACTGGCCTCTAGTTTGACATATAACAAGTTCACAACCAATAACAATCATTTACTGTCTCTGTTATATGGCAGCTGATCTCATCGTCTGCTTGGAGGGTAAGGAACTCCTGGACCTCATTGTTTTCCCTATTTGTGGACATTGTCGGCTGCTGTTCCTCTTCTTTGAGTTAGCTGCTAACTGCTAGCAGCTACTTATAAAATTGCCCGCAGTGGGTTGCATGCATAACAGGTTATCAAAACGTCATTAAAACGTCACACCCGTGCCGCCCAAGATCCTGTACCGTCAGCTGTCCCTTTTATAAAGACTGCGTTTCGGCACTCTTCCAATGCCTCCTTAAAGGTGAGAAAATTCTGCTTCCCCATTCCACAATTGTACTGTTTATACACAGAGGCGAGGCAGCATGATGGTGTGAAATTCCTGCCTTGAAGATGCTGTGTAAAAGTGGCTATAAATATATGTACCTTGTGTTTGGAGTGCATGGGAAATTAAAAGTCACTAACAAGAAAACAAGAATGCTTTTCATCCTATTAGAACATGGGGTAGTGGTGCACTTCAGCCTCTCGTGGGTAAAATAAGTATACAACAACAGGAAAGAAAGAAAGATTCTGGCAAAAACTTTTTTTTTCATCTGGCAAAGCATTTTTTCACCTGTTTTACAGATTAAAAAAAAAAAAAGCAACTTAAAAAAGTTATCCTGGCAAAACCTTTTCAACAGGTATAAAGTCATATACACAGAAGATAAATTAATTTTACAGGATTGTTTTTCTGGCTTGCCTCTCGGGGCTTCCATAGAAATCACAGGTAACTATTGGCCAAAAATCTTCTTGGTAGTTTGTGAGTCACTTTATCATTTCCTTCACCACTATTGTACTGCACAGAATACAACCCAATTTAAAGGGTTACTGATGAGTCAGGGAACTATTCAAAATGATGTTTTGCAGTGTCTATGTATGCACAGAGACAGACAGGGTACTACTGCAGCTGATGAAACATAGGTTTTCTTTGCAAGCATTAAAAAGGTATCCAAGGATTGATGGGAAGATTTGGAGATACCAACAGATAACCTCCAGGCTGCCATTGTCACTGTTGGTCATATTGACTCCTCTAACACTTGGGGTCATTAATCAGATCCCTACTAAACATTTCAGAGCTTTTAGTGAAATGGAAAACAGATTTTCAAGGAGACGTCCCGACCTGATGCCAATCAGTGTCTTCCTCTACAGTGCAGCTCTTTCTCTCAAAATCTGAAATACATACTAGTCCATACCCATTGGTAGCTTTGTCACCTTCTACCTATGCCAGTCCTCAATGCCTATGCGCAGTTTCACACACACACAGACAGAATGACTGACTGACAGAATGACACACTGACAGTTTCCGTGGTTATGTACAGCATACCATACCATGACTTAGTCATACCAAAAATTAGAAAAAAAAACAAAAAAAACATTCAGTTACAGGGGGAGCCACAGCGATCGGTTACACCCAGTTGCCAATTAGAGTTACATTCTTTTTAGTTTAGTAAAAATCCATATGGCGGGTAGGCCTAGATAAGAAATTAGCTCTCTAGCGCCCCCATTTTGTTTGATTGGGTCAATAATGGAGGGATTATGTGTGATCATATGCCTACAAAGTTGTGTGGTGATCGGTGAAACCCTTGAGATGTTATACACCTTTATGTGATGAGCCACGCCCTCCGCAATATTCATTGCCTTATAGAAGCTCAGTTTTAGTAAGTTTTCCAACTTTGCCAAGAGGGAACTTTAGATATTGGTCCCTAGATTATGTTCACCCAGTTTCATGCAGATCGGTCAAACTTCCTAGGAAGAGATCGATTTTAAGTGTTTTTCAAAAAATTCAAAATGGCAGAAAATCTATATAACCGGACGTTATAGGTTCTTGAGGCAGATTTGTTCCTCATGAGGAGAGGCATCTCTGTGCAAAGTTTCATGTCTCTACGACATACGGGACATGAGATATACCCATTCAAAGTTTGCAATTTCAACCGGTTGCTATAGCGCCCCACTTTGGCCAATTGATGTAATATTGCTTCATTTACATCCTCCCATGACCCTCTACCACTGTGCCAAATTTTACATGGATTGACCAAGTCAGTGAGGAGAAAACGTGGAACAGACACACAGACACACCCACAGACAGAATTTTCGTCATTATATAGTAAGATCACTTACAGTAATATACTGTTGTTGAATCTCTCTGTATTGTGGAGCGCGATCAAAACACTATAAATGTCTCATTTTCTGTGGTTATAAATACTGTTCATGCACTCACAACATGTAATTATGAGAGTAGTCTGACATTAAGAAGAAAGTCAAGAAACCAGCCTATAGCCTGCAGTGTAGCACACTGTAATGGAAATATTTACTCAGTGTTTTGCCATGTAAAGTATGTATGCGTGACAGTAGTCTATATGCAAACTGTGTGCGTGACTGAGCTTGATTTCTTTCCAAACCCACTGTCATTAGTGTGCTAATTCAACGACATAACAAGTCTTCTAAATCTGTAATAATTTCCCACCTATCTATATTGTTAGTGCCATATTTTTTGCAACGATACTTTGAATACCACTTTATATCAAACACTGATGTCTTTTTGTGTGAATGACAGCCTCTGAGATAGTCAGATAAGAAAATGAAATAAAGACGAATAAGAAAAAAACAAACAGAATCTCTTACTCTTTAAGTAATCTTATGTGACACATTTACCTTTGATTTATCTTTGTAGTATGTTTGTTTTCCACCACAGTGAATATTATCAGCAACATGGGCAGACAAAAGCAGGAACATATTGCACAGATGATTCCTACACAGCTCCCTGCTGCAGGCTATTTATCGAGCTAGGAGACAATTGCAATAAAATTCTTGTGGCATGATGGACCAATACACCTGTGACTTCAGTTGCCATAATCAGCACAGACTTCCATACAGGTCAAAAGACACGAGGGTGAAGTGATGACAAGATGTCAGGAGAATTAGAGAAGCGAAGTACACCTCTGTAAAAATCTCAGTATCACAGTGAGCTATAAAAATGTGAGTCTGGCTCATGTATAAAAAGGCATTAGATAAATCAAAGCTCCATTAAACTTCTTTTCAAATATCATCTAATACGACTTGCATTTACTTTAATTATAAATTGTGTGTTGTTTAAAATGTATTTTTCTCCATGTGGTTAGGATTGTAAAACCAATGACAGGATGAGAGTTAAAACATCATCAATGTCATTACAATAAATGTCTCACTTTGTGCTTGCTCTGTAATGTGAACAGCAGGAACTTGATGTAAAACAACCACAAAACGAAACAGATTCTGTATCAGAGCACCATTTGAATATAAAGTGGAAGAGGCCAACAAGCTGCACATTTGCATCCCATCTGCAGTGGCAGTGACATATCCATACATACACACGATAAAAAAACATGCACCCACGTACATTTAACCATTATCAATCCATGTGGAAAAACTGCCACGCAGCCCGATGCACACTAATTATGATGGCCACATATGTTATTGAACCCCAGACACGGACTCACACAAATTATAGCGATGTACTTATAGAAACATTAGTCTATGGAAGCATGTCATCATACATCTCAGGCTTTATGCATAATAAATACAGTACATACATGCATGGCTGTATGCTGTGTGTGGGTGTGTGTTAGCCTATATGCAAATTACCATATGTCATATTTATTAGTGTAGCCACTGTTGTCTGTTGAGCTTATGATGACACATATGTGAGGTGACGAGGTTGGACGGCAGGTAGGCTGCATGTGTCGAGTGTGATAAATAGTATCTGCACAAAAGTTATTCGAACATAGTTTGGAACAAGGGATTTTTCCACAACAAGAAGTATAATCCCAATGATGGTGACATTTTCTTAGCGGTACTTTCATTTCTCTCTGTGGTTAATGTGAGAGCTCCGTTACTGCCAAAAAGATCTCCTATTATAACCGAGGTCAAGAACGCGTGTTTAATTTTAATTTTAGGATTTTAACAATTCATAAAGTGTGTAAGTGTGTGCATGACTCACCGACATGGGCATGGTGACAGCCTCCCAGTTGGTGTTGGATGCAGGCAGAGGAGAGTCGTACTGTGGGAACGGACAACAGAAATAACCAATCGTCAGTTGATCAATTAAGCAGATATTAGATTTAAAAAAAAAAAAAAAAAACATACCAAAGAGAAAAAAAGAAAAGCTGATGATTGAATGATTGGAAAAAAACTGTTTGGCTTTAGGCCCCTAAAAAGGCAGTCAAGACAGCTCTCAGTTTGTGGTAAGAGCAGTTTGATTGTGATTGATCGAGGCCATCAGGTAAAATAAAAGTGACTCCAAAGCAACTAAATGCATAAATCTTTTGCCTTTTACGAAAGATGTCCATGGAGAACATTATATGTGATTTAGGTAAGACTAAAGGAGTCATGATCCTATCTTTTACATGTCACAATAACTGCGCACAAAGCACCTTTTACTGAAAAAGACATCATTTCTATGAAGCTCTTTACATGGCCAAATAAAATGAATATTCCTCTAATGTTCCTGTTTACATGCAGCTGTGCTCACTCTGATTAACGTGCCCTAACATGTCGTTTATCACATCAAAATATGGAAAAGTGGGCCATTTTCCTTTTTTGCGTTAAGTAAGTCAGCAAGTTTCCCACCTATAGTGGACTTGTTGGACCATGCGAACACAGCCTCCCTCTTTCAGTCCTTCAACCACCTTCTTGAAAAGGTTGGTATTGCGATATTTTCGCATATCCAAAAACCTGTTGATATCCAAGTCTTTCATAATGTAAGAAAGTATGTGTTTCTCCTTTTGACTAGAAATGTAAGCTTTTCCTTTGGGTACACATCTCTACCACAGCTTCACAAACTTCTCACTTGTTTGTGTATAGGATTGCAGTGATATACAGATTTCAAGGAACAACATGATATAAAAGTAGATGGTTATACTGTGAACATTTGCACATCTCCAATATTGGAAAAAAAAAATGCAACTGGATGGAGAATTTCCCCTGTATTTTAGTTATATTTAAAAGCAAGACTTTTTACACGGGCGGCACGGTGATGTGGTGGTTAGCACTGTCACCTCACAGCAAGAGGGTTCCTGGTTCAAAGCCTGTGTCAGTGTCGGTTTTCTCCGGGTACTCCGGCTTCCTCCCACAGTCCAAAGACATGCAGGTTAACTGGTGACTCTAAATTGCCCGTAGGTGTGAATGTGAGCATGAATGGTTGTCTGTCTCTCTGTGTCAGCCCTGCGATAGTCTGGCGACCTGTACAGGGTGTACCCTGCCTCTCACCCAATGTCAGCTGGGATAGGCTCCAGCCCCCCCATGACCCTCCAGAGGATAAGCGGTTAGAAAATGGATGGATAGATGGAAGAACTTTTTACACATACTTTCATTAACAAAATGAGTTTCGATTACAGTGATAAAATGTTTGTTCAATCAAATATAACCCTTCCATTTTTCATTCCTTTAAGGGTCACTCTGATAGAAATAATATAAATTTTGTGAGACGGTGATACAGTGAAACCTCAATATTTTCTGAGACATCATAGCATGAAAATCTCATCCCGTTGCAACCCTATTTATGCACAACAACACATACATGGCAACACACAGAGCTGACCATAAGAAGGCAAGAGGCCATGGATTGCAGGCCGTGGTAAAAACACATATTCTGAATGCGCTGTGTACATGTCCAAAGAATGCTCCTAAAATGCGAATAATACTGGCATGTCCCACATGTCACAATCAGAAAATGCTTCATTCGGATTAAGGCTGAAGAATATTGTCATATTGGTAGTAATAGTTGAGTCAACTTTAGGTACCTCAAATCACAGGTCAGGTTAAGATCATGTCAATTGTTAAAATTAGGGGATATAAAAATCTTTTAAAATTGTTTAAAAGGATGTGATCCCCGGACATTTTGTAAGCCTACATATCCAACCTCCTCCATGTGACTTGTTGCACAGCACACATCTACAGCATGAATGCTGCAAAATCTTAGTTGTTGTGTAGAAACTAAAGTGAATATGTATCTAACTGATAT